>NC_080634.1:79162743-79871910 GCF_027579445.1 Ammospiza nelsoni | reverse complement strand
TCTGTAACAGTCCAGCCTTTGGCTTCTGTACAGCAACTTAGAAAAACAAAACACTTTCCCAACTTGTGCCTGAATTAGCCATTGCTTTCAGTGCAGATGAAATCTGACAGGAATAATCAGGTTTTAAAAACATTTCTTCAACTCCACTAGGCAAGAACAATTCTTTTTTAGAAGTCCTTTCCCTTTTGAAGACTGAGGATTAAATATATCTTACAAGTAAGGAGCAGAAGGAGAGAAAACAGTGTGCATGCAGATGAAAACCAGCTGAAAATGATCCTTTTACATACCATCATCTTTTTATGATCTGGAAATTCAAGGCCAAAATAGTCGCCTTCAACAAGGTTGAGGTGGTTGCAAACAGCATCATGCAAAACTTTCCCTGGAGCTCTTTGCTGTAAGAAGAAAACAAAGCCTAGGGTTACAAAGATGCTCTTAATTAGTGGCAGAAAAATTATTATGCTAAGAAATTATTCAGCAAACAACACTGCCAAAACTGTTAACAAAACCAGTGGATATTACAATCATACCCAAGGGCAGTGGACAATAATTACACTAGTTTTAAAGCTAAAGACTATATCCATCCATCCATGCATGGCAGCTCCAAATCCATCTTCAGTGCATTTTTATTTTTTGAAGGAAAAGTACTGTGAAATAGAAGAGGGGGACTTGGGATACAGTTTTCTTATGCCTACTGTGGCTTATTCCTGCTGTGAATTTTTATTTTATCCCACGGCTCTTCAAGCAATGTCAGGTGGTGCATGTACATCTGTGTACAACACAGGGAAACCAGGATGTTCTCCTGGCATACAAAACTCCAACGACTGAGGGTTTGCTGGATGCTGCTTGATATGCAACAGGCTCAAGCCCTGGGTGCTGACTTCAAATGTGCTTATCCCAAGCTGGGAGGCACTGAGGCTGCTCCAGGCCTGTCTGTGCTACCCTGGCAGAGCTGGCAAGTAATTTGCAGGAGTCAAACACACTGAAAACCTTCTCTCTATAAAGACCAGATGTTCTAGCCCAATATTAGCTCCCAGAGCCACTGCTCTGCTGATTGTAAGGATTCTTTTCATCAGCCCATCCATTAAATCCACACCTGCAGAAAATACTAAAAAAATTACAGTTCACCAGCAAGTCCTCTGCAAAAACCCATCTCTGTATAAAAAGGCCAATCACTGAAATCAAATATTTTTGTTCCTTGGACAAATGCACCTATTTTAACTCAAGAGGCACTGAATCACAGGTCTACACTCACTTCAGAACAAATAATAATTCATTAAATTGCACAAACCCTGCTGTTACAAGAGAACAATCACATCCTGGATTTGCTCTCAACCTATAGACTGGTGCCCTCCCTTTCAGCCCAGTAAATAATAGAGTAGAACGAAACAGTAGTAGCCAAGTGAAGAAAAGACAACTTTTACAGGTGGGCAGGCCAGCTCAGAGCTTGAGCCCAGGCCCTGGCATCTCCAGGCACTGCCCAGACCAACAGTTTACTTGAGAGTGGGCAGCTGCTCAATCCCAACCCCTCCCAAAAGCATCATAATACAGTCTGGTCTCTGTTTCACTGGGATACCAAAAAATAAAAAAAATAAAGACAGGCTTTTCCCAACTAGAGTAATACCCTAGGTGGGAAAAGCATCTTTCCAAAGGTACTTTATCTAACATTCTCTAATATGAACTGTGCAAAGTACATAAGCAGTAGTCAGGCTTACACCAGAGAAACCAAATTGATGATGTTTTTCTAGGGAAAGCACATTTTCTAGGATGTATGTGCTACCAGAGCAGCACTGTCACCCTGGCCACGCAGGACACAATGACTGAACCCTTCAATGCTGGCTGGTTTTGAAAGTCTGAAGGGAAAAGCCAAACTCACTTCTCCAAAAACTTGCTGAACAGGTTTTTACCCAACATATTCCCAGTGCTTCTGAGAGACCTGAGCCACCAGGAAGCAATATGCATTCAAGCTATTAACTGTTTGATAGTATTTGGTGTAGCAAACATTAGCCTTGTGAATACTTTAAAAAAATTAAAGAACAATCACTGATAAAAGTACTAATTTTTTAAGCATTCACTATAACCTTGCTGAAGTAATTCAGAGTAAAATGCCAAGAGGATGCAAAGAAGGAAGAGAAAAAAAATCTGTTTTCATAGGTAGAGCAGTTTTGCTCTGACACAATGGCATCCAAAGTAAGCCTCAAGTGCAAGTATATTTGAATACATTCACTTCATGTTCTCCACTTCATGTTCTCCAGCTTCATGAAACCAAAAGCATTACTACAGTTCACCACCCAGCCTGCACTGACCATTGTGCCTGGCATGTCAGTTCTAACAGAAAGCTTCCCACACCTTTCACTCCACCTGTACATAGGCACAAACATACACACACCATCTCAATGAAAGAGCTTCCTGCTAAGGGCACTTCATTGGAGGCCACACAAGAATATTAAACACATTAGGCTGAGTGTAAGAATGATATTATTTACTGCTCTGAAAACACACCTACAAATAATTTAGAAGTAAATACTCCTGCTTCCAGACTAGTCTGAGGTCTTCACAGTTTGGCTGGGGCTGCTAGAGAGAGGAAGAATGTGTTTATCAGTCACCCTCACAGCAAGAAGCCTTCCTACTCCTGCACAACCAGAGGAATGGTAACATGCCAGTGAGTGCGTACATATGCCTTGCTAAAGTATTTGATGGATTTCTCTCTGACAAAGATCAAACTTAATCTTTCCTCACAGGAAAAAAAGTGTCTCTGAGTGGAGATTTTTGACCAAGAGGAAGAAAGGCAGAGAGCCACACCACTCAACGTTAGCTGAGAAAACCCTGGCTGTCTGATCTCAGGCCATGAGTAAAAGCCTCTGATGAAAACCTGCGGAGTATTTTCACAAAGATTTTTTTCTTATAGGCATTTAAACGATGGAACAGCAGTCTTGCAGTATTTATGTCACTTGGCATTTTCTCTGGAGTATGCCTCAACAAAATCAAATGCTTCTTACTCTAGTATTTGTAAATATTATTATTCTAAACTCATCTTATCTTTGATCAGTGTATCTCAAAATAAAATCTGACAGTTCCCTCAAAGGAAATGCTGTGCATATAAAATCTGCTGAGATTTAGAGCCTGATGAAACTCCAGTCTTGCAGGACTAGAAGAAGTACAACATCCACAAAAGCAGGAACACACAAGGTTTCAGAGAGATCTTGAGTGTAGTTCCATGACATCCCTACTAAAAAATTTAAACACAGTAAATTAAAAGCTCAGTGCACTGGGTATGGAAGCAAACCAGGAGTCATTCAGGGCACAGTAAACACGAGCTGACAGAGGGAGCATTCAGGAATGAGTGTGCCACGCCGATGACATCATCTGAAGTCAACAGTTGTGCCTGACTTCAGCACGGTTACAAGGCCTAGGAGAAAACACAAGTTTTCCAGAGAACCTGGAAGGCATTTTCCAACCATGAAGCATGGCCCTGCTGCCGGGTCTCAGACACTGGTTTCTGCTCCACAGCCCCGTGGCAGCATCTGCATAAACCAGAACCTGGCTGCTTTCCCTGCTCCATGCCAGCACCAGTCTGCTCCATGGGGGTCACTGAGATGGAAGCATGGAAGCAATGAAGGCTGGTGGCAAGGCTATACCTCCAGACCACTTGCTGCACAGGCACCACCACCCTGTGAGGCAGCAAGGGAAAGGAACCAGGAGGGCATGGTATCCTGATGGAATTCAGCTGGGGGAGGGTCACATGCAGTCCCAGGAGCAGGGAAGCACCTGCAGCAGGTGGCAGTCCCCTGCTCCCGTTTCTGTTGACAGCCAGATTCCTGTACAACCAATGAAAAATACTGCAGCTCCAGGGAGCAACTCTTCCCAGCCTAAATGAGCCATGTGAGCACACTGGCAGGAACTTCTGAGTAGTACAGGTGTATCCTTTCCCCTGACAACAAGGAGCCCTGACATCTGTTTGAGCCATCTGAGATGAGGCAAGCCCCAGCCAGACTGATACACCAGAGAATTACTACTTTTCTCTTGATGTGGTATTTACTTATACCAAGATAATATTAGAAATTTATTACACTTAAAAGAAGCTCAATGACTTCCAGCTACACATTCTTATTCCTTAATGCATTTTGAACCGGTCTTTCATTTAGCTCTGTGAAATCACATTTTAAAAGTAGCTTTACATTTTCAGGGAACGTCAAGTTCTAAATTATGAATAATGTGCATCATCACATTTAGCTGCAAGCTATGAAGGTACCCAGTCAAACTAGCCTGCTTTACGCATTATATATTCAATATTTTGCTGTCTTCTTATTACCTCAGTCCTACTCAATTCAGCCTCACTCTACTCCCACCAAAATCCAAAACAGTACATTGCTTATGATCTTCTAATGGTGAATATTTTAACAGGTTCAACAATTCTTTCCTGTTCTTGTAAACACCAATCCTTTTTTAAAAATATCCCTCTACATACTTGTTTGGACCATTCTTTGACACAGACTGCAATACATTAAAAAAAAAAAAAAAAAAAAAAAAAAAAAAAAAAAAAAAAAAAAAAAAAAAAACCAAAAAACCAGGAAGTACATGGCTATATCTGATAGCCATGATGCAAGATATCCAGAACTTTAAAAGAAGCATGTTTGCACACATTACACCACCTCCCACAGTTAATTCAGCAATTATTTCACTAATTATGTACAAAAAAAAAAGTATATATGTTTATGGTCAAATAGAGAAATAGAGGTTTCACCATTTTTTATCTGTTCAGTGAAATAATCTCCTATCACAGCTTAAACAAGATCTTTGATTGAAAGGTTTTTGTTTATGTGTTTGTTTTTACATTACTGAGCAGTCATACTAGCTTAAAAGAACCAAATAAAATAAACACTTTCTTCTGAACATTGAAAAATATAAGTCTGATTTTTGGTTGAAGTAAGAAATAGTTTCATGTGGAAACAAAGACTACTCTGTTCTCCTTCTCTTCTTCAAAACTGGAATGGGTCAGAAAGAATTTTGGGTGTCTTAATTACACTTGCTTTTGCTCATAGGAGAGAAAAGAATTCCTTTATGTTAATCTTAAAGAAAAAGGTGCATTCACAATTCACACCTGCCACCACATAAAGGCAGGCGTTTCTTCCACTGATGCTCTCTTCCTATCACATTCTGGGTGCTCTAATGGTCTGAAATGAAATGTGAAAATTTGGTCATGCTAAATATTTTACAAATACTTAAATACTATATGGCACAAAGGTTAAGCACAAGGTTTAAAAATGTATTTGGTCTTTCAGGGTTAATGACCTAAAAAAATCTGTTCTACTGATCATCCTTTTATCAGATCAGCCAAACCAGATTGCCAAATTATTTTTATACTCCAATTTAAGAACTGCATTGAAATGATTGTGAAAACTTCATTCAGTAACTTCATTACTATTCCTGAAGTCATACACAGTTGTAATCACTACTAAAAATAACAACCCCACGCTCTTAACAGCACAACTTTCTCAGTTATTTGAAACTGTTAAAAAGTGTGTACATATCTACAGTTTTGAAATGAAGGAAAACCAACCAAGAACTGTTTGTGATAAGCAAATAGTATAAAAATAACCTCACAGATGAGATTGAGCACAGGATTCTTAAATAAATAACTCTGTCAGAAATTCATACTTCAAAGAAGGCTCGAAAACTACTCACAGGAGAACAATGCTGTCAGCATCTGAAGATAAATTTCATATTTTAAACAGTTCTCCTTACTGGCATAAAATGAAATGCATAATTCATATTTAGCAAAAGTCTATTTCCTGAAAGGTGGGGTTAAGGGCAAGAATCACTGGTCTGAGTGTTGTTGCTCTGGACCTAATACTGCCAAGACACTTGGAGACCCTCTGCCCTTCTTCTCCTCTCTCCCTTTCAAAGCGTAGGTGTTAATCCTATAGAAAGGATTAGATGACTACAAAAATAGCATTAGACCACCAAGATAACTCTTACACCTGGGCTTACTACTTTTTACCTGGCTGTTCAGCTCAGACTGGGTAGTTGAGAAGTGCTGGAAGAAGTGTGATTCATCACTCCTACACACCAGGCCAAAGAAGGGCAGTGAAACGACACCTTTGAACAGAGCAGCCACACACTCCCACCCCTGCTTCTGAGCAGAGGACCTGCAGCCACCAGGTATGCATCCCATCTGAAAAGAGGCTGCAGGAGAGGCAGACTTTTATGATAACCTAAAGGCACCTCGTTCCTTTTAAGATATTTTCCATGTGAGTGTAGTTGAGGGCTCCACTGCTGGCACGTATCCCACATGCTTTTGCACAGACTCTGCACATGCCATCAAAGGGCGGATTGAGGCCAGAAGCAGCAGCAGAATAGGCTCTTATGCTGCCGTAAAAACAGATTGATCATCTGCTGTGTGTGTACAATGAGACTATTTAGGGTTCTTTTCTTTCAAGATTTTACTGGACTGCTTTTACACTCACCACATAAGCTGTATTCCCTTAATGCCACTGGCTGCCTTCCACAGTCTCTGATGTACACCTTTACCCTTCGGTCAGTTTTGGTGGTGGTGGCACCTTTTCTTAAACAGCACAATTTTAAGACATGGTAGTTTTTACTTCAGGTATGTTTTACCACCCTTAAAAAAAAGCAGCTGCAAAGTTCCCCCCACCACCCATCTTCAACAACAACTATTTTAGGAATTTCTTTGCTAACCAAAAATCAACATAGCAAACAATTAGTGAGGCAAAGACTACAAGGAGAAGGGGTTTAATAACCATCTCATTTGCTTGAATTTCTGGCATGGTCTCCAGAAGAAAACAGCACTTTTCTATATTTGAAATATGGATTTGATGTTGCAACCATGGTCTTGGATTTCTAATCATGACAAACTGGTTTATATAAAAATATTTTTTAAAATAGGCAGAAGCAGAAGGACTGCTCTTGCCCCTTAAACTCTCTTCCAATGCCCAAAAATCAAATTCAGTAGAAATAGCCAACAGTAAAATTTAGGTGAACAGTAAATACTAAATTATCCAACTTAATAGTTAAATGCTGTGGAAGAAAAAATAAAAATATTATTTAGAAAAGCTAATGAAAAGTTTTATGATGAGGCTATTTTCAGTACTGCTTGGTAAAGCTTTCTCTTATAGCAGAGTCAGACTAACACAAAACTCAGCTACAGTAAATCCTCAGGTTTTGCACATCTCCATATTTACACTACAGTAAAGCTATGGAATTGGAGCCTCTGTTTGCTCTATTTTCATTTGGCTCATAAAATTGCAGCTTTGCACCTTAATGGGCAAACACCACCCACACTCTATTTATTATATATGCCATTTCAATGTGCATGAGAGGACACAAAAACGGAGGAGAGATGAGCTGGGCACCTTCAGGACTGAGCTCATATCACAAACCAATGTGTCATCTCCAGGTGTAATCCTCCAATAATTTGATTTCCTTGCAGTTCTTACAAATGCAAACTGATATTAATACTGATTTCATTTGCCATCTTTCAATTATTCAAATTTCTAGCGCACAAGACGTTTGTTACTGCAGAATCAGCAGCAACCACCACAAAGGTAGTGGAGCACTTTGTAAAGAAAAAAGAGGAAGAAAGGGACAGACTCATGGAGCCTGAAGAACTTCCTCCTCAGGTAGCTATAGAGACAAAATTCCACAGAATTTGTTTCACACATTCATCCCTCTTTCATCAATGCCAAAGAAAAACTGAAACTCACTGGCTAAACACCACAAACCATATAAACCAAAAATATTCAGCTTTTGGCTGCAGTAGTCTAAAGACACATCTGTTTATTACAAAATGTTACTCATGGTGAAAAGCATTAACGAAATACTTCATGGTAAGTTTCCTGGTTCACTGGTTCCTTTGGCTCTGTTTACAGTATTTTAACTAGCTGGCATCTAACTCTCAGAAAGTAGAACTGATTTTGTATTAACTTTTCTGTACTGGTTTTACAAGATCCTACACTTCACACATATACAACTAAAATTCACTTTATCAATTTAAAAGTGGTGCTCTGATCACATCTGCTTTTATGAATTCAACTGGAAAACTTCACTGTTATCTGCCTAAAAATCCTCTAATAAATTGTCCCAATGGAGACAACACATTCCTTCCCATGAAATGTGAATGCTGATCTCAGTAATGCTAAAAACCCCTAAACCTAAATCCAGGTCTCTGCAGAAACTAATTAGTCCTTCTGGAAAAAAACAAACCTTGCTCCTTGTAGTACAGCCATAACTTCCTTGAGATAGGTGTAAAACATTTGTGGGAAATCAGCAGTGGCAGAGCAAGTCTTTTAAATTACTATTTAAGGTTGCAAAATTTCACACACCAACAATTAAATTCTTAGACTTCCAGTGGGAAACTCCTGGCAGCACCACTGTTACTAAAATTACCTTCCTTGAACATCATTAAAATGCACAGTGTGGACAAAAAAAAAGTGAGGCATTACAAGAACAATGAGAAAACTTACTAAAAATATGTCATCTTATTTCCTAAATCAGCTCCTGTAAATGCTGAGTCATCTCTGCCTAATTTTACTAGCAAAACTAAAAGTGGTTTGTGGCTGTTGTTCATCCCCTTAGCAAGGCAAGCATCCACTGCTGGAAGTGACAATTTTCCATTCTGAGGAGTAACATCCACATGATGTATTCCAGCCTCAGAGCCTTGACACTGCATGGTGATGACTTGCAAAAACCAGAGTCAGCCCATCACAAATTTAAGATCTTGGTGTGAGTTGCAGGGCAGATGCATTAGACAGTGCCTTCCTCATGATCTGAAAGACACAACTTTGCAAATCAGCATGTAAGAAAGGTGGAAGGCAGCAATACTTTTGTGCTACATGGCTTTTTTAAAAGCAGGTGCACGCTCAAAATTCGTCACTGAAAAGCTGTGTCTAGTTCAGAGGGGCAATAAGGGAGAGAGCCACACCAAAGCCATTCCAGCTATGACACCAAAACCCTTAGTGGAGACACAGGAGACAGCAGGCATCACTCTAACAAAGATTATCTGTGAATTATCTATGTTTAATTGACAGCCAAGAGTGTAACTGGGCAGATGTCTCCATCTGCCATGAGCTGCACCTCCACCACGAGGCTGTGCCCGTAGGGATGTGCTGCCAGCATTCTGCAGCACAAGGATGCCCACAAAACAAGCCCAGCTTGTGCACTGTGGGCACTGGCTTTGGAAAGCACACCACAAGATTTGTTTTCAGAAACTAGATGGGAGTTTGATGTGAAGCTGATATAACCTCATTTTTCAGAACGTTTTCTTTATGCAAAGCTGCTTTACTAAAGCTGAACTCTGGAACCAAACACATACCTGTCAAATAAATGTTGATATTACTTTCTCTCCCTGCAAGCAAAAAACTGAATGAGTTTAACCCCCGGCCCTGGCACTATTTAGGGGCACACTGTGCTCGTTGTTTCTTGGGAAGAGCTGCAACTGAGGCTCAGAACACTCATTAAAAATACCTCAGATTGAATTTCATAGCCCACAACTTTTGAAAAGGAATATAATGGCACCATTCAGTGCTTTCAGTGTAATTCAGCAGCGTAGCAGCCAGCGCATAATTGGGGATAAAAAACCCAAACTCTGTGACACCCCTCACCCCTTGCCTCCCACTTTTACCACTCCTCTCTCTGTTTCAAGGCAAAAATCATTTAACCACCTTCTCAAGTTTTCTTTTTTTAATGTTAAGAAGTGCTTGCTTCTCTGTTTTGTTTTCTTTGCCTGGTCATTTTTCCTCATTTTCTTTACACATAAACAAACACTTTGCTAGAATGAAGGAGTAGGCAATTCTTAAGTCATCAAATGTGAAACCAGAACCTTTATATACAGACTGGAAACATGAGAATATGAAGTGTTATGAGAATATGGGAGTTATTACTATAAAATCAGGTTGAGATGCAAAGCAGCTATTTATTATTTCTATCTGGATACATTTTAGTTCAACCATGATTGTACTAAAATCCTTTGAAGAAAGTAATTTCATTTAAATGCACGTCCAAGACCTGGAAAAAAACTTCACAACAAACCCCAACAAAAAATAAGTGGTGTTCAGGGAAAATATTAAATCCTAAATCTAAAGAAAAACCAAATGCAACAGGAAAAACCTTTCCATCAGTTTCAACATTACTATTAATCTCAGAAAGAGCTCCCATCATCCAGGACTGTATATATTTCACCTTTTACTTTATCAGAGGCAGGAAAGCACATTTTAACAACTGGATACAGAAGTTTCCAAAAAGGACACTCCTAGATAAAGCCTCCAGGCTGTGGCTGTTCCTAAGCTATAGTGTAATAATTTTACACCCTAACTCTTTGTCTTCAGCTAGGCTTTGCTCCAGCTGGATGCAGTGCCCTGACAGCCAAAGTGCAAGGCAGGGTAAGGAAGACAACCTTGCATGCAATTTAAATTAAGAGTTTCTGTAGGACCCATTTGATACCAGCCTGTCTTCCAAAACTGATGTGGACTCTGTAAAGAAAAGCTTGGCTGCAGCATTCTGCAACTGTTCCAGATTGGACATGGAGTAATCTTGAATTTATGTGTGAAACTGAAATAGAGATGATCTGAATTAATTCCTATTGAGCAAAACGCATATCAACAAGACATTTTAATGGAAACAAAACTTGCAAGGGCAAAACAAGTCTCAAAAGCACTCCCTTCTTTAAGTATCTGAAAGGCAGAACTTTTAAGTCGTTTTTTGCCAGTCAAATCCCCAATACACAAGAGTTTCTTGTTTGGTTACGCAGGACCTGTGTCACCAACCTGATGGATATACAGGAAATGTGTTCAACATTTCTCTAAGCAGCCTTGAAAGACCTTAAAACTGAATATACTTGGAGTCTGATCTGTCTTTTAAACATGCAAAGGACATGAGAAGAAGTGAGAACTGTCTATACTCTTAGGGTATTTGCAAGGGGAAGATACAAACTCTGTTTTGGGCATCACTGAAAAGTGCCACCTTTAGTTTGGGACACAAACTAGAGTGGATGTAGGAGTTAGGGAATTGGTATGGTAAGAGTTACATTAATGGCTGCTTCTACCAGCAGATTTCAAAGGAAGCTCATAATGATGTAGTCAAGGCACAATTTCAATAAAACATAAATATTAACTACCTCCCTTTTTAATATAACTACACAGTTTTCAGAAAGATCCTCAGGAGCTTTCCCACTCTTCCTTTGTAGCCTGCCTGCAACTTGAAGTGTCTCCTCACACAGCAAATGCCCAAAAAATTCCATCCATGGGTCACCTCAGGTCTCTGGAAGGTGTAACTGCCTCTAGACTGTAGGAGTCTGATGCACAGTTATGTGAGCAAATACCACACAGCCATAGCCATCACTGGGGGGAGCACAAGCAGAGTGGTGACACTGTGCACTGCAGAAACAGTGACTTCACCTCCAGCCCCTTCAAAATCCAAACCTGCCAGGGCTGACCTGCATGTTCAACCCAGCATCAAACAGCAAAGCAGCACAGCCAGAGCAGAGATCTGCTTATAAATTCATGGCAAACCAGGGAAAGAAGGGATTTGTGCTTATATCTCTGGGGCAGGAGGAGGTGAAGAGGCAAGAAAGGCCAGCAGGATTTCTAAGCTGTACAGGGTGTCTGTTAACAGCACATGGTCTGAGCCAGGCGAAAGCCTCTCATTGATCTCCAGAGAGCTTCCTCCTGACTGCGAGCAAGATTTTTCTTTTACCTATGTTGAAGGTGGAACATTCAACTTTCACCTGATTTCCCACCACTCCTGATGTGTGTGTGTGTACCTTACAGAACTGCCTATGCCTGCAGTTAATGTGAAATACTTCAGAGACAACAACGCACACCCTTCTGCTTCACTGCTCATTCAGCCATACCAACTGTTCAAGCTAAGGAGATTCCTAGGAGATCTGCTCTGTGTCACTCAGACAGAGGCCTCAAATATCAAAGGAAAGCATCACTACTTACTATCACAAGTGCATAAACACAGCCTCACCACTTACTACCACAAGTGCATAAACACAGCCTCTGAAACACAACTTTTACAGATTCTATTTTGTTTTACTGTGCAAAAATGTTTTCTTTTATGCTCTGTTTAAGAAATGCGTGTTGTACAGAATTAGTTACTGTGATTTGGGCTTTGGACAAAATTGCTAAAATACATCTTTAGGCACAGCAGGTTTAAAAAGGCAAATGAGCCATTCAGCTGTTTTTTTCTAGAGGCCAGAATCCACCACTGCCGTATTAGATACCACTTAGATATAAATGAGCTTTATCAGCAACAACAGACTTCGTGGGAAACAAGCATTCTCTGTTCAAGGTACGTCAAAGAGAAGTCTTTGGGGATGTGCTATCAAAAGTCAAACATCAGGCAGCCACAATGAGACTTTTCTGACCACATTTTAGTCTGAGTTGAATTCCTCCACAAGGAGTTTTAATCCATTTGACCTTGAGGATAATGTGTGTAGCTGGAAAAGGATTTGATTTTACCTAATTTGTGGGTTTTTCTTAATGCTGAAACCCTACTTCTTATGTCTTCAGAGATAGCATACATCTCATTTTAAATTTACATTTGTAAATATAATTTGTTTAATGTTAATACCCAGGTAACTTAGAGATTCCTGGGCTGTGTTAGAGCAATACATTTCATTTACAACATAACAACATAATTGGATCATACAATCATAGAATACACTGAGTTGGCAGGGACTCACAAGGATTACTGGAGTCCATCTCCTGGCCCTGCACTGGACCGTCCCCAAGAGTCACACCGTGTGCATGAGAACATTTTCCAAATGCTTCTTGAGCTCTGTCAGGCTGGTGCTGTGACCACTGCCCTGGGGAGCTGTTCCAGTGCCCAAACACCCTCTGGGTGAAGAAACTTTTTCTAATACCCAACTTAAACCTCCCCTGACACAGCTCCAGGCCATTCCCTCAGTCCTGTCACCGGTCACCACAGAGAAGAGATCAGTGTCTGCCCCTCCCCTTCCCCTCATGAGGAAGCTGTAACTGCAATGGGGTCTCCCCTCAGTCTCCTCCAGGCTGAATGGACCAACTGACCTCAGCTGCTCCTCGTACAGCTTCCTCTCCAGGCCCCTCACCATCCTCTGGGCATTCTCCAATAGCTTTATATCTTTCTTATTTCGCATTGCCCAGCACTGCACACAGGATTCAAGGTGAGGCTACACCAGTGCAGAGCAGAGCACAGCAGGACAATCCTCTCCCCTTGATTGTGCTACCCGTGATTATGACCAAGATGCCTAGTATGAAACCTACTAAATATATTTCATCTCTACCTATTTATAAAATGTGTAGGTCATCCATGTTCTCACCAGCCCTCAAGTGAAGTTCTGTGCCAGCATACATACATACTTTAGTGATCTCAACCAAAACACTGTCTTGATACCAGCTTCAAGAATTATCTTTCTTCATCATAATTTACTTAGAGAAGTCAGACAACCCTGTCAGACTCAGAATATATCTCCTTAGGGAAAGAACTTTTGTCTGCAGAAGACCACAATGATCAGCATTGACCAATGATCACTGCTAATATACTTCTTGTGCTGGACTTAATTTTTATTCACAATGTGTAATAATGTTTGACAAAACCACCACGGGACTAAGGAGAGATGTAACCCCAATGTGGCATTAAGCAGACAATACTATCAGATTTTGCCTTTTCAGACTGTAAGTATTTCTTGAATTGTTGCTACCAAACAGCTTGAGGCATCCTGTCTACACTAAAACATCAAGCAAGGTCTTGGCCAGGAGAAGGGCACAGGCTTTGCAGGATGAGAAAGGTAAGTGAAGACACCTGTCACTGGCATCCTTCTGGCTCTTTAATTCTTCCCAAATCATCAATACTCCTTGACAGGTCCTTTCAAGCTAACCAAAGGCAGCAACTTCTGAGTGAGCCCCAGTGGGAGACTCCTTCAGACCACACAGTGGGGGAGCTGAGGAGGTTGGACATCATGTCCCAGGCAAGCCAAGGATTTATTAACCAAACAAACAGCTGCAGTTCTGCTTCTAGCTACCCAGAGAACACAAAGAAAGATAAAATGTTTTTACTAAAATAGCAGGTCTAAAATCATGCAAATAACAGCAAATGTAGAGGTCTGTCATAATTGCAACTTACATCTCATCTCCTCTACTGGTACTAAAAATCTTACAAAGCAATTAGTATGTGCTACAAGTAGCTAAAGAACATTTTGCTCCAAGAGCAAAGCACAGTTTACTCAAGTGGCAGTATGATACAGAGATTAGACCAGGGACAGGTTCAGTGTGTGGCTGTCACCCTGTGGGACCATCACACTCGGACACTGTCTCGACACTGGAAGCAAGCAGTACCTGCAGTTTAACAAAGCACAAATGCTGACAGACAAACATCCCACTGCTCCTATATGCAGGCATGTGCCTACAGCCACAAGCTGCCCCTACTTTCTCTCCACTGCCTACAGGGAGAGAGAAAAGGGCTGAAAATGAGAAAGTGATCCACAGGAAGAATGCAACTCCCTCCCAGATAATTCCTTTCATGCAATCTATCACAACTCTAAGCAGACTGTGAACAATTAAGGCCAGGAAAAGGTGAGTTATGCTCATCACTGTCAGTAACTATTCATTTCAAGCCCACACACTTCCTTCTAGCTCATAAAGAAATGCGATTTCCCAGCACTGGGAGTGCTCTTCACTCCCAGTTACATGCTAACTAGGACACACAATTTCTCATTATTTATTAGGGCATATATTTGCCCCCATGACCCTCAGAGCCTTGAGTTGAGATTTATCCATTTAACAGCAATTAAGCATCCAGTTGCCCTAGAATTCCTTCATGTCAAGTGAAAAGGAAGGGTACTTTAGGAGAAAGACTCAGGCCAGGCAAAACTGACCAGATGAAGCTTGCCTTCATCTCATTGCTACTTTGCTTCTCCCCTTGGATTACATGATCTTGAATATGGTGGTGTGCTTATTTCTTGTTATCATTAACATTCATGACGTATTTTGTCTACTTGCTTTTAGGAAACAGATAAGTGCTTACATAAAAGATATTAGAGGACATAATCAGCATATTTTAAATAGTCTTCTGAAACTGAATTCAAGTAAGTAAACTAAAGACAAATATTTCTCAATTGAAAAAAAATGTAGTTCACATCCATTATGAATGGCTAGCTCTCACCACCAGCTATTTCAGGATATCCTGACATTAAATCAAGTATTTAAGGAAAGGCTTATATTTCTTTTTGAGTGATGCTGAATATATCTGGATATATGCCCTTGCTGGAGATTTATAATTAGGGTTAGGATAAGAGTGAGTAATTTTAAAAGCTTGAGAAATCATAAGATCTGTTTGACATCAATACTGAATATAAAAATTCTACAGAGCACATATTTGCCATTGTACAAAAAGCCATTCATCCTGAAAGCAGTGGGGACTTGCACTTCCCCCATCACCTGCACTTCAGCAGAAGCACAACCAATGCTCCTCCACTCCTGATAATTATGATCAAGAGATGACACCATTAAAATCCACTTCACTTCTCATAACTGCTGGCAACAGTGTCCCCAAATGTCCCTAAATACACTTGTGTACCCAAATGTGCCTAAATATGCTTTTAAATAAGGCAATGAATGCATTAAATGCAATGTATTTCCAGCAGGGCTGAGCTGTGGGGCAAGTGATGGGCTCATGCAGAGCACTCCCACGGCTGCACCAGTGGCCACAGTGGAATTTAACTCACCCACATTCAGCTGTCTGAAAGTTATGTGTTATGTCTAATGCTATTGTCTAGCTTGTCTCTCCACAGCTGGACAAGAGAGAGGTATCCTGATAGGAAATTTATCCCATCTGGAGAGAGATGGCTCATACACTTGGGGTGCCTTGCCCACTGGCACAACTCTGACCCCACTGACAACTGGGAGAGCCTTTCTTACTCCTTGTGAATCTGATGTTCAAACAACTAAAATGAGATTGAGATGAGACTGAGTTGAGTTGAGTTGAGATGAGATTTTCTTATCTAAAATTTTGCAGGTAGGATTTTATGGACCCATACTTTTTACTTGCAACTTTTCCACATGCCTGAGATACCATACATGTGGCATTTCCCTTCCTGGGAAACAGAAGAAAGATACATTTTTATAAAGCTGAGAACTTAAGCAAGATAATGGTCTTGAAAAGCCTGAAGAAGACAACACCAGACAGAGCAGAAAAAAAGACAGTAGGATTGAGAATGTATTACAAGAAGGACAGGTCCCCAGACCTGAGCTACAGCACAGGCTATGAGCAACAGCAAAATCCTCCTTTTTCTACATGTGTTGACCACCACATTTTGCTTCTAATTCTGGTTTTTAAGTCCCAAGTTTTCTCAAAGTAAAAATAACCAATTCCATTCTACAGCATGCTGAGGTGTTCTTTTGGAGAAATTTTGACTTCTTGTGGCTTGGATGGGTGCACTGTTTGCTGGGTAAGAATCTCTCAGGACTGCTGGGCCGAGAGAGTGGTGCTGAATGGAGTCACATCCAGCTGATGGCTGGTCACCAGTGGGGTTCCCAGGCCTCAGTACTGGGGACAGCCCTGTTTGGTACCCTGGACAAGGGGATCAGGGCACCCTCAGTCAGCTGGCAGATGACACCAAGTTGGGCAGCAGTGTTGGTCCACTGGAGGGCAGGAAGGCTCTGCAGAGGGATTTGGACAGGCTGGATTGATGAGCTGAGATCAATGGTGAAGGTTTCAACAAGGCTGGGTCCTGCACTTGGGTCACAAATGGCCAAATCATTGGCTATGAGGAAAAATTTCATCATTGAAAGGGTTGTCAAGCAGTGAAAGTGTCTGCTCAGGGAATTGCTTGAGTCATATCCCTGGAAGCTTTAAAAGACCACCACATGTACATGTGGTGCTTAAGGACATGGTTTAGTGGTGGACTTGGTAATGCTGGGCTAACACTTGGACTTGATGATCTTAAAAGGACTTTTCCAACCTAAATGATTTAATAATTTCTATGAAAAGAAGGAGTTCCATGTTATTTTAGACTTCAAGTGATGGCTTTAAGGAGATTCAAAGTCCAAGAGCAGCCTACTGAATAAAGATCACATTTCAGCTTAGCAGAAGCACCCCGTAAGATGATGAGAACCTGTGCTGAGTGAGTCCCCAGCGCTGCAGACATATGGAGATGCTCTTCAGGAACTGAGCAGCTTGCAAGGCTAGCCAGCTGGAACCTCCCACAGTGTTTTCCAGAGCACATGTGGCCCTATGGGCAAAATTTTGCTAGCAAAAAATTACAGTGGTCTTCAAAAACAACGAAGAAAGTCAAATACGAAAAATGTAAACCAAGCTCTTTATGTACAGGCTGCTGCTTTAGGTCTTAAAATAAATGCCAAATAATGGGAACAGCATGTCTGTCCAAGAGCCATACTTTTCTACTTGTGAAGAACTGGCAATATGAATTAAAAGTAGCAATTAAGTAACCAATACACTCAGTCTCTGATTGCAGCACAGTCACACTGAATAGATCAATAAGTGATTTGGGAAGAAACAACTTCTAAAAACCATTATAGAGCTATACAGTTAGGCTGAAAATACATGTAGCCATGCTTTTTTCCCTTCACCACTTAGTGTAACAGGCTGAAAAATATCCACAGCACACACACCATGCATGCAGTTATACAAGGGGAGATTTATAGCCCTGTTTTAATGACTGCATTTGCCACAGGCAAAAATCTGCTTACTGTTACTGTTATTTCCAGCAATAGTATACTGTATTAGACAGATTTTTTTTGCAAAAAGACCTAAAACACTCCAAATACAGCATAAAACATACATTAACCTTTTATGTTGCTGCTAAGTGGTTTGTGAAATCTGGTTTTGTGATTACATTTAAGATGTTTTGTGCAGTAAGTATAAGGCAAGAATCCTACACAAGGGTTGGAAAGCCCTCCAAAGATTCACAATAGGCTTGAAATATTGCATGTAAATCACAGCTACAAGCATTACAGAAGCCCATACACCATAAAAAGATAAATAAATAAAAACAAACAAAAAACCCAAAACTAGGTCTTTAACAAAACCATACCTATAACTTCTAAATACTCATTAAAATAACACTTTAATATATAATAACAATTATATGCTAGGATACCAGAAACCATGCTTTGGAAAGAAAAGTATAATTTGCTAAGTTTTCAACAGGTGTCATGAACTAAAGACTCGATCCTGCAGTTGGAGCACTCAATGGAATACTCAGCATACAGGATATAGTACTATTTCTGATGGTTCTTATGTGAATAGAATGGTTACTATTCACAGACAATCCCAAGCCACTGCTTGGGAGTGTCTGTGAATACAATACAACACCAAGTATTATATTTTCAAACCCTCAAATACCTATGAAAAGACTGATGGAAGATATCACCAAAAATTTTGTGCTCAGACTCACCTTTCAATACTTACTATTCTACCTTACTTTTCTGAGAAGTTTCACTTTTCTTACTGGAAAACCCCAGAACTATAGACTTAGATCTCTTACAACCACACACCTTGAACCAAAAATTCTTAATGTCTTTGGAATGTCTCCCACCTCAAGAGCATCACTATGTCTGGAATAATTTGTGAGTACTGATTTCACCAAACAGCGGGCTTTTCACACTCAGCAACATGACAACACACTTTTCTCTCTCTCTCTAAGAAATAAACCTTTCAGTGACTGTGTTGGCTACTGTAAGGCTGGTTTTTAAACACATGGGTTATGGTCACAAAGGCATCAACCACGTTAGGGGCACCAGCCTTTACAGGAAAACTCTGCCCAGAAGTTACTACTACTGAAAAACAAGTCTGTGTCCTTAAGAACAAGCACAGGGGAGGTAAAAGGAGGAGGTTCCAAAAATCCACTAGAACTTGGTGGCAGCCGTCTCTGAAAACTTTCCCTACACACTCACAAGAAGAAGGGCCAAAACTCATTTGGCTGTTCAACTTCATTTCTGATGTGTGCACATATGTGTTTTACCTGTAGCCTGTGCTGCTATAGAAGGGCACACACTAACACAGACAGGCACATTTCAAAGTCATGCAGAAACAGAGAGAAGAGCCAGCCTTTCCCACTCCATAGCAGTCTACTCGTAGATAAAAGTTCATGTCCAGTAGAATAAAAATTAACCTTTGATTATATCAAGACTGAAATTATAAATATTGCATTTCCTCAGCCTCGTAAGCCTATCTTTTTTCCCCTTGACATTTGTTTATATGGTTAAAACAAACAAGTAACAAACCCAACCTTTTAGCCAAGTGCCATAACAAAGAGAAACAACTAAAGCAACAGCTGCTCTGAGTTGAATCTGAGTTTACTGATACTTTCAACTCAAAACTCTGAATGTCTGTAATAACAAAACCATAGAAACCATAGAAACTTACTGTAAATACCCCAAGATGTGAAGAGAAGTCTAAGCAGGAGATCTGAGGAAGAACTTGAGCTTATCTGAATGGTCAGTTTCTGAGTTACCTTGATTGTTTTTTCCTCTCACAGACACACAAAGCGCAAAACCAGACCCTGTCACAAGAGTGGCAATAAACTTCCTAACTAATCCCTGGTGCAGGGACTTACATAGGTGACAAATTTTTTGAGGTGCTGCTGGGTTGTAAGTGGATGTCACCTTGTCACCTTCCTGCACTAGGGCTGGCAAGCCTCAGCAGCAGCAGGACCCAAAACTCCTCTCCTTACAATCTTTAGTGACACACCCATCACAGAAATGTGAAAGTAATGGTATTCCTTCACTGAACGTGCAGGGGAGAGGAGGAAGTAGAAATGGATTTTAGAGAAATCCTGTGCTGAACAAGAGCTGAAGATCAAACAAACTGTACTCTGGGTGGGAGGCAAACAGAATAAAATTAAAAACAAGCATGTACAGAAAGAACATATTTAAAACATATTTCCATGTTCTTTAATTTGCCACTTGATCTTCAGAGTGGTGGGTCTTTCATCAAAGAGACTGATGCCCAAGAAAGTAAAAACCTTATGCCTTTTTGAACAAAATTTCTAGGCTATTACCATCCTCTATGTGCAATTCAAAACAGAAGCAATGTTTTGAAGCAGAAAAAAAACTAAGAGAAATAATTAAAAATATATCCAGGGAGACCAAGATATCCTGAATAAATGTATTTTTGACAAAGGCATCAGTACTCTTCCACAAATGCAGCTGAAATCCAGTATGTCTGATCATATACTGCTGTTTCTACATAAAATGATTACCATCCAGAAAAGCAAAACAAAATAAACTCCCACTATTACTATGATTCAAGTATTTTTGGTAAAAACTCAGCAAATCAGTTCCAGAAAATCTGGTACTGTAAACTGCCACGCAATTAACCTGGGTATAGTCAAAACACACTGGATTGGTGGGCTTGAAAAAACACTAGCTTGTGTATTTAAATGATGAATTATCTCCTAGGAGACAACTCCCTAAACCTGAGCAGTTAAATCAGTGGTAGCACAAGCAGAAACTGGCCATCAAGACTTGATGATCTTGAGTGTCCTTTCCAGTCTAAATGATCCTGTGATTAAATTCCATGATCTTTCTTCATTTTGCCATTTCAAACCCGTGTCTTTCACTGTGGACATCTTACTTGCCAGCAACTAGGAACCATGATTCCTCAGGAATCAGATGATCAAAAGATTGTTTATTAATAGAGAGCAAATAACCATGGAAAAGGTTTTTTCTCACTTTCAGGCATCTCACTTTTCACCTTCCTTGACCCAGAATTTGAGACACACAGGTGAAAGTCTGAGATAAAGATAGAAGCTTCCATAGAGCTAATCCACCAGAACCCTAATTACCAAAGGTCTGACACAATGTCCCATATGTTCACAGACATTGCTGTAAGTACATCAAACAAGCCCAGGACACAGACAAGTTTCCAACTAAATCTTTCAGGCGACTGAGGTGCAGGCCTTCAGCTTAATCAGTCTTTAAATCATCACTCAAAGTCCCAAAATGTCAGCCTAATTTGTTATCTTTGCATTCAAGTTTGAAAAGTGTGTTCTCAAAGTTAGACTGAAATGTGAGCTGATATAATCTACAATGATTGCCTGGGACAGTAATCTCCAGAGAACACCTTTTCTGCCTGAATTTTTCAACTCTCCATACAGCACCAGTTACACTAGTGACATGATACTGGGTTAGACTACAGCACGTGGGGGGTAAGCAGCATACCTTCCCCACTCTTTCCTCAAACTGCCATTAAATCACTCCACATATTAAATCCTACTAAATCTTTAGAATGAAATGTTAATCAAAAGCATATGCATACCTTCGATTACACTGATTTCCAGGGGCAGAATAACTTTATCTTGTCCTAGACTGTGCAACTTCTAATGTAACTGAGTCAGCATTTGAACAATTATGACAGGCCACTGTGTACTGGGGGTGTTTATAAGCTTTAAACAATTGGAGATTATAATGATTTTCTCACAGTTTGCAATGATGAAGGTGATGTTGACCACACCTGAATGAAAGCCAGGGGTCAGGAAAGCAAGGAGAAGCAGGAATAAAACTCATTTACACACTCACAGCAGCTACAGCAGGATGTTAACACAATACCAAATGTGTATTAACCTGGCCATGAGTAAATACAGACAAGAAACTAAAAGACATTTTAAACTGTTTGATTAGTGAGGTTCTAGAAGTTTTCCACAGGGAATATACAGGGTGGTAAACTTAAGTACTAAAGAGACTGAAATGAAATGTACTTTAAATAAATGTAGTCAAGCCAAACTTTAGATGGGATTATATAATAGGGCTGCTTGCAATAAAATAGGATCGTTCCCAGTAACCCAGAAAATCAAGTCCCATCCTATATTCCCAAACACAACCTAAAGGAACCAAGCAATGCCAACTCACCATTTTCTATGAACACAGAATTTTTCTTCTCTAAGCCCCCATTACTGAGGCTGATAGGAGAATCTGTTTTACATTTGAAGAATGAATAAATAAAGTGTTAGCCTGGGGTTTGAGGTGAAACAGTTTTAAAATATGAACTCTCCAAGCTCAAAAACCAGAAGGCAAATAAAAAGAACAAAACATCTGTTACTTCTTAAAATCTCATGGTTTCTAAGCCACTGGAGACAGAGGGAGGCTGATTCATGATTTCTGCATGCTTAGGTTGACAATTCAAAGAAGCAAAGTGTGAAGGAGTCCAAAACTCAGCACACAAAAGCACTATGATGCCTAAAAATGGAAGAGTGTAGATGGCTAATTTAAACATTCATCTTTCAAATGAGAGTTCTTGAAAGTCGCTACTTTAGAGCAGGAAGCAGCTATGAGCTTTGACCACAGCCCTCTGGTTGCTAAAAAGCTCTCACCCAGCCAACTGACCTGGCCACAATGCTTTTTGTTTTTCAGCTGTTTTGAGGTCTTCTTCCTTGGTTTTGTCCTGATTCATTGCCAGTCATAGTTCCTCCTCCTTTAGAGATCAGTCATTACTAAGCAAATGTCAATAAACCAATTTAAAAAAAACTCTTTAAAATTATGCTTCTAAGTGAGGCAAACCATGAACTTGATCCTGTTACTAACAGATTCCTAAAACTCCAGCTAATTGTAAAAGCTCCTGCATTTCTCAGGTTTAGGCTTACTTCTTAATTTGTTTTTAAAAGAAAACTTACCTCTCAAATGTTTACTCACACTGGCCCTGCATATCTGCACTCAAATGAGATGCAAGTACTGCAGTAATATTAAAATTAATTGTTACAACTATAAAATTAATTCCTATTATTCCTGGCAGACTCTTGAGAGCAATTTCTCAAGGCAGGATCAAACCCAAGTATTTGCTAGAGGTAATGAGGATGATTTAGAGTTCTCATGTTTTCGAAGATGTGGGCAGACAGGAGTTTCACGCACCAATAGTAGATGCTATCCTGTTCTCAGTACCTCCACTGCTGCCCTGGCTCTCTGGTCTCATCCCTTCACATTTTCCTGACACTTCTCCAGCTTTGACTGCTCTGTCTCTTTATACCACCTGTCACCTTTGACATGACACATCAGAGATGCAGGAATCTCTTCCTAGGGTACCCCATCAGGACACAGCAAGACCTTACCACCACCTCGACAGCCTGAACAAAGTGCAGCTAGAAGGGAAAAAAAAAAACCCCACAATAAAAACCAGCCATCCTCTCTGCTACACTAACAGCTGCATTCCTTGCAGAGCACAAATGCTTCAAAATTTGATTAGATCCTTGATGGGAAGATCCAACCTCCAAGTCATTCACTCTGTCTTGTGACAAACAATTCAATTTGCTTTGAATGTCATGCAAGGTAGGTGCCATGCTGGAAGCTTTACACTCAAATTATACTTGATGAGTTTGAAGGCACTATCTCATATTAGTGGTTAAGCAAGCACCTCATTACTGTTCAAAGAAAATATTTTTCTAAATAAAAAGAGATGGTCAAGTGCTGGCACCATGTAGAGGAATACATTCTTATATACTCCAAAAGCAAAATTTGGGGAAGATATTACAAGAGCTTTGATAAACTGGGGGCATTAGAAAATTCTTTTGAAAACGGGCTACATACAAGATAGCCCTTCAGTGTCTCCGTAGGAAAAGAGTAAGTTCTTGTTTTACACTTGTCTTGTTTTTCAGGTCTGTCAAGTCATAACCAAATTCTTCAGCTTTTTCCACCTTTATCCTAAACTACATTAATGGGCAAGATGAGTCAGGAGTTATTGATTATCAGCCTTTAAACCCTTCACAAATACATTCCATCAAAGCACAGACCTGGGCTTTGGTTTTCTCCATCCCAACAGCAAGTACACTTCATATCAAATTCAAGTTTAGTGAGAAAATGCATCCATGACCTCTGGAGCAGGGAGGCGAGCTCATGACTGCAAACATTTTCATAGGCACAGTCCAAAGCCAAGCCCCCTCAGCCTGCTGTCTAGAGGCCACAGAAACACAGATAAGCATCTAGCACTTTCTTGACTCTCAGCTGTCTGGGTTCAGGGTTTCTACTTTGTGCAAGAAATGACAACTAAAGCACTCCGCTCCTGCTTGTCACCATTTCACATGGGACTGTTTGTCTCTCTCCACGTGCCTAATGCCCAGCAAAGTGAAGCCAAAGCATCCCAAAGAATCTGTTACACAAAATTACCACAAAGAACCAGTAGTGAACAGTGCCACATCCATGAATAGAAAGATTTATAGGTATTTTAGAGGGTAATTATTAAAAAATAGGAAAGAAAAAAAAAGATTATTTTTAAAATTCCTGTTAGTTGGTATTTGCTGCTCATACATTAGGGAAAGGTGGTCACAAGGACATTCTGAGCCACCCACTTCCCTCAAGTACTGTGCTATATTCTATTATAACAGAATCACTGCTTCGGACCTTGGAAGCAGCTGCTGACCTTGAATAAGCAAGAAAATGTTAAATATTTTAGTCGTAACAAAACAACTGTTCTGTGAATAATGGTTTTTATATTATCCCAAGGGCCATGGTTTTGTTTATAATTACTCAGAAATAACTTTTTCATAACATAAACTCTCTTACTTGAGCACATCTCTACAGCTGCATTAGCCTGTTGTGTCTGCAGTCCAGAAAATGAGAATTCAAATCCCTTTCCATATTTTTTTAAACATTGTTTCTGAAAGCACAATCGGAGGAAAATGACACAGTCTGTCTTCCTCCCAATCTGAACAACAAACTACAATACAAAAGAGAAGCAGAAGAAAAATCTGCTAAAATCTTCAAGAAGTCCTTAATCTATAATTAATGCCAACAGCATCTAATGTCTGTAATTTGTGTATATCACATTCATATTTTAAAGGTCCAGTAGTTCTGAATTATGCTGAGTATGGAGACAGTTTAAATATTAATGAAAGAGCATTATTTTCAACAGATAACAATATAAATAGCATTGGCTTTCACAAGGTAGAAACTAATTTTTTCTTTGAAATCAAGAATTGTTAAGCATCACCTGTTAAAATCTGTAACCTTTCAATTTTACTTGCATAATCACAGAATCATATAGTTTGGAAAAGTTCCCTAAGATCACCAAGTGCAACCACTAGTCCAGCACTGCCAAGTTCCCCATTACACCATATCCCCCAGTGCCACATCTACATGCCTTTTAAATACCTCCAGTGACAGTGACTCCACCACTTCCCTGGGCAACCTGTTCCAATGCTTGTTAATCCTTTCCATGAGGAATTATTTACTTAATATCCAATCTAAACCTCCTCTGGTGCAACTTGAGGTGATTTCTTCTTTGCCTCCTAAAGAATGATCACAATAATTTGCATGCCAGTGTTCCTCAACCCACCACAGGCATTGCTGTGAATTAATTTTTCTCATCAAACCTAATATCCAGCAACACACTGATGTGCTCTGAATTTTTAAACCCATACAATGACTTTCTGAGTCATGCCCACTCATTTAAAAAAGTTGTAGCCATATTTAGAAAGCAACCAGCTAAGCAGGTTTCACAAAATACTCAACTCATCAGTGGCCACTATGCCTGCAACCAGTCCCGACAAAACTGTTGCTTTGGTAACCACCACTCTTCCTCCACTTCGTCATCTTTCTCCTAAGTTCTGTGTATTTGGAATTACGTTGTAATGCAAAATCACTGCAACCCAAATTTCTTCAATAAAACAATCTTTTTGACTCTATTTGAATCTGTTTGCTTCTAATGAAGGCTCTCAGGTTTACTGCCAGTGCTTGCAGGACCCAAATCCTTACAAAAATGTCCTCCCCTGAGCACAGGACTCTGTAGCCATCACTTCAGAGAGCGAATACACTTCAGTTCTGCTACAGAGAGGGATACTCAAATCCCAGTAAAATACCACTTCCTCACTGGGATAAGAAACACAAAAGGAAAGAACTGCATTCCAACAGAAGAACAGGTATCAACAGGGGTGTAGTATTTAGTGCTGAACCATCAATACTGGAAAAATCAACTGGATACGCCCAACAGCAGGAGAATTTTTGTTAGCCTTTACAGTACTCTGTCAACAAAAATTTGAAGGACAGCAACTCTAGGCAGCCACTACCAGTGAGGGAGACTGGAGGCAGAGGAAAAGGGTGGAGTGCTAGCATTTCAGCTTGGATTAAGTTTTGATGCTATGACGCTTGCAAGCACAGACACAACTGCCAGGCATGCAAGCTATAAAGCTTCCAAAGGCTCCTGCTATTGTTTAGGTAACTTATTTTAAGTAGATGGTGCATGAAAAACATGCCACATGCCATAGAAGTGGATACTGCCATTTACAGTTGGGTTGTCAGGCACTTTCCATTATTAAATGCTGTTTTCAGCTCATTTTAAAATTTTCCTAGCTCATGTTCTACCCTAAGCAGATTGTCTTAGCGAGCTTTCAACCACAGCAGTTTAGGCACACTACTAAAAATCAGAAGAGGGAAACATTCACTGTGTTGCAACTATTTTGAGAAGTTTCAGGTGGTACCAGGCTGGTGAGAAAGGGCTTAAAATCTGAACAAGGAATAGCCTACTGTCAGATTCATTGCATGAAAAATTATAATTATGTTTTGAGAAGGTCTAATTTATGGCCCATGACACCTATCAGTATCAGAATGTGGAACAAGACTGCAGTTAATTCTACAATGTGCTTGTGTTTGAAGGCTCAAGTTCACAATGAGAACATTCTTTTGGGCATTTTTATTCTACAATTTTGGACTTATTTATTTAAAAAATCACTTCTGCTCCATCCCAATGAATCAAGTTCTTTGCAATAAAAGGACTGACACAAGCACACATCCACCTTCTCCCACCAGAAAACATCCAAAAGATTGACTGAGCACTGAAGACAGTGAACAGAGTGAAAATTATTATCATATGATCCTTTTCTCTTTGCATCCAACATTGTTTTCTAGAAGGACTTAATGATTTCAGCTTCTTATAGTCTGAAACTAATGTAGGATTTAGCTTTATGACCACAGAATCTACTGATGCATTAGATGTTTTGGCAGTAGAGAGAATGAAATACAATGAAATTATTTTGAAGCTGTCATTTGCATATACCCAGACAGGCATGCAAAACCCAACTGAGATATTGTTCAAAATCCCCATGGAGATTCACATGTTTCAACATGTTTCTCTCTCTCCCTCTGACTACACTGCTGTATCCCATTAAGAGTCATCTCCATCACAGAGAAGCTTGCATTACTAATTCCCAACAGGGACTGCAGCTTCTTGTTGTATCATCTCTCCAATGCCCGGGAGTGCTGTGTGGGGAAGCCCAACATCTGAATGTCCTCACACTGATGACAACTGAAGACTTTTGTGCTTGACAGTCATTCTGGAATCGCCCCTAAAACCAGAAAAGGGCAAGAGTTGAAAACTCCTTTACACAATCTGAACATGGAGTGTAGCGACAACAATTTCTTTAGAAACACATGAACAGGAGACCAAAATTCACCTTTACTGTACTGCAGATCAGAGCCAGGAGGCTTTTCCCTTGTCTGTACTTCCTAGCCCTGAAGGCATAAGCCCTGCCAGCTCCTAGGTTAGTCCAAAGTCCTGGAGGTTTGCCTAGCCCAGAGGCAGTACCTCCCATAAAAAGAGCTTCCCTGGGAGACTTTCACACAAATCTATGCAAATCTTCACAAATCTTCAGTGCCTCAGAAGGACAGAAAAGAGTATTAATTAAAATGTTATTTTCCTGCCCTCAAAAAACTTGTAGAAATGTTAATGCTCTTTGGGTAGGATTAAACTGTCTAGTCACCTCTTCAGAGGTAAAGTGAATATGGTACTGTCTGCCTGCTGATTAACCAAGAAGAAACAATCTGTCGGAGGAAAACACTCCTTTCCCTTTGGCAGGATGACATTCACATCAGAAGGTGAAATTTTTTCCTGTGCTGAAGTAGATCTCAAACACTGTCACTTGACAAGTGTACTCTACCAAAGCAAATAAATGGCATGAATGTGTGCAGTTCATTGCTAGCTCTTCTCTTAGAGCACGCAGAATCATAATTTTGAAAAAAAACCAAGAGTCAAGAACCAGGAAAAAAAGTCAGAAACCACGATCCCCAGCACTGGCTGGGGTAGATACAACTTGGCAGAACCAAACCCAGACAAAAAAGGAAGAGTTTCTGAAATATGCCTTGAGGTTTGCTGTGTTCTTAGATCCTTGCTGGTGGCAGGACCTCTGAGGAACAGTTGGATTGTGGCCACTATCCTACCCAAGCTTCCATTCCACCTGGCTCTGTGCACAGTGCCCACCCTTGGTACACCCAAGCAGGTTTGCTGGATGTGGGTGCCACTCATAACAAGCAAGCTTTCCTAAAATTAGTTGACCCTTTAAAAAATGTTATGCTTATTTCTTTCTGCTTAACCCTCTGCCTTGTGGTGGGATGACCTCAGCTGGTAGGTGAACCCCCATCCAGTCACACTTACCTGAAAGCAACAAGAGTTTTCTTCTTTTCCTTCTTAGGCTGGTACTTGGAATTGAAGATAACTAGGGGCAACACGAAGAGTTATACAACCTCTATGTATAAAACTCCCCCCATCTTCTAGAGCAAAGAACAGTCTCCAGGAACCTGTATTATCTTCCATTTTGTCAGAAATGAAGATTCCTACTTCTCTTACATCAAAACTTTTAAGCATAAGCAGGGTACAGGCCTGGTATGTCTCATACTCACAGCATGACTCCTGCAGTTCTCTGAGCCATGCTTTTTCACACATCGGCAAATTTATCATTTCCCCTCTGCTCCACATGGCTGTCATTTGGGCTGGGGCTCCTTGGCAAGGCCTTCACTGGAAGAGCTGCTTTCTGAGCAGCACACTCTGCTTCCAGGGCCAGCTTCTCTTCTGCAATCCCAGCGTGCCAAACAACCTCCCTGCCTCACTATATGTCTCTCTGACACGGTTTCTCTCAAGCTGAATGATGAAGTTCATCATTCTTAGGAGACATGCCTGCAGAGCCCAGAAAAATAATTGCAGACATTCAGTTATACTTCAGCTGTACTTGAAACATTGCTTCTGACATACAGAGTCGTGATTTTTATCACGCAAAACCAACTCCATATTCAACACAAAGTTTGTAACATTGCTGCAACATGACACGCTCCCTCTGAAAAGTACATACTTTCCTGAGAAGGCCCTCCTCTTAAATGGGTTCACAAGACCTTGTCACTCCCTTTTCTACCATAACAAACAAAAAAAAAAAGAAAAAAAATTCTGTAAAATCCTTATTGATATTCTGCTTGTAGGGACTGTAAACTGCTAATTAATCTGAGTATTACATCTTCTTTTCCTATTGTACAGCAAACACAAGCTGTTTAGTACCTGCTTACACTGCTATTAATTTATCAAGAAAGGACCACAGATGAGAAACAAAATTCCGTGCTGGAACAGCTTTGCCATCTCTATTCTACAGTTACAAAGGAGGGAAAATGGCAGAGCACCACATTTCATGACTCTTGATCACTGAACTCTCAAGTGCACTGTGCACTAGCAACTTTGCAGTACTCAGAAATAAGGAAGCAGCTAAAAGTTCCCGTTCCCTTTCCTTTCAAGGATTCGTAGTGTACCACCACACCAAGGGCAGATCAGGCACAAGAGGAAACATCTCATATTCATCTTTATCAACATCATATGAATCTTTCTAATGATAAATTAAGCATAACGAATGAGATAAACATCTTGTTCCTCACTCATCTGTCAAGAGGAAAAAAATTTATGGTTACTGTCAAATACTTCACTAAGAAGTGTGAAGATCACTCAGGTAGGGTGCAAAGAAGCTAAAATTCCACATTACACAAAGAGAAATGAAGAAAATTGGGGACATTTCTCAGCCTGGATTATGCTAGACTTCTCTTCGTCTTAAAGTACGCAGTACTTCAACAGTGAACTGAAAAATGCATGAATAAACATAAATTTTGTTAATGGCACATCAGGAACACTGAAATGTCACTGATCATTTTCCTATTCAATCCAGAAAGAAATAACACATTCTAGAAGGTCACCATAGTTTATTTCCTTGTAATCTACACCTTATGAATAAAATAATTCAGTTACATCAAATACAATTTTTTTCCCCCAATCTGCTTGGAAAAGACACATCAAAATGCACTATTTCGTTATTTTAGGGCTGTATTAGCAAACATTTGCCCTGCTGCTGGCACCCTGGTTCTCCCCTTTCTATCTTGTCTCCTGGTCCCACCACAGCTCATTAGAGAACCTTCCTTCATCTTCCATGATGCAGGCTGGAAAGATGAACACAAGGAGATCTTCCTTCATTATGGCTTAAATACAGTTAAGATTAATTAAGGAGTTGCTTTGAAACCTACACTGTAAAAATCAGATGGAAGAATGAAGGTGTCATTTAAAAGCAGTATTTTCAAAACATGCAGATGTGCACTTTCCACAACACAAAGCTGACAAGGCTTTCCCAAATAAGCTCAGAGGACAAAAAAGAAAGTGAATGTCTTACATTTGGTGAAAGTACTTTTCTTTCTCTGTGCTTTGATCAGTCTATTGGCCTCCCTTTTCACTTAGCAATACCACTTTTTTCCTCTTAATCAGCCCATTGGGAGACTGCTGCCAAACCCAGTTGCACCTCTTCAGCAGAGAACATACACTGCCATTTACAGATAACTTTTCTCTGGGCACATCTGAACAAGCAGAACACACACATCAGGGCTTTGCACCCACTGTCTATTTTTATTTTTTTCTCTGGGCACATCTGAACAAGCAGAACACACACATCAGGGCTTTGCACCCACTGTCTATTTTTATTTTTTTTTCTGCTGGGTTCCACATTATTCTTTCAAAACAGATTTTCCTTAGCATTTTCCACACATCCTCAACACCCTCAGGTCTTCTGAAAGAGCACCAGATCTTTTGCCCCCCACTGAAACCTTTGCATCCTGCTTTGGTGAAGTGTGGCCTAAGAATTACCCTTTTCCCTCAGCTGGCTGCTGCAAAGGCAGTGCAGCCCCAGTTAAATTAGCACTCTGTACTTAGGTGCTGCATGCAGCAGCTTCAACTCAAGGACAATTTACACTTCTCACAACAGCAACTTAGCAGAGATCAAAAAAGAGATGATAAAGAACTTAACTTTGCCATCCTAGTGCTTGTTCTCTAAAGCTCATAAGAAGTTACTGAATTATTTATTTGAGAAAAAAAATTACATTTGAAGGTGGCAAATGGCCTCATTTTCAATGCTGTTAATTCCACATCCCTAATAAGCATCCCAGAAAAAAGTATTTATTAGCCATAAAATGAGGTTTCACAGATTTTACTTTCTCAGTTGAATATTATGCCTACTGTGGAGATTAAGGGTATGTAGAACTATTTATAATTTCTTTTCCCACCAAAAATCTCTTGCAATCCATTAAACTCCTTATAACTTAATTTTTTTAAGCATATCTTGAATTTGTTGTATCTTTTTTTCCCCCTACTTTTACTAAACTAATTTTTTTTGTTATTACTGATTTTTTTCTTTCGAGCTTCTTTACTGAACTTCCAAATGACTTTGTATTTTGTTGCTGCCTGTTTTTCCACAGGCTGTGCATCCCCTACCACTACCATAGTTTCTGCTCCTTTCCACATGTTCTGTGTGAGAGGGCTGCCCATTCTTGCCCAGACGGACCTGGCAAGACCCCCTCACATCTCCACCCTTCCCTGCAACCCAGCAGGCACAAGCCTGATCCACTCCCACTGGCCAAGAGCCAGAAGGCAGCTCCCGCAGGCAATCCAGTGGCTATTCCCATGGAGCAGGTGCTGCCAGGCAGGACTTTCACCTCCCTCCATGCAGCTCCATGCACATCCCCACAGGTGACATGGACTTCTGGAAGAGCAAGGGGAAGGTAGCAAAGTGCAACACTGATAAGCATTTTGGCAAAATCTGAGCCAAAGAATAGAATCATTGAATTATTTCGTTTGGAAAGCTCCTCCAAGATTACAAAGGCCAAAACAGCACTGCCAAGTCCATCATTCAACTCCGTCCCTCAGTGTCACATCTACACATCTCCTCAACACCTCCAGAGATGATGACTCCACCACATCCTGGGCAGTCTGTTCCAATGATTGACAACCGTTTTGGGAAGGAAATTCTTCCTAACATCCTACCTAAACCTCCCCTTGTGAAACTTGAGAACTGGAGGCTGTGTCCTCTCATCCTGTCTCTTCTTCCTTGGGAGAAGGGACACCCACCTCAGGTGAGGCAGTACCAGGCCAACCAACAGACCACAGCTTCTGAGCAAGGCCATAATATGGCCACAGAAGGATGCAGTAAAGGGAAGCCATGAGATGCTGCAATCCCCGACTGACTGAGACACTCCTCTGTGGCCCTCATGGAACCTTCCACGTGAATCCTTCTGGGCTCACAATGGTCCCACCCACTCAGACACCAGCAACTCATCCAGTGTTGCCCACTCCCTCCAGACACCTCTTCAGCTGCCCGAAGGACTGCTAAAATCAAGGACCTAATGGCAGCTTAGGTCAGGAGGGCTCTACAGAAAGTCAGCACAACCTCTGCAAGAGCACCACACCCTTCCTGACAGTGGCCTCCTCCACTTTTCTCCTCCTTGCTTCTCCTAAGACACTACACCCAGGCAAACAGGAACACAGTCAGTCTCCCTCACATCATAGCTGCACTGCTTCACCCCAGGGAGTAATTCACATTTATCTACCATCCAAGAGACTACCAGAGTAAAGAATTCAAGTCTTTCCTGCTCATTTCAAGGAATCACTAGAGGGAATGTCTCTAGTAAGCCCTGTTCCACATTGCCAGCACTTACCCTTTTAAACATGTCCTGATGATTCCCCTAAAATTTCAGTGTCTGAAGTCATGTTGTCCAATACACTGACAATCCACTCAGAAAAATAAATTGGCCTTGCTTTCACAGTTTCATGTGAAAGACTAAAGGACCAATCCAAACACAATTTTAAAATACAGAAAAACCACAGAGGGGGAATCACTTTTCCCACTTTTTACACTTGCAGAATTCATTTTTTCATTTTTGGGTACAGCAAATCATGTTTTTGAATAGACCATGGGGTACCCTGTCCTGCATGGCCAATAACTCACATTTACTAGCTCAGAGGAAGTTTCTGTCCACCAGTGCTCAATCACCCCCTGTTCCCCATAGGCTCTTTGAAGAAAGAAAGGTCATGCTTTTCACATTTGCTCTAATTCACTCTAGATTTGCTTTCTGAAAGGGATAAGAGTAATAAAGCATGACACACCAGGCTCTTTCCTATACCACCCTTCCCCCTCCCAGTGACTTTCATGTTCTTAGTTGTAAACAGATGCCTCTCTCTTCCACTTTGGGTAGGAGCTTGCATTTTGCTAAGAGAGAACAGGAAACTATCACATGGTGAAACAGGAGAGAATTTCTTCCCTAGCTCTTCTCAAACACTGGCTGAACTTCACTGTTTTAGAGATATCCATGACTGTTGCTCCCCATACAATGCAAGTCAGGTGCAGGTCAGCAGACTGAGAAAAATCACATAGGAAGGAGGATTATTGCTTATCCTACATTACCTACAGCAGCCCTGAAATTCTAGATTAAAAACAGCTTTGATGTGTCCTCTAGCCCCTGACTGAGATTTATGCAGAGGTAGAGCAGGATGACACCTTTCAGACTGACAGCTTACTAGACTGAAACTTTAATGAACTCCACTCACAGAGGCCAGGATCAAGCGGCCCAAGAGCTGTGCAGTGCAGCTGAGACACAACAGCAGTGCTGTGCATGACAGTCCTTAAACTCCTGCCCATTTTTTATTGCAGCCTGTTGATTTCACCAAGGAATTTTAAAATGTGGGTGCTAGACATATACAACAGTTTATCGGTTATCACCTGTAATGCTCCACAAAAGGTACTGCATGATATAATCTTACGCACCTCTGTTATCTGTGATGGCAAAGTTCCTGCGCTAACTCACTGAGTATACTCTGATTTTAATCCAACAGGGAGCATAAGTTTAATAGCCAGGCCAAAGAAAAACTAGGAAGCATAAACAACACCGTGTAAAATCAACAATTACCAAGTCAAAGAGCCATGCCAAGAAAAGGCTGGGAGGTGAGGGGGCAGGGTTCTCTCTTTCATTTTCTTCCAAGAAAAAGAAAAGAAAAAGAAAAAGAAAAAGAAAAAGAAAAAGAAAAAGAAAAAGAAAAAGAAAAAGAAAAAGAAAAAGAAAAAGAAAAAGAAAAAGAAAAAGAAAAAGAAAAAGAAAAAGAAAAAGAAAAAGAAAAAGAAGAAAAAGAAAAAAAAAGTGCTTAGAAAACAGACACCTACATGCAAACGCTGCTTCAAAGCTTTTAGCACAATCTCCCAGGGCAGAACAATAGTAGCTCTGTGCTCATAACCAGCTCAGGCTGCTCCAGGCAGGAAGACGGTGCCCTCGACTTTAACAGCAAATGTTTTTCTGTCTGACACTTAGGTCCACGAAATCCAGCTCAAGCTCTTGAAAATTCACAGTGTTTGAAGCAGGACAGTGGGCAGCAAGTAGGTACTCCAGTGACTGAGGCTGTGATTAGATGCTTTTAGCAGCATTTGCCTACCCCAGTCCTGCTCCATTTCTGCAGTACTTAGGCTGGAAAAGAGGCAGAACCACATTAAGAGATAAAGCTGCATTTCAAAGGACCCCTTGTTCCTCAGATGTCCTTACCGTGCCAGCAAGGGGATACCTTGCAACACGTATCTTGCTAAGTAAGAGGAAAGCACAGCTCTGCCATGAGAGCTGTCTACCTGCTAAAAAGAAATAGAAATCCGCTGTGTACTGTCAGGTCTATTAAAAAATAGCAGGCCAACTAGAGAGGGTTGGCTTATTAAGCCTCCACAGGTTCTAAAAAACCGTTCTGCACAGGTCGCCCCAAGAAGGGCTGACCTAAAAAAGGATTTATCAAATTCCCCAAGATTGACATTGATCCATTCAGAACTTTAAACATGGTTATTTAGCTCTGGACTTATCTCAGAAACGGACATTAAAAATATCAAATGTTCTTCTGTGAATACCAGTTCTCTCTCAATCAGGAAAACAGCAGGGACAACAGCTCTGGCAAAGAGCTTTCCTTGCACTGAGCCAGGCAAGCTTCTGCAGCTTCTCCCCAGTTTTATGGCATGACTGGAGAGGTGCTTGTTGCTTGACCTGCATGTGGACATCCCTATCACACATCACACTCATGCAAGCATCCCTGCTGAGCACCTTGGCAGATTCAGTCCCATCCCAAGGTGGTGGAAAAGGCCCAGGGAGAAAACTGCTGGAGTCTGTATTGCCACAGCTCCATCCCTTCACAGCTCTGAGCAGCTGTGAGAAGAAGGCAAAGAGAGCTGCTGGGTCAATGACCTCCTTCCAGAAAGGCACTTGGGATCATTGTTCTAGTCTGGCATGCCATGTAACATATATAAAAGGCCACTACATGATTGTTTCAATCAAACACATGGTTTTCGGATGGAGGGAAAACCAAACAAAGCAGCAAAGCTGTTTATATCAGTAGTAGCAGTTGTATACAACCACTTTCTTTGCTAGGCTCTTCAAATCTCAGAACATTGGTGGTTGAAGTACCCCATCATATTGGAAATGCAGCTTTCTCTAAATGAACACATGCAAGCTTTTTCTCCCAGAGTAGCAGATAATTTCGGTGCTCTAGAAGACTTGCAGGACTGTTTCTGCACCATGGTACAAATTGAGCTGATGGGAGAAACGTACACTCAGAAGATTTTGCACTGCTGCACATGTAAAAGAATTGTAAAGGGTTCATGACTTGCATGTGAAAGTGGAAAAACTTCCTGACAGGACAAAAACAATCAAAATCCTTCCTCACAAACCTAAGGCCCTTAAGGGAACAGAGGATCTATGTCAAGCAAGTTACTCTAGACATATGCTTTCACATTCTGTAATGTAAGTGGAGATTATGGCATGATACTGTCTACAATAAGCGCTCCATAAGAAATAAAAGGTTTGACTACCATTTACAGAAAGTGCAAATGATACAAAAAAAGAGAAACCAAAAGCAACCAACCAAAAAAAAACCCCACAAACAAACAAAACAAACAAAAAACCACAACAAAACCCAAAAAAAACCCCTCCAGAAATAACAATTAATTGGAAATATTCCAAAATGACCACTATTTCAAAAATCTTTACATCTTATTTTAGTGTAAAGACAATGAAATGCAGTGATTTTTGTCACAATATTTAAAACATTAATTTGCTCCTCACACCCAAGCTTGTTACTCTCCATTGAGATGCTCATTGCCTTCACATCTGAGAAAGAGCAACTGCCACAAAGGGAAGCAATTCAGTTAAAAAAAAAATCCCAGCAGGTTGTGCCTTCTGCCAAATGCCCGTGGCTTCTCAGGACAACTAAGCAAATGGACACATTTATGTTAGGACACCTGCAACAGCAGAAATGTCATCAAATCCATAAACAGTTACTGACCTGCCAGAACAAATGTCATAAAACAAAATTAAGGCCCATCATCCAGTTAAAAGGATTTCTGAGAGCGATTTACAAGGGCAATCCATACACGCTTACCCCGGGCAGTGTGTGATTAGCAGCGCTCTGCCACAGCTCATCTGGCATCTTACAGCCCTCGGCTTCATGGGGTGGGGAGCACAGCCTGCACTCCTGTTAATAAATACCCATTCCCATTCCAAACTCCAACTTCAAAGTGCTGCTTATGCCTCCTCAGAGAGAAAGGCTGAGTGACTTCCCTTCAACTGTACTCATCTGTGTCAAATTTCACCATCAGTAAGTCAACGTGTAATTGCAATCATCCATCCATAAAAGCTGGGGGATGGTAAGAGAAAAAGGGATATGTCCTTATTTTTCAGACACTGAGGAGAGAATTGGGGATTTTCCAAGACTCCAGAAACCAGAGAACAAGGGGGATCAAAACCTTCTGGCTGTTGTTTCTTCTGATATGTATCTGGATCCTCACACATACGTGTCAGTGGTACACCATGGTGTAAATGGTAACAGGAAATTACCAGATCAAGATGACCTTCATTTCTCAACACAACTGCACTGGCACCACCAGAGACATCTCAAGTGAGTCGCTCTGGAGCAGGTTCCATTTCTTGGTCTATTCACTCTGGCAAGATCAGCTACTGGATAAACATCAGAGAGATGCTTTATCACAGGGACTCCGCTGCCTCACTGCTTTAACAGAAAATCAACTGCCTGAAAACACCAACAGTGTAGGAAGCAAAATCTCCACATTCCCCTGGGTTTAGGAGAATCCTATCACTGGCAAAGAGCAGACCCCTGGTGAAAGCTGGTATCTCTTATTTAGCCAGCCCAGAAGCCTGTGAAGAAAACCACAGGAAGCTAGTAATTAGCTTGTCAGTGTCAAAAAACCCCCAAAGGCTACAACCCTTCTACAACAGAGAAAGTTTCCAGACGTAGTGATTACTGTTATACACATAAAAAGTATTTACATATAAGCATTCACAAGACACATACTCCACCTTTGTAGAAAAAGTTGCAAAATAAAAACTAAAAGGCTGACATGAAGGATACCTACTTTGGAACAGAAGTGCTACAAATATGTAAGCTAGAAGTTGACCGAATATCAACATTTTAAAGGTGATAAAGATAATACTGCAAATTTATTAACAGAGAATAAAATCATCATAATTTCAAAAAGTCTCTTCTCTCAGCATGAAAAAAAATTTACATGGCCCATCAAACAAACACTATCCATACAGGAAAAATCTTCAAAGAGAAAATGCACAAAACCCAGAATTCAAGTGCATTGATTTGATCCCCAGCAGATTTAGACAAAAAGAAGGGAAAAGCCAAAACAGAAATCTGAAAACACCTTTATCTTGAGCTGAATAAACATTTAAACTGAGTACTATGCCAAAACCAAATAAATACCATTAACAATATAGAACGTTTCTGTGGCTAATAGTAGCAGCAAATGCAAACAAACTGCGTAAAGGCAGAGCAGATTATTTTAACAGCTCACCACATGCAAACCTCTCTAGCATCAAGGACAAAGGAAGGAGAATAGTGCATCAATTAAATTTCCCCATATGCTATCAGCCAACAGCTTGTGATTTCTCTTTTCACCAAAATCAGAACTTTCCTAGGAGAGAGTGTGGAAGAGTTGTTAAAAAGGACAGTGGTACTTGCAGAAACACAGGCAGAAGGAAAAGAAAATACTCAAAAGGCAAATGAAGCAATGACAGTAAACAGGTAAACATTGTTTGCAATGCAGTAATAACCAAAAAACATTTCTGGCAGAGGTGGTGTGGGAATCCATCCACATAACTTCCTTGGCATCTTTTACATCAAGCCTCCCTTGTGTACAAACTAAGAAGGTGTTTTGGCTGCTGGTCTGGGAAAACAGTACAATCTTTTAAATTCTTTCCCTGCCCAGGAAGTTTCTGTGCTCAGAAATAATAATATTTTTTACAATTGGGATTTATATGAACTCTGGAAAGTGCTTAGGTCTTTGAAGAACAAAATTACTCATCACATTGTGCTAAGAAAATTAAGAAGCAGTCTAAATGAATGTAAACTTGCAATTTTAAGAGATGCTTGCTGAAGCTGCCATAGGACAACCTTTTCAGCATTGCACTTGGGTTCTAAACATGCAAAGCTGCATATTTTCAAATGAAGACAAAACTCTAGGTATCAAATAGCATTCTAACTCAACTCCTCAACTTTCTTTACTAATGTGGAGGCTAGAAAAGACCAAATAAAACAGCCCTGATAAAGACCATAGAAATTTGGTTCTTATCTAAGAAGTGAGAGATCTTATCTAAGTGTCTGAGAGATCGAAAAGTCTCTTGGTGTAAAACACAGTTTGCAGACCATGTCACCAAGGTATATTTAAGAAATTACTTCTTGAATATGTAAAACAAGTCATACAAACCTCTCATCAAAAAGGTGTTCCCATAGTAACTTCATACATAAACACCTTTACAAACCATGAGCTGGGAGGTGAGTGGGGGAAGAGGGAACAACTTCAAAACAGAAATGGAAGAGCTGGTGAGATTCTTTGCTTCCTTCTGAAAGAAATAAAAGCAGCTAGAGTAAAGTGGTGGGGAATATTAAATCAAGGAATAAAGTGCTAAGAAAAGGTGAAAAAAACCCTTCTAATGAAAGCCAGGCCCTTTGCAAAGGGCTGTGCAGCTCTTCTACCAGAAACATTTGAAGCAGGTCTGCTATGAGGGGAATGTGTTCCGCATCCCATTCCTGTTCTCACAAGCTCTGGGCAGTTCAGCAAACATTTATGTGCGCATGGTAAACATAAAATAAAACTGATAAAGGGTTTATTTGCTTTTTGCTTTGAGCAGTGTCATCAATTACAAGTAAAATACTAAAAAAGTTGGGCCATCTCAGTTAACTTTTCCAAATTAATTAGCAGTGGAGGTCAACACAAAAAACAAATCCCTCATTAAGGATATGAAGCCATGTGATCTGACCCCCACTGGATGTAGTTACTCATGTGCTTTCAGTGATGGTGAAAATCAATCTCTCACATGTTTCACGACCCATCACCATCCTCCCCAGGCTGAATCTCACAAACAGAGCAGACCTAAGTCCTCTCTGACCTCCTGTAGGAAGGAGCAGGCTCATCCCAGCTGTCCCTGCCACTGTCATCTGCACCCACGGAGCCATTCAGTGCACAGGCTAACCAAAAGGGACCTCAGGGGCAGGAAAAGCATGGAGGAATTAGGCTATAGGCTGATCAATTCTCTGATCAATAGGAACAGCAACCAATTTACAGAACTGACTGCACTGGTAATTGGTCTGTATAAATGAAGGGGAAAGAGGAGGGAAAAAAACCCAGATGATGGGGACAAGAGTAGCTCAAACTGACTCGTAGCATCAAAAACTACACCAGTTGCAAGCAACCATTGTTGCTTGAATTTATATGGCACACTTTCATCCAGGCATGATCTGTAGGAGAAAAAGGAAGCCTTATTTTTTTAATCAGAACAGTTGTGTTGTTAATTTTTTTAATTAGACCAAGGCAAACAATTGGGGAGGATGAGGGGAGATCCAGCCATGCTTCTGTGGGAAGCAGGGCTGACCATCAGCCATGGGCAGTCATGCTACCAGCATGCAGGGGAGTGGGAACACCTCTGGAACCCTGGCCTTGCTCAGTTCCCATGAGCACAGCACAGAGCATGCTGCCTCAAGTCACAGCCTCAGATCTCAAAAAAAAGAGCTGTTGTTATACAGTGCTTTTGCAGACCACCATGCCAGGCTGTTTTCCTTTTAACATGGTATCCCCACGATCTATGTTTTAATGTTTAATGTTTAGCTCACATGCACCAGGAGCATGTGCCTGGGTTTCTCGTTGTGGGGAGACACAGAAGCCCAGCCACTGAACCCTGGATCTCATCACTGTAGGAAACTCAGGGCTGCAAGTGTTGAAATGCCATCTATTCTAATGCATGACTCACCCACTGGCCATGCAAGGAGTTGGGCTCCTTTGTGCTCCTGATCTCCTGGGGAGCTGGATCCTGGCACATCCCACCACCTTCCCTCTGGCTGCCCTCAAGGTCAGAGCTGGCATACCAAAGCAGGCATGCCTGAAACCAGGCAGTGTCTGGGACACTTTTCCAGTCCCTAGAACAGCAGGTATTTTCACATATTCACTTAAATCCCCACTTAGCCTGCAGGAGAGGAGGCACCTGGGCTCCTGTATCTCCTCCCTGGGGCAGGACCTGGCTGCACAGACTACCCCAGGTGCCTGCTTCCTCAAGCACACCTCTCTAGGAGGCCAAAAACTTATACCCACAAAAGTAAACATCCGGCCCACTGGCAAAGAGGAAGATGCTTTCAAACTTAAAAAGGATTATCAGTTGTACTTGATCGCTGAGCACCAGAACAGAGTTAGAACTACATGGCTGTGATGCTGTGCAAGAGAAAAGCCAGTTTGGAAGGTTTTAGGCAAGCATAGAGCAGGGCAGACTTCATAAACCCCAGTCACTTAATAACAAAAGAGAGCATAGATTTCCTTATGCTGCACTGCTGTTAATCCAGGGGACCAAATGTGAGATGGTGAGAGAAAATTTACATGGTACTTGCAATACGTACACTTACATATCATGTCTCAAATATTCCACCAAGAGTGCAAATTAACAGACTAATTTGTTCAATATTTTTTAAAGTTAGCAGGCCACTGCTGTACTAAGGGCTTGTAGTGATATGAATCATATTCCACCTAATGACCATGTACCAAATAGGCTCACATTTTCATTAATCTGTGGAGCCTTCATTAGGTCTTAGAACCATTTTTAGCAGCAGAGGAATCTAGAAATTACATAATAAATTTTGAACCACTCTGATGTTCTTGCTTACTGTTCTGCAACTTTGATAGTGTTACTAAGGCATAGTCTACTTCACTGTTGTAAATAGGCAGCCCCATATGACTCTTTCATAATCTTTAGGCTTATTCTAAGCACATTTTATTTGCAACTGAAAGAAAATTAGGCAGTTAAGCTAGCAGAAAATAAATCAGACCTAGTGTATGAACTGATCCAGTAGCTGAACTCATGGAAGTTCTGTCTTCCACCTAAACCAACTAAGAAATTGTAAAACTCACTTACAAGCATGCAGCAGAGCAGAAATTATCTAAATACCAGCTATGTGAGATTACCTGTACTACCTCCGCTATTTTCTGCCAAACAGGGTTTGCATGATCAGTTCTCACTCTTGCAAATCACTCTGGCAGTGCTCTGACAAAAATCCTCTGAGGTGCATGGGAATTCAGCTCCCTGGGAACATCTGAGAGTCTTTACATGCTGTGTGCACGGACCTAATACACTAATTTTACAGAGCCTAGGATTACTCTTGGCTTCTCAGGGCTGCAAAAATACCTTCATGGATATTCAGCCAAGCATGTATCAATGCAAAGCCATATTCTAGAGTCTGAGATAACTGAATGCTCTGAGGTGTAGTTAAGGAGCTACAGTACGGAATGATCAAGAGGCCAAAATGGCACAGCTGCTGCTACGCTGACAGAGCACAGCATGGTGGTCAAAGCAAAGCAGCTGGGAGTTATGCCTGTTTAACATCAATAGCTGTGTGACTGAGGCACAGCAGGTGGCAAGACACTGCTACAGGGAGAAACACCTAGCATGCAAGTGAGAAAAAACGCGAGAAGTTCTGCTGGACCCACAACAATAAGGACATGGAGACAGAACAGCAGCTAGAGGGAAGTAGAGATTCAAATTTACCAGAACATACACGAAGAGAATGAAGGTGGTGTTTCACTATCACCTTCCAAGCCCTTTAGTATCTACCAATCCCATCATATGAAACATCAGAAATCTGAATTGTTAAGTAGGTCAAGCACAAATGCTGTGGTATCAGAGCTGCTTCATCAAATACAGTTTATAAAAAGTGGGGAGCCTTTCTGAACCACCAATTTTCACATGAGTTGGGTGTAAAATCAGCAGGTGGTTGACATCAGGCTACTGTTCTTTTGGGAAGTTTAGCACTAGGTTTGAAAGGAAGGCTTAACTCTCATTCATAGCAATATAGTACTACTTTTAATGAACCGGGTAATTAGCAACTCTGTAAAAAGAAGGGCATCCCTGAGTGTTGAACATCAAAAGCACCACAGTCATTTGCAATTTAAAGGCCAGAATTGGCAAGATCCTGTGCACTCTCTGCTCCCTCTTGGAGTCAGTGGAAATAAATGGCACATAGCATAACACAACATAAGATAACATAACATAAGATAACATAAGATAAGATAAGATAACATAACATAACATAACATAACATTAACATAACATATAACATAACATATAACATAACATAACCTGAACCTGTCAGAACCAAAGGAAGGAGTATTTATCTGACTTAGGTTACCACTTCACTTGGAAAATACTTAAAACTTTGGAAATGACAGAAGGAAAGCCAGTACTGAATTCATTGCAGAAATCCTCATTTTCATGAAAGCTGTTCTGGGAACATATAGTGAAGAGCCACAAAAACAGCTACTCCACATTTCCCACATGCTGCTGCAAACTGCTAGCTCCTGAGGAAATAAAGGGAAATCTTGAAAGCTCTTTAGAAACTGTGAAGATTCAGTACAGAAACTCTTACAGGTCAAACATAAATTATGTACCTTATTACCGACATGGGTCCATTCCATCTGCAAAATCCAACATGCTCATTTCTCTCAACTTCTGCTTTATCCTTTTCATTCCTTTTCACGTAGACAGTGCCCACCTTGGCTAAAACTCTTGGATGACTCTTTTAACACAGCATCCACACAAAAAGAGAGTCAAATGCATATATTTTAAATTTTTTAATAAGCTAAAAATTGACACTGGTAAGTCAGCGGCCTTCCCCTCTCTTCTGAGCAAATATGTTATTTCTGACTATTGTAAACTATGGTAAAAAGCAGACTGTGAAGTCTTGCATGGCCTTAACTGTTTTGAAAGGTGCTAGGCATACATTTCTGACCTCAAAAAGGCAAGAAAAAAAAGTATGAGTGTGCTGTGTATCAACTCAAATTCTAATGTTGTGGAATACCACCAGGAATATTTCTTCAATGACCCTAGCAAACAGACACAGTCAGAGAAAAACTCAAGACTTAACAGCGCACAATTCAGTCTCTAAAAATCTGTGAGGCAAAAAAAGGAGCCAGGATAGTGCAGGTGAGCACTATCATTACATCCCTTCTAACTGCAGGGAGGAACAAACCAGGTAGCAGGAGTATTATCTTAGAAGTATTCTTCTGGCAACCAGGGCATGCTCAAAAGGAAAGGGTGCAGTTTTTCAAAGAGTGAAATTACTGGAAAAGAAACTGAAGAACACTTCGACTCTGGAGGGATTTGTCCTGTTTCCATCATTAGTATTCCACTGCTCCCTGCAAAGACCTCAGAGACAGCAGAACAACTCGTGATGCTTGCAGCCTGCCACTGAACTCCTAGGTTTGGATTCATGCCTTAGAGTCTCAGGACTGGCATAACTAAACCTTCACATTTATATTTAGCTATACACACAAATTCAATTGCAAACCCAGAATGTGAAATGACCTATGCAAAGCCTACAGATCTTTCATCCTTATAGATTTCACCTTTGCACCAGTGGTTATTGGCTGCATGGAAAACAGGAGTAATAAGAAATAAGTTTACAGAACAAGCCAGAGACATCAAGAAATCCTATTACTGATGGAATATTTGTCTCCTCTCCTTCATCCCAGTTTTGAAGCACATCTAACTTTTTGAGATCTCACACTTCAGGTTGCCTGGCAGAGTTAATGGAAAAAATCCCACAACTTATCTCCCATCATGAAAACTCCAGTGATTCTCCTCTGCTTTTCACAAGAACATCTGGAAAGCAGCACCATAAAAGAGATTTGCTCAAGGGTAGGAGGGCATGAGAAGGGAAAAATCCTTCTGAACATTTGAGCTATATTTAAACACCAGACCAAAGCTTACACTTGGAGCGAATGTCTGTCTCTCTGCTGTGGGAATGCAGATCCAGGCACTGAACAAGGATGTGGTAAGCTTTTCACAACATGCCCCAAAGCAATGGCATTACGGCAAGACTGTAAAAGTCAAAAGTGCAGTGCCTGTATCTTCTATTGGAATTGTTGCAGGGACAAAACACAGAACAAAAGGAAATTTCAATAGTGCACTGCGGGAAAAAATCTCAGTTTTCAGCACAGGAAGGTCACCTGTTTTGTAGAATTACCTCCTATAAAGAAGGTGTAAGCAAAGCAGGAAGGATGCAGTAAAACCAAAGAAACTCAGATAAAATTTCAGAAGGTATCTTAGTTTGGAATTCAAAATTCACATAAAACTGGAGCAATATCAGAATCACTTCTCAGTGAAAGCAGTGAGAGCTACAGGTACTTAACTACATTGGGGGAGGAACATTCAGAACAAACAGACATATCAACTTTATTGTTTAGATCCATAAATTTAGGGAACCACCTTCTGAGGAACAAACTAACTTCATTTTCTTAGTATCACCTCACCTCAACCTGTTATTTGTGCAATCAGCTGTTTCCCTTTCCCATCCTAACAGGAACAAGAGTGTTGTTCATGCACAGTGGCACCTAGGGGAGATCAAGACTTTGATACAAGAGAGAGGACTGCACAGAAAGCTAACCTTTTGGGAAAGCATATTCCCAAGGTGAGTAGTTCATGTAATCAAAATCATTGTGGGAACTAATCACTGCATCTAAATTCATAAATATCAAAATTAAGGCATTACCAAAAGAGCGAAGAGCTGCTCAGCCTGAACTGCCAGCACTACACCTAGCATTTGAGACTAGCAGCAGCCTGTTCACGTGAAATATAAAGGAAGTTAAGGCATGAACTAAGTAGGTGGGAGCTACACTAACTCTCAGGATTAGGGACCCTGTAGGAGCCAACAAGCAAACTTACCATGGGAGCTAAATTGCCATTTTATTTTCCTGTATGACTGGGAAACAGTGACTTTAGTCATTGCCAATTCAAGATACAGATGTGTCTGTGTGACACCTACATGACAGCCCAGCTAATTAGGGCACCAGCAGAGATGTGCCACGGGGAGCACAGAGGTGTGGGCTGATACTCTCTGTGAGGAGGACACCTCCTCTCACACAGAGTGGGAACTGCTGCCCCAGGCAGTGCTGCTGCTGTTTCCCCATCTCACTGGGCTGCACTGGGCTGTGGGACACAGCACAGATCTGCTCTTGCTCCTGTCAGGATGACTCTGCTTACAGTAATGCAGAAAGTATTAAACAATGCAGACATCCTACATGCATCATAACTCACACTGTGTAAAGTGAAAACAGCAGATTCTTCTGGTTTCTTTTACTTCTGTGTTTTTCCAGTGTCTCAAGCAGTAGCTAATCTGTAACACTGAGGGCAGAGGGTTTAATGTACAAGCTCATAGGTAAAGCAATGCTTCTGAAATGTACAACAGATAAACTGGGAATTGCAGGATGACACTACTTTAGGGTTTAAATCACCACACCTTTTTCTTCCTTTACAACTTTTCACTTCAGCAAACAATCCTTTAGAAATTATGGCTAGATCTTACACTAGATGTATGCTAATTGTGGGCCATTATTAATTGAAAAATCCATTCTCTTCCTAATTAACAGGAGTGTACTTTTAGCCTAACTCATAAACACCTGATTGCCTTCCAAATCAAAAGTGTGGTTGCTATATTGTATCTGGAGGTGTCTACAGAGTCACTCACACCTTGCTCAGTTGTACTCTAGCATGTCTGTTTTTTACTGAAAAGGGAAAGAGTAGCAAAGTCAATTTTGCAGGTATCCTGGTAAAGATGGAAAGATTTTACTGGAGAGAAAGGTTGGACCTTATTCTAAATTTTTGGGGCTTAGAGGAGTGTTCAGGAATTGGTTTTCAAATGAGCTCTGCAAGTTTGCTCAGCTTGAACACGAACTACCATGAAAGTCACATTCTGCTTGCTTCACTTCTTCAGCTGGTTGAGTATGTCACTTCAGTGGTTTTAAGACTGCACTTTTCCAGTACATAAAAACTTGGCCACAACATTGCCTCTTCCCAGTCACTAGGTGCTCTACACACACAAGTAATATTTTTAGTTTCTCATCCAGTTATTTTGGCACACAAACTCCCACTGATGCCAATTACATTGTACAGAGCTTGTAGAGCAGTATTTAACTTCAAACTTTTTTTTTTTTTTTTCTGAACTATGTCTTTTGGAGCATTCCTGCATGGGACAGCTGGGATTTTTTGCTGTATTTATGTTCACATCAAGTCTCTTCTGGGCCACACAATGAACTACAAGCAGTGTTAAGTTATCCTGGTGCAACATGGAAAGCTGAAATTAAAACCTGCCTTTCCATCCTTCCTCCACTAATGTACATTGTATTGTACTGCAAAATCTAGCAACAACAAATGATAAAAACTTCCATTTGTCTTTTGTATATAAGAATTATAGAGAAACTACAATTGTTGTCCATGTTATTACTGAAGTAACATGATGCAATTCATTAAGTAGGTTGTATTTTATTCATTCTTAAATATCACACCATTGACCAACTGACCATAGAGATAACCAAATTACTATATTTATTTTCATACTGAGTTATATACGTAGAGAAACATACTGTGTCATTCATAGCAGGAGTTCATTCAGAAGTTTAAGGCCAGGACTCACTCTACACATAAGTTGAGTTTGCATTAAGACTGGCCTGAGTTTGAAATGCATTAGCTAAGAATAATAAGCCAAAAAAGGCAGAATTCCTAAAATGTCACCAGATTAATAGGAATCATTAAAAAGCAATACAAGATAGAGTGGTATCTTTTATTTTATTAGAGTAAAAGTCTTCCTCTAAAGTTACCTTCTCCAGAGGGGAGAGGTTTCTAAATGATGAAGGTGATAATGCCCTTGAAATCCTTCTCCACCACAGCTTTAAAAACAGAGCCGAATAATCCTCTTCTGCTTCAGAGATGTTTTAACTTGGACCTTTGCACAGATAAACTAATACATCTACATCTCAGAGAGTGGAAGAAAAATACATGTCACTTACAAAATGCTTCTGTGGCAAAATCACAGGGGAGATGCCAACAAAACACAACCCTTTCCCCACCTCTCTGGAAATGCTGAAAAAGCTAAGCAAAACAAAAATTTTGCAATAACGTAGTGTCAAGCAATTACCTTAATCAGAAAGATGTTTGTAATGGCTGCACCAAAAACATCTGCTTCCCCTCACCATAAGATTTAAGTATCCCTACTACTTTATGCAGTTTTTTGGGGTTTTTTTGTTAACAAACTGTGTGGGCAGTCTCTTAGGAGAGACTGCCAGGATACCAACAAATCTGCAGTAAGGCATGATTAGACACCATGCTGACATGCATACTCTATTGTGAGTAGCAGACAGCAGCTTACCAAATCATTTTCTGATAAAAAAATCCCCAAACACTGGCCATCAAGAAAGGTCTCCAAAACTAACAGCCAGAAGCAGATTTCAGAGGGACACTCACCATCTGCTTTCAGCCAATATGGCCAAAAAAACCCTTAAATCATTCTGCAAACTGTGTAAATTCAGCTACTTTTACTTATTTTGCTCCTCCAGTTTATGTTCTCTGAAATGTCTCTTCTCTGACAGAGAAGAGAAAGGACCTACATACATGAAAGAATGGACATGAGAAGAAATACCCCCAAGGAAGCTTCAGCTGCCAATATTTCTTCAGCGGCCAAGCTTTTAACTTAGTAATTTCCTTTATGTCTCCTCTGCATGGAAAGCAGATGGAGCCACACTCCAGTATCTGGTGGCATCACAAATCAGTGAATCTCAGCTTGACTGAAGTCTTGGAAGCAAGAAACCGATTAATTATTTTAAGCTTGCAGAAGCCAAGCCAGACAACCCAGAGGAGTTCTGCCAAGCAAATATGGAGTAAAATTTATGGGTGTAATTGTGAACTTCTGCTAAACTGACACTGGTTGGAAAAGGTCTGGTCTGGTTCGCTTCAGAGTGACAAGAACAATTTTCTAACAATCATAAGGAAAAACTGTGATGGTGGCTGGAACAACTTCCAATTGCAGCTTCTTAATACAGGTGTCCCAAATCCTCATTTTTACCTCTGATCCTGCTGTTGAGTAATCCCTGTATAATGTTTAGGACAGGTCCACCTGCTGCTTGTACTTCACCTGCACGTCAGCACTGCCTCTCCTTCACTGCAGTAGAATGCTTCATATATTATGTTGTTTCCTCTATTACCCCAACCCAAACACCACTTCAAGCTTTCTCTCTGAAAATATCTCCTTTTATCTGCAGTGAACTTTTTTTTTTCTTTCCCCTTATTCATTCTTGCAGCTCTTTCCTGAGACATCTGCAAATTATTCAGCTATCTTCTCCAGTGCCATGCACCAAATCCAGCCACTACACTCCAGCAGCATTTCTCTTAATGCCAAATTAAGAGAATTCAGATGTGGTACAGTCTTCCAAAAATACCTGGCATTTTCCTGATGATGGACTCATGGAGCACACTAAATGTCATGATGGAAGAACCCCACTTGCAGGTTTTGCTTATCTGACTATTAATTGTGATCCAGCCCCATGTCATGTTGGCTTTTTGTTCTACAGACTGTAATGGTGATGGGAACATAGCACAGAAGCAACACAACAGTAAAGAGCCTGCAGGGAGCCTCAAACAGGGCTTTTTTTCCCAAGTATTTTGCTGAAGTGTACTAGTACTAGGATTAACTAAGTTAGGACTGACTAAACAGATTCTGAAGTTGAGCAGTGAATGTCATCTCTTGCCCTGTTCCCACTACACACACACACACTCATTTAGTACTGCACCCATTTAAGAAGACACTCACCAGCCTCCCTGCTTTAGCACTGTATAGCAGACATGCATGGAATGAGACAGCAGCTTGCTATGAAATGTGGGCCAGCTGCTCCCCATTTTCTGTGTGACACTGGGGATGACTGACCAACAGGCAGACACAGCTACAGGTAACCCCAGTTTGATTATTTACAGGTTCCCAAACCCAAACCTGGTAGGAGTCCATAATGATTAACAGCCAGCTGCTTAACAGGCTCTTAGCAGTCCATAGTTCATTAGGAACCAAACCAGTGGTGCCTCAGCGGGAGATCAGAGCAGGGAACAGCAGCTCCCACATGCTCAGCTCCAGGCAATTTGTGCAGGGGAAGGAAACCCCCAAGTCCTCTCTCAGTGGAGCTCAGTTCATTTCTGCTATCAGTACTTCTGCAGTCCTTTACTGTGTAGATAAATTTGCCAATGTCAGGGCCTAAAATGTCCTTTTGTGTCTTTTCTGTAATTTCATTTCATTCAGTTTTCTATTTGTTTCCTCTTTAATGAATTCAAGAAACACACAAAGGTTTTGCTAAGAAAAAGTGAGCAGACTAAGCCATAATTTGCAATTCTAGCATCACTAAACAAAAAGCCTCCTGACTTCCCATTTATACATTTCAAATCTTTCTTTGGGAAAGGCTTTTCCTGAGATGAGATCCCTTCTGCACCTTCCCAACAGGTCACAGTACCTAATACCTACAAAAAGTGTGCTATCAGGTCAAGTTCAAATACAGAAGGCCCTCAAGACTACTAAGTCTCATCTGGAGCAGTTTACTGGAACTGCTTCTCAGGGGAAAGACAGCAGTGGAGAGATTTCACCTTTTGCAGGTGCAAATTTCATATCCAATAGCAAAAAAGCTATTTAAAAAACTCTTACAAGCTAGCATACCTCTTGCAAGTTTATGCAGCTTACAGAGAGAGAGGAGACATGAAATTCTGTGCATTAACACAACGAAAAAGCAGCTTCACAGCAGTCACTACCTGTAGATCCTAACAGAAAGAGTTCACATTAACAGTAACAACATGCATATTACAGAGGCTTGTTTCCCCCTCTGAACATTAATAGCATGCACCATGGGTTTGCAGCAATATAATTTTGAAACATTTAAGGCCCCATTGCCACAGCGTTTCTCAGCCTATCAATTCTGTCCAAGCATCTCCTTGTGCAGAGCCAGAACCTGGACTCAATGATCTTTCTAGGTCCCTTCCCACTCAGGATATTCTATGATTCTATAAGAAAGGCTTAAAATTTTTTGCTTATTATTTGTGAAAATTAAAATATTTCCCTGTAAGCTCTTTACAATACTGATTTGTGCCTGTGGACAAACACCTGTTACATACTGTGAGTCTCAATGATAATTTATGTCATCATTCTCTAATCAAGGTGTTGGTTTGCTCTCTAAACTGTTCTGATAAGCATCAAATTTAAATGGTGGTGGCATAACTCCTGAAAATGCTGGACTGGATATGGAGAAGTTAATGGGAAGAGTTGTTGAAAAATAAACTGAATTGGAGTAGCTCCACTTCCCCTGCAGACACACTGATCTGAAATAAGTCACTTTGTTCTGAAAATAATTATTTCCCTCACAAAGCTCAGCAGTATATCTGGCCTTGAAAGAACTGGCTCTTTTCAGCTCATAACAGAAAGAACCACAGAATATGAACTTGATGCAAATAACTTGCTCAAAGGAAAGCTTAAAAGTTGCTTTTCTTGGTAGGCATAGGGGGGAAAAAAGTCTGGCTTTTATCATAACATTAACACAGTCTGTAATTTTTCTTTACAACTAATGTCAAGATTCATTTTGATGGTTGGTTTCTGAACAAGACCTCTAAGTAGCTGCTTGCTGGAATGTAAGTGTGTGGGGGGCCAGGAAACAAGTCCCCATTTGCTTCTCCTTGGACAGGTAGCTGGAGAACAGCTAAGGTTTAGAACTGTGCAAGAACTGGAACAAAGCTAAGTAGAGGTTTACTGGCAACAAACTGCTAAAACCCTTGGAAAAAATAAAAAAACCCAGTAAATTGTGGCTCCCTGAGCACAGCTCATTCCTTGGGAGCCCTGCAAGGTTGCTCAGCAACATGCCACAGTTACTGTGGGTCAAGTCCTCAGGACATAATCTAGCCTATTGACTTTAATTCAACCACCCCTGGCAAAAGGTACTGCCAACTGGGAGCAAGAAGAAAACAGAAGCAGTGCAGACTGGAGAGCTCTCAGATGTTGGGAGGAAATTTCACAGTTTCCAAAGGTTTTATCCAAATTGTTCTGATCTGCTCAATTCAATTTCTGTTCTATGGTCATTCTCTGAAAGAGGTAATTCAGAAACAAATTTTAATTTCAATTTAATAGGAAAGCAAGAACTAAAGTCCACTGATGCAGTGAGACATTTTTGAGTTCAAGCCATTTTTCAGTACCCACACTCCTGCTACAGATACTCTCTCAAAAAACCCCCTAATACCTAATCTTGGAAGAATTTGTAATAAAAATACTTTCCACTCCATCAAGCATAGTTGTTCATGACAAGCTTGACCAGAAAGTCATCTTTTCCTCTTGTGGATAACTTGACCCTTCCAGAACTCATTCACCTAATACATTACTGGAAAACTTTGCTGTGAAGATGCAATTTGATTGTGTCACACATCTCTCCAGCCTTTCAGAAGGACAGAATTGCTTTCAGATGTCTGTCTGTCTATCTATCTATCTATCTATTTATCTATCTATCTATCTATCTATCTATCTATCTATCTATCTATCTATCTATCTATCTATCAGTTTCTTTTAGGGAAGGACAGCTATGAATAGAAGATGAGACCTTGGGATGGCATAAAGTTCCACTGAGTATTTGGCTTTCCTATGTAAAACACAGAGAGCAGCCTTTTTGACCCAGGCTTCAGCATGAATGGTGCAATCAACAGCTGATAACAATCCTCCTGCACAAGTGCTCCTAGCAGAGTCCCAAAGGTTTTACCTTTGCTGTAAAAGAGGTAGCTTGCATGGGTTGGAGGAAGAGAGATTCCTTCAGAAAACATTTTCCCTCTCACTGGAACTGCAATGATGACTCTTAAGCCCAAGCTTACAAGAAGCATTAGTCCACTCACTGAAATCCAAGTGTTGTTGTGGGCTGGTGTTTTCCCTCAAAGAAATATCTAGAGTAAATTTTAAACTTATTATTTTATTACAAATTCACTTTCAAATACTTGTGCAATTTGCTACAATTCCTTTCTCAGGAATGAAATCTAGGTTTGATATTCACTATTTAAACCACTAACAAGAACAACGGAAAAACCCAACACCTTATTGCAATAAACAAAGTGTGTACTTATGGGTTTAGGGTTTTTGATGGATACAGGTTTACAACTGATGGTCCAAAAGCTTGAATAATCCCAGACCCTGGTATTTGATGCAAGCATCTGTTAATAATGACACTGAACACAGTCCCCTGGACCTGGCAGTCCATGGGCACTGCACCCCAGCCTGCTTATCCACAGCAGCATGCTGCCAGATGGCCAGACCCCACCAAACCTCAGTTAATTACTAAATACAGTTTCCCCCATGGAGACATTTCAGCAGAAGCCTTAGAAGCAGAAGTAGATAAAACCTTTGAGTACAAAATCACACAATTGTAAATGCACATATGTGCAACAGTAAACACACCCATTCCAGCCTTGGCCCATGGGGAAGGGCCACAAACATGTAAAATGAGAGCTCTGAAGCACAAATCAAGTGAAGAGATGAGCATTTTGCTTGTGTCATTACTAATACAGGCATCTAAGTATCTAACTAGCTTCTCTGAGAGGCTAGTTTGTGCTTTGAAGTACATGTCTTTCAAAATATCTCCACGGTCTTTCTGTGAAGGCTAACGATAATTTTATCTCTTCTGAGCCTTGCAGTAATAAATGCTGACAGAACCAGATGCCAGGTCCTTGGTGAGAGCATATTTTTGTTTATTCAGGATTAAGTTAAACTACTTAGCCGCCATTATGGTAAATCCACCTCTCCTACAGACCTTCTTAAGAATACTGAAGAAAATAGTGAAACACCACACACTGCTGTGAGATCAATCACACTCAGCAGACTAAGAAACTGCTGACAATTTATTCTTGGTGTGGAGGGGTGAATAGACTGCACCAAACATCCCCCCAAACAAGAAAAGAGAAAGGCCACATTACGTGCTCCTTGTCTTGATTTCATCACATCACACCTTGATGCTGTGGCAGACTTTCAACAAGGGACTGTAAAGCTTCATCCTGCAGTTTTTGTCCAACAAGAAATGGGTTTGGATATCTAAATAATTATGCTCAGTTATATGCAAAAGGACTGGATGTAGTATTTATTATTTTTAAGGCAATTAATGTAGCCCTTATACCATCTTTCAATATTTGAAATGTAAAGACTTTTCAATTTAATTTCCTCTTCCTTAGAGGCGTAAAGGAAATATTGTGCTCTTACTGACACAAATGTAATTTGAGACTCTAAATTACCAGACCTGTAGCACCAATGCCATTCCTTCACACTGGTAAAATATTCTCATGTATCATATAAAGATCTAAAGCTGTGAGTCCATCAACTTGTAGTAAGACCACAGGATACGTATTAAGCAAAGAGCAAAGAAGACATTTGAAAAGGGGATTTTCAAGGCATGCTGCACTGTAATCTATTTAATTTTAAAATAATCTGAAGATGGCAGAGCTAGCTTCCATTCTGCCATTTAAGGCAGCTGTAAGATTAGCCTTTAATTACTAAATGATGAAGCAAAAGCATGAGACCTCCTCACCAGCTGTTTCTGCAGCACAAGCAAAAACGGTGTCTGGCTACACCTCAGAGTGCTGGGGGAGTAGGCAAGAGCATCTGCACACTGCTGGGTTGAAGTGACTTTAAGTGTGCAAATAAGATTTTGAAGGCTTTTCTTCTCATGAATAGGCAATGGAGCTTTATAGATACAGCAGCATGAGCTGAAGGATTAAGAGAATTTGGGTTCAATAAGACTGCAGCCTAGAGCCTGGCTAGGGTACGCAGGAACCCCTGACTGCACAGGTACCTTCTGCACTGCTGTTCTTGCTCTCCTCTGCCTTGTGCCACCAGTGCTTCTCCACCCAGGGCTGGAGACGATGTGGGAGGTGTGGCCAGCTGGCTCTCAGCAGCTGCACGTCCTGCCAAACACCCAGCTGGAGGTGGGTGGCAGGACCACCAGAGGCTGCACCTCGGTGGTTGGGAACTCATCCTCAGCTCTCCCCACCAAAGGAGAGAAACCACTGCACTGATGTCACTCAGCAAACAGCTTCTGAAAGCCTCCCGTGCTGTGCAGAGACTGAGCAGACTTTGAGCATCGTGAGGCAAAAGCTGCACTGGCCCAGAGTGATTGGTCCCCAGAGGAAAGGCTCTGCAGTGGGAAAACCCATAGGAAGCAGGCCCAGGCTGGGCTGCCAGGAGACACTCCGAGGTCAGGGCAGAGAATGAGCAGCTTCCTCTCCGCAAGATGCTGTGCAGTGCTTCCCCTGCAAGCTCACGAAGCAAAAATTATTGCAGGCAGGAAAAACATGACATTTAGTAACATAAATTGACAAGTTCTCAACAGGAACAAAACTATTTTTCCACTTTGTTTCTTTATATAAACAGTATTTGATTTTTAACATGCAAAAGACTGACAGCACACCAAGCATAAAGTAGATTGTGATCTCCGCAGACCAGGATGGCTCTTATCAGATTGGCACCAAACAAGGCCATTGTTGGAGCTAAAATTACCTCTCAGGTCTTGCAATACACTCCACCAAAGAACACCATGTCCCACTGCAAAGACACACTGCCTACACAGACATCCACTAGAGGGGCCAGGAGACCAAGGTCTGGGAGAAGTGGACCCCTCAACAGATTTATGGAGCCAGGTTGGATCACTCTCCAGATCTGCACTCCAAACATGCAGAAAATATTCAGGAGAGAGAAATACTGAGCATTTCTGGATTTGATCATGCTAATAGAACACTGGCTGTTGACACCCTCTGATGTTCAAAAAATTCTAAATTTTTTTTATCTATACCAAGTATGGCCTTAATGCAACAGGTAAATGAGCACCAGTGAAGATAGCACCCACTATCCCTCTGATTTTCACAGTACTACTTATTTTTCTACTCAATCAGAAGCCTGAAGGACAGGGAAAATGGTCAGCACTTCCTACATACAGAGGCTAAACGCTTCTGCAATGGTTTGCTTCTTCTGCAGCATCATGCCTGACTTTTCCCATAGCAATCAGAAAACCATTTATTTAGTACTTGTCTCACATACAAGTCTCTTGAAGGGCAGGTATCTTCCCTGACACTTTCATTGTCAGAATAATTTGACACATAACCATCAAGAGGAGTCTGGAGTACCCAAGGTAAGTTGTAACACACAGGTTTACAGTACCAAGAGAAAACCAAAACCTTAAAGAACTTTCTTTCTGTGAATTTGCTTTTGAAGGAAGAATACCAGTAATTGTTTAGAACCTTCTTTTTTTAAACACTTTAAAAGAGTATATCTTTGGAAAAAAATCTAACATGACACAAAAACAACTTGCAAAAAACTAATGAGTCCCCAAGTCTAACTTGAAAAGGAATTGCTTCTTTTCCCACAAATTGATAGCTGGGCCCTGGTAGAAGTGGAAAATAACCCAGGAAAACCATTTCAAATACAGTTTGCAATGCATTACTGGCAAACTGCATTATACCACCCATGTGAGGGCTGAGAGTCCACAGTGGGCAGTGGACAGGGCAGAGCTAGGACTGGTGATAGGGCAAAGTAAAGATGGGATGGAAAGAAGAAGATGAAGAAACCTGGAAATCTCAGTTTGCTGCTGCAAAGATGTGAAGATGGGGGTGAGGGACTGCTGCCTGTGGGAATGGCAGCTATGGCTCACACACTCTAATAGTTATAATCATTAATAACAAAAGGATTCCAGGCATAGATAATATTTACTACATAAATCTTATGTACAACCAAGTGTGTGCTCCTTATGCAGGATCTTATGCATGCATTATGCCCTGCAGGGAGGCATAAGCAAATAGATATATACAGAGGGACTTCTCTCATGGCAATTTACTGGGTAAGCACATTATTTGCAGCCAAAATGGTCATTATTCCTATTCCCAAAGGCTGAACAATGGGGAAGACAGAAAGGTTTGTAATGAGGTGGTCACTCACTGCACCTCTGGTTCATTACTTGTTTTAGGTTATGTCACACCACAATATTTAAGTATACAGTACTGTGGCACATTTTTTCTCAGAATCCAGGGTGTTTCAGCAATATAGAACTAAATGAAGAATATGAATAAGTAGATTACTGCAGATACAAGTGTGTCTGCAACGGTTTCTTGCCACATAGAAAAGAACTTTTTTAATGACCAGAGTTTTTACTATAATAACAGCTTTAATTAGCAGCAGACAGTAGTGCTCATTGAAGTCACTGATTTATTTAAATTGGCTTTGAGATCCTCATAGCATTAATTTTTCCACACGTGAACTTCAAGTTTTTTACTCTCCAAGATTTAATTCTGCTATTGATAATCCCTTTACTTACTGCAGCACATCTTCAATAATTAAGTGTCTTAAACTTTTCTTTGTTTTGCTAGCAGTGGAAATCCAGCCTGTGAGTTTTCACTTAAAGAGTGTGGGGGAGGTGAGCAGTGGAGGAGAAAGACAACTTCTTCCTGAAGACAAAGGGGGAGGATTGAACAGAAATTGCTCAGGAGAAAGTCAGACATTGACTCAGAGTAAATGAAGGGAGCAGAAGCAGGGCTCCTGGCACTGAAAGTACTGTGTGACAACAGAAAACAACCTCAATTCCTATTACTCCCACCAGGCATTAAAGAAGGAAAATGATAACAGCTCCTTCATCAACAGGGGCCCAGCTCAGGGGGCCCACTGCCATGCCAGGCTGTGGGAGAGCAGCCCTGCAGGGGCACGGCTGGGGCAGGGCTGCCGTGCAGGAGTGCTGGGGATGGGCAGGGACAGCCAGGGCTGGTGGGGCCCTGGAAGCCAGGCAGAAAGGAAGCACCCCTGCCCTCCCTGCAGGGCCAGCCAGGGTGTGGGAGCCAGGCCTGGCAGGGAGGGAAAGGCTACCAGATCCTTCGCAGCACTGACAACATGGACTCAGCTCATGGCGCCACTTGGGCTCACGTGAGTGGAACGCAGCCGCACCTGTAGCCCACAACAAACTAAGCCCAACATTCCTCCAACATGCACCAAAAAAATGGTGAAGCTGATTGGTTTTTTGGTTTTTTTTTTTTTAATGAAAGTCCCTTGTACTTATTTCAGTGCTAATAGACAACCTGTTCCCCAGGCCTTGATCCAGCAAGGCCTGTCCCTAACATCACTGTTCTCCTCATTTTACAGAGCTACAAATGTGGCCACATGTATGCCCACACCTGCATCTGGGACATCAATACTATACTACATAATAATTTAAATGTGTAGTAAAATATGTCTGGAATATGCAATGAAACAATGTAGATGAAACACGCCTCCTTCCCCTCAAAGGTAACTATTTTTAATGACTAAGTTAAGATAATGCATTTAAAAGATGTGGCTTGCTGCATAAACAGAACATACTCAAGGACAGCTCAATTTTTTACCATTCAACACCTTTCTCAGTTAACTGCAAGTCGAAGGACAAACCTTCTTGACTGCTAATGATGGGAAAAACTAACAACTGCTGTCCTGTCTAAAAACGTCCTATCCTCCAGCTGGCCAGAAACCAAGCGGAAATTCCAGATCAGGAGGCAATTATTTATGTATGTCTCCTTCCAACCACCCCCCTCTAAACCTTAAATTTGCTTCTAAGTGGGAATTAATCCTGCCTAGAACACTTTTAAACATTGCTGTATCTTTACAATCAGGTCAGTGACAGTTTTTGCTTCAGCTGCACTTGTGAAATTTTTGTCCATATTAATAGCAAATTTACTTTTATTCTGCTTGAGAGAAAAGAAATCTTCAGCTTTGGGGTATATTTTTTTAAATACACCATCACACTTACATTTCTGCCTACTACAACCTGCTGTTGCAAGTTTTATTTAAAATTCTTTTGCATTTTAGAAGACATTTTTTTAAAATTCACAAGTACAAGAAAATGCCATTTTTACTTTAGGCTCTGTCTCAGTTCTCCAAGAGAAAAGGATCTCACTGACAAGCATTCACTATCACATTTTCCCCCTACAGTCTTAGCGGATAAACAACAACACTCACGTAATCTACTGACTAGATCTTATACTTTTGGACTGAAATAAATGCTCCTTCTTGTGTACTGGATTAAGAGAGACTGAAAAAAAAGCTTGTTTCCCTTGAGGATGCAGAACAATTCCTCATTTCATGCAGAAAATGTTTCTCCAAGTGATCCAACTTCAGATCAAAGTATCATCTTTTCATACAGCTCTCGAGAAAGGCTACACTATGTGCAGTAACATTTGAAACAAATTATACTTTCCCAACAGTGGGCATAGACTTTAAAAAATTTAATTGAGGGAGGGCTGTTTTAATTTGAAAATACCTCTTTTGGGCTGGTGGTTTTGCAAAAGGGAAGCATCTCTTTAGTCCTCAGGCATTCAAATGTAATTGAGTGATCTATACATAACATCAGGATGCTGTAAGTCACTACCATAATACTTAACTCTTGCAGTTGAATCCCTGAGGAGCTATAACACACAAAATACAGACAACAGAACAGGCCTCTTAAAAAGACTGCAGTATATCTTACTTGCATGGAGTAAAGCTCCCAGAGGAATCGTTGAGCACAGAGGAAGACACAGTTCAGACAGCAGCCATTAAGTGAATCTAAATAATCAAGAGTGTGATCTGAGCTGAAGATAACAGGTGAGCAGTGCCAGACCACTCTGAATTAGCATTTTTCAATGGACAGGCTGCAGAGAATGAAAGTTGCCCCCTGTGCTCAGCCCAGCACAGTAATGTAAATGTTTACAGGGCAAACAGACATGGATGAATGATTTCCTGAGGTTGTATGATCAAGTTGGACAAGACGTGGCCCATCAACAAGAGTTTGCCCAAAGGACAACAGGGTCAGATCTGGCAGCAGCTGTAGGGAGCTGAGGGACATGAGACAGGAGCTAACAGAGACACAAACTTCAAAATATCATTGTGGATCTGAAAAGGGAGCTCTTAGAGACGCCAGGAACAAGGCACGCTTTGTAGCTACCCACTGACACCAGTCACCTCAAATAACAAATTATTTCTATTAAAAAAGGCACATGATTTTTTCGGCTTCTTTAATTATCTGAAGCAAATGCATGTGTAGAGTCAGAGATCTGGGATAATTCACAGACTGCAAGAATTGTAATTTTCCCAAGTTTCTCTATGCTTTCACCACAGGGCAGGACCTGCAAGCAGATACCTTCCCTTTTTTTACAGACCAGAGCTTTGCTCTATTACATGCAGAAATGTCACTGCAAATTTCACCCTCCTCCCTGAAACCACCCAGCCTAGTGAGCATGATTTGTGCCTCATTTACTGTGTCTGCAGCTGATAATTCTATTCAACCAACTCTGCTGGCTAGAAAAGTTACCATGATAACCTAAACAGCTTTGTCTTGGAGCACCATTGCCATTCTCTTTTCTTCAGTGGGAAACAACTCAGTCGTGCTCCCATTTGCCATAACAGTGCTTCAGTGTCCAGCTGTTAGTTTATGAAGGCTAACAAGTGGGAAGCCTTCCTAGTTTTTCAACATAGGACTTACTGCCTTAAGAGAAGTCAAAACCTAAAGCTTGTCAAAGAAGTCATAAAGAGTTTAAGGGAAATGGGACAAAATGGCAATAAATATGTAATTCAGAGATTCCCTTTCCATGAACTGAGTTAAAAGAGACTTAAATACACTCTGAATAAGGGCCCTACAGAGAGACTACATTATGCATATCAGTTTTGAATGGAATGAAAGAAAAGCTAATAAATGGATAGTAATAAACAAAACCGTGAAAATGAAACTAAAGGAAGTCTGAAAGGTTTTGGGGAAAAAAAAGGATGGCAAACAGTGCTTAAGTGTATTCTTATTTTTCATCTAATCTCTGAAAACTAAATGTTCTGTAAGAAAATGCATGAGATGCAGAAATGAAGTAGATACACAGACAAAGGCAGCAGATGCATAAAGAAGCTACTGATTACTTTTACTGTTTTTTTTTTTTTCATCTGTACTACTAGCATTTGGTTCTCCTAAAAAAACCAAAAAAAAAAATAACACTCACACTAACATAAGCATTTAGGACAAGAGGTATCATTTGCATTGTCAGGAATGACTTCTAATGCCCTTAGAAACCTGGCCTTTAGATCTTCCCTGATTGAGAGCAATTTGCTTGGTTTTGTCACCATGTCCTCTGGTAAAATAAGTCTCATGGAGCCAAGAATATAATGCTGAGTAATCAAAATGTTTAGGGTTGTTGCATGCAGTCCTTTCCATGATGACCTGTGCCTTTTGATTGTTTCTGTACATTCCATTTATTCCTACGTCACTTTCTGATATGCTACAGGCCACCTCTTTCTCTTTTCGTGACTAGATACAACAAAAGCAGCTGCTGGAAGCCTATTATCTAATTATCTTCTTAGATCCTGCAAGGACTGGGGTGCTCATATAAGCAGATCACAAATGTTTTAGCCTCTCAGAGCACCATTTCTTATCGAGCACACAAAACATTGTTGTACATTCTCTGAATGCGCTGGATGTTTAAATGAGCTGTCAGAAAAGCCTTTTCTCTGTCACTGTCATCACTCATGTTGTTTTCAGCTGGCAGTATCTCCCAGTTTAGCAAGAGCTGTAGGATTAGAGTGCTTCACCAGATCATGGCCAGGACACAGCCTGGTATCTCAGCAGCCCCTCCAGGTGTCGTGGCCTCTGGTGACACGGAGATGGGAGCTGACAAGACATGCCCATTTCTACTGGGCATCACTGTTTTTAGCTGAGGTGCTTGCTCTGAGCCTCAAGAGTCACAACACAGCTGGACGACCATCAAACTGCTCTGGATTACTGACTATCTTAAAAGGCACCTGTGAATTGTGTGACTGAACACCCATAAGGAATGCAAAAGAATTATAAGGTACAGAAAAACTGCACCCAGCACATGGCTGTGGTGCCCCTGCAGAATGGACAGAAAAGCACTCCATGCAGAACTGTTGTCATCTGTAACTATGGTATTCTTATCATCACCCCAGGGATCTCTGTCCCTTAAATATTGACACTACAGGTAAGCATGAATATAACATTGCAGTTGAAAAAATCAGGGTCAGTACCAGGTCAGCCTGCTCTTCCACTGCTCTGCTAACTCCACCTTGTTTTGCCATGGTGATGGTATTTCAGTTACTGAACCAGCCAAAGTGGACCAATAATGTAAGGTAGTTGAAAAAAATAAAGTCTGTCATCTCTAAACTCTGTTGAAGTGTCAGGTCCTGGACTTTTTTAAAGCAAATCCAAAAGTAATTTGAAAATCTCTGAATGCAGATTTTAAAGCTCTAACCAACAATTTATATTCACATTCCAGAAGGAAGAAATAACGAACAGAAAACTTTGGGCTATTATTTTCTCCCTTCCATGTACGTCATCTGCTTTCCAATGCAAAAGAATAAGCTTCAAACTCTTATAATTTATCTCTTTAACATATATGCAAACAGTCATTCCATTCTTAATTTTCAGGAATATTTGAAAAATTATTGTGAAACACCCCAATACAGATTCTAATTTGAACAGATCCATTTTGCAGATAACAATAAAATAACACTTTCAGACTACACTTCTCATGAAATGGAGGCTATTTTAACTATTGTGCTGTATATAAGCTAACCTATATTTCAACGCAGCCTTTGTGCCCAGTCTGCCTGTTTGTAATAGGCTAGAAGAGAAGCACACAGTTGAAAGCATGATCCACTATGGCAAATCCTATCAACAGTCAATCCATTTCAACACCCAGCCTCTCATGTGACCCTGCAGAGGAAAGCAAAGTCTTCAGTCACCTCCCAGTTAGTTATCATCTACCAAGCTTGGGGTCCAAGAGAACACAGATGTCTTCTCAATCTCCTAGCACAGCTACTTTATGCTCTGATTAATTTTGATCAAATTCTGATTTTTTGCTACAATTACCTTAGCAAGCATAGCTCTTGATATGGTAAAAAATTACCTACTGCTAAGAAAAATAATAGAAATATTTGATTCTTTATCTTTTTCCTCTGTAACAGCAAGTATTGTAGTGGAAAAAGATACAATTAATTTTGTTGGCTAAGCTCTTGATTATCTAAAGGATTTTTAAAGCCTAGCAGGGAGGGTAAAGATTCCAGTAAAGATATTAAATGTAAGTAGTGGCTGTTGATAGCTTCAAACTTTCTTGCTTACATTGCACTACCGTGCTAAACGCCTCTTCAGCTTCCGTGCAGCCAAAACCAGAATGAGAGAAATGGAAAGGTGTGTGATATGGAAGATGTATTTGATAAAGAAATGCAATTTGATTCTGATTTTGCAGCTTTGAGAGTAGCTGTGGCCTTCAAATATGAATTCTGGACAAATTACAGTTTAGGTAAATACACTGCCAGAAATTCAGTGACAGGGACTTGATGCATATCCCATGCTGAAAACACGTGAGGCTCCTTTGTGAAGCAAAGTAACAACAGTATGCTTAGACACTTAACCAGCAAGGAAACATCAAGCTAAGACCCTTAAACTTTCCTACTTCTCATCCATGTTTATGCTTACTTTTGCACAAAGCACTAATGTGTGCAGCCCATGTACATTGCTAGCATAACTTCAAGCTTTGTGGCAAACGTACTACTGCTGTCAGTAAATACTCAGCTCTCAGATCTCAGCATGCCTTTAAATATCATTTTCTGCCCCTTCAAACCAGCACATACATTTATAATTATATGAAACTGCCAGTGTATTTGCACATAACTATTTATCCACTTGTAGTAATATTTATCTGACAAAAGAAGTGAAAAATGTTTTTCCAAGTTATATATGGAACAGACAGCCCAGGAAATACTAGTATATTCAGCATATTCAATTTCCTTTAAAAAAATTCAAGTTGGTACACTAGTAATTTGATCTATGAACTCTCAAACAGGCATTTAAATGTAAGTTTCAGTTAACTGAGTTTCCACAAAAAAGTGATAGGAGAAATTCTGCTACTAATACAATATCTAGATTTTTTTAGTACTTGTTGGTAAGGTACAGCTCTACATGACACCCCAATTGCTTGATCCTGCAACAGCCCCTGCATAAACCCCCCAGACTACACTGTTCAGCACTTTCCTTTCCTCTGGAAAAACAGCCAGATGATTCCAGGGTAGGAGCTGCAGATGCTCTTCTGGGTCAGAGCCTCCCAAAGCTTTTCTGGCTTAATCCCATACCTCTCTCCTTCCACCTCTTGCTGCTCCCCCAGGAAGGTCAATAAAAACCTCCAGACCCAGCTGATGGACAGCTGGATGTTTGCCTGGAGAAGACAACCAAGAGAGGCTTTCCAAGCAGAACTATCTTGCAGTGACAGGTCGCTGAGCAAGTTGGGCTATGCAATAGCACAAGAGCAGAGCAAACTCCCAGCAGTGAGAGCACAGGCAGTCAGGACCTCATGTCTCAGGCTCCTGGAGCCCGCTTCTCAATGAGTCCCAAGCTTCAGCTTTGCAGATTAGCCTCTTGAACTTCACATATGTGGCAGAAATTCACTGGCTCTTAAAGAGATTCAGGGAATTGATTCAGCTAAAACAGCAGGCTGACAAAGGGAAAGGGAAAAGGAGAAGGAAGGAAGAAGAAGGGAAAAAAAGAGAAGGGGCATTATTACTGGGATGGATTACATCTTGATCTTCACTGCTGAAACAGCTTTGCTGGCACAACCTAAGTATAAGTAAGTAGTGACTCTAGGAGTTGGCACACCAAAGCCACAACTCCTAATACACTGTCACTATCAAAAATGATAACATTCCATAATACAAGATCATGATAGATCTTTACTGCAGACAGATCTGTACAGCAGATTGATCTGCTAGTATTTTATAGAATCTACACAAAGTATACCATAAAGGTCAACTAGGATAAATATTCCAAGTGTGACTGCAGAAATAAACAGTAATAAAAAATAAAATTCAAAAACATCAAATGCTCAAACCTGTGCATGCAATGACTTTTATTAATGCATGTCAGTAATGCAACAGGCCAATGCAGAATCAACTGCAGGTCAAGAAACATGACCTCATTTTCTGCATTCCAGCTGACTACTGGGTGATCTCTAAGTTTCTGTTACAAATTATCCAGCCCTTCTTCAAGTAGAATGGATACACAAGCTGACTTAAGGCTTATAAGCAGGGGTTTTGATTTGGATTCTGAAAATTGAAGAGATAATCAGCTTATCAGCTTTAAAGAAGAGAAACTGAAACACACTTTTGTCTTGCTCTGCTACTTTGTTATAACCAAAATCTACACTTTCTGTTCCTCGAGAAATGGCTTCTGTAAAGTAACCCAAAACTTACTAAACCAGATTGAAGCACAGAGTGTCCATCTGTCATGGAGGCTTCAGTACAACCTTATCTGCAAGCAGACAGATAAATGCATACATGCTTTATGGAGGAGACAGACAAATGCAGTGCAACAGTCTAGTCCTGTGTCTGCTTTTTGTTTAAAAGTATTCATAGAAGTGAAATGGCAGTGCAAAGCCCAAGATGGTTTTTTGGAGATTTAAAGATGAACAGACTGCTGGTAACACAGCTTATAAAGCAGAGTATCTCAGCTGACAGGCATCTGAACGAAACTCACATCCTGTATTTTATGATGAGCACAACTGCAGAGGCCACATGATGATTCTTGGGGCTAACTCTCCCTTCGTAGGAACACATGGAACATTTCTTTCCATAGAGAGAAAATGCTCTTTCTCTAGTAAGTGTTATGACTATTGATTATATAGATGAACAAAGAGATGCTGATCTCAAGAAAGGTTTTAAATACTGAAGAAAAGAATGTTAAACACCTGAAAAAAAAATCCCCAACACTCTGCTGTATTTTAGTAAGTAAGTATTTTAAGCTCAGTCACTGAAACCAAACAACGGTCCTCTGGTAGCAAACTCTACAGGAAAAGCCTTGGCAACTGAAAAAGTCTTAGCTAGAAAGTTTGTTAGTTTTTTTTTAAAATAATCTCTAGGTATAGTGTCTGAGAGCTCAGAGCTCATTTCCGCAATCATGTTACCATTCATGACTAAAATTCCATGTCTCATTTCTCCACCCATTCCCAGATTCCCGAAGAGAAATAAAGCCTAACTTTATTTATATTTGGGCTAAGGAGAAACAAAGCCCAACTTGTTTCTAAAGGACTCTGAGATCATTTGTTTTGTAGGTGTACATTCTCCATAAAAAAGCCTGTGTGCCATGACCAAGAATCCTCTCCCAACATGAAAAATAAGCTATATGTTTTTGCAGGCTTCCAGAGACATGAACAGTGTCCATACAATAGTTTCCCTTGTTAAAGGCAAATAGTTTTCAGACCAATAAAACCGATGCCCAACAGATTCCTTGCTACATATTCACATACTGCCATCCCCACAGGAACAGGGGGTCCTTCACCCTTGTCTCCATGCATCATCACCCAGTTGTGATCATCCACATCCATGCTTCACAACCTACACATTCCCAGTTCCCCCCAGCCACAGCAGCATCAGCCCAGGCTGATGTTCTCTCACTGCCCCAGGAGTGAGAAGCAGCACTGAGTCATGGCCCAGCTGTTTTCCCACCAACCCCACACAACACCACTGGTGAGCTTACCTTACACCTTTTCCCTTGGATGGGGCAGGTATTTGTGTGCCGTGCCTCTCCTCTAACAAACCAAGGCTATCAATGAAACCTGCCAGAGATTAGCAGCATTAAAACCTCACTCTCTCTGCCAAATCAAGATAATTGATCACTGGCTTCAAAAAGCTCAGTGGAAGGCAGATGGATAGATACAGGCATCCTATAAACTTCAGTTCCTCAGGAAACCAGGCTAAAAATAGCTCATCTCAAAAGCTTAGGGAACAAATTGAGCTCAAATTAACATAAATACCAACTGGAATGTTAAAATGTGTTGGCTCTTAAATACTATCTTTTAAAAAATGGTTTCTCAAAGGGTCAAAATTCCAACAATATTTATATGTAGCAACAGATGAATGTTAATTTATTCACAGGGTCCACAATGAGAATAAGTTACAATCTAGGGTGACATCAGTGCAGATGAATGCAGGATGCCATAAATGACATGACTGTGCACGGGTGTTTAGCATGTCTCCTCTTTATTCCACAGATGATTAGCTTGTCACTGTGGGTAAAGAAAACATCTAGACTTCAATTCCCCCCAGCAAAAGTGGATATTTTCTTGGGTTTTATCACCTGCTGCCCAGATTTCCAAAATGTTTTAAAATTTCTTACAGTTCAACATGTTAGAATCTATTTGCTTCACCTTCACCAAACAAATTTTGGTCCAAAGCCTTCAAAGAGTTATGCACAAGGCTGAACTTTTAATAAAACAAGCTATTCAGAAGCAAATATAATCTCAGTTAATATTTGCCAAACCCAGGGATCAGTTTTCTTATTGACAGGGGGTAACTCCAAATAACACTTAACATTCCCAGTGTGAGGAACAGCAAACACGTTATACAAACTGATGCTTCTTCATGGTGATGTCTCATGGTAAAGTTAGTACTTGCTGGATCCCAAATTATCAGCATTTTACTTCCTCTAGCAGAAAAGTTTCAGATAGAGTACTTCTACAATCCACATGCCAAAACTTTTTTCCCTCCTTTAACCACAAGAATAAAATAGAGCAAACCTACACAAAGTCCTTACAATCTCTTCCTCCAGGCACCTCAGTAATTTTAATGTGATTTTCCATCAAAACAAATAAACAAGCAAATTGTTAAAAGTCCAGTGATGTTAAAAATCTTAACCTTCTACTGAGATGAACAGGAAATTAGGAGCTTGAATAATTCTTTCTTAATTACTTACCTCCAGCCCTCACACTGACTAGCACAAATTAAAGGTATCATTAGGTGTCCTGGTCTGGATGGACTGAAAGTTTGTTAGACATGGGGTGGTTTGGATTAAAACAAACAGTTCGGGTATGATTCTGAGTCAATGAATGTAGTATTTCCCAAAGTCTTTCTTTACAGAACTTTCATTCTACTCAAATATCTAGATAATCAAGAGTGAGAACTGCACACAAGGAAGTATCTAACATTACTGACTAAGACTTAGTGGATTTCAGAGAACAATAATATTATGAGGGTATTAAAAGCAGGGTCTCCTGAGAAGAAATTTGCCTTTTCTCTTCTTTTCCAGACTCAAGTCTGGAACATCACCTTATGGTCTATAATAAGTTTTCACAGGTTAGATGGTGAAAGCAGGATCAATCCAGCTCCACTGAGGGGTGAGGAAAAGAGTGGTGAAGAAGAAATTTTGTAATTATGTTATTCTCCCCCATTACAGTCACAACAAAAATTGAGGAGAGCTTGGTTTGCAACACCTTCAACAATGCCTTTGTACCTTTTGGAAGGGAACTGCAATAACAACTCCAGCAATTGTCCTGGAGAACTGTAACACTGAATTCTTCGAAGGAGAACCATTTACAGGGGAAAAGAGTAAAACACACTGTCCACGAGAAATGGAAAAGTGACTTGGAACAGCATTTGGCACAGTGTAAACAACAGAAAGCAGCAAAGAAACTATATAACATTGAAGATGACATTAGAGTAAACTGTACATTTTTAGCCTAAATACATTCAACACGTGGGAAAATCTTTATTAAACTGTAAAGCACAGAAACATCTGTTTTGATTTAGTTTGTGTTATAGCAAACAAACATGAAAGACCACTGCCTGTAACTTCCCCCGGGGCTATTTGCAGGGAAAGGAATACTGTTTATAACATTTGTGCTACAATCAGAAAATTACAAAATAACTTAGGTTCCATGGGAGCTCTGAAGATCATCTGGTTCAGCCTTCCTTCCACCTCATCAAAGCAAGGCCAGCCTCAAAGCTAGATCCAGTTTCAAAGTTGGATCAGGTTCCTCAGGGTTTTGAGTATCTCCTGCCAGGATGGAGACAGCACAGCCTCTCTGGGTAATTAATGTGTGACCACCTTAATGGGGAAAGCTTTCTCCTTGTCACAGATGTATTACTGACTCATGCTCAACTTGTTATACACTGGGACCCCAAGGCCTCTCTACAAAACCATTTCCCAGTCAGTGTGTCCCAGATGTACTGGTGTGCAGGGTTACTCCTCCCAGCAGCAGGGCTTTGCTGAACTTTATGAGGTTCCCATTGGCCCATTTCTCCAGCCTGCCAAAGTCTAAATGCCAGCATCTAAATGGCAGCACAAGCCACTGGTGCATTAATTACCACTCCTAATTTTGAGCTGGCTGCAGACTTACTAAGGGTGCATCCTGTCCCACCATCCAAGCCCTTCAGAAGCATTTTTACAGTGTTGGTCTCAGTGTGAAACAGTGACTTGCCTCTAGCTGAATGTTGTGCTGCTGATCTTGAAGCACCAGCAGCTCAGACACATTTCAGTCCTTTCAGTCCACTGTCCCACCTACTTACTTGTCTCATAATTCACCAGTATCTGTAAGGCTGTTAAGTATCAAAAGCTTCGCTAAAGTCGAGATAAACAGTAGTTAACCCTTTAGCCCTCTATACAAAAATTTCAGCCCTCTGCTGACATTAGGAATAAAAAACTCAAACAAATAAACCAAAACCATGAAAAGGCACAGCAAAGCCTTTCTCTCTTGCTCTCAAAACTCAGAACTGGTATCTCAGAACAATCTAAAAAAACCCAACGCCAGAATAAAACATATTAAAATGAATTAGTTTAAAATTCAGTGAAGCCTCTGTATTTGCATTACATTTGTTACAAACTAGGGAGATGAACAAGGACATGATTATGATGATGCACAGCACCTCATAACTTAACAGAATTTCTGTGACTTCATTAACCACTTTTGTTGAAAAAGTTCAGGAAAAATTCAGGGTCAGGCAAACACCCTTAACAAAAAGCACTGTGCATATTTAAAAACCCAGTAGAGTAACAAGTGAATTAAAATAGCCTCATTTTAAAAACAGAGGGAAACTTCAGAAATAGGTGGAACAAACTTCTCATTTACTCCACCATAGGTCATTACTCCATGCAGGCATTATTTTTTATATAAAAGTTTATCTTCTTTTGCTGTAGTTCTCTCCCCAAAAGGGACTGAAGAAAAATCCCCAGCTCTCTCAGAATGTAGCAGGACTGTGATCTACTTTTCTATCAGTGCCAGTGTAAACTGTTCCTACACAGGCAGGGTAGCTTTCCAATGCCAATCACTTCCAAAGCAGACACAATTCAGAACTTGGTACAGTAACCTGAACTCCTTCTCACCAGCCATGTGGGAGGACAAGAGTCAGCCCAGTATCAAATCCTTTCACAAGGCAGAAGGATGCCATCACTTTTTGGACCCCTGACAAGGTGGGGAAGGCACCTGAGAAAAGGTGGAGAATCCTCATGTGGATATTCTGCATGCACTGCAAGTTGAGTTTTTCAGTTTCGAAATGTCACATGTATCTATTGCCAGAAAGGTCAGAGAAAGTTTAAACACTTGAAAGATTTTTTTGAACATTAAGAACTACTGGCATCATTCTTAAGTCTTCCCAAGTGCATGTTTAACCTCTTAGGTTTGGCAAACCTGAGAATATTTCTGCCTTTCTTTAAACATACAAGTTGAAGAAGTTACAAGCTTCACTTTTTATAACTATTGTGGTTTCCATTTTTATTTTCTTGTTTCCACCTGCATATGATTTTAATATTTGAATGGTTTTAATGATTCTTCAGTCCCAATCCCACCAGCTTCCCTGTGTGGCTATGGAGAATCCCACTGGTATCCTCCTGAAGAATAGGATCAGCTGTAGAACATGAACTTTGCTTAAATTATATTCAGATGCATTTCCTTAGAGGGAAGTTTTTCAGGTGGTTAATACGAACTTAATGGATAAACAGCTCTTGAGGTTTTCTTTCTTTCTTATTTTAAGCAGTGCAAACCAGGTGAACTTCTGGAAAAACACTGCCCAATACAGACACAAATCAGGGCAAACAACAGAACTAAACCCTGCAAATATGAGAAGAGAAAGTGACAAAAGACTACACTGATGGCATGGCCACAGGAAGAGCTTATTTCTTTAATCATACAGTCCTTAACTAAGCTTCATTGCTCAAGATTATACTGAGTTAATCACTGAAGTCCTAAACATGGCCTAAAATTCATAAGAAAGCAAGAAGGAAAGTAAAGTTTCTTGACAAATAAACATTTTAATCAAGTGGGGGTTTTGTTGGGTCTCTTTTTGTTCTTTTTTTTGTTGTTGTTTGAATAGGACCCTTCTACTCTGTCAAGCCCATTACATGGCTGCTGTTAGCACAGTTCAGCTCTTATAAAGGGTTACACTGAGATGAATTTACTGTCTCTATTCCTGAACTTACTCCACACTGCACGTACCAACCATGAGGTTCAGAAGAGAAATCACTCTGAATGTTCACTGCAATACACTTTACTACTGTCAACAAAAAGATACAACAGTAAAGCAGATTTTCACTAAGATGTATTAACTCTCTGCAAGCAGCTTTCATCGACAGGAACCCTGGTAACCATGAATATATAGCAACAGTTACAACACACCCACTTTCAATTTAATAACTTTTTCTCATTTTCCTTTCCTTTATTTATGAGTTGGTAATCTAAATTTTATAATCTCTTTTGTTGAAGGATGAGAAAATAAAGAGCCTTATACCACAGGAAAGTAATCCATTATATCAGATACAACCTTCTGGTAGCTTGCTGCAGTGATGTTTTGCCCAGGCACTGACTACACTGACTGACTAAAGTTCCTTTATCTACCATGTGGCAGAAACAAAACCAGAACAAATGCAACAACATTTACTCAGAATATTTAAATAGGTCTGTATCAGGTAGGATAAGGATTACCAGTGTATTCTGAAGTATTAAGAGCCCTTTCTGACGACAATCTGTGAGTGCTCCTATTTTGTTTGTATTTTGAAAGCAAATCTTATGGGAAATGACATTCTGGCCTTCAGGCACTATACTGAGTTCAGCTAATTAATAGGCTAAATTGATTTTTCTTCTTAAAGGACGCTTGTTTTGATTGATTTGGAAGAAAAATGTGACATTGATGACAGCATTAGAGGGGTGAGACTTTTAACTTTGGGAGAGAAACACAGCACAATAACGTACTGGAAAAAGCAGAACTTTTCTTAAAAAGCTATGTTGAATGGTGTTTTTACCTAGATGGTACATCTGTTAAGAATTTTTCAGAAGTTAGAAGCTGTTCTAAATCCCAGTGGTAGCAGTAGAAAATACCAACTCCAACAACAATTGCAGGATTCAGAACTGCTCCATTCATGTGTTGTTTCCTAGACAGGTGCATTGAAATGAAATGTGATGTAATTGCCACTAAATAGAAATCAGAAAAAAAAAAATCCCTTTCTGCTTTGATATTTATTTTCCTGATTAGAAACAAAATTAGACTTAGCTAATATGAAATAGGCTATTTAGTCTTTAATTGGTGTGAAAACAATTGATGCCTTTTACACAGAGCTGCTTAGGATCACTCTTCAGTTTCATGAACACACAATTTCCCCCAGACTGTTTTCCCTTCCCAAAGCATCTGCATGAGCTAGAAAGCTGTAAGAATACAGAAGCTCTCATAGATCCGGACTTCAAAGATATCTATTAGAGAATATTTGTCTTTGTTTTTTACACATACAGAACTGTATCCACATGTGAAGTCTATCAACCTATGCTGGGAGTCTTCCCCCATCTCACTCCCAATACTTACTCTGTAAGTTGGGAGAAAACCAAACCTGACTGCTCTGAACAACCTAATTTCACTCTGTGTATGCTCTATATTGTACTGCATTTCCAAGCAGTGCTTTAGTATGCTCTGCATACACTTTCTTATGGATAAAGTGGGAAGATAAAGAGTCTATTGGCATTCCTGCAGAGACCAGAAGAACCAAAGAGAACCTCTGGAATTGCAGAGAACTTATTTATTTGAGCTCTTGGACGTACTCTCTGAGAAGTCACTGCATTAAACACCACAGCAGGAAGAGATGATGGTTGCAGAACCATGAAAGCAGTGCATAACTTGACAGAACTTGCTCTTCTTCTAGCCAGGAGAGAAACTGCAGCTTTGTGAGGGGCAGAGGGAAGGAAGGACCAGACACAAGTAAGGAGCTCCTTGCTTGCAGCCATCCCTCTGAAGCACTTGGGCATGCCAGATGTGCACTTGCCATTCAACACTGCTGAGCTGCTGAAGGGGACTGAAACACAGGGACAGACTGAAACAGCCCAGTTTTCATCCCCAAATCAGCTTTCTGACCTTTCCCCATCCCTACACCAGCCTCAGCTTTGGTTTCACTACATGTACTGTAACTTATACAGCTCTTCCAATTACAGACCTCCCTCCTGGCAATGCCAGGAAAAAATGAAGAATAATTCCTCTATGCTCTTCAGCATCTCACAATTTCCAGGGCTGCTGTTAACAGAGTGTGTATTAGGCCCGTGGTGGAGGCTTGTGGCTCTTGATTTAGCATTTTCCATGGAAGGAGTGGCCATATCTTGGCAGCTACCTTCTGTACCTGTGCTCCCCACCAAGGGCAGCTGAGCCTCAGCCAAGGCCAGGAGCTGCTCTTCATGGAGAGAAAACTCCAGGAGGCCTGGCAGCAGCACAAGTCAGAGCTGCTGGGCTTTGCTTGCTCCCTGAAGCACACATAAATTAAACCTCAAAACAAATTATTTCTGTGTCAGATGTCTTTCTCTGCATTGCCACAATGTATACTACAGGTATTCACTACAGAGATACCAGCTATTCTTATTAGAAAAGTTTCTTCCAACATAGTTTCTATATTAAGTGTTATTTGCTGAGGTGTAAGAAAGCACAGTCAGCATTCCCAAGTTCCTCCTGTAGAAATTATTTAATCCAAGAAAGACATACACAGGAGCAGGTGAATGAGTAACAAAGATACTGATTGCATTCAAATACAGCAATTTGTGGACTGAAAACTAGAATACAATGCAATGTTCTCTGGAGAAAATATATGTCAGTGTTTGCAGTGAGACTACAGAAAGCCTGACTGTTATTCTCAAAATCATTTGCATTGCTTTATCAACATGTATCTGTCCATGGATAGCAGGAAAAAAAGTCAGTTATAAAGTTATCATAATGTTTCCAAATCAAAACAACCATACAGATTCTACTCTTTTTACCACCTAAAAAATAAAACTGCATGATCTTTCCTCTCCTTGGTATATTGACTCAAGATAGAAGAGAATAGTCTGAAATTGATCTGGGAAACACATTTCAATAGAGATGCTGCCCCTCAGACACAAGGGATTACAAAAATATTCCTCATGCATACATTAGTCAATAGATAAAAGAATTTGTAAAACCAATATAGTGAAAAAGAAACCAACAGAACACTTTCTAAAACAGATGTTTTCTAATCCTCCAGCTATGCATACTCTTACCACTAAAACCACTGAGCTACCTGCATGTACTCAGATTCACAGCCTGCATACCTCTTTCAAACAAATAGCAATTATTTTCTAACACTTCAGAAACTTTTTGATTCCAGACACAGCATCTTGAAAAAGGCAGCCTGTGTTCATAGAGAGCTACTAAAAGTAATACATCATAAACAGTGAATTTACAGTACAAGTCTTTGAGACGGAAGCAAGGCTAGTTACAATGCAACCTCTAGGGAAAAAAAGACCAGGATATCTATCTTCCTAAATCCCTTCTTGTGCAAAAATCAGAAACTGCTTAGTCTTAGGAAGGGCATCACCCATGTCCTACCAAAGGCAACCTCCAAAACAGCCACTTCCTGAGACAGAGAGAAACAAAGATTTCAGCAATGACTACTATACCCTGTGCTGTTTAGTTACAGCAAGAATGACCAAATATTACAGTCAAGACCAACAGCACAGGGACACACCTAACTGGGGCTTAATGTAACCCTAAAGAATTTGCCAGTGAAATGTACTTGCCTTTACAGTCTTCAAAGTTTGTCACTTTCTCCAGTTTTTGCTATAGAAGCCTCTCAAACTACAAATCAAGATTTTGTTGAGATAAAATTCCTTTCCATTTTACTGACATGAAGATGATGATTACGAAGTCACATTTTATGCAAGTTTCCTCTTAAAGGGAACAATGAAGTTCCAAGTTCAAAAAATTGACAGGATAAAGTGCTTATTCTCTAACAACTGAAAGTTTTCATTTTCTTTGTTCCATGGAAAACCCAGTTCAGGGATAACCCCATTTCTTCCTTGATCCAACAATTTTGAATATTCATTGGAGAAGACAAAGATAAAAAGCATAACCCTGCTGAGTAAGAACCTGCAACTTAGTGACAGGCTTTGCAAGTTATCTATAAAGTCTATGCTCTGCTCCAAAAGATCTTGTCTAAAATGTTGCCACTTTTCATTGTTGGTTAAATGAGGATCACAAAATAAAATAGAAACAAGTTATTAGATTTTCATCATTAGTAAAAATTTAAAATAAGTCAGATCTAAAAAAAGTATATAGCATGCCTTACTTAGGATACTCTAGTTAAGGTATATTGTACTCCTTCAAGCTAATCACGCCTGAAGTCATGAACAGAAATGAGAAAATACAAGCTGAGATTTCAACCATACAATGCTATATTTACCAACTGCAATTAGTGAGTTTTCCCATTCTGCAGTTGCACTCTGCTGGCTTTTCAAATCCAGTGGATAATAAAAGACATAACCACAACCACCTGGTTACATATTCAAATCAATTCAATCCAGATATAAATAGCCTCAATGTAAAAACATGAATTCATAAACTGCTGAGAATTCAGTATCTTAGTTCACTGCTGGAATTAATTTCTTTTCAACAGACTGGTTGTCTAGAGAATACCCGTAATGCAGTAAATGAAAACATATGTGTCACTGCCAGCAGTGAGAATTCATGAAATTGTAACTGATGGATATTAAAAAACCAGATCTGTCATGGGAAACCAATGGTTTGGCAGTCACTGGAATAAGAATGATAAAGCTAAAGATTCCTGGGTTTGGCTGTATTTTCCTCTTATTTAAAAATGGAACAAATATTGTCTCATATGGAAGTCAATACCCCTTTATGGGGTATTTCCACAAAGAGATGTTTTAAAAACAAGATTCCGTTTTTTCGCCTTGTTGCAAAAAAGTGGATAGTGGATAAAATGTAAGGAAAAAGACTTGCCTATCTCTTTAATTTAAAGAAAAAGTATATGCATCTGAGTTTAAATCATGAAAATTTCAAGGCAATTTTAAAAATTACAGGAGCAGTCTGAGAAATTGTTATTACCCTGTTCTGCAGATATCTCAAAAGAATTATACTTACACTTTCTCAACATTTTTTACAGTAAATTATTCAGGTAGAGGGCTATTAAATGCTTTACAAACACTTAACTTTTAATAACTTTCCTGACCTTGCCAACAGCTGCTGATAGTATCAAGTTATACAGATAATTTGTCTTGCCTTTGCATTTGGGGTTCTCTTCCCTTGTTAAGGCATTTAACAAGCATATCCATTTCATAAGTATTTTTGACTGCCACAGTGCACCTGCCAATCAACGATTTGGGTATGCAGATGCCAGCAGGTACCAAAGTGAAACAGAAGAATCTGGCTACAGACAGAGAATGCAGAACAGCACAATAGCTGCTGGTGCCAGCTACGGTTCTGCTTGCATTCAAAACAGCAACTGCTGCCTGGTTTAGTAGGTCAAGGTTAATGTGACAAAAATAATCAATGAAGTTAGTAACTCAACGTTTCTGACTCACTAAAACTCTTGTTGGGAATGTTTGCAGCAAAAGTCTTGGACCTGAGCTATTCTGGACTCTCAGAAAAGAATTTCTGCAGTGAAGGGGCACTTACATCCCTCTGAAGTGCTGTGCTCTTGCAAGCTGGGGGGGAAAAAGGAAGGCACATTAAACAAAGTGGGTCTGAGTAAATGTTATGATTAATCAGAGACAGTTGATTGAATAAAAGCATCCCAAACAAATGGCACATGAGATAAACTCAAGCTTAATATAGCTCTAGGGAAAAGAGTCCTGACTGAGCCTCATATCTATTTATCAAAAGGTTTTGTAGCTTATGAAGCCTCATCCCAGAGGATTACAGTAGTGCTTGCAGATATCTTTTAACTGCTAGAAATAAATGCAAATGCTTCATCTTTGGCAAGGAACTCTGCTATAACAACCATAATTTCTCAAATTAGAGAAAACAGTTATTTTGTGATTACTGCACTCTGCTTCATGTGGGGCCCTGCAGAGTGAGTGCTGGTACAGCCACCAACCACCTGGAGATGGTGAGGGTGACCAAGCAGTGGCACAGGCTGCCCAAAGAGGCCGAGGAATCCCCATCCCTGGAGGTTTTCAAAAGCCATCTGGATGTGTTCCTGGGCAATTTGTTCTGGGTGGTCTTGCCTGAGAAGGAAGGTTGGACAGATGACACCAGGTCCCTTCCAATCTCAGTCAGTCTGTGATTCTGTCACATACTAATAATATATTGTAATGTCATTTACTGATACACACATTCTCTCTCACTTTTTCTTTAAATAGTGTACCAATAAAACTGTTTGACTGATATAAAATCCAACTACTGTTCAAAAAAAAAGCATGAACAGCAATTTGAGGGAGGTGATTCTTCCCCTGTACTGTTGTGAGACCCCAGACTGGAGCACCACATCCAGCTCTGGGGTCCCCAGCAGAGAAGGGGCAGGAACCTACTAGGGGGAGTACAGAGGAGATGATCAGAAGCTGAAGCATCTCTCCTATGAGGACAAACAGCTGAGAGTCAGGGTTGTTCAGCCTGGAGAAGACAAGGGTCTGGGAAGACCTTGGAGCAGCCTTCACGAAATAAAGGGGGGCCTGAGAGACGGCTGGAGAGGGACTTTTTGCAAGGGCATGTAGTTATAGGATAAGGGGGAATGGCTTTAAACTGAAAGGCAGTAGACTTAGATTTTGCATTAGGAAGAACTTCTTTACTCTGAGGGTTGTGAGGCACTGGCACAGATTGCCCAGAGAAATTGTGGATGCCCCATAATTGGAAGTGTTCAAGGCCAGGTTGGAGGGGGTTTTGAGGAACCTTGTCTAGTGAAAGGTGTCCTCCCAAGAAAGGGGAGTTGGAACCATATGATCTTTAAGATCCCTTCCAACTCAAACCATTCTATGCTCAGTGATTTGGAATTCAAAACAGGTTACCTAACTGTAGAAGAAAAATGAGACATTTTGGTAATTCTCAGGTTTATTCTGCCTTTAAACTGTATTCTTTTAATGCAACTTGCAGAGTTAGATTTGTTGCAGAAGTCTACAGCAAAGCTACCTCCCTCTCAGAAACTCAAAGAATTTTAGCTCCTGCACTCAGTAATAAGTGCTGCTTCATGTCTGTAACTTCCTCTGCCCCCATGCAAAGGGGAAAAAATAGACTAAGGCCGAGATTCTTCTATCTGCTCTTGAGCTTTTCCCATGTGGTGAGCAAGAGTTTGTGACAAACTGGCAGAACATTCTTGCTCTGCTTCAAGTAGCTGTCCTGTTGTGAGAAAGTGCCATTGTACAAAGGAACAGACGGAACTGGGATTCCTGGTTAATTTCCTTTTTCAGCTGGGGACATTAAAAGTCTGACAACACACAGAGTAAGAAAAAACAGGAGAGAGAGACATTTAAGTGCTCCCAACACTTGGACCAGAAGTAAAAACAAGCAACTAAAGCTTCCTATTTTCTTCTTCCAAATGAAACTAGAGGCAATTTTTTTTTTAAGTTAACCTCTCTCATTATATCTGATTCTTCAATGTATGACAAATTCTTTAAAATGTTTTCCTTATTGCAGATGACACATAGATTACTCAGTAACAAACTGCAGATCAAATTTATAACTAAAAAAAAACTGGTCTTCTTGGAAGCAAAACTATAAAAGAGCTACAGATTTTTAAAAAATTGAATAAGCAATCCATATATCCTGCTGAACAGGATACCAAGGTCTTTATGATACACTACTTGCTTGTGAGAGCAGTGAATGCATGTGTTTTGAATGGCCTCTCTGCTGCTGCAGCTGCTTTCTTACAAGTGGGATTTCAACCCTTCAGTTTACGTTAACATAAGATTAGCAGGGGTATGTGTTCCTCCTTCCCTCTTTTCCTCTCACACATAAGCTTGAGACCTTTGAAGCCTCAAGCAGTTGCAAGTCTAAAAACAAGGACTGAAATTCCTTCACCTTGCTAAGAGAAACCTGAGATGTATCCATTGCCTCTTCTCTGAACAACTGAAAAAGCACAATAAATTCCCAACCTTCCTTGCAGCCTTTGCCTGAGGAGCTCCATGAGCAGCTCAAGTGGGGCTGCAAGCTGCAAAATAAACCTGCAAGCAAAGACTACACACTATGCTTGACAAGAAGCGAGGAGTTACATTCAACATCTCAATTAGTAGTTACATCTACATCATGCATCTACATTTATATATAAAATGTTCCCATATTTTTAATTACTCTCAGCATGACTACAATTGCTGCTAATGGAAGTTAAGGAAAAACAGACTTCAGATGAATGTACAACACAGTTCACCCAGCTCTGTAAGATTCTTCTGTGTTTAAGGCAGACTGGTTATTTGAATCAAACACTGACAGATAACCCTAATTTTGTGAAGTGGACAATAAGATAGCACTAAATCCAGCACCTATTATAATAACCTGTAATCTTACACTGGAGTCTAACTAGTTCATTTTGGCATCAAAAGAGTGTGGTGTTAGGCTGCTTTTATATTAACAAATATGATTCACTGTGAACAAAAGAATGAGAGCTTACTTTAATTTTGTCAGTTTGGGAAGGGAGAGTAAATTGATACCAGCATTCAAGTGTTTTTTCCAACTCTACCCATGAGATCTATCAAAAGTAAATTAGGGGAAAGCAATTCATAGCAGTATTTCCTGCCTTTTCAAAGGTCCAGACCATGTGAATATTTAGTTATCTTCATAATGGTGACCTGGATCTTGGACATCAAAGGTAAGTAAGACTGTGTAATCAAAGAGCTATATAATCTCAGTGCATGTTGAATGTTGAACCTCTATGATGTTTGTTTCAAAAACCTTCTAAGCACACAAAAGTCCATCACCAAAAATCCATACAGGCCTCACTAGTTACTGTTAATATCTTTATCTTCAGCAACCATGGAAAAAACCAAAGAAGGTCTGTTCCAAAATACAGTGGAGGTCACTGAAGTGCATTTACAAACACAGGACCTAGATCTGATTTGTCCTCTGAGTCTATACAGAAGGTCAGGATTCCGTCATTAAATTACTGAAAACATCTCCTGGACCACCAGTTTCAGTGCTTAAAGAAGAAGCTCCACTTATCAGTCAATGGAGCATCCACACAGCATTTCCTGGGAGACTATAAAACAATGACCTGAGGCTTGTTTTGTTTCAAATACCTGTACCTCAGCACATTTGATCATCCACACCCAAAATACACACCTATTTCTGTGCTAATTCGTTGTGCCTTAAGGCTGTTTTCACCTGCTTGCTTTTTGGAAATGGATGATTGACTGGATAGTGTTTCATGCTGTTTCAAAACTTGCCTTAATGAAATGGCAAGCACTGTTCTTGTGTTCTCTCTTTCCTGAATTTGCCAATTTTAACGTGAATTCCTTTCTTTTCAATATATGTTTTGGTGACCCACACAGACATTTTGACTTGAGCTGTATTTATTAGGACAAGAAAGGACAATCAAATTATGTCCAGACTCCAAATTTTGTAGAACTGTCAGAGCACTATTCTAACCAGTGAGACATTTCCACTCCACATGCTGAACTAACACCAGTGTAGTTACTTCACTTGCCTCAAACCTTAAAGTAACCACATTCTTGAGCTATCCCAAAGCACAGAGACTCTTGGATGGTAATTATTCATATTAGAGTCAGCCCTTTACCACTTTCCAGTTGGTGGCCTGGACAGACTTGAAATGTGTGCTTTCTTCTCTTATTTTTTTGGTTAACAGCCCACCTAGTTAAAATACTGCAAGAGTCTGTGCCTCTACTCTTCCCCAGCAAGCTCAGCAGGCACTCTGCCAACTCCTCCTTTTCAGTTGTGAGGGAGAACAAGAATATCCTGCTGCAGCAGCCAGCTGGCTACCTTCTCCTGTCAAGGACTTAATATACTTCCATAAAGTATTCAGCTGTTGCTGGATGAGAGACAGAGCACTCTATAGTGCCTTCTTCAAACAGTCCTCCTCCTTGACTAGCACAGACTGAATGGATGAAAGAACCATATGCAAAGAAACAGGAATGAGGGTACAAACACAGCCTTCATTCTTTGGACAATCAAAAGTCACCTAATTCATCTTAACCTTTAAGCCAAATATTTTCTCTCCAGGACAAAGGCTCACCAGACAAAAGTTCAGGCGAATCTGAAAAACCTTCAAGCTACTTACATATGATATTGTCTTCTCATCATACTTAGCTCAACATTGGCTCAACAAAAGCTTTCTTGTATCAAAGGTGAAAACATTTCCATTCTCTTAAAAAGACTACAAGAAAAGCAAAGATTTCCAATTCTGTTTTAAACACGAATATTCCCTTTCAAAGACTCTATCTCAAAGACTTTATCATTAAGAAAATGAAAATGAAATAGCGGAAGAATAAGTAGGACTTGCCAATTCTTACTTTGTTTTCTTAATGAATAACAAATTCAGTCAGCACTGGAACTTCTGTTGCCATGGCAGCAGGAAGCCCACCTTTCCAGTAATTTGGAATCACTTTGTTGGTCATTTCAGTCAGATGCTGGAAAACTTGCTCCAGCTACTCACTCTGCCTCATTTCCCAGCCCTTCTAGAGACAGCCTGTCCTGCAGATGCCACCCTGCACCCTCCTCTCTCTGCTGCCCAAGGGTCAGCACTCACACAGCAAGCAATAAATAATCAGCATCCCAGGCAGCTCTTCCCTGGCAGCTGGCAACACGCTGGAATAAGGGCAGGAGCCCAGGAAATGAGAAGTTGAGCCCTGGCATGGGAAAAAGGGGCCAGGAGAGCCACAGGGCTCCTGCTCTGGTGTGAAGATGGAGGCAGTGGAGGGAGGCAATGAACAGATGTGAAGCCAAGTAGATTAACTCACTCAAGCAGCTGTGGCAGGAAGTGCCTGGTGAGAAAAGAAATCTCCCAATCTTCCTCCATTCTGAAAACTCAGAACATTAAACTGCCTCTCAAACAAACAGGTTCCAAAATTAAAACAACCCCAAATCACTCTTTTGTTGATCACTTGCATTTTCAGAAGCCTAAGTTTCTTTTTAAACTGCTGCAGCTTGCAATATTTAAAAGCAATGGAACTGACATAAGCTGATTTACACCACCTTACTGTTAAATTTACCACTTAGGTTCCACTTTGGAAGTCAACTCTCCACTGTCCTGGGATATGTGAAATGGCCTGTGCTGAGCTGGCAACTTTGGGTATTTTTAATGAAGATATTTTCTTCACACAAATATATTTTAGACGATTGTAATTTGGATTCAGTATATTTCTTAAAAGATCATTCTCCTGACATCAACATTGATAATGCCAAATACAATTAAAAGGAGCAGGCAGTTATGTTATGGCTGCACATACAACTTTATGGCTCTAATATGCAACTGTGCCTTAGCAGAATCTTAGGTACAGCTCTGAGTTCAAATTAATCATGTTAATGTAACAGACTTGCAATTTGCAGTAATTTCCAAGAGCTGCATCATTAACTTTCTGCTGTATGTAAGCATCAATAGGTGGCAATTAAAAAGAGGAGCAAGTGAGGGTTCTGAGAGACTGCACTGTTGATTTCTAGTGCTCTTCCTTCATGTGACTGTGCCACGCTGTGATGTTTAGGACACAAAAGCACCAGACCTCCAGTGTTTAAGTACAGACCAAAAAAATGAATTCAGGTAAGTCAGAGATTTGTACAAGTCCAGCACAATGCTTTCCTCCTACTCTGAGGTTTTTTTATACTTCTGCATCTTCAGAGGCTCCTTTTTCCCACCTATCCCACCCTTTTTCCATCATTCTCTTGTCTGCACTTGATCTGTCCCTAAAGCAGACTTGCCACTTTCTAAATAAATCCTTCTTCTTCACCTCACCTTCTTCTAGTCAGTCAATCACCAAAACACAATCATCATAGATAATAATAACTGGCCCATTTCTGTGATGCAGTTTAAACAGAATAGTTCAAACCTTACAAAGCTAAGATTAATATTACTTTCATCCATTTAGAGGAAGTAAAAGAAGAAGCAAACTGCTAGAACTTTCTGTTACAAAAGGAATGTGGAGATAGGAGGCATCAGCAAATCCAAAAGGGGCTTTGGGGAATAAGGAGAGAAAGGCAGAGGAGTGAGTGGTTGTGACAGGTTGGGAGACAAAATGTTAAGCCAGCCTTTCTTAGTGTAGTATTTATATTTCCATGAAATGATTTTATCAGAAAGGGTCAAGGAAACAGAAAAAAAGCAAGAAGGAATAAAAGCCAGCAAGCTTACTATCTGTCATGCTAGAAGATGTTGCCACACCTTCAGCTGTACCCCAGGGCTATCCTTATAGATGTACTTGTATCCTTACAGTTGTTGGCTGTATCCTCACAGTTGCAAGTAAAAGAGGACAAAGGATCAACTCCAACCCCATCCAGAAATGGACACGCTGCCTCACAGGTCAGGATGAGCCCTTGCTCAGAGCTAGCCATAGCTCAGTCAGCTCTCCTCAGAACAGCCTAAATCACAGCCAGAAACCCAGCCAACAGCCAAGGAACATGGAAAATCATGGGCCTTGGGCTCCAGCTCATTATCTGGTCCTCTTAGACACCAGTAAAGGAATGTAAAAGAAACCCACTTCTGGACTGAAGCCTGAAAGCGAAGGCAAAGGTGTTTTCTTTACAGAGAGAGGGCACTCCACTTGGTCCTACAATGCTTTTCAGGGCTGTAAGTCTACAATTGTGCCAAAAGAAGAAGAGTAAAAAACAACTTATATGCTGAGGTACAGAGCTATATACACACCCGAGCACTTCATACCCCAGTGCAGTGGTTTTCAGCTGATGGCAGCAAGTGCCCAGGAATTCATGGACCATTCCTACAAGAAGGGAGCTCACTGATGTGCTATGGCCTTCCACATGCACAACCTTTTCAAATGAATTTGCACAACCACAAGCCAGTCTTTGGGGCCTTCAAATGCCCACAGAGGAAAACAGTGAAAATTGGTGACACCTGTTCACCTGGGAGATATCAATGTGGGGATCTGATGGCTACAAAGGACAAATGGATTACCTGAGTATGAGTATGTACTTGTAGTAGTATGAGATGGCTTCAAGAGAGGAGGACAAATTATTTATCTTCAGAAATAATCATAATTCATAGTAAAATTAGCCAGCATCTTCTGTTAAAATGTCTAGCTAATTTGAAATTTAAACATTAATACCTAAGCTATCTACAGATTAAAAAAAAACCAGTTTGCATTAATTATTTTAGTTATTTCATCCTTTCATGTTGCTTTATTTTCAGATGAACAAATTTCATTTTCAAGTATTGAACAGGTAGTAGCTAGTGAATTAATGCTGAGTGCTGAAGGAGTTAACCTTCAGTTTAACTCTCAGTAAAACACTACTGCTGAGGACTTGATCTCTGGTTTTTTTCTTCCCCCATGGCATCGTAAATAGAAGCTGAATGCAAAATAAAAAGGAATAAAAAATTAAAAACAAAAAAAAAAAAAAAACCCAGAAAATACAAACAAACAAAAACCCAAAGCAAACAAAAAAAAAGCCCCCCCACACACAAAAATATCCCCACCATGTCCAAAACATACCTGGAATTTACTTCACAGCTATACCTATACAGGAAATCAATCACTCCAGTGAAACAAGCAACAACAGCGTTAGCTGACCCTCAAAGACTTGTTCTCTCAGCCCAAGGAAATGCTGAACCGTTTCCTCAGTAACCTTTGGTCACTTCTGGCTAAGTTGCGTGTATATGATGTTCCCTGTGATGAAACACAAGCAGCACAGATCTGAAATGCTCTGCAGAAAAGTGACCTTTCCACTGAAAGGTATACATACATACCTGTTCAAAGTTACAAAGGCATATATATCTGCTCAAAGTTACTCCTTGCATGGAACAGATACAGAAAAAGTGGCAGTGGCTCTACTCAGCCTACCTATCTAGGAGAAACAAAAGGATTACCTGCTTACCTGCTTCTAATTCTACTTCTCTAATAACAGCAATCCAATGGCTTCACATGAAAAAAAGTCTGAAAACTTAGCTCTTCCAAAGTTGGTGTGAATTCAGGTTTTCATGAGATCTTCAGAAGGGTTTGCTGACTTTTTTAAAGTAGATGCAGTTATTAAAGTCTCTCCTGTTCATAAAAGCTGCTCTCCTGCAGCTTGCTATTTCTACCTTGCTCTTCTTGAGATTTTGGCAAAGTCACAGAGTTGAGTATGTTGTGACACAATCAGCCGTTTGAAGCGTTTGCTTTTCACTTGAATTTTATTTTTAGAATCTCCCATAGTCTTTCAAAGCACACGTACCCACACTTTGACATGAAGTAAAATCTACGAAGAAAAGCTGAAGGATCTGACAAACTCTAGAACATAAGTAAGATCTCTCATTTATAAAATGACTACTGCCTCATTTCTTTTAGAAGCCCACAGATATGGCTGCATGGCAAATACTCATTTGCTATACAGAAAACCTGACAGTTTCTATCTCAGAACTACAAGCCACGGGCTTAAAAGTGTCAGATCTTCAACCGGTGACTCTGAAATCCAACTAAGGCTCTCAGAGTAAAAGAAGAACACATCAGTCCTCAATTCTTACAGTTAAATGTTTCTTAGGGACCATCTGCTCACTGCTGGCCCTGCCTTGAGCCAAGAGCTGGACCGGACTACTTGCACAGTCCCTTCCACTCTGTATCATGCTGTGAGTATACAAGTGGTTTCATGAAAACCACTGTCTTTTGCCAGCCACCACGTTTGTCATTGACTGCAGAGGTGTTTCTGAATTACTCTGGAACATCTAACAGCAAAGATTACTGAGCTACATATACTTCTGGTTGCAGAGCTACTCTGTGTGAATCCAGTAATAAAAACTACTTGATAATGTCCTTTTATATTTGCTGACCTGTATCTTTATATCAAAGCTTTGACAAAGCATTCTCTTTTACATCAGTTTGCATGTATTACCTTAATTAATTCTGCAGAATCCCTCTTATTTCAATTCCGTTCACCAAAATGGTTGTATCTGAGATTCATTTCAAAAGGCAGCCCTCTCAAAGAGACTCCTGGATGACATCACCATACAATGTAACCCAGCTTATGTCCAGTAACTCAAATCAACCAGAGACAATGGAAAGTGGATGAGGATCCTGCTCGTCTCTGCCAGCAGGCAGAAAGCAAGGTGTTCCCTAAATCCCAGTCACTCCAGATCCAGGACCTGCTGCTCTGCCCAAATGTCCTCCTTGCAAAAGACCAGAGAGAGAGCTCTACAAGGAGCTATGCTTAGACCTGTCCACACAGAGGATACAAAGGTGAATGTTTACTAAGAAAGGACAAAACTCTGATGACAGCAGGGAATAAAACTGAGCCTCTGCACCAGGGAATGAAGCAATGAAATGTGAAGAGTCACTGAAGAGCAAAAGGTCCCCCTTTATGCAGAAAGAACTAGCCCCTGAATGCTAAGCAACATCTACACACAAAAACATAGTACTCCACTATCTACTAAATGGAGATGATTGTAAATTCAATAAGAACCGTATGAAAATATAATGGCATGAGAACAAGACCAGAATTATAAAAGCAAGGCAAACTGAAGAAAAAAAGAAGCAATTACTGCAGGTTCAACCAGAAAACCAGGTGAGAAGGTAACAGTGAAAGAAATGAGAAGAAAAACTCCCTGCTGCTGTGCTCTGCATGAATATTTGCATCTGCCAACAGGCCATCAAAAAGCAAACTGGCACTAAGTCATAATTCACCATTTGCTATTTATATTCTGGCAGCATTATGTTTGTGCAATTTCTATCAAAGCCTCCATTTTGGGGATGGGATAAGGAAAGGAGATATTGTAATCTACTTCTGCAACTGCTGTTTGTATTTGCCGAGTTATCTGGCACTTGATGTGTGCCTCATGCATCATTTTTTATTCAAAAATTGACATGTTTATCCAAGAATGATTGTAACACGGTAGCCTGATTCAGATACACACAAAAGCTTTGGCAGACATTTTCAGCCATGCATTTTATGTGATTTACATACTGGCATGCAAAAGACAACATTTAATTGTGCATGTGTATTGTAATCACAGCCTGGTGGAGGCAGCTCATTGGAGCAGTGGAGATAAGTCTACAGGTAAGCAGCATATTAATAAGTTTCTGAAGGCTTTTAAATCTGGGAACTGGTGGAGGCCTTTATCCTGTACCAAGATAAGACACACTGCTTTAATCCCTGCATCCTAGCTATAAAGGTTTCCTTAGATAATTTTAAGCTAGTCAAATTTCACTTTCAAACCACAAATTATCTTAGGTAAAAATTGGATATTTCCTCCCACTCTGAAAGTTTGAGTATGAATGAGAATGTGACTATGCCATTGCAGAAAGCATCCCTAATTCTGACTGCAGATACAGCCCTTCCAGGTGATGAGCACTTTCTCCCCTGTGCAGCACTGCACGTGGCGTGTAACAGAGAGACCTGATACTGCACTGAGAAGGACATCACCACAGAATGGAGCTGGCTAAGGACCCCAGAGATACACCCAGGACTAATGCATCTTAACACTGCTGTCTCCTGTTTCTTTGGAGAATACCAATAGGAAGGAATTGAACCAGCAGTTCCAAAGGAGCTGCAGAGAGGAAGAGAACAAAAAGGATAACCAATATAAGAGGGCATGTTCTAGTGCCAACAAAGGAAAGAACAAGAGGTACCAAATGACAAAATCAAGCAAGTGAACAAAACCAAGCAATTTGAACTAGAACTTGGCTGCTGATTCTGCTTGGTTTTATTGATGATGACAACCATTATATCCATGTCATTTGACTGCATGCAGGTGGTAAGGATGTTCCTTATCTTGATACCCAGCTGATCTGTTTCAGGTATGAGGGATCCACATCTACACTGTATCTACAAATAATATATCACAGTATTTTTCCTTTTAAACTGTATGATACTGTTTTATAGTTAAAAGCCACATAAATACAGTTGGACTCAAAGATCTTAAAGTCCTTCTCTGACCTAAATGAGACTACGATTTCCTGTTACTATTAGAACAGAAAAAGCAACATTAGGGATACACAAGCACCTCCAGAGAGCAATTAATCTCCTCCTAAAACACACATTTGAGACAGGCATGATGAGCAGTCTGTTCAATGTACCATACTTTCACCCTAGTATGGATGAAAATGATTAGCTGGGGCTCTGACATCTAGCTTTTAAAAATTTCAAGGATGGAAGAGGTGAACCTCAGTCTCAGGGGAAGGATGCACACAAGCAGTTCAGCTCTCCTCCTGCCTCTGACCAGAGGCAGAACATCCCTCCCTGGAACAGGAAAACGCAGAGGTAGCAAAATCAGAGTTTGTACCACTGGGCACCCACACATGTACAGTTTGAAGAGGAGAGATGGGAAACAGCTCTCACTGTTCCTTGGACATCTGTCACCTCCAAACAGGTGGCCCAAGGAAATGCCCTGTAACTGGGGAGATGCCCATGCTCCCTACACAGATCATCCATTCAGTCTCAGCAGTACAGTGCAAACCAACTTACAGGCCAGACACTACTAGCAAAATTACCAACATCATTTCACTGAGCCCTTCAGTCAGGACAGCAGAGTTCACAAACGCTCCCACAACTCCTCTGCATCCACAGCTGCCCTTCCTGAGCCAGCTCCATCCTCTGCTTTGAGCTGGCTCACACTCTGCTGCGTGACTTGGTGAGTCAGCTCAGCAAGAGAGGTGAAAAGGCAATACTTGAGAAGCTTTCCATGATTACAAGTTAGGCTAATTCATTCAAGAAAATTACATGCATTTCCCAGATATATTCAAATACATCAATCTAGTCTGAGAACGGACTGGATTTGTTGGCACTTAAAATTACATTCCCACTTATTCTATTCATTCTACAGAATCTTAACAAAGAAATCATCAGTTTAAACAGTCTGCTGCCTCAGGTTACAGAAGTTTGCTTGCGGATTATTCTCTCTCCCACTTTGAAAAGCACATAAATTATTAACACACATCACTAAAATACTCTGTCTTTCAACAAAGACATTCTAAACATTTGTCAACAAAAATCAGTTTACTGGGTAGCCTCTAACAATATTTTGCTAAGAAAAATACAACTGATGTGTTTTAGGGTTAAAAAAAAAAATCATCACTTTTCTTGTAATTTCAGAAGACCAAGCAGAGCTGGCGTAACAATTAGTGAATATTTAAGTGCTTGATATTCACTGGAAATAGTCTGACAGCAATGGCCAAATAATTTCAGGCACAAGAAGAAAAGAAAGTCTCAGACTGATGAATAACTGACATTTGACCTGCTGTTCACTTCCTAAGCTGGAAAAAAAAGCAATTCATAATTGAACTGAAGTTGAAGCTGGCTAAGAAAGCATAAAACACTATTTTACTTTTCTGTATTGCCGTGCTGTCTCATGCTCTTTTTAATAAATTGTTTATTTCACTGGTTATAACTGCATATTGAGGACAGATGTAAATACCTAGACAAGGCAGTTATCATTACCCACAAATGTAAAAGAAAATAATTCAAACATTTATAAAACTGTGGCTGAAATTTTGAATTTAATAGGTAACACAGCACTTGTGGAAATTTATGAGAAAGCACATGTAATATTTGTTATTAACTATTGAGACTTTCTAATATTTAGCTTTTCCTGGCACACATTTTGGCTTGAAGCTGGTGGGAGCACAGTTAACAGACTATGTTTCCCCACAAAGGGAATATGAACCACCACCATATTTTGTTTGTTTGCATGAACAAACAAAACCAGTCAAACAAAAAAAACCCTCACCCAGAACATAATCCTTAAGAAACAGACCCCCCAAGAGGATTATGAAGTCCTTCTCTCTGAAAAATTTGGGACTGAGGCAGAGAAATTCCCTGCCAAGGTACTACATCCAAACTCCAGTGGAAGATAAATAGCTGTAGATCCAAGACCATTTGGTCTTTATTCTGTATTCTCAAGTAATGTGAAGCTTTTCTCTTCCAAGAGAAGAGCAAACTGAAATGAAATGTTTACAAGTGACGTTTACAGAGGATTACACCTTTACCCTGCTTTCTATTAAGGGACTCCTGTTGCTTAAGAAACCCGTGTTAATCCCCCAAAGCAGATGACATTTTCCAACCCTGCATATTTCACAAAGCTTGAATATATTCAAAGGGAAAGGAAGTTGACACAATACAAAAAACAGATGTTTAATAAACTTGAGTAATTGGACAGGCAAGCATGTTTTGGTCCTTCCAAAAGACAGCTACAGAAAGGAAGCAAATATTCTCTTGCAGACACAATAAAGAAGACTTTGGTTTGGTTTTAATTAAAGAGATGAGATCCTAACCAAAAGAAGAATCTTAACCTCCTGTGACATAGTTTGATCTCACCTTTGATGCCAAAAAGAAACAGCTCTTAATTGCTATTTAACATCAATATATCATCCCAGTCACATCAGCTTCATTCACCCAGAGAGCAAGACATGATCAGCAGCAAGCATCATATCAGTCAGGGTGAAACCTGGTCTGAGTCACCAAATCATCCTGGCAGCCTAACCAGAGAATCAGTCTTGTCTTCTGCATCACCCAGACAGCAACTACACTGACTCTGCACTTAGGAGCAGTTTTAAAACAGATTACTTCAGGCAATGAAACAACTATAAAAGTAAATATAATATAAATGGCAGACACTAAACATGAAAGGGGTTTTTTTTTCCCAGAAGGATCTGAAGTAGATGCAATCATCAGCTATTTTTACTGTTCTTTAAAAACTCTATGTCGTTTTCACTTAAACTGCTTTGAATCTATAGGGGAGATCATATCAGAACAAATACATGAAAATCTAAGGTTTGCTATGGCTTTATGGAATCAATCCTGTTCCCTTTCAACTACCTTAGGTGAGAAATAAAAGCAGAGGAAAATCAAGCAGTACAGAACTGTACATCTTCACTTTCTATTATGTAATACACAACCTCTGTTTTGCAGTGTGGGGTTTTGCAAGTCTTCAGGTTGACATGTCAACCTTTCAAAATGCCCAAGATCTCTCTATATATGATTATCATTGCGTGTACACAGGTGGAAAATGTTCTTCCTCCTTCCTATTAATAATTTTAGCTAAAGCCGTCATCCTCTCACCTAGCAGACAGGAAATGTATTTGCTCATTCTATCACATAAGTCAGCCTAACACTGGCTGAAACAGAATGCTGAATTTGGGACCTCTGCAGTCTCCACTTAGCATATCTAACCAATCTGTCAGTAAATACAGCCAAAGTGGAAATTAGAAACAAAAAACGGGAGAAATATATTCCACACTTGCATGCAACATCATGACCAACAGGTCATGACCTCTTGACTCATGGCCTGATTTTCAGGCACTAATCACCTCCAACTGCAGCTGACATCTAGTTCTTGTCTGAGAGTTTGTGGCAGACAAAAAACCAAACATACAGAGACTCAGTCACAAAATGCTGAATAACTTAAAAGAGGGAAGGATGTTCTACATAATTTGTCTTCTCATAGCTGAAGAGATAAAAATGTGCTCAAAAAAGATAACTGAAGAATTTTATACTTTACTTATATGTTAAAGGCAGGAAATACAAAGTCAAAGTCATCTAATCTTTTTTTTTTTTATAGCAATGCCTACCTTTCCCCCTCCTCCTTCAAGCATGTGTACCCAACCAGCTAAATGGATATGTGTAAAAGGATTCAGGACTATCTATTCAAGTTTTCACTAGCTTTTTGGAATGTAGGAATGTTGAAAGATTCTTCAAGAAAATACTGTTTGTTAACAGCAAGCAGCATAGAAGATTTTTTCTTATGCATCCCTTTCTTTTACAATATTCCATTTACAACAATTGATGAAAATGCCTTCATTGTGGCTTCTATTTTTAAGTTTCCCATACAAACTCTCCCCACATACTATATGGGGTTTTTCCTATTAAAAAAATATAATTTACGGGTCCATATATAGGCATGTGGATGTCTCTTCTTGGAGTTTTGTTCTTGTGAGAAGTAATACAGTGAGCCAAACATGGTATGATTTTATGGCATCAAAGTACTAACACCTAAAGAATAATATTCCTTGAGAAACTCAAATGGCACTGGAGTTACTTTACTTTTAAACAGCCCAAAGAGCAGCAGCACTGAGGGGTAATGGAAGTAGGTCATATTTTCCTCATGTTTTGTTATATACAGAACAGACAAAAATCTGATGGATTTGGCACTCATAGTAACAAGTCATCTGTATACAATGTGAGAAAAGGGGTTGCTTAAGAGCAAGGATATTGAATCATGTCTCTTGGAATATAATTTAAAAACAAACCAAACCAAAATTCAATAAACAAGAAAAAATAAACAAGCACACAATAAAAACCTAAAACCATGACAATTTTCAAACAAAACAATAACAAACCCAATAAAAATACTACATAGATAAGGTCTTACAGCTAATGGGGTGTTGGTGCTTAAGGTATAACAAGAGTAGCACAGAGGTAAGATTAGACAGATGGACAGTCCCAACTACCCTACCACTTCCCCCAAATTCAGGAGGAAGTAGCACGGCATCTCTTTCTGTTTTTATGCAGACTTCATGAGAAAAAAAACAGGCATCATTAAACTTTATACCATCCTACAAGACACACTACAAGCATCAATAAAACCACCCAAAGCATGGCTCATTTGCTAGCACAGAAAGGTTTATGCAGCAAAATTCCTGAAATTGTAGGAAACACAAATCCTTCTCAGTTTATACTTGTATCATATTTGCAAAGTTATTTTCATAATCATAGCAGATCAGGTTTTGGGAAGCGTAATTCAGATCTTCAACCACGCAAAAAGTCTTTAATTCTCCCCTGAAAAGCAAACCCACAGATGTGCTTAGGCATGTATGTTTAATGTCTTCTGCCCACAGCCACACTTGCTGCTCCTAAAATATTTTGTTGAAATGGTATCACTTTCCTTTTCTGTGTATACTGCACCAATTTGGCTAAAAACACGAAGCTTATAAATAGGAACATGGGGTTTCCAACATGAATAAACACCTCAATTTAGATGCATCAAAACTTAATCATTTTTGTGAGATGGGACTAAAACAACTAATGTCTTTAAGAGCAGACTGAAAACACCATGTATTCCTCCATTTGACTATGCATAGGTTAAAGACAAAAGGCTTTACAAAAGATTTGCTGTAAAAGATTTTGTATCTAAGCATCCTGCATGTTTTACCACAAGATTTGACTTTCAAACCAACTGGGCTTTCCTTTAATAGTGATCGTTATGAAATAAAAGTCTCTGAAAACAATCATATTGAAGTGATCGCAACAGAAAATTGTTAATATCCCCAGGTCTTTCAGATGTTGCTGAAGTTAAAAACAAATGAAATGCTGATTATCTTCTAATATTAAAGGCCAAAAAATACTGTTTTCTTAAACTCCCAGAAGCAAAGCTGGAGTTACAGGGTGCTTTGCATCCACATAATCTTATATTTTCTTCTAAACAATTTAATTAAATGGACCTAATCAAGAAATGTCTGCACATCTTTTTCAATTTTCAAAATACAGTGACTTAGTATCTACAGATGGGTTAAAAAAACGCCAAACTCGTCTCTGGAATAATAGAGATATTTATATCATATAAAAGAGCACCAAAATAGTATCAGTGTTGGATGGTTTAAACTATAACGACACTTTTGAGCTGCAACCATTATCTAAAGACTGTTTTTTACCTAAAGACTGTTTGCTGTGGATATTTGACAGGCATTGTGAAAGGTACACAAGTGTAACAAGTTGCTACATACATGGGCATTTCACTTGATGGCAGTTCAGTTCACCCATAACCTGCCTGCCCAGAGAATTTACCTTCCACTAAAATAAAATCTGAGACTGAACACATAGCTGCAGTTGGATCACAAACAGCAGCAGAGAGCAGATCAAAAACGTACGTACACAGAGAAAACAGACAAACAAAACCTCATAAGCAGGCCATAAAACATTATAAACATTTTTTAAATTATAATTTTTAAAAGCAGAATTCCTTCATGTTAATACAGGGGTAACATTTTTCCCTAAACATACAGTTTAGGGCACTGTATGTCTAAGACCTCTGTATCTTGCTGATGATCCTCCATTTTACAGAAGGGAAATCTGAGCCAATGAAGGCATGAAAATTACCATAGCTACAGAAAATGCAAGTAACAAAGGATGAAATTTGAACTCAGGTTTCCACTTTCCTATTCACTGAAGTCTGAAGACTTTGAAAAATATACATTCCAGTACACTTCCATAACAGCAGCAGTGTTCAACCACATTTCATTTTAATTGTGCAAGCATGGCATGTTAAAATCATTAGTGGCTACCAACAGATAAATTGTGTGAAACTGGATCAGTCTTGGTATCAGAACTAATTCTAACTGATTTCACTGATCACACACTAAAGCAGTAGCAGCTCTGTCTCCTTGGCAAGGACAAACCCAGATTAATCTCAACAGAGTACAGAGAAACTTTAGATGAGACTGCTTTGCTTCTTTCCTTGCACTCAACTTCTGTGAGAGCACCAAGCACTTGTAAGAGTGATATAAATTACTGAAAACTTTGATGATTACAAGTTAATATCCCAAGGACTTGCCAGAGGAAAGACAAAAAAATCTGTATAGATCTACAGTTTACAGGATCAAGAGCAAAACAGCAGCAAGGAAATACATCCACTGTTCAAAAAGTAGAGGAAACCACTAATGAAATATTTGAAGAAAAAAAGAAACACCAAGGACTTTAACTTCTCATGAAGCTGTTCAAACATAAAAGGAATTAATAATTGTAATTTACAGTTCACTTCCCTGTTTAATGCTATTGTATTGCACCATGATCTATTTAATGCTGATATACACAACAGCCATTTTCTCTGCAACATGAATTCATTAGCCAAAGAATTACAGCTGAAATAAAAAGAACTGGTTTGAGAATATGTATTATCAGAAATGCCTGAATAATCTTTGGCCACCCCAACCTCCACATCCTTACCGGAATGTCAAAAGTCTCTTGTGTGTCATCCAGCATCTGAATTTTGATAGAGACAAGTTTTCCTGGAGTTGTCATAGGTGGTTTCTGTCCATGCTCCAGAGTACTGATCCCAGCATTTTCCTGAGCTCCTAAGCGGGATCCTGCTGTTGGTCTCTGCTCAGTTTCACCCATGTTTAGGGAAACTTGTTTCTTATATCTGATAAAAGAATAAGGGCAAAGAAGACCATATTAGTCATAAGGAAGATGTTTTGCACATAAGCATCATGCTATATATGCTTGCAGGTAGTAAACTGTATGACCATTAACAAGTAAGAGCATCACAATTTTTTTCTTAATGTTTCACATGAAAACAAGAAAATCAGACAAACGTTGTACTTTTCAAAATGCACAGCCTAATCACCTCCTTGGGGTAAGGCTGATAGGCTACAGACTGCACTAGGGAAAATTATTCCTTTTCCCCTGGAAAAGTAAACAAGACCACATTGGAAATAGAGCACGACAGAGCCCAGATTTTAATTAATTATGTACATTTTCAATTATTTATGAATCAGGCTGTTATCACCCCCTGACAGGATTCCCAGAGAAGGTTGGAAGGCGAGAAGAGCAAGTGAGACAACTCAGCACTTGCTGACCATCATTCCCTCTTGGCTACATCAGCACTTTTTCCTTCCAGCCTTCTCTGGCACTTTGCAGCTGCCACCTTGGTAAGGGTCTGCAAAGTGGAAAGCCAAGGGGTACAAGATTACACCAATTACACTGGGGACCAGAGCTGCTCCAGACCTGGGCCTGGCCTGATCCCACTGATTAGCCAAGAACTGTGAGGACATGCTACTGGAAGGCCAGAAAAAAACCCAACACTGACTGGGAAATTCTTCATTATTGGCACAACCATTAACCTTATTTTTTAATTCAAGCACCATTAGTTTTACTTGTTGAATGTTACACATCACACTAGAATTTTATTTCACTTTTCCTACCCAGCTTTTTGACACTCCAGATGGGTTTCTGATGAAACCCACTTCTACTGTCCATTTATCTTTCTTAGTAAATGCATTTTCATTCTGCATGACTTTTATACAGTGATCAATGACCAAAGCATGTAGCACACAGATGGGCACAAATGGAAATGTAACTTTCCAGCTAAACAGAGGCATAAGAAGAGTACTGCCAATCACTGCCTGGCCTTAACTCTGAGGTTACAATTATTGAGAGGCCTGTATGGGAAAAAAAAGGAAGACAAGACAGCCTATGAATTTGTGAATGCAACACCAGTTCTACAGGATTCTATAAAGAACAGTGACAGGTAATAAGACACCAGTTCCCACCATAAGGATAGAATAAAAACAGCCCTGTCTTTGGCAGGATACATTATTTACTACACATTACTCTTCCATATCCTGACTAATCTGTTCCCACAGATTTTTTACACAGCAAATACTAGGCGTAAAAAAATTTAAAACAGCGCTTGGATTAAAAGAAATGTTAGCTGAGAAGGAAGGGAATAAAAAATTATGGATCCCACACTTCTAAGTAACAGCTCAATGGGCACAAGTGAAGGAGAAGAAATAAATGCAGGCAAGCTTTTGCAACGATTCAGCACAAACGTGCCCATCAAGGTCAGAGAGACACTAGCAAAACTTACCCAAGCACATGCCAACCACTACCAGAGAGGCAAATTTTTCCTCAATTATCACTGCAATCTAAAAATCTATGAAATCAATTATATTTATCTTCTTCTTCTTCTTTAAAAATTATTAAATTAAATCTTTTTATAAGACAAGCAGTGACAACAAGAAAGCCTCAGCTGGAAGCAGGAATTCCAGAAGAAAAGACACCAAGGTCTACATACAAAGACTCCAGGCCCCTTTGAAAATAATCTGGTTTTCCTGTGTGTGGAGTACACAGGATCATCTAAAAAGGTAGCACAGGCACCCAGTCTAGAAGTGCACAAGGATTCTGGTGCAAATAAGAGCTCTCCTGAAGTCACCACAAACCCCAGCCAGCACCAAGAGGGCAGACAGGACCTCTACAACTGCTGGGCTACTATAGAAGTTTTTGGCTATGTTCTTTCCATTAAATCATAAATGCAGCAATCAACCAAGTCAGTTCAAGTGATACCATTAAACAATCCATGCAAGGAAATATTACAGACACTGAATCCTTCTATAAATGTTCTTCTGACTAGATACAGTAGCCCACACACACAATCAGACAGGCCAATAAATTTATGAAACATATAAAAACCACTCAAATTTAGGAGCCAAAAAAATCATGGAGGAAAGGTACAAGCAGAACCACTCCATATACACAGCTTATTTTTTTAATATTATTAAGTTAGTAATATAGAAATTCTTGCTTTATATATATATATTTAACCATTTGGTTAAAAACATACACTTTTATTTGGAAGAAAAGATCTAAGAACTATTGTACTCAGGCTACCCTCATCACAAGCATCTGCTACTTGGAAAATTAAAAGAAGACCTTCCATTTTTTAACCTATATGCCTAAACATCAGCATGCTGCACTGGAAGTTATTTAGGGTTTTTTTTCTGCATGCCACTAGTCTCACTATGCTGCTGTCATAACATCAGCAAAATATTTTTACTACACTTTTATGTAAGAGGCGTTAAAAATTACCCTCTCTAAAATAACAGAGCACATCAGTCAAGCTGTATACCTTTATATCATTTTGATCTAGGAGACAGTGAACTAAGGTCACAGAACACAACCACAGAGTATTAAGCAAACATTGAGCAAACCTGAGGAGATCAGGATGCCTGATGTCTGTCATGATGAAGAGATGGATCAGGTCTGGACAAACAATAGAGAAATTCAAAGACTCTCTAGTAGAAAGACAACAGTAAATTGGGGAAGGAGTTAATCAAGAAGAAGGAGCAGCAGAACACCAGATTCTAGCATAGGCAGCTCTAAGCAAAACATGCGGAGACAGACAACCGATACAGAAGCAGAGTGGCAAACAGAAGAGGATTCATCTGAACTCTGAATTAGGAGTTTCTGCCTGCTCTTTCTGACAGCTGTTGAAACCAGGGCCAAAACCAAGTCTATTGTTTCAGCTGCAGGCTCACTGGATGTCAGTGCCGTTCTCAGTAGTGCTGTAGCACCTGCAAGATGGAGAGAGCCTGCTGCAGAGAACGAACCTGTATCCTCACCTGTGTGAGGGGAGAAGTTACTGACACAGCAGAGCTGCCCACAGAGGAGTCTTGTCCCCTTCTGCTCCTTCCCAGCTCCCACCCATACAGTCCCAGCTGGTGCTGGGCACTGACTCTCACCCTCCTCAGGCTGAGCCACAGCACCTCTCTAACTCAAAACAATTCAGTGTTTTGTTCTTGGCTGGTTAGCAAATTAAATCAGCTCTCGGCAGGCTGGAAAATCCAAGGCCAGGGTGAGCTAAGCCCAGCCAGCTGCTCTCAGGCCACTGGGCTGACTAAAGCTTTCTCTGCTTACAGCACCTGAAAAACTCAAAAAAGCCCTACAACTGCCATTAGATAGATTAGGAGATGCTGTTTTGTTCTAATCACACATTAATAACCCTTTTATACAGATACTAAACGCTTAGATTAAAAATGTAAGGTCTGTAGATTCTTATGCAGTAGCTGGACAAAGGCCACAATGTGGTTCAGCATAAAGCCACCTCAGTTCTCCATGTTCAAAGCAGGCACATTTTATATCATCAGAAAGGTTCTGGCCAATTAAAATTTCCACATATTTTCCTCTGGCAGGATGAAAAAAGTATCAAATTCACGTAGTCTAAAGGGAGCTGTGAGTATAAACAGCACTTGTTGGGGTTAGGGCAGGGAAAACAGGGGCAGGAATAAAGGGTTACAAAAATTACAAAATACTGAGGAAAACAGAAGCAGTATGATGGAATAGATGCCAGTCTGCCTCCCACCTACTCTGCTCTTTAGGTCAGACCAGGGCTCAGAATTTGATGTAAGAGGCTCCCAAAGCCTGAAGACTTCTGTTACGGGAGAGAACGGCACCATGTATCCAGGCCCTTTCCACTTCTTTTGCTTTCCTTTATGACACATTTCCACAGCATGAAACAGAAGGAAGCACAGCGCTCAGGACACTCCTCTTAAAGGTGGGGAAGCCTGAGGCACAGTGGGATGGTGTGAGTTTAGCCCTGCTAAAGCACAGAGCAGACTTGTACACCTTCAGTAAGAGAAAATTCTATACATGCAGCATAAATGGTCAGTGATGCTGCTCTTTCATCAGTACATCAGAATTAACATAAAAATGAAATCAAGCCTCTTGAACCCATATTAAAAAACAATGATAGCATAACAAGGCAACAGGACCAGGAAGACTGAAACTACAATTCAGCTTGAAATGATGGGAAGCAGACAGTTCAGGTTTTTATACTGCAAAGCATTATCCTGCTTAATTTGTGCAAGTCCCTGGTAGAGCTCTACAAAGCAAATGTGATGATTAAAAAAATTTAAATTATTCATGTAAATCAGAGAATCACAGAATATCCTGTCTTGGAAGGGACCTAAAAGGATCAGTGAAGTCCAATTTATAATTTCTTTGATAAAACCCAGCACATTTGCAGAAGCAAGGAAATGGGAAAAGTTCTTAATAGAAAAATAGCTCAAGCTTGAAGGGCAGTAGTACAGACACAGGTGCTGGGTGTCTGTTTCTCTGCTTACACCCAGCAGAACTAAGTCTGACTCAGACTCTAAAGGCAACCTTGCAGCTGAAGGGATTTGTGTTCAGTTTCTTGTCTGCCCTTTCTGCTCACATCCACAGTACTCAGATAGAGAAGGCAGGCAATAAAAATTCAGTTTTTCTGTACCATTAGACTGTCTTCTACCTCAAAACAGATAAGGTTAACACTGTAAGTGATGGCTGCTTCATGAAGTGAGAAGTAGAAAAGCTCAGTGTGAGGTATGGTCAAGAAGATAGGTCATGTCTAGTCCCCTGTACTGTCAGTGGAAAAGGGGATGGAGGGTGAAGTCCTTAACCAGGCTTTATTTCTAAACACAGATTTATTTTTTAATCTTTTTTCTGTCCCTAAAGATGCAGAAAATTAACCTTGAAAAACCTTCCTGCTCAAGAAAACACCATGGCTGCCTACCAAAAAGTAGACAGAGACTTGCAGAAGCAAGTCTTAGAATCAGATTCTTCAGCATTCTGAAGACTTCCTAAAATCTGCAGCAGTAAGAAATTCCCTCAGCTATGCAACACTATCTCTAAAAGAATAAAATTCATCATTTCTACTGAAAATTAATAGAGCCTACAAAGTTGCCCATCTTGGTCAGACTCTGAAAAATCTCTACACAACACTGTCTTATCCCTTGACCCAGTTTCTGTGGGATGGTTATGCAGCTGGACAGAATAAGTGCTCAGGTTTGTAAAGCAATAGAGTACACTTAGTGAACACCAAACTAGCCTGAGCCTGAAACCAATGTCAAATTTAGGCACCTGAGCAGTAACACAAAGCTTTAAAAACTCAAACTATTCAGTATGCCAATAATGTGGCCCAAAGTCCAGAATAATGAGCATTTTTGACTGTACAGGATAAAAAACACCTCTTGCAAGCCTATCAGTACAGCATTCAGAGAGCCCACATTCATTTCTGGCTTTAGGGCCATTCAGCTTCCAAATGGAACTCATTTATCTTCATTGCATTCAGGTCCTAAAACTGTCTGCAATTCTGTGGCACTAGCAGCTGTCCCAGATTCCAATTCTTCTGCCAGATGTCAGCAAAGAACGGTCCCATCCTGCACAAATTGGATGTGTGCTATCCTTTTTCCTCAGCCCACACACCTGTCACTAGATCTATCAACAAGTGCAGTGATAGATAAATCTGTGCTTTCCCAACTGCCTCTGTGAAAATCCTCATCCCTTAAGCACAACTACAGACTGCTCTGTGAATTAAGCCAATCTGGTCTACAAATACTTTATTTCAACCCACAACACTGCAATTACTTTTGATGGCCATCAGTGATATTGAACAGCAGACATATTGATTCACTTTGTGTTATGTTTCTGGACAATGTTGTGTTTGAAACTGACTGAAGGCAAAAAACTTTTCTCCTTCCCTGCATCTCACACAAGCAAGCAGAGCCATCGAACATATGTAAGTGAGCAATTAAGTAAGCAAAACTTCTTACACTCACCCCCTCAAAGGAACTCCTGAGAAACCTCTTCATAAAAGTTACTCTTTTGTCTGATTGTGACTGTTTCCCAACCTCTGGAGACTTGTCTGCGCTTTGTTCTTCACTACCCCTACATGGCACCCCTGTACCATAATCAACGTCACTTACTTGAATCAGGAATGCCAACATCATATTCAAACCAACACTGCCAATTTTGAAGTTTTTAATTCAGGTTTTAAATCAGCCAACTTGAAGGCACTGTACAAACAGGTAATTCTGCCTACACCTGGAAGGAAAATTAGTGTTTCATCTGCTAAGCCAAGGGGATGATTAGCTCCAATTGCTCAATTAGTGACTCTCACCCAACTATGTTTTCCCTTCACATCCAAAGGCACAGTCTGAGCAAAACAGGGATCTTGTGGAGCCGTGAATCCCTTAATAGACCAGAGGGAGGTATTTCCACACAAATGCTTCATTTGTTATTTGATAAGTTAAAACTTGAATTAAATATTTCCCACTTGCTTTGCAGTTACTGCATCACCATTTAACTACTATGTATGTGTTTATAACATACTTACATATGAAGTTCAACACTGTTTTCCATTGAAAATATTTCCCTGACACTTTGCTTTCCCAATTGGACAAGACCACACCTCTTCCACAAAATTTCTACTTTCTCTCAGGCCAGGGGGAAGATATTTCTTCCTCACTGTAAAACTCCCAACCTGCTTTCTTAGATGTTTTTCAACCCATTGACAAAACTGCCTGCATAAGAAATTATGCTCAGGAAGAAGCTGCAAGCACGTATCATATACTTACATACTCGATTTTATTGACACCCCTTCTGTTTTGCATAACCTGCCAATTCTGTCACTAAAACCTATGAAAAAATGAAATTCAGCATGGTCGTACAAGTAACAAAATGTGATTTTAAAAAAAATCCACTGGAGAAAAAATATTAAGAGTAAAGAGTACATGAAATACATGCTGAAGTCACGCAGCTAATCCTTCACTGATGATAAAATGTGTTGTAGAAGTGAGAAAGTACATGCTATCATTTTATGAAGACATAAAGCATTTTACAGTTGAGATATAAAACCAACACCATGTGGGCAAAAATCTATTTCACATTATGAACAGAAAGACTGTGGAAGTTTTATTGCCACATGGTAAATGCTAGGAACTTATAAGGAGAGTCTAAGAAAACCTCTACTTTTTGTGTTTCCAACCAGCACAGTTTTCTGATTAACCGGTCATGACCTGAGCCCACAGTTTGTCACTAGAAAACACAAATGAAGTGGGTAAGAACTTTAGGCAGTTTGGTGGTTCAATAGTGGCACAAATCAATCCTGAAGCCATTAAAAGCATTTCCCAAAACCCTTTCATGCCATCACTCTGCATAAATAAAGCTGTTGCACCAGCTGGAGTGCTCTGGGCTCATTCACCCATACAACACCTCATGTGAAAGCCAAGCCGAATGTGCTCATAGTAGAACAAAGTAATCTGATTTATTTCCAGATTTAACAGAATTCTGAAAGGGATCCAGCAACTCATACCCAGCTTCAAGCATAATGTAGACGTTTTCCATGAAATAAAAATATGTCAAAAGAATAAATAACACACTACATTAATACTACTGTTCAGCAGTTGGGGGAAAATCTGATACAGTCCTGGTTTTGAGAAATAAAACAGCTCAGGGGAAATGCTATTTCTCTGAACCAAGTATGAGTATACAGTAGAGGTATTCACACTGCCTAAATGCAAGCCAGATCCTCCAGAGAACTGCTGAGCACCAGGGACTAATTCAAGCATTCAGCAGCCCTTCAAGGGAGCTTCTCCCTGCCCTGAGCACACAGACCCCTACCAGAAAACCATCATGGTCAGTGTGCCTGGCCTCTCCTGCTGAGAGCCATCAGAGGTGTCCCTCCAGCAGCCCCACACTTGTGCTGGTGTGCTGCACGAGCAGGGAGCAGAAGCCCAGGAGCTGCAGGGCGCACACTGTGCTCACTCAGGGCTGGGCACCCCCATGGCCCAGCGGCTCCAAACCACAGCAGCAATGACATCAGTGCTCAGCACTGGGCAGCCCCCGATGATGCCTATCCAAACATGTTAAATTGAGGCCATAACAGCCTTGACTAGTTTCCTTTATGCCCAAAGCTTGTGATCAGACTCCCACAAAATTATTACATAGCTCGCGCACCAGGAAAAACATATTTATGGCCAAAGCCCTACACTCAGTATATAACCCACTATAAAACCAGAAAAAAATTTCTGATGTTTTAAATATTTAAACGTCTGCTCCCAAAAGAGACTTTTTATAAGTTTGTAAAACTGCTTGTTATAACTGAATATACAATGATTGTTTTGTTTGGTTTTTTTTAAAATTAAGTCTTTTTATATGAGCCCTTATTATTCTTGACCAAGGAAATATCACATTTAATAATGACACAGAACCAGCAAGAAATACTTGTAGCATGAAGAAAAAAATTATTTCATGTACTGTTGTTTAGAAAACAACTTAATATATTCACTTGCATCCTGCTGGAGACAAAATGGGTCATGATGTGTGATTGTATAATACTTACCCTAGAGTGTTTTTAAACTATGCCATTATTATGCTATTATATATTCTTTAAAAGAATTCAAAGATTCTTTTAAAAATTATTGCAAAACTCTCAAACTTCCGTGGGTTCCTAACTCATTTCTCTTTGTGCAAATACTTCAATCAGTGAAAGACTCTACCTGTGCTAAGCACCACAGTCCAGACACTGCCTTGTCCTACGACAGCTCTCCTGATCTTTCAAGATAGGGTACTTTTGTGTCTTTAGATAATTGATAACACTGCGTTTATTCTGTGAACAGCTGTCAGAGATACACAGATGAGAGATGCACAGATATACTGTTACTACAGGTACAGCCTCATTTTATGTTTGGCTAAAATGTGAGTATTATATATGCTGCATGAAGACAGACAAGGGCGGGTTTTCCCTCAAGACAGATGTATGAGGTTTGCAGAACAAACACCTTTTCCCACTGTAACTAACTTCACAATGAAAACTGAGGCAAGTCAGTCCAAAGCACAGCACTATTAGAGCAAGCTTTAGAAGCTGCACCTAAAGAAGGGCTTTCCTGCTCAACCACACCATTGTCTCTTTATCAACAAACCTGTTTCAGTACAGATCACATCCCTGTGATGTTTCTTGTTACATCTTGTTTCTTGTTACATCTCAAAACTAATTACTCACCTGCTTGGAGGTGTGAAAGAGTATTATCTGTGGAATCTGTACTTTTTACTACTAAAGGGGACAGTGGAAAGCACTGATTCTCTTGTTCTGTTCTCTTCCTTGCAGCATTGGCAAAAAGAGTTAGCAGAAGTACTGCCAAAGCAGCCCACCAGTCTGCACTGACCCCTTGAAATGTCATTGGAAGCAACACTCCAAAACAGCCTTTACAATCCAAGCAAGACAGAGAGGTGTAGGAATTGGATTCATTTTTAAAATTCAGATATCAAGAGGCAGAAGCTGACAGTGAAAGATCAAGCAGAAAGAGGCACATAATAAATAATACATTTCAAATAATCCAACATGAATGCTGCCTGGAAGATTTTAACAGATCTTCTCACTCAATACAAGGCTCCCAGTAAGGCAGCAAGGCAGAGGACACTGCTGTGCTGGGCAAAGCAGCCACGCTGGATATTAGATTGCTCTTCCTTCCCTTGGAGAACATCCTATACTCCTCATATTCCCTTCTTGGCTCCTGAGTCTCACGTAACTTTAGATTCTGCTGAACACGGAAATCAGTTTTTATACCCATATCCAATGGTAGCACACAGGGCATTCACAGCAGGCAAAGACCTTTAAGGAGCCAGGATCTCCCAGGAGCCTTTCCTGACCGAGCACGCTCCAGTGCCGCTCTCTTTCCCAGTGGCAACCCAAGGACTGCCCGCAGAGCGGGCCAGCACGCACCAGCCCGGGAACAGAGGAGCCCGAGACTCCTTTCATTTCCACGGCTGCCCAACTGGAGCAGTTCCAGGCTCTGGAGGAGATCCAGGCCCTGGAGCAGAGGAGCCCATCTTAGCTGTGCTGGCTGTGGCCGGGCTGCCGGCGCCCGGGCAGCAAGGAAGCGAAAGGAGTGCATCTGGAGTGCTGCAGGGACAAATGCCAGGCCTGAGGGAGCAGACTGGGACAAGGGCCCAAAACAGGAGGGAGAGCAAGCACAACAGGCAGGGAAGGGAGCCAGGGATCTTTAGGCAGTGCACAAAACAAGGCAGGAAAAAGGAAGAAGTTGACTAAATGCAAAAAAGAAAAATTGGACAAGGATGGGGAAGGGGCAGTCATTCAGACAAGATGTCTGGTGTCTGACAATGACTCTGCAAGGGAGGTGAAACTGCAGGTGAAAGATAAGAGAAAAAGAAGCCAAAATTGAAGAGGTGTCCCAAAAAGTGCAAAAGGATAGTCAGGAAGGGCAAGACAAATGGGGGGGGCAGGGGGGAAGTATGTCACATTTGATAGAAAATAGCTTATTTCCTGTGCATGGACAATGACATCAGGTTTTATTCCTGACAGATTCCTCCGGATTGATTCCAAGCCTGTCAGAGGTCAAGAAGCTTTTGGACAACATCCTCAGGAGGCACACGGTGTGATTCTCGGGGCTGGCCTGTGCAGGGCCACGAGTTGGACTCAGAACCCTTGTGGGTCCCTTCCAACCCAGGATATTCTATGATTTCCTTCCAGAGGTGGGACCAAAGTCAACAGCCCTATCCTGCATTTACAAACAACTCAGAGGTCTCCCCCTCTCAGGGTGAGAGCAGCACAGAGGAGCTCGACTGTCTGCTGCCACTGCTGTCATCTCTTACCCCAGTGCCAGAAATCCCCATTGAAGGGTGGAAACCCTAGAGCTGCTATGGCAGCTTTCATCTTCAAACAGAACAGATTCTCATTTTCCTCTTTAAATAAAGGAATCCTGCACAAGGAAGAGATGAGAATCAGGAATTGTTTGCATTTTAAGCATGTTATCAAACTACAAGTTACCCTTTTCCTGTTCTTGCACACCATAACCTTTACCAATTTCCCTCCCTGGATCCGCCAAAGGCCACTCTGCCTATTTCACTGCACAAGGAAGCACAGTTACAGGAATGCACTCAGGACTTCTTTTTTCCACCCTGATCTATCCTTAAGGCTAACTAACTCCTTGAACTCTACTGTTAAGACAGAATTAACAATTATCTTTCTGTGCTTTCTGTAGAGAAGGCTGATTTAGTCTTAAAAAGCACTTATTCTAACTTCATGATTGTTTCAGGAGAAGGCATCACAATATCTTTACTTCCTATAGGGAGAATTCCAGACAGAAAACCCAAGTGTCCAAGAGACATGGAGACATTGGCTTCACTAGGAGCTGAGAGTCTAAATCCATTTATTGATCTAGGTCAAACAGCATGAAAACCCACAGCTTCTGTACATGCAAAGCAAGATTCTTTAGGGCCAAATTATGCTTCAAGTATTTCACAGCCCACAGCCCACAGCTTGCTTTAGACACAACTATAGGCTACATCCAGGAGCATGAGCCTTTCTGAAAATTAGCTCTTGCTGATTTTCTCAAGCTTACCAAGAGTTTAACCATTTTCTGGGTGTTTAAATAACTTCTAACAATACAGGGAATTCTGCTGAGAACTGAGTCGAGTTCCTTAAAAGCAGGAGGCCATCACCACGTTGAGCCACCCTTCCCTTTCAACATCTGCCAAAAGCAAGGAACGAGAGCTTTCTCATGGACAGTGCAACAGACAACAGTGCCCTGGGGTAGGAGAACTACCTCCACACCCAACAAATAACATAAAGATTGCTAGGTGGGGAAAATGCAACTAAATAATTACACTTGTGTTGTTAATCACAAAAAGGGAGAACTACATCTTTACATTACGAACTTCTGCTTTGCAATATTAATCATGTTCTTTAAACAGCAGCTGACCTACAATTATATTCCAAGTATTAAGGTGGGTTGACTTCTCATGAGAACTTTAAAGAAAGCAAATCACATGACTGGCATTACCTTGAGAGTCCAGAAAACATTATCCTTAATTTTCGTAACTCCTGAATATGAATATTTCAATTCCCAAGGTCTACAAGTGAAACATCTGCCTTCAAATCACACCTCATAAAATAAACAGTGTAGGATTTGCTTTTGGCATTCCTTTCACCTTGCCCCCAACTGCTCCACTCCCATAGAGACACCAGCAATCGGAGATCTCCTCATATATACACCCTCTGTCTCTGATTCCAGCCATCCAGTCACACACACAGACAAACACCCCACTCTCTTCATCTTTCAGTGGAGGAGGTGAGTACTTGTGCAAAGCTCAGCACACTTCAGGAGCATGCACACACAGAAGCTTTCCCATGTGGAGCACACTGGTGCCCAGTGAGCAGAGCAGGGAAGTGCTAGAAGTGTTGGAGGGAAGAAAAATGGATGTAAAATAACATCAGCATTGGACACATGGGAGGGGAAGGAAATTACCATCTATTGCGCACTGATGTAGTATTATGTAGGTTGTTTAATTTTATGTAATTTCATACATGGAATATTTTCAGGGGTTTAAATCACTACAGCAGAAAGGCGGTGCACCTAAAGAATATTTAAACATCTACCAGGTATGGAACATTTTCCCCTCTAGCATCAGATAGGATTATATTTTCATAGGGTCACTAACACACCTGGGCTCTGCAATCTGGGCTGGCCTGCATGCAAGTGTCTGCACTTTTCCCCAGGGTGCACATCACTAAACAGATGGGATGGTAGTCATGCTCTCATCCTTGGAAGAACTCCTTCAGCTTGAGTTTGGATTGGGACATTGAAAACAAATTATCAACTGTAAAAACAATGCATTGCTATCCCTTAGAACCATGAACCCCTGTATTTTGTGAAAATCCCAGTGTGCATCCTCCAAAGGGATGGCAAACTCACCTCCACTCCAAGAGGAAGAGAATTTCTTCAGAACAAAGTCACAGCCAGCCTGACCCACCTGTCCTGTACTGGTGATGAACAAGTCAAGGCAGGTCCCTGCCTCTGTGGAAGGCTGAGAAGGCACATTTCCCTCATCTGTACTTGGGGGCTGCTCTTCTTCTGCTCTCCAGGTGCCAAAACATATAAATACTGCAGAGTATCACAGGGAGGAGCAGGGAAACATAGGCACATGTTGCAGCTGCCAAATGCAAAGCAGCACAGCATACAAAGAAAAACAGACTTCAAAAGGTTTCATCTCATCTGAATAGTAGTTGTACCTTAGGCAGTCCTATCTATCTGGTACCACCTTCTTCCTAAATACACAAATTTTGTCCAACACAGCATATGGACGAAGAAGACATAACTTCTTTGAAGTTCACTACTCTGATTGGTTCAGAAACAGAGGAAAGTCTGAAAGTATTTACAACAGGTAAATAAACCAAGAAGAGAAGGAATTAGCAATACATTGCAGCCCATTGACTAACATACTTGCAACCTGACATCACATCAGACCTCCTCCATTCAATCCCTATTGGGGAAGGTCAGGGCACCCTGACCACAAAAGCAGCAGCAGGAAGAAAGAAAAAGCCCTGTAACAGCAGCAACACACACAAACAAATAGACTTACTGCAGTTTCTCTTGGGCAGTCAAAGAAAAATGGTGATGAGAAATGGATCAGCAGAACCAACACCTAGCTCACCAAACCGACTAAGAGGCCACATGGGGTTTCTCCCCTTTGCAATTCAACCCAGAATACTTTCCCTCTGCTCCAAAACCTGACACTGAAAGATATGAGTTGATAAGGCTGCTGTGGGGTTATTTACTTGCTTTCCAACATAAATAGGCACATTGCAAGCCTCAGGAGTGGAACACTGCGTACAGCATCCCCCCCACCATTAGCTTCTGGCCCAGCAATTCAACAGGAAGCAATGCAGGAAATCCAAGGCATCGGTGTGATTCCAACCCATGCCCTTCCTGTCTGAGGAGAGAGATCTAAAAGCATCTAGGACTCCTGCTAACAGAAGCAGTCAACACCTCTGTTGAAGGCCAGGGTGTGTGGGGGGGAGGAATTCAACTGCCCAACCCGAAGCTAAACATAGTTTAGCCAGTACACATCAGAGGAGACCACACTGATTGCCAATCTGTGTTCCACCTCCATTTTTCTGACATTCAAAGACAAATGACTGCAATCCGGAGGCAGTGAAGCCATGCCCAGCTCTAGGCACGCCAGCCAAGGCTGTGTAGCTCTAGTGCTGTCTCAGCAAGGACACCAAGATGAGGAAGCAGAGGCCACCCAGTCTGCCTTCCCTAGCCCCTTGCAGCTGCTGCCCAGGCTTTGCTGTACACAAAGCAGTATTTTAAAACTTGTCCTGCTAGTTACATCCATGATCCTCAACCTGTCTGCAACATCCTAGCTGTGGGGTTGCAGGAGACACAGTAAAGCTGCCAGCTGGCCTCTGCAAGAGGATGCTGTTCAGGCAGCAGAGCAGGCTGCTAAAGGCACATCATCATGTACTCTCTGCATTTCCCCTGCTCAGCACAAGGCAATGTCAAGGTTACAATTATCCAAGCTATGCCCAGGATGGTCCCTCACACATCTCAGACAGTTACACCGGTTTGTAATGAGCTGCAGTCTGCCAGAGTGGCACTCCTGAAGTGTAGGAGACAGGGGCAGGGGGTAATAGCCTTGGCACACTACCAGGGAACTCACTCCCCAGTGTATGAAAAACTACGATGAACTTTCCTCTTTAAAACAAAACATCAAACAAATCTGCTTGACCTGTCAGTCAGTAAACCCACAACAACAAAAATATACAAACAAAAAAAGGAAATTCCAATTAGTTAGAGCTGGGGGAGGCAGGGAAGGGAAGAGAATATTCTTTCCTGAATCTATTTTTAGGCTTTGTAAGGCTGTCTGAAACCATGGCAATGAACCTGCTATAAAATCCCCTTGCCAGCTCGATGTTTTGTTTCCTTACAGGAGAAGATAAATGAGTACACACTATGGACTAAATGGTCTAAACCAGAAACGAATAAACTATCAGGCTACTGGAAATGCATTTGTTGGTTATGAAAACTACTAGTTAAGAGAGGCAGGAGCAGCTGATCAGAGAGACCACCCCATTGAACAATCCCATGTCTCATAAGTAATCCTTTATAGCCCAAATAAACAGTGCTCAGGTGGGATCAGCCTCCAAACTGCACCTTTCCACCTCCACCATCCTTGACTTCTGGGTGTATTTTGACCTTATCAAGAGCACCCTCCGTGCCCAGATCCATTCTCCAGGCTGGGCTCCCATGACCCAGCTGTGGAGGGCCATGTCCCCATCCCACCATTACCTTTCTCCCACCCCATCAGCAGTGCAGTGCTGGGGCTAAGGCTCAGAGGAACAGGTGATCTGGCAGCAGCACTGAGACAGCAAGTACCAAGCACCTGAGGGCTGCAATTGCTCACCCAATCACTAACTGCACACAAAATTTGTAAGAACTTTGTAAGCCTTCCAACTCCAAGGCAGAGTTTTTGCAAAAGAATGGTGGGCTTGTGCTCACTGAAGCTCAAACATTATTGCATGAAACAAAGAAATTGAGTCTGACCAAGATTTATCCCTGCTATTCAGATATAATCAATATAACTGCCATCAAAGAAAGGAAAGATGTCATCGTTCACAATCCTACCAGGCTGATGGAGAAAACCCCCCTCTGTCTTCCACTCAGGATTTCAACTAAAACCTTTGGTTTGAATTCTGATTGGTTTTAAAGAGCAAAATAACACCTTCACAGTTATCATAGTCTACAACTTAAACATGGGGTTATCACCCATGCTATTCAGTGTTGTGTGAAAATGAGAGCTACCACCTGGTAAAAATGTGCCTCAAAGATATTTGATTCCAATATATGTCATTTTTCTAATGCTTCTTATTAAAAAGAATGAACAAAAAGAAAACAAGCAGATAGTTTAAATTTTAAAAAACGTATACTCCCTTGGCTTTGTTAAAAAAAAAAACAACAAAAAACAAGAAAGCTGGAAGAGAGAATACTTCACTCTTTTGCAATTTAAATGAGAGTAAAAAATCCCACAGCTGAAAATTAGAGATTTCAACAATTTTAAAGAAATATTTCAGAGCTAATAATTTCCATTAACACCTCTGTATATACTGCCAGTATAGCTCATTCTATACTCTTATGTGGTTGGTGGTATTAAATTCATCCTGGTTTCTAATCCACTGCCATGCACACCAGATTGGCTGCCAATCTATGCCACTTTGGAGGGCTGAAACATCCTACAAAGCTCAGCTCTGCCTTCATAACAGCTTTGCTTGGTACGTGGGGGAGGAAGACAGAAAACATACCTATCTCAAGACAGTTAATTAAATACCCAGCTCTTTAAAGACTGACACCCCAATTATATTTTGATTCTACATGCTACTAAGTTTTCTGCGTGGATCTGGAGGAAGGGGGGAGGAACATCTCAGTCTTTAAAACTGTTACTCGGCAACATAAAGGAAAAAACCCCACCCAAGCACATAAAGGTAAGTGTGCTGAAAACATTAGAAAATGCAAGATTTCTTCTCTGCACAGAGCACAGAAGACAGGTAGTCTCTCCTGCTCAGTGCTGTTCCAGCACACACATCACCCAGGCGGTATCAGCTTCCAGCATTGCTAAGCAACACCACGCCACATTACCTCAATTGATTCAGGGGAGGGAAGTTGATTCAGGAGCCACTGAAAAAGGCAGAATCTAGATAAAAACAGCTGCACAAACCTCACACACACAGAAGCGAGGATCCTGCAGTCAGAGCAAAAAGCAATTAAAGAAAACCATGGGAACACACAAACTGAAGAACAAATAATAACCACGTACATAAAGACAGAAGAAAGGGGGAAATGAAGTCAGTAAAAGAGAAAGAGAAGAGTGCTGCTGTCTCACCTCAAGTACTCTAAGACTAGAACAAGGAACTACCTCTTTCTTTACAGGAAGTAAAAAGCAGTAAAACAGCCAGGAAGCCATTAGAGGCATGGCAGGCTAAGTCTGATCCTCATCAAAAATAGAGCTTGCACATCACTGAGGATCTTTGTTACAAATACTGAAGATCAAATGGCAGGAATTAATATGAAACATTCAATTGAGAACTGTTTCAAAATCCAAACATGCATTAACTCTTCGGAACAATCAACATCTTCCCCTTCATTCTGATCCGAAATTCTATGCATGTCTTAAACATTTGAAGATAAATCCTGTTATGAATACAATCCAAAACAAAACAGTTTACATTAGTATACTAAATAAATCCATGATCAATCCAAAAATTTGAAAACAACCCACTTGTGTAAGCTTTTTAATTGCAATGGAGATTTTTCTGAGTGATAAGAACTGTAAATGATTACATACAACTACACTATCCATGCTAATAATTAATGCAATAAATGCCAATTCATACCAGTCTATATATTATTATTGCCACATCTTTGGGATCTGCTCAAGCCAACGCAAACTAGGACTGAGGCAGAAAGAGGTACTCCCCCATGGCTGTATATTGCTGCCTTCCAGCAACCTCCTCCTTTTCAGCTCCTGTTTCACACATGGGAAGCACTCAGGGCACAGAAGGAAAGTCTGCTCAGCTACTGAGCAGGGCCAAGGGACAACAGAGACAAACTGGCCACCACTCTCCCAAAACTCAGGAAAATGCATGGTGTGTATGGGAGCAAGAAGATGGCACAGGCACAAGACTGTCAAAACCACAGCAACATTAGAGCAGACTTTAGGACCAACAGACTTAGATGCTATTTACCCAGAAATTTTAAAGGCACTTCAACATACCACCACAGAACTATTTACCGTGCTGCCCAGCTTCCCTCTAAGACAAACTCAAAAAACAAGATATAAAAAGCTGAGGATGTACTGCCAATTTCAATAAAAGAACTCCAGGGAACAACAGGCTGGTAGCTATAGGTTCACTTCTACCCTGACAAAGTTGATATAAATTGTGGAACAGATCAGCAGGTATGCAAATAAACATGACAAAGGAATGTTATCATGGCATGACTTCTTTTGCAAACTTGCTGTGACATATATAGGGAAGTGTGGTATGAATCATATGTATAACATGCTTGGATCTCTAACAAACCTTTGACAATGTCTCTCACCACAGGCTTTTAAAGAAATTAAATTGTCATGGGATAAAATGGAAGGTCTTCATGTGAATTAACAATTGGTTAGACTGAAAGAAACAGCACAGGCATATACAGCCAGTTTTCACTAGAGCTCTGGTTTTGCATTTGTGCTACTCAATACAGTCATTATTTATGTGAAAAATGGAGCAAGCTGCAAAATTATAAAGCCAGCTCACTATGTTGAGCTGCAGATAGATTTGTCAGGTATTTATTCACACGCACCACAAAGTCACAGCCAATACAGGGAATGGGAACCCTGGAGTCACCACAATTTAATTAAAGTCAGGAACTGCACACTCACAGATGAAGAGCTCAGTGCTGGCTGGGAGAGCAAAGGGAGCAGCAGGAGTGAGCAGCTCAGGGGCACCTGACAGGACGCCACAATAGCTCTGCAGCTACAGATGCTGCACCAAGCAACTTTCAGAGAAGCATTCTGCTGATCATGAAAAGATTCAGAGTGCCAAGAATGGGAGGTCTGAAACAACTTCAACCTAAGAAGAACTGAGCAAACAAGTGCATTTAGATTAGGAGGAAAGATGGATAAAATGACAGACATAAAACCATGAATGGTATTATGGAAAAACTAAATAGGAAATCACGTCTCGGAATAAATGAATTAAGCAGTATAACATGAAGTTTATCAGGCACCTGGTTTAAAAACAAGAGGAAAAGGAGGGACTTTTTCCATACCAAAGTTAATGGCATTGTGACAGGATGTTATGACGGCAAAAATTTAAAATACATTAATACACAGTTAGATGTATTCACAAAAGAAAGTCTGTCAAGGATTGTTAAACAAAGGAGCAGACACGACTTTCTTGCTCAAAGTCCCTGAACTACAGCCTGCCAAAAGTTGGGAGGGATCACTGTTTTACTAACACTTCTCCCCATATGTATTACTACTGACTATTATTAGAGGTGAAATGCTGGGCTAAGCCAGACCTCTGCCTGGAAATATCGAGGCTAAATAATTTCATTGCTGGCAAACCCCCTCTTTTGAGAAGGAACATGCATAAGCAGCACCTGCTGAAGTCACAAGTCAGACAAAGGTTTGCTTCCTATTGGAGAGCTGCACTTGTTTTATCATGTTCCTCTTATATGAACACAGCTAAGCTACATGTTTCTGGACTGGGTTAGGTGTAGAAAGTCTGTAATTTTGCCTACATTGAACAATCTGATTTACCTACTTCTGTTTTGTGGCCTGGTACTGAAAACCTCATTAGAGGTGAGTTATACAAGAGGAGCTCCTGTCCCCCATTTCAGGTGGCTGAGCTCAATTACAGTCCTGTGCTGGTGAATTTGAAAGTAATTTGAGAAGTTGCACACTTCCCAGATGTCAGTAGCAGAAGGGGATGAGGAAGATAAAGGGGGAAGAAGAAAGAGGCCACTGTACTTCTGCAGGGATTTAGAAACTGAGGGCACTACAAAACAGCATTAAAGGTTGTTCTGCCTTCACATCCCCAGCCATGCCTGTAGCTCTCCTCCCTAAAATGGCTGTCAGACAAACTATGAATCTGGGAGATGTCAAGAAAATGACCTCTTGATGAGATTTATGAAGCACTAACAGATTTATGCACCCACTCATACGATATTTACCCACTTGCACAGCCTTACTACCACATTATAAATACAATCATAGTACATGAAGGGTAGCTACTCTGTTACATTTCTCACCTGTTGATAAAAACATGCTTAAAGTACCTTAAAAAAAAGTATATAAACTTTGGTTCCCTTGCAGAAAGTGAGCTTCCAGAGAGAAGTAAATTTGCATTTTTCAGTATCACCACCCATTTTTAGCTCAAGTAGCTAGAAAATATTTAGACCGTATGTATGTTATTTCTCTTGGGAAAAACTGATTGAGCTGAAACCCAGAGAAAATCCTTCCCTTGGGAAGGAGGAATCAGTCATGCAGAAATTCCCAATGTGAAATCTCTTTTCAGACAGCAGGCTAATCAACAAGCTCTCTCTTGCTTTATGCATTCTTGCTCTGCCTCATACACTGCCTCTTACACTTTCATGTTCTGCATGCAGACACACAGAACTCAAAAAAAAAAAAAAATCAAACTCCAAGAAATCAACCAATCTGTTCCAACACTGTATGGGGTTGCCACTTCAGCCACCCCATAAATTCTACAGCGTGTGGTGGCTCTCCTCTTCTGCACAAACCATTGAAGCCAGGGGGACTGGAGATGCCCTTCATCCTCTGCCCAGACTCTCAGCTGCACAGCCTGGTTACATGAACCACATAAATCCACAGCTGGTTCCTACTGGCTCCCATGACAGGCTTGCAACAGAACAGCTGCCCACATTTCTCCTCCTGCACAGGAGAGAACACCAACAATAACTCAGGCATGAGATGGGATAGATCTGAGCTGCTTGTCAAACAACAAAGCCCAGCCACCAACACGCATCATGCTGCTGGGCAACTCTTCCTTGAGATACCAGCACCACTTACCAGATGACAGTAAATCTGTTAGTGCTTCTTTTGTCATGGTCTTGGGCTTACTTGTCTCCACTCAGTGATTATCCCAAAAATTTCAAAACTGGGACTAAAATGACTGATTCAGTGACTCACCTCTACTTCTCCACTGTGATTTCAAAACAGTGCCACTCACCAGTGTGCAGCTTCATCCAGAGCATCAACATAACACAAATGCCTCCCCACCTCTTCTGGTGACACTGTGCTCCCAGGACGCTCTGCCTTATCTAGAGATCATGCAAAACCACAAAAGTGTTTGGGCTACAGCTCTAGTCTAGCTTTTGGTACCTCATTCCTCTTTGCATAACTTTGAACTATCACTAATTCTGAGACTGCTTCTTAAATAAAAGCAGCATTGCTTTGTTTTCAAATAAACAAAATGAGGCATGTCTCCATGAATGAATGTTTCCCTGGTACTATTCTGGACGTTACCAGTGCTAGATACAGATCAGAATATACGACTCCAGATCATTTAGTAACAGGTAAATTCTATTCTGGAGCCACTCTTAGGCAACCAGTCAAACAGGACAGAAACAGGCCATTAAAATGTGTGATCTGTACTTTCCTATACACACCCAGAATCATGTTTATTCAGTCATGCACCACCACCTGGGACTTTTATGGCAAGCATAACACCTTCAGGAAAAACCAGACCTCATTAGTGTGGTCAACTGTTCACTCCAAACAGAAGATATTGGAAAACTATGTTAGCAAGGGAAGATGCCAGCTTTTCCCTCTCAGGCCTCTCTTACCTTGTTGCATGTTCTTATGCTTTCAGCATTAACTCTTCTCTTTCCATAAACAATCAGAAATCAGCCTTAACAATTTCCTATGTATTTCACATCCTTTGAAGCTATTCTTAAGATATACTCATCCATCTTGGGTTTTTTCACCACTTGAAATTTCCTTCATGTTTCCAATTTCAGCAGCTTATGATCCTTGTATTTTCCAAACAAACACTACTACAAAGAAATGGAAATAAGTATCAACTAATATCCAAACAAAACCTAAAAAGGTCTTAATCAGGTAAAGTTAAGGTCTGGATGGAAGCACAAGAGAAGCAGCTGGCTGAAGGGAGAAGGGCATGAAAAAACACTGCAAAACCCCATCACATCACCAAGAACATTTCTTTATCCTTCAACTTTACTAAGAACTGAAGGCAAAACAGCCTTTGACTACAAACAAAAGTAGCATCTGAGCGCTGGACTGAGCTCTGATCACTCTGAAAAGGAAAGCTCAAGCAGAGCCCTTCTTAAAGTGTATATGAGAACATTTGAATTTTCAGTCTTGCCTTTCTGAAAATGTAACTCCAACATTACTGGGTATCCTTTGATTAGACTGACAAAAAAATCTTCTGAGTCTCTGCAAAGGAAAAGAGAGTTCAGAAGCATGAAGGCATCTACTGTTGCTTATGTAAATGACATTTTGCTATAACAGGTTTTTAAATAAACTGTCTGCTCCATTCCTCAAAACTCTGAGATGATCACAGCAAGAAAGAAAAGTAGAAAATAAACATGCCTACAACAGCATACAGTTTCCAGGAATTGTGGTTAGGAAGGGAATCTGCTTGTAGTTTATTTCATTTTCCCCCCCAAGAAGAGAAATCAGAGGAAATTGAAGTTCCCATGAGTAGGGGACAAGTCCCTTCTGAATTCACAAGCAGCCATGCACAAAGCAGCCTGCAGGGGAAGGTGAGGTGACAATCTCTCAGAGACAAGCACACTGGAAGGGTACCACACGTCTCCTAAGATGCTGAACTTTCTAGACCAGGACTAGCAGCAGTAGCATCATGAGTTTTGCTTGGCAAGAACTGGTCATTTTTCTGCAGCAAAACACATGTAATAACAAAAAAACGTCAAACCCAAACAAAAACACTCCACCAAAACAAACAACAAAAAAAAAATCACACAAAAGCCAAACTTTTTATGCAAGTGTCCTTCATATCATTTAAGAAAGATAACCTTAGCTTGTAGTCTGCATCTTGGCAGTGTTCCTTTCCACTCCTCTCCACAACTTAATATTTACTTTACTAGCAAGACAAGAAACTCGGTCAAGTCAAAAAAGGAAAAATAAACCAAAAATACCCCACCTCACACACACAAAAAAACCCACCAAAAAACAAAACAAAACCAAAAAACCACCCAAACAATCTAAAAGACAGCACAAGATTATATTTTAAAGTATTTTTAGATAAATTTTTTGGTTCAAATGAAAGAAAGGTAAACAAGAGGACTTAAGTTATTACTGAACACCAAACACATTACGTAGGAACAAAATTTCACATTAAAACTGCTGTTGCCATTTTCCTGTAGAAGTCCATTTCCATCAGCTGATAAATCTCAAAGATTCATTTGCAATGTAATTATGTGTTTGCCTTTACTTCAATATCTCCTTTTCCACAACCAGTAGGTTAAACAACATTTACACACTTTTTCAGTGTTATATCATCTTGTTTACATGAACTGCTCTGAAACATTTTGTCTTAGAAATTAGCAAAGAACTTGTTTCTTTATACCAAAATGTCAATTTTACTACAGCATTTGGAAGGAACTAAAATCACTAAGATATGCCTTAAAAGTCAACTCTAAAAATGCAACAGAGGAAATTAAAAAAAAAACAAACCACAAAACACTACCACAAACAAGACATTCTGTTATTTAAAACAGAATGATTGCTGATACATAAAGATATTAAGATTTTAGGATCGTAATTAATTTTTTATTCACTACTATTCAAATATACTGAAATATCAAGAAGTTCCTTAATTATCTAAAAGACACAAAGCTTGTGAGACACCTAATTTATGTGATGTCTTCAGTTAGATACCTGAAATTCTTTTTGTGCTTCAAGCTTTCGTGCACATAATCCTAATTTTCTGCCAACTCTGCAATAATAGCCTGTAAGAATGCTGGAACATGGAGATGATTACCTAGGAATAAAACAGAGAAGTAGCAGGTGTTGGAAGAGAGCCCATTTACCTAATGAGAGGCATGGAACCTCTTCCTCCAAGAAACACCACCTGGAATATTTCTGCCTGGAAAAAGTGATGTTTCTGGGAAATGAAGAGAAGACTGTACAGAGGCAACTTATGACAACTTTCAAAGTGCTTATGGAATGGTACCAAAGAGGAAACAGTGACTGTGGTACCAGCTGCAAGCTGAACAGAACAGTTGAGGCTGACTCCTCGGGGGAGCTGAGAGGAAGGTGGAATCCCTGGAAGGTGTGCAAGCAGCCAAGCTGCACACAGCAGCCCACTTGTAGAAGGAAAGGTTCACACCAATAAGGACCTGAAGACCTCACTATGTTAAAATAGACACTAAGTACAAACCAGACTGCTGTCTAGCCTTGCAATGATTTTGATAAGCTCTACTTGCTGCTAAGAGATTACAGAACCAGAACTCCTTCTGCTCAATAACTGTACAACAGTACTGAAAAACTACCACACACTTCATTTCTGCAGTAAGGGCTGATGGATATAGGCAAGAGATCAAAATGTAAAGAAAAATGCCACATGAGCCCCATGTGCTGGTGTCTCACAAGCCCTAATTCTCCCCTTCTCACAGAAAGACTTCCCTGGATCACCTCTGGCCTGCTTAGGAAAACCACACTATTCTCAGCACATGGAATGTAGCAAGGCCAGCAAGAGTATCCCATGGACAGCAGATAAACTGCTCCTGCCCTTCAATTATCAACTGTGTTCGAGGCCAAACCCGCAGTTTCATCACCCACATTATCTCCTGGGCTTGCTCTGATGGATCCTGGGTTTAGTACAGCCTCTAAGTGAATTACACTTCTTTGTTCACCAAGTCAATTTTCAACAAAACTTCCAGAAAAAGCACTAAGGTTGCCACTAGACAAGCAGGCACACAGTCATGAACTTGACATTTTCATCCTTCTGACAGTGAAGTGAGAGTTTTGCAATTACTAGGACTAGTTAGCAGTCAGTTAGGGAATACTACGTGTATACAATTCACGAGGCTTATGGCTCTGTTCTCATCTCTCTGCAGTGCATAAGATGGTGAGATGGATAAAAACCAAATACCTATGAAGCCATCAAGTCTTCTAAGTTAAGGAAAAAAAAGATTTTTTATTTAAATAGAAGACAATGCAATGGGAAAAAAGTATGCATATGAGTATTCAATTCTTTTAAAGTCTTTCCCCTCACAATTAGTAAATTCTAAGTATGAAGAACCAGCAAAGCAGCCAAATGCAATATTGCTTTAAAGGAAATAAATAGTATGTTACCACATCCCTCAGCTTGCAAAGTGACTCTGACTTTTTGCATGTTCTGCAAAAATTAGATACCCTTTAGGCAGCTCTCGTAATGGATTCATTCAGTAAGGAGCCTTCAACATTGCATTCATCTAATGAAAAAAAAAAAAAAGAGCGGCTCTCAGTAACTCAGTACTGCCAGGAAGCAGAGAACCTCTGTTAATGTACATAAGGCACAGTGACACCTTACTGAATTCCTGTAGTAAAGTCAGCCTTGCTTCAAGGGTCTTAAAATGATCTGAATTCCATAAATGAACTCCTTATTAAAGACAGTTTTTAAAAACAAGAGTGACCCTTTAAAACTTTCATAGTCTCACAGGCCTCTAACATCTTACAGAACAGAATCCAGGCTCCACTAACATTTCTGGTATTTTACTCTCCTATTTTGTCTCCAGCATATCCCAGAAATTCCAAGATATGCTTCTGCTATCATCCTGCAGCTGAAAAGCCAGACATACTAACCAAAATAGGTCATCATGCCTTACTAACACAGATAAAATGACTAAGCATATGGTAACAAAAGGGAACCTTGAGGTTATTAATCACAAACTGCTTCAGCTGGGCATAAAAATAATGAGTAATTACACTTCAAGGAAGAAAATGCATGTAATATTTCCTGTATTGTGGAAGACAACAGTGAGATAAAAATTATTAAAATTCAGAAGAGAGACTGACAGATCTAATTCCAGTGGTCCGGTAAGTAGGTTACTCATGATCTTTCTGGAAAGCCAGCTGCCAGGAAGAAAAACCCCTCCTCTGTGAGTCCTCCTGTAGTTCTCTGTCCCAAGGGTAACAATTCCCTGCTCTAGAAATGGACAACCCAGGGCAGAGAAAAAGCTTCCCAGGGAACAGAGGAGACTGACACAGCCGAGCAGCAAGAGAGCAAACTATCTGCAGAATAATGGGAGCAAACTATCTGCAGAATTGTGGGAGCATGTAAGGGATGTGGTCTGCAAGTTGAGTGGGAAGATAAAAGATTTAGGAAGGAACTAGAGCAGTTTGAAACAGACCAGTTTACCAGCAGGAAAGATCCCCAACAGTAAGACCACAAACTATGAAGTAGATTTTTCTTTTCCTTTTAATGGAAGTAGTGGTATTTCAGACATCTGAAAGATGCCTGAACAAAAACTTGAGTCCTTATAGGGAGCACCCTTGAACTAGATTATGGATACAGAAAAGCCCATTGCCAAGATTCTACAAACACTGGCTCCAGCCTGTAGTTACCTAAAACTTGTCCTTTAGTCAACCACTGAAAGTACAGCTCTGCAGACAATGGAATCATCATAAAGCTCATACTACAAATCACTGAAAATAATTAAGCATGTAATATCAAAGGTAATTACCATTCAGGATGTAAGAGACTGTCCATTATAGAGTAAAAGGTAAGTGTTCACTGGTCAAAGTGTCTCATGTTAAATGACAGAAAAAGATACTGAGTTGTAAGTCCATAGGGAAAAAGAATATTATTTCTCTTTATGGAAAAAACCTACTGAATAAAATAAATATCTAAATAAATCAGATCATTAATAGTCATATTCTATTAATAGCTGATAACTGTCTCAAAATCAGTGCATTTTAATCATACATACAGAACAAAGTATATGCAGAACTTACACAACAAAGAACAGAACTTTTTAAAAACATTAAGTTTGAATCTTGTGATGATCACAAAGAACATTTTTAACTGACTGTATTCAGCCACAGGGGAGCAAAAAAGCCTTTAAAACATCCATTAGGATAACTCTCCAAATCTGGGCCTGCCATTTGGAGTCTAAATCATACCAATCACATACAAGATCTGTTACATTTAAAAGCTTCATGCCAAAAAACCTGAAGTTTTATTGGGCCATCAAAATGCCAGTGGAGCATCCAAGGATGTGCATTCCTTCCTTACTGTTAAGAAAGCTGTAGGACTAATGGAAAAAGAGCATTACTCAAAACTTACATACTTGCACTTTCAATCTTTTGTTGAAGATATAAACAAACTGCTTACAAGCCCCAGGACTCCATGTCAGAAGAAGTTTTGGCTATAAGCTTACTGAAACTTAAAAAACATACACAGTGTGTCCTTCCACTACATTTACCTTATCAATGGAAATGATGAATTCTAGTGATATTAAGGATAAATATGATGGAATGCTGACACAGATAGTAACTGCATTAAAAAAAAGAGGAGTTGAGAAATTAAAACATGAACAGAATTCAAGAAGGAAAACAAGTTAATACTGAACAAATAATCAATATAGTCAAGTTTGGAGAAAACCAAATAATCCTTAACACCCCAAAAAAGTAGCATCAGGAACATCCAACTTTTATTAGTGGAATTATTCAGACAGCAAACTCCTCTCCCTCTATTTATAGTAGAAAAGCCACAGATTCATTAATTTCAAGTGCTCAAATACATTGCCCTAATCAGCCTTACAATAGCAACAATCTTGGTTTGTTTTGGTTGGGTTTTTTTTAATAAACTATTATTAAAACTAACACAGGAGGAATTGTTCTTCCTGGTATGTCAACAGCAGCACACATGACATATAGAAATAGAATCTCAGAACCTCAGTTGACATCAGGTTTTTCTTTTACCCTGAAAGAAATTCAGCCTTATTAATGAATCTGAAAAAAATCCCATAAATCCTGCTAAAACACTAACAGTCTATGCATATGGGAATTTCGTGGAGGGGGAAGAAGAGGAACTAAAGGGTGGACAAAAGAAACTGGCACAAAGAAATGGGTTAGTGTTTTTCCTTCTAACAGGAACTAATTGCATACTGGGTAAGGATAATCCCCATGACATTCCATGTGTTCAAAGGTCAAGACTTTTGCTTTTCAACTGTCCCCATCACATGTTATTCCCTGAAGAAAACAGCCTGAAGCTGTCCCAGAGCACAGACACTCTCAAACGGGAGGGTTAAGGATTCTAGCCCTGCACAGTGAAATACTGCACCAGGCACACTGCAGCCCTCAAGGAGGGCAGATGAGCACACAGCACAATTAGACAAGAAGTACAAACAATAAACACAGAGCCAAGAGCTTCTAAAGGCTATTGCAAAGGCTATTCCAAAACAGCAGAGACATGCTACTAACACAGTCTCATTTCACTGTATTTAAAGAACTCTTTTCACCAATGTTGTTGTGTGACTTTTAAATTAAAAGCAGAGCTCCTGTCTCTTGATGTCTGAAGAGCATCCATGGAATACAAGACTGGCACCACTGGGAAAGCACACAGCCAAGTGGGATCCCTGTTGTCCCCATGATTAACTACAGAGGAAACACTCCAGCCACTGCACCAGGTATGAAAAATCTGTTTCTCAAACACAAATATATATATATATATATATATATGTATGTGTATATATACATACTTTTATTTATATTTATATATAAATAAGATACAGCCCTGAAAACAAGCACCTGGGCCGTTGCTATTGCTCCCCATAGTCCTCTAGAGCACGAGCAATTTGATTAAACTTCCTCAACAGGAGAGCACTAAATAAACACTGTAAATTAAACAAAACTGTGCTGATGATCTAGTTGCAATTACTTCCAATTGATTTGAGTCTTTATTGTTCCCTCAAGCTTTAAACTTTGTAGATAAAAAAAGGATCGGGCCTTACTGGAGGAATACCAAAGAAGGAGTTATGAAACTTTCTTTAAACACATTCAAAAGCAACCAGACTAGCTTGTCCTCCTGACAAAATTGCAATTAAATTTAACCTGTAAGTTTAGTGAAAAAAAACAGGCTATTCCAGGGTTTTCCATAAACAAGCAAGTTAATGCTTAAAATAAACTCACTCATTGGTGAACATATATACACGCAAACCAGAAATTGCTGCAGCATATTTTATCTCACGAAAGATAGACACTGCCAAAAGACTTAAGGGAACTTCTACCCAGCTGAATCAATACAATCCAGCTCTCAGGCATTTCAGACTCTTCCGAGTTGAACCAAACTGTCACCTGATTGCAACAGGACACATCTGCACACATCTTAGGTCCTGAGATACCTATATATATATATATATATAAAAGGCTGGTTTCATAATTAATTCTCAGATATTAATTTCATTACTAGACTCATTCTCCTTGTAAGAGCTAGAGCTATTATTCTGATTAATTTTCTCTTCCGTGTCTCCAAATCCCATTTTCCTTGCCAAAATGGACCCATTCTCAGATCACCTTTTTTTCTGAAATTCTTTCTTCTCTAAGATTAGCCCAAAAACTGCCACAGATACAAGGCTTTAAAACTTCTAGGCACATTTTACATTTTTCTGTAGGCATTTTTTAGATGTACAGCTACCATTTTCCCTTCATGGCATACATCCAAGCATCAGTTCAAATCCTGGTGTGCTTTTAAGTGGAAAGAACTTTGTTCAGGTTAGAGGAGGCATTTTGTTTTGACAAAGGCAGGCAGGAAAGTACAATACAGACCCTTCCTCAGGATTTTTTGTATTGAATTATGTTTACCCCAGAATTAAATTTTTTGAGCTTTCTTGACGGACAGACTTTATCTCACCCCGCAGCTCTAAATATCCTCATATCAGACAGATCATGCAGAAAATTCAAATACAAGGATGAAGAGGCATCCCTAGCTCTCTGTTATTTTCTTTATGTGACACAGGAAGGGAAAAAATTATATCCATCTATTGTGGTACATGCTCAAAAAGGTCACCAACTCTACAGCTAACTACTCCAGCTTTTAATAATTATTCTTTAATATGTCATTCTTTCTCTGTGTATTGGCTGTTCTAATTATATCACCTATTTTCTGCTTTAAATATTTCAAATAATAACATAATGCATGTATGTTCAAACATTATTCTCACTTTTGAGGAAAAGAACTTTGAAATAAAATTTACTAGTTTTATGTACTGCCTGAAGAAATTACACTAATGGATTTAAGGGAGTCAAAGCAAGCCCAGCAAATACTCAGTTAAGAACAATAGTGTCTTCAGTTTTAATGCTTTCAGATGTATGTCTGAATTTTCTTGAATATATAGACTGTTGGGTTGTTAGGGTTTTTTTAAAGCAGAGAAAATCAAAAGGTTATATATCCTGGTTCCAGAAAAAGAAAATTCTTCTGAGCTTCCACTTTTCATCAGATGTAGAAAAACATACACACACCCTACTCCATCACAACAGTGATCTAATATTTCAGTCATATACTTGCAGAATGCTGCTATTAGTCCCTAGCTCACCTCCATCATGCACATTCTCTTCATTCAGGAAGACAGGAATGGCTTCCCTGTGTTGGGTTTTCTCAAGTGTTATTTGCTTGTCCATTGCTTCAAATGATCCTTGAAGCATTATTACAACTAGAAACTGCTCCAGAGATTCCTCTGGTGCCTTAGTGCGCACACACTGCACACAAAATTAAGGCAAAAATGCTTGAGTCCACAGCATTGCCCAGTGGATAATTTCTTGGTTCAGAATGTGTAATAGCCCTTGATTTGCATTTTAAAAGCTGGACAGCAGGAGTTAAAAATCATGCAGATATCCGTCTCCTGCATCATCGCTTCGGTACTTCATTAGATAAAGTCACACAACTTCACAGCTCCAGGGAGCATTCCCAGATAACTGTGGGAAACTGTGCTTGGTGTCAATATGGGCAAGATTTTTGATGAAGATGTCACTTTCTGAACAGGCTTCGTCAGTGCCACACTTATTTCCTGCCCCTGAGAGCCAGCATGTAGAAGTGCTCACGCGTGGTGACAGAGCCAATAACAGCCACTGCTTTCCACACAAGTGATGCTCTGGTCTCCACACAAGTGATGTTTTGGCTTCCACACAAGTGATGCTCTTCCCTCAGCCCCTGTGGGGTGAAAAGCCAGCACTGCTGGTTCCACCCCACCCTCCCTGTCCTGCCAGACCCTCTCCTGACACTGTCCTATTTACTGATTTGCTAATTAGATGGCAGGAGGCCGCATCAGCTCCGGACAGGACCTGTGTGGCCGCCCAGCCACACACATGCCCATGCCACAGGGACAGCTGACAGGCAGCACAGGTGACCTCCAGCAGCAGCTGCAGGCATCTGAGTCTCTCCTCTACCCACCACTCACTTTCTAATTAAGCTTCACTGCTTGCCTGGCATGGCTGAAGCTGCCTGCCGGTTTACTGAGGTACAGACAGAGAACGCTCAAAAACAAAGGCGCAGCTCTACCGTTCAAGCCTTATTTGTAAACAGTGCGAAAAAAAGTATTGAGATGGAAAAGTCTGCCCCATAAAGTTACCACCAAAAGCTTCTCCTCTCTCACAGGTCTGTTTAGAAATGCTTCTCTTAGAGGTTCACTTCCGACTCACATGTTTTAGGCAAATGGATCCTACACCCTTGGAATTGTACCATTCGGGACCTATCTCAGTATTCAAATATTACTATTAAAAGCAGAGCTGTGAGCAGCACTTAATTAGAATGCCTTTTAAAACATTTTTTGCATTCAAATGGTAGAGTCACTTGCTCTTCTCCCCACTGCAATACTATCACACCATCTGTTTTGATTTTCTTTTATTTATTTGCTATTGAGACATTTTGAAGGTACTTTCTGCTACCTTCAAGTTTAATATTTATTGACCTCACATTGTAGATACACTTTCCTTTTTGCTCTTTTTTTTTTTTTTTTTAATGGCTTCTAGTATTTTGTGGGGTTTTTTTAATGGCTTCTAGTATTTTCTCCTTCATAGTACTGAAAATTATGAGCAAAATTTCAAAGGACACAGGAGGGGAAAATGGCACTCTGCACCAAAACATTAAACAATGTTATTTTCCATATTACTCCAATCAATTCACCCAAATGGCTAATGAACAACACAGGCTACAATGGCATAACCACAGAGTTGATCTTCCCACATGCACTAATTGATGCCTCTGCTTAAAAAGCACTTTTGAATGTTTAATATGTTAAAGGCAAACACAATGGCTTTAGGTCTTACAAACACAGTGTAAAACTTTTCAGCAGGAACTCCCACCATGATAAAATAGGAGTTGAGGTCTTCAAATTGAAAAAATAATTAATTAATATTAGCTAAGGAGGCTAATCTCAGAGATTCACACAAAGTTTAACTTCTAAAATGCAAGGGGACTATTAATTCAAAAACGCTTCATTTTCTAAAATGTACAGCAACTGAATGCCCCCTTTCCATTTCTCCCTTGAATATTTTCTGTATTTTTCAGAGCCTGAACACTAGCCATTTCCTGGAAAATAGGAAACTCCTGAGGGAAAAAAAAAATCAACATGATTTCTGTACATTCTTACTTTCACAAGAGCTTTACCTTCCTTTTTAGGCTGAATGTTTGAGAAAATAACCTCAGGCAGGACAAACTAAACAAATCTTACTTTCCTTAATCTGAAAAAGACACTGCTATTATACAGAGAACTAGCTGGTCAGAGACTCCTCAGCTGTAATCACTGTTACTGCAATCACAAGACTGTAGAGAATTAACAAAATAAAACCAAATCAAATTAAGTTCACTTTGATGGTAAGCCACAAGCAACAGCAAACTCCAGAATAACTGGAAATACGAGAGAGATGGACAGAAAAAAAAATGCTTAATCCCCAAACAACATCATATCCTCCCTTCCCATAATCATAGGAAGACCAGGGTGGCCAGGGAAATGCTCCAAGTCTGTCTGATACCTGCTGTGATCCCAGAGCCTCCAAATTATGAGAAGCTCTCTTCCAACTGAACAGTGCAATCATCACATCCTCTTTTCCTCTAAGAAATTCAAGATTTATGTTCACTTATTTATTAATGCAAGGGAAACCACCTCCCTTTTAAGTAGCATTAAAGTCTGCTTGAGATTTCTGCCTCTCTTTGTGTAATAATATGTTTTAAACCCAACTCAGAATGAAAAAAAGGCAACTATGGAAGACATATAATTTAATGGTATCCTATTTCATATAATTTAATGGTATCCTTCCCCTCCCCTGAACTTTCAGGCCAAAATCAATGCCACACAAACCTGCTGAACAGGAAGCCTAATTATTCTAACATGTGCAACCAAAGCGATAGGGAGTTTCTCAGTAAAGCTGATAAGGAGAGACATAAAAGACTAATGAGCAGCCTGCCAGTGCTCCACTGCTAGGCTAGCAAAGGTCCCTGCAGAACACCTTTAGTATTGTTCAGGGGAGAGACAGAGGCTGGGACACGTCCAAAAATAACACTCAGAGGTTGAAAGAGTGAACGCATAACATCTGCAGCTCAGGTTCTTAATCCAGGCACAGAAATAAATTATTTGAAGAATGTAACCAACAGAAAAATGCTCAATGTGGCATAGAAAGAGCCAGTTAAATGCACTCAGGTTACTGAGCAGACAGACCCTTCGTGCTGTCAGAATACACTGACAAATGTTTTCTTGACCCATGTCTGTGGTGCAGGTGACTGAAAATAAAGGCCCTTGATTAAGGAGACACAGTCATCAGTATTATTGGTGACCGGCGATCAAACTACTGGGCCTGCAGTAATCAGCCATGAAAGATGCAGAAAGGCCAGTGGTGGCCAGCAGAAGCAGCACCCCAGAGCAGAAAAGGAAGCACCCAACAATAGCAACTCCCTCCTGTTACTGCTAGGGTTTCCAGTTTACCAGTGAGTCACCTTCTGACCCACAAAAAAGTGTGTTCTTCCCCAGCAATGTTTTGTGGAAGACAACCCAGGTCTCCCAGGCAGCAATGCCCTATTCCCTCTGTACACAGAGCACAGTGCCTGAGCTCAAACACAATTGTTTCAAACAAGGATGGCTTGATACTGGTATATCTGCTCAGAAAGTCACAGCTTTTCCTCAGATAAAACTGGCCATGGGACACATCTTCTGCTGCTGAATTTCTGTAATATTTTGTGTATTATACACCTCAATACCTGGTGTTATAGAAATAGATGCTCTGGGGAGACCTATACCTAGGGGAGGAGGGGTCCCCTTTGGTTGCATAACTTTTCACTTCTGTTACCCCTAACAAGGCAGTGAACTTGAAACAGCAATTTAGAGAGCCTTACAAGACAGCAGGATCACATGTCAAATGGGAGTGTAATAGCTTCTTAACACAGTTCCATTACGGCAAATTCAGTCACCCTCCAAGGTCCAAACCGTTAATTTCCCCCACCCCAGGACAGCATGTTTGGAAGAAAATGGGGATTGAAGTCATTGTTAACATTGCTACACATTTGATAAATCTTGTGCCATGGGTCAGCAACCTCCAGTGCTGACACCAAAAACCTGATTTTAATGGCAGGCACCAGAGCAGAGCATAGGTACCAGTAAGGGAAGCAGCATCTCAAGAGACACAGCCTCCCACATTCCAGGGGCTTTTATCACTACACCCAATTTATAAGCTGAGAAAGATAATGTCTGCAAACATCATCCCTGCCTTACACCAAAATATCACCCAACTCCCCAGTTTTCCTCATGCCTAGTAACAAACTGGTATTGTACAAAAATCTCCTGAAAGCCTCAATATCTAGATTTCACAGCTTGAGAAAGTTTTTTTCCTCTGTATTATACAGCGACACAAAACCAGATTTTGGTGTACAGACTTCACTGTGTAACACTGAAGGGCACACTACAAAAATCAGCTCCCACATGAGATCAACAGAAAACAGAACTTTAGCACCTTCCTGAACTTCACCAACAAAGCTTCATTTTGTTTGAGTACCAGCTAACAGAGACACCATTCTTTTTTTCTTTAAGTCCTTTTTGACAACCAAGCATGAGGAACAATTTCCTCCATTTATATTTTCAGAATAAGGGAAAAGAAATGTAGTTGCAAAGGATCATCCCTGCTTCTCAAATCCCCCAAAAGGCATATCATATTTTCCTTTCTCATAACATTTAATCAAGTCTGCTTCATTGCAGACAAGGTCAGAAAGCTCATCATGCTGCAATTGATGACAAAGAAGATAGTGCCCACAACCCACAAAGACTGATCTGTCTGATTTGCCTACATTTCTGCAGGCCAAATTTACTGACATTTTGCACAAATTCAAAGCTGACTTGAGCCTGATGACCTTTTATACCTCTGTAATTAGTCTTCTGAGCCTTTACAACCAGAAAAACAAGCTGTTCCCTTATGCCTGAGTTCAGTGGTCCATCTGTAAACTACAAACTTCACCATCTACTCAGCCAGTCAAAAAAGTACACAAAAAAAGGAAAAATATAAAGAAAGAAAATACACAAACTGCAAGCTTTCAAAGTCAAGAAACTGAGTCTGGAAAGGGCCGTTTAAAATAAACATGCCAATTTCTAAAAGAAGAAACAGAAAGAGCAGAACTGGTTGGTGGACCCAAATTCAATAAACAGGATTTTTATCATGCTTTTCTAAAAAAGCCAATATAAAATAAGGGCACTGGCAAAGACAAGAACCATGAAAAAACAGTTGGGGGAATAAAATCAAACCAGAAACCAAACCCTGTAAGTTTAGTCCTGAATGCTAACAGCGCAGCATGAAAAGCACAATGCTAATACATTGATTCAGCACTAGAATTTAACCAAGATTAGTAACACAGAGGTTTAAGTGCTGAAAGCATCCACCAAGAGCTTCATTTATGTATATAATCAGGGTTTGTAACCCAATCCTACAGTTACAAAAAATACTTCCTAAATATGAACGTAAGCTTGAAAAGATGAGTTGAGTCAATCCTCTGGAAGTTCTGGATCCAGATCCCCGCTGCAGTCAGCAAGATGCAGATCTGCTTTTCCCCAAATGGAGCAGAGGAGAGGCCAAGGTCAGAGCACTGCCCTGCACTTCAAATTCCAGTCTCGGGAAAGAGGGAAGGACAACCACTAACAAGCAAGGAACGGCCAACACTGTTCTCTTTTACCTTGTAAAACCTGAGGGGACCAGCTCAGCTGGTGATGAACATTTGACTCTTGAACCCTGGGGTTTCTCTGCCCAACAACCTACAGACACTATGGGTACCACGGGAGCACCTTCCCCAGCTCCATGCCCTAACACATCGTAGTTTGGGACTCTCCACAGCAGCCAGTTCCTTCAAGAAAAGCATGCCCAAGAGCAAGTAAAGACTTAATGTAAGGATATTTCAAACCAGAGAAGCATTTCTTTTGCATAGCTCCATCACGAAGCATACATTATCTAAAAAGCTGCTGGAACTGGCAGCCTCGTATTCATCAATGTCAAATTTTTTTATGTATTTTCTTTTTAGAAGACTTGCTAATTATCATCACACATGAATTTTTTAAGTGGACGTTTGGATTTTTTACTAAGTTTAATTAATCTAAAAATCAGCAGGGAAAATTTACTGAGTAACTCTACAAATTCAGAATTCTCTATGTGAATTTTAATGCAGAAATACATCTCATAGGGCAAGTCTTTCTTTTTCTTGTTTCAAATCATCACATTTAAGCGGTGATTCCCCTCAGGTCATTTATCTTCCACAACTTCATTTCAAAAAGTTTAGTTACAAGTAGCATGCTTAAAGATATTGATTACAAAATGACTAATGAACTCTGTCAACCTGAGGGAAAAAAAAAAAGGAAAAAATCCAATTTGAACTCCAGCCATTAAATAAAAGTCAAGCTTGGATACTACATATTCAATCTCATACCAACTTTTGACTATTTGAAGTTTTACGTTGCTGTTGAATATTTTGTCCACTTTCCTAGTGTGTTTGGTTTGTTCAAAAAACAGAGTGCAGAAAAACAGTAATTTAATTGATTGTACAAGTTATTGCAAAAAAACAAGCAGAGAAATAAAACTTTCTACCCCTTCTCATGATGACAAACTCGCCCTACTGCCAACTATGCCTTCCACAGGGATCTGCAATTCTACATTTGAACTTAATTCCATAGGGACAGAGGAATTTGCACCATGTTTGGACCGATACAGCCACGTCTAAGATTTCAAAAATAGCCACCATAATTCAATATATTACATATAACCCCTCATCTTAGTTATTTGCAAAGAAAAAGAGAGTCTGCCAAATCCTGGAGCAAAACCGTATTTAAAAGAATGAAGTTCTCAACTGGAAAGCACAAACATTTGGCGGGACTCCTGAGCCACAAGAGTTGTTACCCTTTGCTGGGCACTTCTGCCACTGGAGAAGGCCAGGGCAAAAGGGGGAAAATGAGCAGCTCTCACCAAGAGCGCGGTCGCTTCATGGGCACGGCAGGGAAAGCACACACAGCTCCCTCCTGTCCTGTCCTGTCCCGTGAGCCAGCCCCGAGCTCCCAGAGCCCGGCAGGTCGGACACGTGAGGCACAGCTAAGAGGATTTGGGACTTTCCTGGGAGGCAGGAGCATTTCTAAAAGGCTCAGATCCACCAATTAGCTAGATATCACAATTCTTGCATAAAGGAAAGAGGTATCTTAATTCAAAGAGAACTTTTGGGGGCTTTTCTTAAGTGACCTGCTCCAGAAATTTATTTTTCTCGGCTTGATTCCAGCATCAGCTGCTTGCTGTGAATTGGAAGCAATGTGGAGCAGGAGTCAAGGTATCTGAGAGATATGAATAACAGAACAGCTGATCGATGCTGCTCTTTTAGAGCAATCACCTTTCCACACTCGAGGGACAAATCTCTTTGAAGGTAACCCAAGTAAGAAGGCTGTGACCGAAAAAGATACGCTACAGAGTAATTTCATGCCGGCAATCAAGCAAATCCGGCAACTTTAAATCAACTCCAAGGACTTTACGCGTGCATTGAAAAGAGAGAAAGCAGCCGTATCACAGAAGCTGAGTAGGCCTACCGCACATGAGCTCCCGCTCTGGAAATAAGCTGCAGTTTACGCTAAACTTTGCCCAGCGGTTCCCGGCTCTCTGAGGCTGAGCATAACGAAAAGAAGGCAACGTTCCGTTTGGAACCGGCGAACTCGCCAGCCTGGACACGGGCACGGTGAGGTGCGGAGTCCCCCAGGCTGCGCACCCCTGCGTGTCATGGAAGGAGTGAGGGAGAACCGGGCGGCTGCAGCCGCTGCAGCCACTCGGGAAACCCGGCGTGGTGGGCCTGGCCAGGAGCGAGCGGGAGCCTGTCCCGTCCCCGCGGGGCCGCCCCGAACCGAGGCGGGAGGGAGGCGCTGCCCTCGCACGCCCCCCGGAGCGGCACCTCCCCGCCGGCTGCCGGCCGGGCTAAACCCTTCCCCGGGCCGTCCTTACAACTCCGCCCGGCACCTCCAGGGCTCCCGCCCCGCCGCCGGCACCGGGGGCCGGCTCCCAGCCCGGGGCGAAACAAAAGGCACAAGCTGCGCTGCCGCCCTCGCCGCCGCCCGGACTGCGCCCGGCCGCGGTAGCCCAGGGACGCGGGGAAGGGCGAGCGGTCCGGGCGCCGCTCTGCGCGGAGCCTGCCCGCGGATTACCCGCGGTAATGGGATTACTCGGAGCCGATCGGGGTGTCCGCCGGGCTGTCACCGCCCGGGGAGGGGGTGGCGGTGCCGGGGGCGGCGCTCGGAGCCGCCGGCTGCCGCCCGCCCCGGCCGCCCCGCGGGCGGGTCCCGCCGCTCACCCCGCAGCCCCGGCCGCGGTGCCCGGCGGGGCGGGCGCCACCCGCCGCCGCTCCCGCCCGGCCCCATTGTTTTCCGTGCCGCCCTTACCGTGCGCGGGGCTGGGGCGGCGCGGGCTCCCGCCGGCTCTCCTCGCTGCGGCTGGTGCAGGGGCAGTCGCGCTTGGCCGCCGGAGGTCCGAGCCATTAAAAGCTCCGCGGGGAGGAGGAGGAGAAGGCGGCGGCAGGAGCGGCGGCGGCAGGGAGAGGAGGACAGCGAGGGGCTCGCAGGAGCAGGGTCGCCATGTCCGGCTTGGCAGCGCGGGGAGCCCACCGGGCCGGCGCGGAGGAGAAGGGAGGCGGCGGCGGAGGAGCCGGTCTTGCTGCCGCCCGCGGACCGGGGGAGCGGGAACTGGACGCCGCTCGCCGCCGCTCTGCCGCGGCTGCACCTCCCTCCCCTAACCCTGCCCCCTCCCGGAGGGGGAGCCGCCGGCGGGAGGAGGTGGCCGAGAGCCCCCTCCAGCGTTCGCGGGCGGCGGCGGCCGCTCGGATCGGCGCTGCCGGCGGCGCAGCGAGCGGGGTGCCCGCCCCGGGCGCGGTACCCGGGCAGCCCGAGCTGGAGAGAGGTGGAGGCGCGGCGACCACCGCCCTGCACCGCTGCGGGGCCGGGGGGCTCCAGATATCCCCATTCTGCTCTACCTCCGCCCCCGGGCACCAGCAGGGACGAGCAGCGCCCAGGTGGCCGCGGTGTACGGGAAGGGTTAAACCTGGCTGCAGCCCCGGGGCAGGGAGAGCGGGAGGCCCCGGAGATCCCTGTCCCTTCCTGTGGATTTTGGGGACCATCGGGCGTAGGTGGCCAGCGGGACACCCCGCAGGAGGGCCGTGCCCCGCCACCCTTCCTCAGAGAAGGAATTGCTCGCCGACAGGCGTGAGGCTGTGGAAGTAGGCGGGTCCTGCAGGAGGAACCAGGACGGTGCCTCAGGGGCTGTGTGTGCATTAATGGTGCCCCGGCTCCTCTGTTCTAGGAGCGAGGCTTCAGGAGCCAGCAGGGAACAGAGCCGTGCTTCATATGCTGGGAGGTGTCCCTCCACACTCAGCCCCAAGCGCTTGTCTGAGGTGCCAGGGAAACCAAAGGACAGGGCGTGTGTGAACTGTATTCACATTTATAGGTGCAGCTTTGTCATAAACTCTATTTTTGTCCTCGTTAGACAAACATAGATCAGTAAAGTTTAATCAGTAGCAGCAATCTGGGCTTCAGGTTCTGCCTCTCACCAGTTTTCAGCATATCAGAAGAAAGGAGCCGAGAGCGGGCAGAGGGCAGGGCTGGGTGCTGCCTCCTCAGAGACTGCATTCCCTCAGAGATCTGGAGTTCCGGCAAAAAGGCTGTCACACCTAGGGCCAGCAGAGTTGTCTGCATACAGCAGCTCTTAAATAGCCCCCTTGCATTTGCATGCCTGAAGGGTTACAGCATGCATCTCTTTGAGCCTTCTCCGGTCTCTCATCCCATGCTTTTCCAGGAAGAAGACGGGGTGGTGCACACGAATGAGTGATGCAGGGAAGACCCTCCAGGTCTTTGAAGTTCTCTCAGTGACCCAGGAGTGAGCGCTAAACTAGGATGTATTTGTAAAGCAAACCTTCTGAGCAACTAGCACTTAAAGGCTATTTGAGGAACCATGCTGCTATCTAGTTTTTAATCACAGGAGGAAATAAAATGCAATCTCTATATTTGCTTTGTCCAAGCCTTGACCTTGCTTAATTCCAAAAGACAAATTCCTCTGCTGTCAACAGCATGGCTTCTCTGTGCACAAACCTCGCTACAAATACCTCAGTGTATGTGCCAGCAAACCTCCTGAGATCAAGAAATCATAATTTCTCTAGTCAACCCTGAAACCTTAATCAAAAATTCATCAATTACTGAGTTAAAAGCTGGAATTTGACAGGCTTTACCTGTCAATACCTGAAAAATAATGTTATTTCCCACAAAACTTTTTCCATGCAAAATGAGCGGTCTGTAGAAGATCCAGAAGAAAGACATGTCATTCTGACAACGTAGAATGCAAATAGAATAGAAATAGAGTAAGAAGAGATAGTGTTTTCGTTGGAAGGGACCAATGAGGACCAGCTAATCCGAGTGCCTGACCATAGGAACTGTGATTAAAACCACTGACATAATAAAAAGATTGCCTTTTCCCAAATTCTTACTTTATCAGCAGCTTTAACTCTTATTCAAGAGTGGCAGCATTTAACATTCAGAATTTCCTGGTGCTTTTAATCTACACTTCCAGATCGCTAATGCCTCATTCGCACCTAACAAAAGAGTTGTTGTAATCTAATTCGAATGTATGATGTCATCTTCAATGCCTTCCAAGTCTGAGTGGCATTTCTCGGCACTGCAGAAAAGTAACAGGTTGCCTTGCCGCTATTGACCATTTCTTACCAAGCTCCAAAAAGCAGCAGCGAAATACTGCCTTGAGTGGTGTACCTTAAAGGTGGTAAGGTGTTGGACAGTTCTCCAGCAGCCATGGGCAAGTTTGCATGTGGTTATTTAGTTAACCTTTCGATTCTTGCGTATTCTGAAGGCTGTCAATGACAACCAATGACAACATCTGAGAATACAGCAATCTTTCCTTAAAACGTGTTTGTCTTGTAAATTGCAAGCGGCAGCATCTTGCACTCTTCCGATGTGATAGCTGAGAAAAGCACTCATTGCTGCTGTTAGTTTCCTGTAGCACAGTAGGTTACATTTCTTCCCTGTTGAACAAGATGTGGAATTTGTTGGTGCATCAAATAAACAGGAGAATTTGAGAGAAAAGACTTTTGTTTTTGAAAAGTCACTGAAATTAGAAAAATGGTTCTAATTAGTTCATGTTTCTGAAAGCAAACAAGACAAGCTTTGTCTACCTCCACTGAAAAGGAAGAGAAGAGCTGGAACTGGATTTCAGATTATTAGTTTCTGCTTTACCAGATAAAGGAGAACCCAAGGAAAAGGAAGGGGAGAAGTGTACTAAAAGGGTTCTGTCATCTTGAGAGACTGCGTCTCTGCATCTTCTGCCTTTTCTTGTTAGGAAAGAAATAGCAGCAGCTACAACATGATACAAACGCAGATCTCTGGAAAGCCTTCACTTTTTCACAGCTCTCATATCCTGGGATGATGTGCAGTTATTTTTTCACCACTTTCTCCTGTATGTTGTGAGGCTCTACAAGGTATGTGTGTATGCAGGCAGTTAAGGCAGAGTACTTGCAATTTCTGTTTTCACCTCCCATGTAGGAGCTTGTTTGCCTGTCTGTGCTTTTCTAACTAAATTACTGGACTCAAACACAGAATATTTGGATTAAATTCTTTGGTCTGGTTTACACTAAGGTCATACTGGATTCTTCAGTGGTCCTTCTGACCTTAAAATCTATGCCTCTTTTGTGAGCTTTACAATATGTGTTGAGTTCATGTTTTGCTATGTTTCATTAAGGTGAGAAGCTAAGATGATGCCCAAAGTGAAATCCATATATTTCAGAAGTCTAGTAATTCTTTTTCATTAAACATTCCACAGATATTTTCCCTGGAGCTTAAAATTTTGTTTCAAAGATGCTTTCAGCAAATACTTCCCTGCTAGATTTATCAGTGTGTTCTTGCATAAATGTGGTTTGGGACTCAGTCTTACAAGCCTATGGTGTTTGATTGGTCACTTTTAGGCTCTCATATGCCTTTATGTTAACTTGTGTAACCCATCAGTTTTTGCTAATTTCAGTGCAAGAATGTGACAGAGCTATCAATCTTCCACCATTATTTTTATTACACATTTTGTAGCATTTGGAATTCCCTCTACATTTCAAAGGCTTTTGTTTGCAATATATTCTTGTCCATGTCTTCTCGAAATATTATTAGAGTGATCAGCTGTTAAGATTACCCCTGCCTATTCTGTTAAGATTACTAATGTTGAAGCAATGTGTCTTTCTTGCTTCTACATTGGAAGGCAATGTTCAACTTACAGCAAGAGGCAGTGGTCTTTTAGTTTTCATAATAGTGTATAGTACTAGCAGTACTACTGTCTTAGCTTTTGAGAAAAAACCCAAGTATTTAGCCAGTTGGCACAGGAGTGAATTTCTAGGCTCAAATTTCAGGATTTCCATGTGAAAGAAATACTCAAACATTGAAAAGGAACCATTCAGACACTTAGAGCCAGCTAATTAACAGATTTTGTTTACTGCCTGCTCAAGGGGTATAATATCATGAATTAAGAGAGAGTCTTTTAATGGTGCTTACAAGTTTCCCAAGTCCCTAAGAATTTATATAAAGAGAATTTTGCATGTCAAGTAGCTGTAACAAGCTCCTCTCCCCAGCCTCAGCACACCAACAACATCCCCTCGGTTGCACATTGTCCTATTTACCTTGTGTGGTCCAGTTTGCCTGTTTCAGGATAATGAGTGTTATTTTGGCTGCATGTCTGTGCTCAGGCCATCAACAGTGCAACAGTTCACAGAGGAATTGTCTCTGAAGCTTCAGAGCTAGAAAGTTCATTTGAAATTTGTGAACAATTTATACTCCTCAAAACTACACAGACTGCATCATCTTATACCTTTTTGGTGCTTGCTTTTTCCCACTCACAAATCCAAGTTAGGAAAAAAATGTTTGTTTCTAAATGACACTGACATTTCCAAAGTGTTCATTAATGGACAAAACTGTCAACTACTGCAGTATAAATGAAAAAATAATAATTTTTATAATTATTGATAAAATAATAATTTATGAAATAACAAATATCCTAATATTCAAGAAAAAAAAAAAGCCAAGGAAAAATACAAATGTTTCTTAAGTTAAAAAAAAATTCAATTTGCTGTTCAAATTCAGGCTTCCTCTCCTACAATCCACATTCACCTTTTCTCCCAAAGAAGGGAAGAAGAACACTGAATATCATGACAAAATGCATATTCTATACCAGTATTTTCATCAGAAACTCTGTCATGGTGAGGAGAGAGAAGTGATAAGGGAAAGTCTTAGCAGAGCTGAAGAGATTTCATACAAACCGGCCACATTAATCTTTCAATACTACTTTGGAGAAGAAAACTACATATGTTGTTTTAAATAGGAATGTGTCTTTAGAATTCAGAGCATAGGATATAACTCCCAGCACTATAGTTCATTCTCTTCCATTGTTTTTGTAATTTTGGACAGAGCAAACTGGTTATCTGTTTAAAGAAACAATGAAACAAACAAAAGAGAAACAAAAAATGTTATACTTGTCTAGGCGGAAAGTGCAACTGAATTTATTAAATTATTTTGAAACTGATTAACTGCACGATGAAGAAGAACCTTTTAAATACCTGGACTGATAAAAGTATGGTTTTAAACAAAAAACACCCAATTTTTGCAGCCCCTTATAATTTATACCATAACTAAACACAGCTGAAATGAGTCCCCTTGCAAATATGAAAATGAGAACAATATAGAGCACTAAACATGGCTTTTAGCATTATCAGACTTAAAGATTCCCATGAAAACAATAAATCTCTTCTCTCCTCAACACTTCCTGCCAATATTTTTGCTGTGACCTTCTACAGGGGAATACATCTGGAACACATCAGTGTGTTTGAATAGATCCCTCTGGGATAATCCCCACTTCAAAGTAGTGCTGGGGGAGCCTTATCTGGGGCTCTGTTGCATTCAGGGTCTCCCATGGGTCCTTTCTGATTTCATGCTGGCTGGCAGACGTTTTATTTTTACAACAGGTCGTTACAACAGGTGGCTCAGTTATTGTCTTCTCCATTGTCATATTCTCTGTTTTAGTGTCTAGAACCTCTGACTGTTCTAGACAGTCTGTGTCTGTGACTGTGGGGAGCAACTGGCTGTGGGGAGCAACTGTAAAACCTGTCAAAGCAAACATCAATTCACTCTATTAATTTACTATTTCAGAAGGCAGCCTCTAAAATCAGCCCATTCCTAAATGTCAGAGCAGAAGCCCAGTTTTCTCAGGGTGGTAATTTTTATGCGTCCCAGATGAAAAGCATAACAGAATGAAGAGAAACAAGACCATCAATTTTCTATCTGTGTTTAACATAATTAGTGAAATCCCTTCTTCAAAAGGGATCTGTGAAACTTTCTGTTCTGAAAGTGAAAAGCATTAAATAATTTACAGAAGTAACATTTCACTGTAGAAAGCTTAGCAAGATCTGCATAGTCTGTGTTTAATAAAATAAAATTATTAGAGACTTGAAAAACATTTTTCCTGCTTATTATTTTTTTCTCAGAAATAAAATTTCAATGAATGTAAGCAAAACAACTGCTCTAGAAAGTAGAACTTAGATGAAAAAATATGAAGCATCATTTCCATTTTACTGATGAGAAAATTCATCTACAATGATATGGTCTATTTTCTACTACAGATTCTTTTCACATCAGGAAGGAAATTTTTCCTGAAAGGTCAGGTATATTCAGCATACACTTTCTCTCCCATTAACTTGCTGACAAAGCTGTCCAGAGCTGTTGGTCATGTTCCTCCCAGTGCCGGTCTTTCACTGTCAAAGATGTTCTTTTACCTGTTCTGTCTCTGCCTGTAGCTTTTAAGTGTGAGTGATGAGTGCTATCCTGCTTCCTGGATTCTGATGGTGAAGACAGACATAGAAAAGTTTTTGTTTACACCATCTTCATATTCTGAGATGCAGGTCAGAGGTACAGAGGGTATGAGTTTTTCCCATGCCTGTTTTTTTCCACCTAGTACCATCAGTCAAAATTCATTATGACTATTTCCAATTAGATAATTTTCCCACCCTACTTAAGAGAAAAAAATTCCCTTACGTGCATTGGTAGTAGTGTGATTTTTTTGTTTTCTCAGTTAGTGTCTGCATGCCATGTATGCCTCATTCCCCTCAGCATTTTGGTGTCCCATAGGATTCCAGTTTATTGTGCAGTTTTCCACTCTATAAATATTTAAAACATGAGATTCATGGTTTACTCTGATAATGAAATACAGAAAGCAATCACTTTTAGTTTATCAGTAATCTTTAGGAAACAATTGTCCTTTAAAAATGTCTTAGTTATCTCTAGTGACCATTTGGTATTTCCAAGTGAACCAAAAGAAAAAAAAAATGTAATTTTTAAAAAATACTAGATTTCAAAATGGACATGAGCTTAATATAGAATTGGACTGAATTCACTCTGCTGAAATGGGACAGGCTTAACCAGAATAGTTCCCAGGAACTCTATTAAAGCACCAGGAGTTGTAATAATAGTCCATATAAAATTTAACTTTATGAAAAAGAAGCTCCCTATTATCTTATGCTTTTAAATTCTGAAATGCAGTCTTTTCTTTGTTTTTGCAATTGCTTCAGCCCTGCCTGTTTAATTTGCTCCCTTCATATTTTCTCTGCAGTTGATAACAACATTGGGTGTCACACATCTGTTCTGTGCCATATCTCCCTCTGGCACTGGAGAGGAAATCTTAATCCCTATTTCCTGCTGTCACCTCTCATCCTAAAGAGGCAGATCAGTAACAAAGGAGCTGCAGTTCTCATAAAACTGCCCAAATATTAAACTGGTTTAATCTTCTACTAGGAAATGCCAGATTCTCACCACATGCCTTACTTTCTACTGCACTTTAATCCTTTGTGTAAGCTACAAATATTTAGCACTTCAGATTTGCCATATTTGAATACACAAAAACTAATCCATTATCTCCTTCAAAATAGTGCAGAGAATAAAGGATAGAGATTTTACTGTGTTTGTACTTAATTATAGATTTGTCTTTTGTCTTTTATTTAGAATCCATGTAAGTGTCAAGGTAAGAAAACACTTTTTTTCCCTTCTCAGGCCCCAGAGCAAATGTCTCCATAAATATTAGCACTGAGATGTGTTTTATACAAAGTGAATCCTGCTCTAGTTGATCCTGTATGACCCGAGTGAACAATTATTTATATCTCCCAAAGCCCCATGCAAAGACAGCGAGTTTTGATCTGTATAAACAAAACCAGTGAGGGGAAAGTAAGGAGTGCTGTAGAGAAGGATGTGTACAAAGGGCTGTGTGAAGCCTGATCAGAGAACTGGGTGTCTAACAGAAGATGGACTAGTGGAGCTCTAGGGAAAGAAAACAACAAATGGGACAAAGGTAGAGTAATCTTTTCCTAGCCTACTTTCCCAGTTTCTGACAGTCAAGGATTTATGGACTTTGTGAGCAAGTAGTTTCCTCAGGAGCACCTTGCTTATTAACCATTCACACACCCTTGAATAATTGGTTTTAATAATCTATTTTTGACTTCCAGACACATCCATTAGAATTTACAGTGCATGAAAAAATATTGTTGGTTTTAAATGTCCTATTTTATACTTTATTTGGGCAGTCTTGTGTTATGAGAAACAGTGAATTGTTCCTGATTCACCAACTCCCCTGCAACCACTGTCCTGCAACTACTCAGAGTTCATAAGAGTGGCATAAGAATGATAAGAGGAGTCCAATTTCAACAGTTTGGAGATTGAGGTTATGGAAGTCTTTTGTTTGGTTTCTTTGTTTTGTTTTCCCCAGTAATAACAAAATACAGTATTTTAATAGCAAAAAGGAGCAGATGAAGATCCTCATTCAAAATCTAATGTAACTTCTTTACCAGTTAACCCTTTTTAGCTTTGCACTTGAAATGTGTTTTCTCACCACACTGCCACTTCCAGCTATGTCTTTGAGCTTTTACTCATTTTAAGGACAGGAATCCACATTGTTGATGCTAATACAGAGCCTCAGGAGCTCATCTGCAGAGCTGCTGTTCCTTTTTGCTCGCTCCCAGAGACTGACAGGCATCCCAAATGAAACTCATTCCTCCTTATCCTGAGGACAAGGTGAGGTGGCAGGTTCCAAACAGAGTTTGGCTTTGTAGCTGCAAGGAGAAAGGTGCTATGGCTGTCTCATTTTACAGGAATGCATTTATCCATGGGCACATACTTTATTCACACTCTTTAATGACAGGAGAAACAGGGATAGGGAGAAGACCTGACTAAACCTGTACTGATTCAACACTTCACTTTCTCTTTGTTTTCTTTCATCTCCATCTACTGGCCAGAAGCACAAAACTGCTGAAACACAACCACTGCATCCGCACAGGTCTTCACACTAACTATTGACAAAAACTGCAGTTTTGGGGGGTTTGGTGTTGCTTTTGTTTTTTTTTTCCAGGGATACCAATTCTCTAAACAGAAAAAACTTCACAGTAAAACATTTCTTTTGGCATTTTATTCTCAGGTATTTAAAAATGGTGATGTTGCATAATTTAGGTCACGTAATATAGGCAAGGTTAGCTTCCCTGATTCAATATCCTGTGTTACATTATTTCTCTTTGATCTGAATCCAAATGTGAATTTTATTCCAAGCTTTTTTGTGGTTGAAAGATTAGCATTGGATTTTAAGACAGTATATGAATTGAATATTAAACCTTTTAATTAATTGACAGCAAATCCTATCACCACCAGACACAAGATAGGCCTGTGTAGTTATTGAGGAACAGCATTTTGTTTAACAGCACATATTACATGAAAAATTGTACTTCAGATATATTGAAAGTAAAACTTCCTGTTGCCTGATAGGAAAAAAAGCAGCCACACATAGTGGAGAAATGCTAAGTTGAAAAAATAACTTCTTTTTTGCTTCTTGCCCACCATCAGAGGACACTGGCCATCTGTAGTAGGTGGCAAGCAGTGGTATTAGTGTTGGCTAAATGAGAGACAAGTAACAACCTTCAGAGCAAAACTGACTGAAGTTATAATTCCCATCAGTCACCATTAAGTTGGGAATATTTCACTATATACTCATGGATAGTGATCCCTTGAGGAAATTCTGCTGACATGTACCCTCTCCACTCTTCTGGAAGAAAATTCCATTCCATCAATGAGTATGGCTCTTCTGGTGCCTCAGGGGAGCTTTGAGCCTCTTCTGCTGGCAAGAACATACAAAAGGCCCTCAAAAAAACCCAAACAAAAAAACAAACTAACAAAAACCCACAAAAAAACCAAAACAAAAAAACTCCCCCAAAACAAACCCTGAACAAAACCAACAAACCTCCTTAAGTAAATGAAATTCCACTACATGTAACTGTCTGCATCTAGTGTTACATCAGCACAAGTTATTCTTAAGCCTAGAGTGGTAACAATACTAAACTCAAAGATATTCTGATTTCAGGGTTTAGCAGCCACAAAAATTCCCTGCACCTCAGCTGCAGTCATAGGCAGCCTTTGGAGTGATAAAGCAAAATCATGAAAGTCCAAACTGGCTTGTCCCTCTTAGGTCCTACCTTTCCTTCCTGAAAACATGCAGAAAGTTTATCACTGCTCTGAACCAGAATGATAGGAAATGATCTGTGGCAGAGGTTGTAGAAACGGTCTCCCCACAGCAGAAACTGCAATTCCTTATCTCCTAAGCAAAGAAATTAATTTCACACTAACTCCAGCCTTGCAGGATGCCCTGGTTTCAGCTAGGGTAGCATAAATTTCTTCCCAGTAGCTGTTACAGTGCTGTGTTTTGGATTTGGAATGCAAATGTTGCTGATAACACCCTGATGTTTTGGTTTTTGCCAGGTTGTGTTTATCCTAAGTCAAGGACTTGTTTCTCCCTCTTTGCCTCATGCTCTGCCAATGAGGAGGAACACAAAAACTGGGAGGGATCATATCTGGGACAGGTGACCCAAACTAACCAAAGGGATATTCCACACCACAGAATGCCATGCCCACAGTGTATAAACTGGGAGGGGGTTACCTGGAAGGGTGGCTGATCTGGGTTTAGGAACATGGGTCTGGAATCACTCCGTGGGTAGTGAGCAATTGCAGAGCATCCTTTGTTTGCTCATCAGGAGGAGATATCCCAGGCTGCCACTCCCATGCTGATTTCCTAAATAGGCTCAGAAGAGCTGAGAGGTGATGTGGCTTCTCTACCAGGTAATTAAAAAGATCAGATTTAATTCAGTGAGCAAAATCTGTGAACTTGTGACAAATGTAAAGACCAAACATTCAGGCCTCATGGGCTGTGAGGAACAAGATATTACCTTTGAAAAGCAAATACTCTGATACACGAAAGTGGTTGAAAACTCAAGAGACAAACCCAGATTTCAACTGGAATAACTGTACTGTGGCTGAGGTTAGCATTTAGTATTCAAAGACAGGAAACACAGCTTTCATATTCTGAGTATGCCTCCATTCCTCATTTCTCTTTTGCTTTAGAGAAGATGCTATAGAAGCCTTTTCCTGAACAAATCCCATTACTGCTATTCAATATTGAGCCCATACCCCTACATCTCAACAGAAGTTAAGCTGTCCTGAGAGATGTTCTTCCTTGAAGCAACACAAACATCTTCCTGATAACCAACAGGGGAAAGGACCTGTACTAGACAGACACTTAGATCCTGTTTATTGCTTCTTGGAAGACAACAAATACATTTCTTAGAATTTAAGGTACCATTGAGCCCCATAAAAGGAAGTAGCATTTTCTAAGTTAGCAAAGGAAAAGCAAACCAAATGATTGAATAGCAAAGGATAAGGCTCCTCCATAAAGATGTCCAAAAAATATTTCAAAGCTGTAAAAACACATGGTGTCAAGTACTTGACTTTTGTATTACTTTTAATAGCACCCTATTGTATTTTGAAGACTCAGTGTACGTGTGCACCCCTACAGATACCACTAAGGGAAAACAAAGCACCAGTTCAAGAGCCTGAGACAGCTGCATAGCCAATACAGACAAGCATACACAGAGTCAATAGGAAATTCACCTTCCTTAATTCTTTATTTCATCAAAAATTCCAACTGTGCAACACGTCTTACTCTCATGCATGTACTTCATACATGAGACTGACAGATCTAGATGTGTAGAGAACAGACAACATTTGGCATAACAACAACTGTTCTATGCTGGGGAATACCAGCCCTTGCACTCAGCAACACTTTGAAATCTCTGCAGGGAAAAAAGCAATGACAGAGTACCTCAGCAGTACACAAACCCCATGCTGTAAGCATGAAGGCTACAAGTCACTTTCTTACATAGATTTGGCACAGATTCTCTGGGGGATCTTGTAGACCAAGCCAGGTAAAGGAGACTTGACATTTATCTGCATTATTATCTGTCATGACCAACCTAGAGCTGCAAACACAAAGCAAGTAGCTTCACCTTCAGAACAGTAAGAAAGGGTGAGGGTTTAGATGGAAACTCACCCACATTCAGGGAGATGAGCTACTTTTGAAAGCAGTGCTCATGAATGCTAGTTACTCTAATGTGCTTATTAAACAGGCTAATGGAACTCCAGTCCTGGAACACCTGCATGGTGTTCTCTAGTTGTGCTTTTGTTTCTGAGTGCAACTTGGAGCACTTTTGTGTGGATGTCTAGGGTGGATTTGGTACCTCTTTGTTCAGGCAGAGTGAAACACTGCTATTGTTTGCAGTGCTCTTCACGCCACACTAGGTACATCTCTCAACCCCATGCAACAGCTGAATAGTTTGTTAAAAAAAGATTGGAGTTATACCCAGGAAAAATGGTTGAATCAAAACTACCTTTCCTGTATCAGTACAACAGTTTAAGATTACTTTGGTTCCTTCATAAACATGTCACTTTATTTTTAAAATAGATAGCTGCAGCTAAGCTACTGTTCTGCTACTATACTTTCTTTGGGCAACAGTACTTAAGTGCAATGAACAACAGGAACAGTTGACTGCTTAAAAATTCCATATTAAGGAACCAGAAAAGCCAATATAAGTGATCCAGACAGCTTTTAAATATGGAAAAGAAGCATTGTTTAAAGCTTGAGCAAATTGAGAAAATGCCACAGAAGCTTTTGGATTAACCCTGACAAGTTCAGTGGGGACAGGCAAGAAGAGATCTCCAGGTAGGATCCAGAACCAACCTACCTGTCAGGCTGACAGCGATTCATTCGGTGCCCTTTGCTTTGATCAAATGATTAACAGGGTAAAAGCAACTGCACAAAGATGCTCTGTGCTGGCTCTAGCACACAGAGCAGCCCCATCCCCTGGTTCTATTTGTTCTCAGTTACTTTGAGTAAAAGGAAGGCAAGAGGATTACAGCTGGTCCATTAGGAGAGCAATTCAAATGCTGCTTATGTTACAGAGAGCCAAAGCTGACACTGTTTCTGGGAAATGCCAAATGTGCTACGATTCTCACCACACAGTCCAAAGAAAGGGGAAAAAATCTAAGCTTTAAGATCTGAGAAAAAGTACAAAAAGTTTGCTGCAGGGCAAAATTTACATGTTTTAGACTGAGGGGAAATTGAAATAACAAATACCTAAAAAACAAACCTCACAAAGAAGAAAGATGATAAGAGTATAGCAAAATTGTTATTGTTAGGACCAGTGCTTGAGATAACTGACATGACTTACTAGTTCTCTCACAGCACTGGTATCCAGTCCTAAGCATTCATCTTCCAGCTGCATGAATGCTTGAATTTCTGTAAATAAGAGATTACCGATACTGAACAAAATGAAAACTGGAACAGCACTTTGTTACACTATTTCAGCTGCCTCTAAACAAACTACATTGTCAAGTTCTATGGTTAAGGCAGTTTGTCTCACAAACCTCTGGGTATAATAGTTCTGGGCTGGTTTTCATACACCTCATTCTTTATCTTCTTTTCTGAAACACTTTCAAAGGCAAAACTAAGTTTATTCTTTAATATGAGAGGGATTTATTACATGTAAAGTTCTACCTTTTCTTATTATAAAGGGAGAAAACTTACACTCTCTTTGTGAAAAGATCTGTTTCAAGACACAATTGAGATCTACTTGAAGAACCCTTCAGTAAGAACGTAAGTTTTTAAAGATCAATGCATATATTAACAGTTTTGAAGTAACAGAGTGGGAAAACCTCACCCACCTTTGTTAGAAATCAAGTAACATCTATGCCTATGTTTGCCGGTAGATGATGTATTGCTCTTGACGTACCAGAAAAGACCTGAGAAGGTTTTTTTGATTCTTTCAGGTCAGGCTGTCAACTGCATGATTGCTTTAAACGGAACACAGGCTACTACAACAGGTTTGCTGCCTACCAGATCACGTTGCACATTTGCAGCTGGTACAACACTACATTTTATAAGTTAAGAAATGCAACTGCATCTGAACATGAAAAACATTTTAAAGTCAAGATATGTATATATACTGTCACACCAGGAATGCCATTAAGTTTCCATTCTACAGACTCAGGTGAAAAATTTGTTAAAAAGTCAAGAAACAAAAAAGCATAAAATCTGTAATAGGCAACAATATACAAAGTTTCATATATAAAATCGTGACTTGTATAGTTTGTTATTTTCATCTTTTCACAAGAGAAAATTAAAAGAACCACACATCACTGAACTTCTACACAAGCTTCTTGTGTTTCAATGTCATTTATTGAGGAGTGAATGAGAGACTGTCAGACATGCCAAAGAGACTTCACATTCAAGGGCTGGAAGCTGAACAGCTTTCCTCATTGAGTCACTGTACAAGTTGTTTTTGGGAATCAAAAGTGCGATCAATGAGGTCTTCATGCTCGATGTTTGTCTTCAGTTTTTCATCTTTTGATCTACTACCTTGTTGGGCAGAAGGACACTTCCTACCCTACAAAGACTCACACTCCAATTCATACAATTAACACTAGATGTAGAGAAACGTTTATCTGTTATAACGTACATCTACTGCTGAAGGTCTTATGTCTAATGAGAAAATTCAACTTGTTTCCCTTTCACCATCGTATGGATGGCTGATACCGTTAGAAAAATACTCTTCAGTGCTATTGTAGGGTTTACAGGAAACTTCTTTCATGTTGTGGGATAGAAACCGATTTAAACACCGTTCTGAAAGAATGCTTCTTCCTGCTGCCACTGCCTGGAGGTTGCAGAAGAATGGCCTACACGCACTACAGTTCTGGTTTTACTCAGAAAAGAAACAAAAGAAACCTAAACAATAGGGTAAACGTTTATTTGGAGTTAGTTTTCTTGCAGATGATAATTAAGGCCCTTCAAGCAGAGTTCAGGAGCTCCTGTATGGCTGCCTGTTGATCTGCATTGAGCTGTGATATGCATTCTGTCCACAGTCCTCCGGATGTCTAGAAAAAAAATGAGAAGGCGTCTTTATGCAGGCTGAAAGTGTCCAAGGCACATCCTAAACTTTGCTATTTTACAAAGCTCAACATTCACTCGGCTTAGTCCTGTAATATACATGCCAAAGAGACTGAAATCTTCAGGGGTACACAGGGCTACACAGGTTCACCTTGAGATGCTCCAAACGGCTGAACAGCAGCAGAGTAATTGATTTGGGACTTCTGGGAACTCCCTGTAACAACTGTGTGGGTTAAATGGCACTCATGTCTGTGTCAACCACAGCTAAAGCATTTGATGGTTTTGCAATGAAGTTAAAAGACCAATGTTCAGGCAAAACTGAATCATGCTTCTTCCACATGAGTGTTTTGGGCACTGGTGCAGCAGTAACACACTCAGAGCTTCCAGGTGAGCTCTGGGATTACAGCACGATGTGCTACATGAGGGTGTGCAAAATTCTGCTGCCAACATAGGGCGTGGCTCTGCAGTGAAAGGAAAGGTCAATTACTTCCCAGAGAGACCTGCACAGCATCTGTCTGGGTGAATGTAAACCCTTCATCTGTGCTAGCACAGCCCTCAGCTGAGACATTAGCTTTTAAAGTCACCATCAGTAAGGTCTGTTCTAATGGTGCCAGAAAGTGCTGAATATTAATCAAGATTGAGGAAAAAGTAGTTATTAGCTTATCAACAGAAGCTGGAAGCAATTGGCACCCTGCTTTCTTTAGGATAATGACAGGGAAAAAAGTTCCAGGTGACTGACTTTAGGTCTTTAGATTGGCTTTTGCAATAACTGTATAATTTAAGTAAAATTTGAAAAAAATGTTCAATTTATATTTGTTATATTTTACATTCAGCTCTATTATAATGCACTTTTCTCAAAATTTAAAGTTAAAAAATAAAAATAAAAATTTATTAAAAAATAAAAAATAAATGCTCTCAAATGTAAATTTGTGGGTTTAGTTTTAAATACCATTAGGCATTTTAGACTCTTAATGTATGATGAAATATTGTAGAATTAAATGCACTCTTCCAGCATTTCTGATGCATATTTAAATTGATACTTTATGCTGAAATATTTCTGGCCTGACAATACCTAAGCAAAGAAGTTTATACTCAATTCCAATAATGACTATGTTGATCATGTTAGACACTGGCAGTGAAACAGCTTACTGAGATAATTTAAAAATTCTCTTGGAATCTGGGAAGTAGGAGCTCGTTAGCAACTCCACAACCTTGAAAATTCCTATCATAGTATATAAGACTCTTACAGTTAGTAAGAGTATCAAATTCTTACACCTTTACTAAAGTTAAAATACCATGTATGAAGAGAAATAGGATTGGTAACACTGTGCTAAAATTGTATTTTTTACAAGACATGACTTTAAAAATTATGTTTTTCTCCTCAGTCCAAAGGTAAATCATTCAGCCAATGCTGAAGGTCTTATCTCACATTAAAGTTTCTATCAATCCTGGCCAGAACCAGACATTGTTGTAAACAACTAATCTATACATGTATGTGCCACTGTAGTGTTAAAAAAAAAACTTTGATGATTTGAGGTAAAGTGAACAAATGCATTAGGTAAACCCTAATACAAAGGTGCATTCCTAGACTTTGAGTACTAACAGCAAGGATTTTTATCTGTCAGGCAGAATTTAGAGCAGTCACTTACACTACTTTCACTCTGAAACTTGCTCAATTTCCTTCTCTTTATGCCTTCAGAATTTTAACAACTTTTCCTACCAGACAGAATCGATCTCTCAGGCTGACACACTCATACAGGTGAATCAGTTCTAATGTCAAGTGTTTCTAAAATTCTTGAACCTGAATTTTGCCAAAGCAGGTCAGGTAGAAAGATAATAATTGAAGATCAGCTGCATAAAATCCTCCATGCTTTTTTATGAGCAAGATGCTTGCCAGGCACCTTTCTCTCATTAGTACTACATCCACCCAACAACATTTGGCCCTGGAGCAGATCTGCACTATGAACACTATCACTTACAGCACTGTAGAGAAGCACTGTTTAAGTACCTGGACATCCCCATCATCCTTAAGTGATTCATTATGGCATAAAGGATGTGAACCTTACAGCAGCTCCCCAAAGGCAGTGAAAACAGCAAACAGCCACCTATATTTGCACAGGACTGAAAAGGGCAGTAGTAAAATAACTTGTGGTTTGCACTTGTTATCTAACAAAGATCCCAAGCTGCTGCTGTACTAGAAAGTCACCAAAAGGTGCTGGTGACCCTCACAAGAATCACATCTTGGACCAAATCCTGCAGTACAGTTCACTGATAAAAGGACATGCAGATTTCTCTCCAGATTCTAATTTCCGACTCAGAAAAAAAAACCCACAAAAACTAATACTGGCTCACATATTAACCATCTTGCTGCAGGAAAGTTAGTTACAGTTATTTTAGTCAAGTGCAAATGTCACCAAGTTTTATCATGAATCATTCAAGGAACATCAAAAGATCTCCAAGATCACTGGTTGAACCCTTATTCTCTAAGGAGATAAGGCTCTCAAAACTGGTTGAACAGTTTAGTTCCTTCTGCAAGCAGACTCTAAATGCTCCCTTTCTCCTTAAGCAAGCATTTATTTACCTGCACTTGGCGGACAACGTTAGCCAGCCGCTTGGTGCACGGATCTTCGTGTTTGATAGCTTCGTGGATTTCACCATCCGCAATTATCCCCAGTATTCTGGGAAGGTTGGAATTGTTGGGACCCAGGACAATTGGGTTATTGCTGTTACAAAAGACATATTGCAAAGGAATTAATGGTTATCTAAAAATAATGTAAACACTTTACACATAAGTGAAGTGATTTTGAATGATCTTATTCTGAAGCTGCTTATTTAGGTTTAAGTTTCACACAGCTGAATAAGTATGCACAGCTTTGTTGCCTGCTGACAGCGTGTTCCCCCTTCTGTTAATATTTAACCAGCTGATTCTTTACTCAGCCTAAACTTTATCAGGAAGAAGTTCTGAACTTTACAGAATGGCTGAGTTCCATGCAGATGGAACTGTAAATAGTGTGACAGAAATACCCTGCCTAAAAGGACTTGTTCCTCTCTCTGTGCCTCCCAGGACGCTGTGTTACTGGCGTCAGGAGCGTCGGTAACTTCAGCTCTCTGCCAGCACTCTCCATGACACAGCAAGCAAGCAGTTCTGCTCCCTCTTTCCCAGCCAAATGCTGGAGAGGAGGAGTATTAGCAATCAGGAATCTGTGTGGAACACATGATCTACTTGCAGCCCTGCCACCTACAATTGCTGGAATGCAGAGGCTGTGAATGTAGGACTGGCAGAGCTCCAGAGAAGCAGGTAGCCAGGCAGAGCCACCTGCACAGACGTGGGTACAGAAGTGAGCTGCTACTGCAATTCCCAATTTCTGTGTTCCTGTTCACATGCACCTGGCAGCATTGTTATGGTGTCTCATCTGTATCTCACTGCTCTATAATGAATCTGGGGACCTCAGCTGCAATTTTGAGACTTTGCCTTAATAAAGCACCCAGAGATACAAGCTATTCACAAAATACAAAAGACTGTAAGAAATCTAAGTTATTTCCCTTATATTTTTCTCCTTAGATGTAATACAGTGCCAGCCAGAATGTGCTTACTACACAACACCTCAGAGGCTACATTTTTTCACTCATTTATGAAGTGCATCACACTAGAATAACTGTTTACTTTTTTCTTTCATTTTACCTGCAGGAGGGAGCACAAACCCAAAGAATAAACTGAGGGATAAGATCCTTTCAATGATAGCTGAAATAATTATTAAGGGAGACAGCACTGTACAATGATTTTTCCATATTATTTCTCTGCTTTATACTTCACTTTGTTGGAAAGCAAAAGATTGCAAAAACCTGATCAGTTACTGGTCGTGATATGTAAGCAGAGTATCAGAAAGTTTTCCTGAAATTTTCTGTAAAAGTTTTCTGCAGATCCTTTGTCATTATGGATATATAAAGCAGCCAGGATTTTTTTTTTCCAGCTGTAGAGACACTATTTAGGACAAGAACAGGAACTGTTTAAAAAAGCAGCAATAACATCAGGGAAGGCTCAGTTCTGACATTTCTAATTATCTTCTCTAAACCACATGTAGATTAACCTCACAGTTTCTCAGTTTTGGAAAAAGAGGGCAAGGAAAGAGCATGCAAACAGGCTTACTTTCTGCATTAGTGTGAAGACTTTGCCTTACCTCTCAAGTAAGTCACACAGATAATTGAAAGTATGAACAGCTTCTTCTTTGTCTTCATGAAGTGGAAGCCATGATAACCAGTGTGGAAGGACTTCTTCAACGTTTATACAGTCAGGCTTGAACTTCATTATCTTTCCTATTGCTGAAATGCAGTTTTCTGTTGCATTCACATTCTCTTTGGCTTTGGCATCCGGTGACTGAATGACTCTCACCAGCAATGGAAGTGCCTCTAATTGTTAAAAACACAAGAATAAAGTTTAACTGCACAATCAAGGTATACTTTATTATTATCACACATCTGTATATAAAATATGTATGGATGTATACATACACACCACCCACCACTAAAAGGTCATAGGAGTAATCTCACCTGGTGAATCAACTTGGCATAGTCAGGATCATAAAAATCAAGGAAATCTTTCAATGGAAGAAATATGCCAGTTTTTCTCCTAGGTTAATAGCAATTATATTTTTTTAAACAGTCATGTGGGTAACCACACACACCCTTCTAAAAGAACAATTAATGTCACATTTTTAGCTACTAGTGTCCATGCAGGCTTCCAAGCACACTACATGCAAGCAGGAACAATTGTCCTTGTGTTCTTCTGCTAAAAATAAAATACTAAAGCTGTGAAATTCTTTATCAGCACAGTAGGCAGGTTGTGGAATTGTACAGAAAGCACACTTCAAAATAACTCTAATTACTGAGGAAGAGTAAGATCTCTCACTTCTGAATTTTGATGAGTAAGTAGAAGCTTTGCAGTTAAAGAATGCACAATCCACTTTCTATATTAAGTCCACTGCATTAGATTTTGGAAGAATTCAGCAGCTGTGGAAAAGCTGTTAAACATTACAGAACTACAGAAACATCAGACCTGCTAGCTTATGTATACTGAATGCAGGACAATGATGCTGGGCTATTCTCCACAGCAGAGTTTGTTTCAGAGAGGTCTACAATGTCCAGGACAACTGAGCCTGCATTTTATACCTCAGGTTTTCATGGTTGCTGAAGCTAAATCTCATCTCATCTGTATCCCACTCACTAATACTAATGAATGACTCTGTAGGTATTGTGTCCTTGCAACTGTAAAATTAGGAGGGCATCAAAATGAATCAGCATAATTTTCTCCCTACAGCCTACCAGAAAAGTTTTCTCTTGTCTATAAAACAGATGCATTCTCACATAGATACTGTGTTAGACAAACCTTAAAAAAGCCTTTTGACAATGGAAGACCCATCTTGTACAATGTTAAGCTTTTCTCCAAGGACTGACTGCTCTGACATCTGGCACCACCCAGTTTGAGGCCACTGATATGAATTAGGAAGAAATCCATGCAGTTGATTGATACAATTTTCACAGAGAACAGCTAATCATATTCTTCCACCAACATAACAGAAGCAACCTTGCCAGCTGCATCAATTGTAACCTTGTACCCCTGTTGAGAAAGTGATTTGTTTTGCTGTAGTTCCCTTCCATCCTATTTCTTTGCCCTTTACAAAATCTGGTTTTTATGATGTTTGTTTCATCAGGTAACTCACATGCCATTTACAAGTTCTTGCTATATTCCTGGACATTTTTAACTGACTGCCAAAAATGCTTATATCAATACCTCTGCTTTTTCTGAAGAGTATTTACATACTCTTCAAACTTGCAAAAGAACAATATGCCAGTGCTATATATCACCCAGTAAAGAAAATAAGTTACAAATAAAAGCCCACAGACGTGGTGTTTTTCAGAGATATAGCAAAACCTCTGGGGTAGATAATGTCTCATGACATGGATTTGTTTCTAATCACAGCATATCTTCATCTGTTAAAATAAATCATAAAGTTCTTTCATGTATGCAAAAAGGATTTGGAATACTTTTGAGGTGTCTGCTAATAAACTGTATACTGTAAAGGTGAAAGTTTATTTTATCCAAAATTCAACTTAAGGAGAAGCCAGGTGTCTGGGCATAATCAAGAATTATTTGTCCAAGTACAAAGAGAAGCATCAAAGATTTTACAAAGTTTAAGTGGGGTAAGATAAAGTGTAATTAGAGAAAAATAAAAGACTGTTAGACTTCAACAGAGGCTAAAAAGCTCAGAAAATTTCAAAATCAGAACTGTCTAGACAATTCTAATTTTTCATGCTCTTAATGATTCATTGCAAGGCTTCCCACACTGCTTTTCCTTTTCTTTTTAAAAAGACACCTTATCCTGATTGTTATCATGTAACAGTTACATTAACAATGAAAATTACAACCCTGATTGATGTAGGCAAGACTTGTGTCAATCCCTATCAGATGATTCTTATTTTCTTAATTCAGCTTTCATATAATATTCATGCAAAATACATATTTTAAATACATATACTTAGATGATATACTATATCATCTAAGAATGTATTATACATACTATATATATTTTATTAAGAAAAAAGGAAAAAAAGCCTTTAATAAGGGGTGCTACTTAGTGTGCAAAATTAACTTTGGTGACTGGCAAGAAGAGTGCAAGCAGGCAATAATTTCTTTAAATTTAGGATGAATTTGAAGTTTCAAAGAAATTTGAAACATTCAGAAAGACAGCAGACAAAATGTTGCTGATAAGTACTCTCACACTCATTTCACTTCTTACTTTACAGAAATCAGGTTCCTTTTTATATAATCAGAAAGCAGAGAGCCACACAAGTCATATTCTAGGCTATTCCTTAATATAGGTCTCTTGTGTAGTTTTTCCAGACATCCAAAGGCTTTTGCATTAATATGTAACCACATCAATATTACTAGAAAGCATCTATGAGACAGCTGTGTATCAAAAAGATGGTTTTTATGAAATTAACATTTGCATGCCAGATCATATTTTAAAAAAGAATATGTAAATCAAGTTTGCTAAGCAGTCAGTGCTGCAACAGGAATGCTACTAAGCAGAGCCACAATAAAAGCTTGAGGAACTGAGGTGGTTTGTCACTCAATCCATCACTGGTCTATGACACAGGTAAGAGCCAGCAATCTGTTGCCCAGCACACCCGCAGGTGAGCCGTTCCCATCTGTCCCCAGCCGCAGTACCTGGGCAGACGGGCCGGTAGCTGTCGCCGCCGAACTGCGCGATGACTCCCACGCCGTAGGCAGCGGCCTGCCGCACCTCGGGGCTGCTGTCACACACCGCCTCCAGCATGGGCCGCAGGAAGTACTCGGCGTACTTGAAGGACGAGGGGCTGCAGTGCTCCACCACGTCGTCAAAGATGCACAGCCCCCACTGCCGGTCCGGCCACGGCCGATGGGGACACTGCGGCACAAACAGCCAACAGCTCAGACACCCCGAATCCTTGTACAGCCAATGAGTACATCAACAACAGTCACAGGAACAGGGGTCTAACACTTTGGTTAAAATCTTCAGGAGTGAAATTCAATCCTGAAACCATGTAATTTGCAGTAGTGATATTCCAGCAATACCATGAAAAAAACAAAATCCAGGTGTCCATCTTTGCACCTCTGTTTCACACTCCATTACATGTATCAGTCTCAATTTTTCTCCATGAGCCTGCAACACTTTTTTGTCCCTGCTCTCGAAATCCATTTTTGAGATACTGGACAGTCTCAAGGAAATTTAATTTCTGAAAACAGTTGTGTGTGTCAGTGATCCTGGATCTTTGAGACACAGATTTTAAGTAGCACAGCAACGACCCTGCTCGGAAAGCACGGGGTAACAACTTCATCCCTGATCTAGAATAAACCTTCTATTTTGTAAAACAGTAATTGCTACATTCTATCTACCAAGTTCTCTAAGACTTCAGCATGGATGGCATATTAACCCATCAGAAAAAATAATTATGTTTAAATTAAAGGAAAACAAGGTACTTACAATTAGGTTGACAATTAGTGGAAGTAACCTTTCAAACCATGGCAGTACCTTCTCCTTGTAACTACTGAATATTGAGTGCAAAATATCCGACACTTTAGTCAAAATATAAACATCACTGTCATCCTGAAAGGAAAAGGATACAATTCACATGAAGACTAACAATCTTTAAGGGAGTGGAAGTCAAAAAAAGTTGATTTATGACTTTTTTGGTAAAACTTTTTTTTAAAGTTCAATAATTTTCAATTCTTTGTCTAATTGCAGAATGATAGAAAAACAAAATGGTTTGGGTTGGAAGGTGCCTTAAAAATCATCTAGTTCCAAACCCCCTGACATGGCTAGGGACACATCCCACCAGACAGGGACACTTCCCACTAGAGCAGGTTGCTCAGAGCTCCATCCAACCTGGCCCTGATTGTTCCAGGGAATGGGACATCCACATCCTTCTCTAGGCAACATGTTCCAGTATCTTGAGGGACATCACTTGTTACTGTCATGTCGATACTGAGGCACTGAATTGAACTTTTTTAACATGGCCATTCAATCAATTCCTTATCTGCTGAATTAATCAAATACAGATCTCTTCGTATTAGTGACAAGGATGTTGCGTGGGACCCTTTTAAAGGCCTTACAGAAGTCAAGACAGATGACATCAGTTGCTCCCTCAACAGTCACTCCATCACAGAACCCACTAAATTAATCAGGCATGATTTGCATTTTGGAAGCTGTATCAGCTGTCTCTAATCACCTCCCTGTCTTCCACTGCTGCCAGGGAGATGTGTTCAAAGACTGTACTGGGCACAGAGACTGACTCACTGCTAGTTCCAGGAGTCCTCCTTTTCACCCTTCTTAAGTTGATTGCTAGAACTCAGTTGCCTAGATTTATTTCAGGGATAGAAAAATCAGATCAAGACAAAACTGTCTTGTGCAAATTTGCTGCTTCAATGGGTTCCCTTTACAGAAGGCAAAAGGCCTTTTTCCTCTTCTGTACCCTACGGATATCCTAAGAAGCTTTTGTGAAAAAGGAAATGGATAATTGCCTTTGTGATAAAAGATTGTGGCAAAAATAGAACAAATATTATTCTCCTCCTTTGTTCAAATTTTTCACCTTGCCCAGTTAATATAACAAACCAGTCAAATAAGGAACCTTACCTCAGAGCTATCAATTCAAGTTACATCTACAGGTGAGGATTATTCCCTGGACATACTTATGCTGGGAAAACTCTTAACTTTCTTTTACAGCAACTTCTATTGCACTCAGTATGGACCTTTTAACCAGTTTAACAGGCAGGGAAAACAGTACAGCTAGTTTCTGGTCCCTAGTGACCTTTACCTTTCTCACCTTCTGGTGACAAACTAGTAACTATTTATTGTGCAACAGGCAGCTTCCCACAACTGGATATTTAAACCCTTCCTAGTGAGCCAATTTCTGCACCATCAAGGCACACCTCAAGCAGGAGCCCTGGCACATGCACACAATGACATTAAGAGGTAGAGAACTGCTCCAGCACACCACAAGGTCCACCTAGCCTGGTACTGCCTGCTAACCAACAGCTGATAACAGATGCAGGAAGAGAGTGTAACACTTGCTTGGTGTACGCTTCACACTCCCTATCAAATCAGCAGTTTAGTTATTGCTGAAGTGAGGGCTGGATCTGAAACTACTGTTTGAATAACCTTCATGACTTCTGTGCTTCTTCTATTTCTGCTGCCTTGAGGTAAGGGCTACATGAACATACTCTGAGACCAAAGGTGTATATCCAAAACATAACTAATTTGTTAATTCTGTCCATATGGCAAGTGATGTCCTCATCCCACACCTCCTTTCACAGGGTAATGCAGATAAGCCTTTCTCCAGACTTTACAGAACAATCAGCAAACACTAGAACATTTTTAAAAACGCCTTGCAACTCTGTTGCAGAGTAGGGACTCAGCTTTTCTGAAACTGCTGCCTGCTTGCATTTTTCTAAGTACAGAGTGACACAGAGGAAATAAAAGGGTCTTGGAGGCAACAAAAATATATCCTCTTGAATGCTGGCCTAATTCTCAAAAGCCCAAAAGGAGAGTCAAGAACCACACTGTTATTTAAGACAGTATTTACATAGGGGTGTGATTTCTGGAGTCTGAATCCAAGTTAAACTCATGTGATCAAGCTTCATACCTGCATTGTACAGCAAAAAAATTTCTTAGTTCTTAAATTTACTGAGCACCCTTTGTCTTGTGTTATAAACAGCAGCAGCCATTCATTATTACTCTCTCTCCATACTAATAATGATTTCATAAAATTATTGTATCTCTTCTACAATCACCTCCACTTTAAACTATTAACTCACTTTGGTACCCTAGTGTGTAAGTAGTTAAGTAGTCACTTTGGTATTCCCTCATAAGCAAACACATGATGGATGGCAGCTGTTTATCCTGCTGTCCTTTTCTGTTTTTAGGCTATTCTTTTTGAGACAGGCTCCTGATATGACACACCAGATGTCTTGGGATCAGAGGTATAGAGGCCCAAGGTTAAGAGCCACCCAGCTTGCAAGGCTCAAAGAAAAAGCAAGTCAGCAAGGCTAGACCTAAGGGATGACCTCATTGCAGTCTACAACTTTCTCACTGGGGCGAGAGAAGGGGCAGACACTGATCTCTTCTCTCTGGTGACCAGTGACAGGACCAAAAGGAATGGCCTCAAGTTGTGTCAGGAAAGGTTCTGGTTGGGTATTAGAAAATACCCAACCAGAAAAAGGTTCTTCCCCCTGAGGATGGTTGGGCTCTGGAACAGGCTCCCTGGGGAAGCAGCCACAGCACCAGCCTGACAGAGCTCAAGAAGTATTTGGACAATGCTCTCAGGCACATGGTGTGATTCCTGGGATGCCCTGTGATGAGGCAGGAGTGGAGTCGATGATCATCGTGGGTCCCTTCCAACTCAGCTTATTCTGTAATTAAGTAGTCTGCTGTGAAATCTGTATAAGTATTAATGTCATCCAAGAATTGTTTGAGCAGATGAAGAAAGTAAAAAGCTATATCCTGAACTTCATACTTCAGCATATCAGACAAGGAAACCTTTCATATTTTCTAATTCACAAATGCAGTGTGACTCATTTCTTACTGTTTTGAAGGACAATGGTAACAAGATTCTTCTATGAAGAAATAATTCTAAGGATGCACTATGCCCTAAATGAGTCAAAAGCATATTTTTGCCATATTTCCATCCTGGTGCTTGTAGAGCAGAAAAATTCTTCAAACTAACTTACTTCATCTTGTAATGACTCTTCCACTTGCTCATCATAGTCTTCATCTTGTCTTTTCACTAAATTAAAAGAAAAAAATTAAACCACTGCCTTTGTATAAGTGCGTAAGAAGCCTGTGAAAGGGAAAAATTATGCAGAAACAAATTTAGAAAACAGGAAACAGTAGCGGAAGATGCAACAGGAATTCTCCATTTTTAAGAAGCTTCAAAAAACTTCCACAGAAAAGGAAGAAATACAGGATAGTCCAGTTAAGGAATGTGTAAAAATGCCCATGAAATAGAAACAAACACACCAGCTTGTCCACAAACTTAGAAACAATAAACTACTATTGCTTTGAGAAAACTGCAGACTTCAGATGAAAAAACCCCAGGGAAATGATAACACCATAGATGTGCACTGTCTCTCAAGTAAATCTGTCCATTAACTTTTGATTAAACCACAGTATGCTGAAAATTACGCCATCTTCATCCTCCACAAGCTTACGAATACAACTCATGGATTCTGTTAGTTCACAGTCCAATTACTTCACATAAATATACAAATCAGTGAAATTGAAACAGTTTTTTTCTTTGTCTTCAGAAATAATTAGAAATTCTGCTTTAAAGAACAGCCACATCCCATGTTAACAGGATTTGTGTTAACTTACCCTGTCTTAATTCTTGATTTTTAAAGTGCTCTTCTAGTTTTTCTTTCAGTATTCCTCCAAGTTCTTCAAAGTGTTCGTTGTTAAGGCATCCATCTCCCATTACCTCAATGCACTTGTGAAACAAAACAACCAGTTTTTCAGCTTTAAAATTTAACATGAGCAGCCTTAATGAAATCTAAGCAAACAAAGAATATTAATACATGCAAGAATAATATTAGAAGAACAGTCATACTGTAATCAATGCTCAAATTATACAAGTAAGGCACAGTACCACTGTACATTTCATACCCATAATTTCAGTTGCTCATGGTTACAATGAAAAAATTTGGTAACTGTTTTATTCTTGAAAAAAAACAAAACAAAACAAAACTTTTTTCATCAGCTGTAACAACATTTATAGTCACAACAAATTTCCAGTAGAGGAAGCCTTGCATTTATTTGAGCCATTTAAAGGAACACCAAACCGTCCCTTCTTATTTCAAAAAGCTACAAACAGTAATGCCATGAAATCTGTAGAATGTTACCTTTGCAAAAGAATGCATTATTTCTGAGAGGACATCAGACTCTGGCTCTGTCCCAATGGCTTTGATGAGAGCATCACACATGAAGTGCCACATCTGTGTGAGGTACTCGGGCCCACGAACCCTGGCACACTCAAGCAGGAGGGGCATCGACTCTGCGGCTGCCACTCGGACACGTGCCATTGTTAAGGAAATACAGCAATCAACACCAACAAAGCGCTTAGAATTTAACATCCCACCACCATGATGAAGTTCTTGGTTTTCTACCTGAAACTCATTTCATGACAATCCATGCATTTGATTTCTTAATTATATATAGATTAAATCATAGGAAAATTACACTGCCTGCTCTTTAGAAGCGGTTTCAAGCCTGTTTCAGGCCATGACAGAAAAGCTGTTCAAGTTCTTTTCTGCTTTGTTACACAAACATTGCTTTTTCTACTGATTGCTTATTTAAAAAAAAAAACAAACTAGGGGGAAAAATAGGAATAACACATTGCCTAATGTGTAAACCAACATTCTCTGAAACCATTTCTGCTATAAAGTCACAGACTATTTTAACATTAACACTTTCAATTCATTTAGGAAAACAGCAAGCACAATCTTGATTCTGAGTTTGTTTTCACATTGGTATTTGTTAATAGGATATCATCATGGAAATAGAATTTCAACAATGGAACCATCAGCTTTACAACTTGCTCTGTGTATTCCACAAATCCTTCTTTTAGCTCTTTTGCATAGCAAACCTGAAAAATAGAGCACAGATATACCTCTTTTAAGGGATAATACTTACATTTTTCAACTATGTAAAGGTGAGAGGGAGATTGTTAAAAGTGCAAGGGGTTTTTTAGCTTATTTTAAAAAACATGTAATAATTTGTTTCCCTTTCCCTCAACTGTGGTAATGTGACAAACCCTGATAGCCGCATGAGTTCTCACTCTTAGGGCATGCATGTATTTTTCAAACCAAATTCCAAAACAGCAATATATGCAAAAAGGAACTACTTTTTAACATATCCAATTCCTTAAGTTTTGCTAACAAAGAAAAACCATCTATTCATTTAAAAAAATTTACACTCCTAAGTAAATTAACTGTTTTTAATCAAGTAAACCACACACAACTAAGTGCTGTAATCCAAACTAAGCAGTATCACCCAAAACACTCTTTCACGTGAGACAAAAAATATTTTAGGTGCAGATTTTGGCTTCAGACTTGATTGACCAGAAACACATTGATCACCAAAACTGTTTTATTACTCACCAGCATTTGGCATGCAGTTGCTTTTTCTTCAAGGCCTGCAGTTTTAATTCCAAAACTCTGCTGATCACCTATGCTTACAAATTCCCAACCATCATCATCGCTCATATTCTCCATATCTTGTGCTGTTATACGGAAGGAAGGAAACATAATGTAAAACTACTACAAAATAATTTATTTCAGTATGCTTTTCAAGCAAAACATCATCTTAAACCTACTGTCTAAAAGAGCAACTTCAGGTTTAATGGATGCAGTCTTCATTAAAGGTCCCATGACAACAGGAAGGTACTGCTGAAATTCCTTTCCAAGAATTTTACACATTCTGGCCCATGCAGAGATCATGTAAGAAATCTAGAAGACAGAAAGCAGAATTTTCATGTCCCACATTTTATTTTAATGCATACTTAAAAGGAAAGCATCAAGGAAATGCTTTACACAATAGGACTTTTGAAAAGAATTTGTCAGCAGTCCCTAAAGCTTATTTCAAAGAGAAGTAATCCAATATGCAATCCACATAAAAATGCATCATCAAAAGACATCCCAAATCTGGCAAAACCTTGACAGCACCTCCAATCAAAGTTGCTATACATGTAAAAATGTGACAGTATAAGATTCATGATTACATTGAAAGTACCTGTTCTACAAAATATTTTTTCTGAAATATTTCCCAAATTTAAACAATACTGCCAAGCCACATTCCTGAAAATGGTAAAATAGAGCAAAAAGTAAAAAAGGTTGCAGTACTATGTTTTCAGAGGAGTATTTGTTTTCAAATATACAAGTTAAAATAGCTCTCTGCTCATTAGAACAGCTGCTTAACAAGTCTTGTTGATCTATTTATAAGAAGGTGACAGCAAGCTCAAATTTCTTCTGCAAATATAGGTCCTGGAAGTCTCATTTCCTAACCACACTTCTGTGAAAGATTCTAGGGCCATCTCAATGTCAGGTTTTGTAACACAGGCTGGACAATTAGCCTGAAAGGCCAGGGAAGGGGCAGAAACATCATGTATACAAGGAATGTTTTTAATACCAATGAGCTGTAAATACACAATTTCAACATACCTGTGGATCATCATCTTCTAGATCACTGAAGTCTGTTTGTGTCTTCAATAACAGCTGCATAACATCTGATGCATCCTGCATAAACTAGATACAGGAAACAACTATGTTTTTAAAGGCAAATTAAGATGCTACTTCTCAGAGACTTTGATGCTCACTTAAACTTTTTCAGGAATCCACATACAAAACTAAGTTCCCTTTGAACTGCATACATTTTGCCCCTGACACTGCCTAAATGTGATGCTGTGTCATTTTTCTTAAGGCAAAAAAAAAAAAACCTCAAAGGAAGAAAAAATTATTGCTTTCAACATTTTTCAGTGTGACAAGAATTACTTAAACTACAAAAAGATTCTATTGCAAATTTGTGAACCTAAGCAGCAACACAGTCATCTCAGAAATGCAACAAAGACAAGCACAGAAATCAGCAACAATACAGCTGCATTTTTAACAAGTGATTATATTTATTCAGTACTAATACCACAAAAATAAAGGCATTAAAAAGTGTATTTAGACCATTATACAAAATCTAAGCTTACCTTTTCTTTGCCAACAGCAAGACCAATTAGACTGATGCATTCAATAGTCTTTCCTCGCAAAAGTCTTAATTCCTTCTGAACAGCATTTTCAACAATGTGTTTTAGGGAGGGCATAAATAAATCATAGTAGGGAACAAACTTCTCCTCCACTGTATCTGCAACTGATGCAATTGAAGTCACAACTTGCTCCAGAACTAGCTTAGTGCCTTTCTGTATCAACTTGGAAAGAAGAAGAATAAAGTGTTATATTTTAAAAGCACACATTTTACTTAAAAGCATGCCAAATGTGAAAATCTGCTTTTGCACATATGCTAATTCTCGACAGTTTAGACCAGCATCAGCAGATATGTGTACTGGCTCATTTCTGAGGTCTCAGTTCAGCTATACTTATTCTGCTTATGTGACAAGGTTACCCTCCATCAAACAATTTTTTCAGGGTATTATACCTCTTGCAATTTTATCACCATAATGGAATGAAGATGCTTCACTAGATTATCCAAATATGGAATAAGCAGTGACTTGGGACAATCTTCAGTGAAGTTTATGAGTGCTGCAGCTGCATGGGCTTGAACACGTTGGCTGCCTTGATCCTCCATGGTTTGTAGAAGAGCTCCTATCACCTGAAAAAGAAATACTCCTTTCTCAGACAACAAGTTTCTGAAAGGGACATAATTTTACCACTTTTTTCCCCCTACCACTCTACTACTTGCCTTCTCATGAAATTTCTTTTGAAACCCGGGTGCAAAGTCCGTTGCCATTTGTCCAACAGCGTTACAAGCGGCGTATCTTACTCTGGGATGCTGAAAAAGTATTTCCCTCAAGCAGTTAACAAGTAGTCATAACAAGCAGTCATCTTTCATTTTCAGAAATGAAAACATTTTGAAATAATTACTAGAACAATACTCACAGGATCCTGAAGGAATAGCAAAACGAAATTAACTATTTCATTTAAAATTCCCTCCATCTGTTGGTGGCAACCTTCTCCAATGGCAGAGAGTGCCATCAAGCCCGCATGCCTGTACTTCCAGTCAGCTACAGAAGAGTAAAAATGAAGAGTTACTCATTTTGGAAACTACCAAGAACCACAAAGATGAATCACCTTATCTTTGCAGGGGCTGGGGGACACAGGAGGAGGCAGAGTGAAGAACAGGAGATGGAAGGGAAGTTAATGCATCTACTTGATTTGTTAAATACTCTTCTGTTTTCCTCATACATACTTCCAGTGATGCACAAAAAATTGAGTGTCTAATCCAGGCCAAATCCAGACCTAGAAAAAAGAATTCTTAACTGCTGATACAAGTACATACATAGTACTAATACCTGGAAACTGCATTTTTAATTAAATGAGCAGACCAGGCAAACATCAGGACAGTATTTTTAGTATTTTTATTTCCCTCTCCCCCATTTTTTTCTGTTTTAGTATGATCAGAAGAGCCCATATCTTCCTCAAGAAAAAGGTCTAATGACTAATGACTCAAACAGTATCTGAATTTAAAACAAATAAATGATTGGTATCAAACTTTCCAGCAGTCTTCTCAAGACTGTAGGAACAGCAATATTCTACTTATGATGTAAACTTTGCTCACCTCCAAGTCATACTAACTTATTCTCAGAGTAGTGGGTACTGTTGAAATTAATCTTCCATGCCTGTCCCTCTCTCTTTTTTTTTTTTTTTTGAGCAACATGTGATAAACTATAATTTATTTTCTTTTTTATAAAAATCTTTCTTTGTGCTAGAAATCATTGGGATTACAGAAGAGAAAACCAAAGGAATAAACAGTTTTACCAGATGACCTGTGAGAAAGGCATGTTACAGAACTTATCTCCCAAAATAGTGCAATATTTCATTATTGCTAACAACATATTACATTCCTGGAATCAAGAACATCACAGTTCAGAGCAGTAGAATCCTGACACTCAAACTTCTGTCTGACCAGGATGCAATGAAGTATCATCTTGACAGAAGACACAATAGAAAAGCAGCAGTTTATTTTGTGTTATTTCAGTTCATTAGATGTTCCTAGTTAAGCCTACACCTCATCACTCCCACTGCATTACTGTTAGCATGTATTCCAAACTTGAAATTCATGAATCTACAAAATGAAACACAATCTTCTTTGGACCATCTGGCCACCCAATCTCAACTCCAAAGTCTTAAATTATTATTTCAATAAATAATTGTAAGAAGGAGGGGATAGGAGAAGGAAAATCTTGACTTCTGAGAGTACTGTCAACACTTTAATCTAAGCGTCTTCACCTTTCCTCTGTCCCTACCAGTGAGAGCTTCCAATCCAATCCAAACAACATCTTCTGCACTTCCCTTCTCCAAAGAGTATTAATGGTTATGGACCCACAAGAAAACAAGCATCAGGGATGAACTGCATGACCTCCCCTTAACAGGAGTCAGGCCTTCAGTGACTATCAGACTCCACATTTCTCTGCATGTACTACAAAATTAGCTAGTTACTAGCCTAGAAGCTACCAACACTGAGTCAGGTTAGCTCATTTCATTAATAAAACTTTCTTTACAAAAAACCCATTTTAATTCCAAACAGACTTTGTGAGTGTTCACACACACAGCTGGTGCTACCTTGAGTAGCCCTCTGTTCCATACCCAAAATGCTAACAGCCTTTTCTGGACTGGGTTTTAAACCAAGAAGGCAGAACCCAGAACTTCAGCACTATCTTCTACTCCAAAGGCTCAAACCATAGGTCAAATGAAAGAACTTGAAAGCAATGCACAGTACGTTTTGATTCATTGGCTGAGCAGGCACTACAGGTATTTCAAGAGGAAAAGAAGCATCCAAAATAACTGATAAGAATATATAGAAACACCTCATGAAACAAGTATTAAAATCAGCATACCACATAGACAGACAGATTACCACTGACCTCAGTCCATCAAATTCCAGGGGGAAAAAACAAGTTTTCCTCTACAAACTGTAATGCATTAAAATTTCACTTAAATGCAGCACTTCTGGAGAAGGAAAAACACTGAGCTACAGAAAAACAGGTGGCACTTAAGACAAACTTAAGGTACTGTGAGAGGATCTGTTTAGAGATTTAGAGAGAATATTCTGAAATAGAAAAACCCCAACTCATCCCTTATTTTTATGTAATTCCCAGTGTTTTTTAAAAAATTGTATTGCTTTTATGACACCTCTGCTCAGCTGTCCATGTATCAGAAGAAATGTTATAATGCACTCTATGTAAGTTTATTAAATCAGTCTAAGAGAAAGTATAAACTTTCAAGTTCACAGCATGTACAGTTTTTGCTGCTGACATCAAAAGTGGAAATGTGTCATAACCTATCAAGGAGCTAAACAAAAAGACTTAAGAGGTATTGAAGCTCCTGGCAAGCACAGAATTGTTAAAAAACAAGAAAAGAAAAAGCAGTTACTTACGATTCTGAAGCATTTGCATTATATGTTCTTTAATCATTGGCAAAACAAGTTTCCCTCCAAGGCCACATGCCATCCTGTCCAGTGCACTCTCACCAGCCACCGCATTGCTAAATATTGATTACACAAATATCAGTGGTTTGAGATCTACAATAAAACAAGCAGTCCAACAGAGAGCTCTTCCCTGCAGTTCTAGTCTTCAAAATTTGCCATCTGAAAACATGAGCCTCTTTAAGTAAATACACCATATCCACATCTAAAAACACACACACCACCCACAAAATAGTTATTTACTATTCACTGAAATATTTGTTATCTGCAGGCCACTGCTTGAGTCTTATTAGCTGTAGGTCCAAAAGTACAGACTGAATCTCTCAGCAGTTACACACACCCAGAAAAAATTTGCAATGAATGAAGCAATAATATTGGCCATCGTCTTTTTGTCACAAGAACATAAACCAGTTCAGACTTGCTATGATTCAGGTGAACCAGCAGAATTCAAACTTTGGCACACAAGAGCCCTTTCTTGGATGGCTGTACTCAGTAGCATGGTCTCTTGTCAATGACTCGGCAGAAAACATCCAGTCCAGGTGAGCAATTTGTGACTCTTGGCCAGTTACAGAAGTTAGCATAGCCCAACATTATCTATGCAAAGTGATTTGTTCCACCCAATAGAATTATTCCCTATAAAAAAGCAAGAAAGTTTCCAGGACACAGATAACTACTGTTACAGTCTGGATATGGCTGGGAGTATGGTAACTCAAGGTTACTACAGTCCATCCTGGACACCCATGATGATGAAAAAGCTGAGTAATGGTTCACAAAGGGATCAATCTCCCCCTTCTTTACAGTTTCAATCAGTTGGGCCAGAAACATGTTTGAATTTCCAAGTCTCATTACAAGCCATAAATAATCTAGAAACTCACATGTTGTGAAAAAGGTGTTTGTGAAAAGATATTGACAGCATTGTATTTGTTCCTCAGATTGGTCATGTTCAAATAAAAACAGACACATCACCAGCAGGACAATGAAGCATGGGCACACAGGGTTAAACTGGAGCAAACTCACTGAAGCTAACAGACACTTTCATCTGAAATTCCATTCCTTGAGCTTTCTTCCCACCATTAATTCACACATTCAGTTTTAAGAAATAAAGATAGTTTATCTCAGAAAAATGACCCCACATCTCCCTCTAATCTTTGCAAGGCTTTTGCCAAGAAAAGAGGAAGTCGGATTAATCTTTTCCTCCTTTACAATGTCACGCCTTTATGAAGCTGGAGCAACAAAAAACTGGAAATGCTAAAGTATTCCCTGCTGCTTTTGTGTGGGCTGACTCATATCCCCATTCATCAGATCTGAACACACCCTAACTAGGGCGCAGCCCAATGATCATTAGCCTGCTCCTGGGTCTGCACAAAAATTTCAGTCCTCTTAGGAAGCTACAAAGACTCAAACACCAGGAGACATTAGCATGCACATCAGCCATGCACTGAGCTCTCCAAAAAGGTGAGCTTCAATGGTGGGAAGCACATAGCAGCACCAGGAGTGACCCTGCTGAAAGAAAAACTGCCCTCACACACACCATCACCAGAGACCAGCTCATGTGCAGCAGCTTGTGTCTAAGCCTCAAGCTCTCCTATTACTTCAAGGGCCAAAGGAGCTCCTTCAGGCTAAGGCTGTTGAGAGTAACTTGTTTTCTGATCTGTGCTCACTATTTGTGACTTCTAACTAAGAAAAGGAAAATTTTCATTACAAAATCCATAGGCAGCTAAGCTGTATTTAGAAGAACATCCATAGGAAGCTAAGCTGTATTTAGAAGAACAAAGTTACTCTGCTGACAATAAAAAGAAAATGACATGCCTCAAGTGCATGATTCAGCATCCTTACTAAGCTGCCTACAGCAAGCCATCTGAATAAATTTCCACACTCTGAATGGCTTGATAAGGATATGAACTTGAATATTCTATTCCCCCTTGAAATTTTATTAACTGAAGAGATTCAAATACTTAACAAACCTGAATGTAGTGGTGGTGTCTGACACCTGTATAGCAAAATTTCAGCACTCAGGAAACAGGCTAAAAGGGTATGGTCTACTATGTGAGGGAGAGAAGAAAGGACAGCTCACTTTCAATTTCATAATCAAAGAGAACTAAAAAGATTATTTCAAGTAAGGCAAAGATTATTCCATAAATTCCTATGCATCAGTTCTACAGGTGTCTTTTACATGCCTGCTATCTATCAGAAGTTGCTTTACAGGGTAAATGAACATCTCTTTTTTAGTGTATTTTCCTACGAAATCTGTAAGTGTTCTGAGATAAATTGTCTCAAAACAATAATTACATGAGTCTGGATGAACCAGGTATGTCAAAGAAATGTCTAGACTGGTAAATTAACATCCATGTCTTTACAGAAGTGCGGGGATAGTTACCTCCTACACCTATTTCTGCTTTCTTCACTCTAACAGTAGCTGGACAAGAGTAAATGTAACAGGATGCTGTATGCAAACCCCTATTTTAGTAAAAAGTTGGAGCAAGCTACAAAGCATGTAGGAATAAGCAAATCCAAATGACTGGACATCTTTTGATCTTCCTTGCCTAACACACAGCAAGATAAGCTATTGCTAGCCGTACCAAGGGATGTAAAATAATAGCAAAATTGTAGTATTTTTGGTCTAGGTGAAATCCAACAAGGAATTCTGCCATGCATGACAACATCCTTCCAAAGTCACCTTTTTCTGAAAACACCACATTTTCAAGGGCATAGATACAGGAAAATAAAAAGACATTGGTTGTGGATAATTGAACAGGCCAATATGCTTCAACATGGCTTCCAGCTAACTTCAGGATTAGCCCTCAGTTTAGAGGATTAGGAGGCACTGACTTCTGAACTGAGTAATATAAATGACAGAAAAACAAAAGCTAAAGGCTTTGAAAAGCTACAACAGTAGAAAACAGCAAACATGGGGACATGCAACTTGTCTAATTACAGCAAATATGAAAACTGAGATAATTTACTTCCTTGCCGAACACTGCCTAAGTAACCTACAAATAAACTGCTCATGACTGAAGGAACAAAATTACAATAGCTATTTGAATAAAGAAAAAGCAATGCACTATAGGCATTTGCATTCTGCACTTTAAATGTGCCTTTAGCCACAGCCTTGGTAACACATTGAAACAACTACTTTCATAATTACCTGTCAAAATCATCATCTGCAAGCTCATCTGCATTTGCCCAATCTTCATCTTCTTCCAAGTCAACCATCATTGCTAACATCTGAGGAACTAAAAAAAAAAAAAGTTTTAACTCAGTTTGATCTCTTAAAATAGATTCTCAAATAAAAAGTATGAATTTCAAGTTTTCTTTTTTCAAAAATTTTTGAAGAAAACGAGCTTTTCTTCCAGTAGCAGATGGTCAGGTCTGTCAAACTGCATCAGCCAATAATCCAACTGATTGCCACAGAAGTATTTCCAGAACATTCAAACTGAGAGTAAAAAAGTCTTGTGTATAATTTACCAAGACTCAAAATTTTTTTGTAGATCATGACAATGATCTTATAAAAAGCAAAGTCCTTAATAAAGTCTATATTCTTGAAACAGTTAAGAACAGTATTATATGCCTTAAGAACTCTGATATACTTCCTTGATTTTCCTTAAACTCTGGCATCATCCTTTGAACACTTATTAATGAAAGAGACTATTAATTAAGAAAGAATACTACTGAACCCTTAGTTTTAACATAATAATTTTTTTAATGTATTTATATAGTGGTCACTTAGCATAAAGCTTTTCTCTTACAATGAGGCCATGGTTTAGAACTTGAGATTTCCTTTTTCCCACCTAATGCAAATTTTTCTTTTGTGTAATGAACATATCTTGCACACTATAATCCACCAGTTTTCTTCTTCTACCTCTAGACAGTCCACTCTTCTCATTCTAAGTCTTTATAGAGACTATTACACAATCTCTATCACAGCATTAAACTCCTATGCAATAAGCATCAGCAATTCTTACCAGTTGTCACAGGAAGGAGCACAGTGGTTTGTTTGCTCTAAGTCTACCTGCTGCTGTGCCCTTCAGAAGCACAAGGGGTGAAAAGTCTACCTTGCACTTCCAGAGCAAAGTAAGGGGCTCTTAAGCACTTCTTTACTCTGTACGACATATCAATCACTCAGAGAAGTTGTTTGAATTTAGTATCATTTATGCAACAAAGTCTCACTTTGAGCTGGAGACCAAAGGTTTCAATCAAATATTCAACCTTTGATCTTTAACAATCTTTTCAGCACAGCCTACCACACGTCTTGAAGACAGACAGCTACCACAGGTAACTGCCCTTTACAGCAACCTACCTGAAAAACCAGTAGGCATCTAGTCACTGTTCATGCTGCTAATGAGATTTACTGGAACTGATCAAGTATACTGCAATTGCTGAATTTCACAATACACCCACACTATTGTAATCTAACACACAGACAACACTCTAAGCAAACTCACCACCACATATCTGGACAGATGAGAAACTTCTGGTCAACTGATGACAGAAAAAAACTATTGCTCACTGATAGCATTGTAGAGCAAGTATCAAAAAAGATCAAATTATGGATTTATTTGCTTGATGTGGGTATGTGTTTTCAGATAGAAAATATCCTATGGCTACAAAAACCTCCAGAGGGCTCTTATGTACTATCAAGATAACTTCACAGACACTATGGTCCCTCTGGCATGATGCCCACATGTCAGTTTTATATACACTGATTAGACTTCAAAAAACATCAAATTACTGCAGTCCAGAAGATTTTCAGACACAGACACATATAAGTACACAGATGACAAACATGGATTGTCACAACAGCTATGGAATATGGAAGACAAACATCATCTAACAGAAATGCTTTGCGGCTCCAAAAAGTCATGTCAGTGTTTGCTGCTACAAACAAACAAGGCTAAGAACACACTCATCAACGTGCTCTGGCCATCATTATATCTAGAACCTACAATTTCTTGTTTCTTCTTGATGTTTTGCGTGAATGTGACTGCCAGTAAGTGTAATTTCACCAAGAGTTTTTAAAAAAATGTAGACTGTGCATAGAAATTTCAACATTGTCCCAACAAGCCCTCAAAATTTAATTACTGCTAATATATAGACTCTTACAAACAAGTTAAGCTTGAGCCCACTAAGCCTGCTTCTTATCAGAGCAATAAAACTCTCTGCAATCCTGTGAGCTCAGGAAGGGAATTCTTAATCCAAGTGGATTCCTGAGCAGCTAACTGGCACACAGGACACACACTCCTAAACCAGCACTGTGCTCAGTAAAAGCAGCACAAGATGACAATGTTGCCCAAGTCCCAGCTCTAGTCGTGGGTATCAAGTGATCTAGCAACTTCTCAGTTGAATGAAAACAGAAAGCCTTTTAAACTAAGATACAAAGCCAAGAAAAAAGCAGTCCCTTTTTCCTACCTTTTTATCAGGCCCTGAACACAACTGCTTTACCAGTTGTGCAAAATAAATGTCTTTCTCCTAATGATATATTAATAAGACTAACTTTACAATGAACTGCAAATGAAAGGCATTTCTTTCCCATATGGTGCTTTATCTTAATAGAAGTATTTCATCCCTGAACAGCAACTAGCAACCCAAAATAACAGGAACACATTCTAAAGAGGTAAGAGGTACTTCTCTCCTGAACAAATAAGAAGCTTGTAATGATCTGGGGTCAGCAAGTGTCAAGTGTTAATAATTCCAACAAGCTACAGGATGGAGTGAAAACAGTGTTCTGAAAATTTACAGATTCCAAAATACGTTCTAAAGAACCTCTTCTTTAAAAAAACTATTCTACTAGCAGACAGAACTTCTCATCAATATTTTTAACACTTAAGCCAAGTACATTCAGTTTGCAACATTTTCCAACAGAAGCTTTATAATTTTAGTGACATCTATACAACTTTCCTCATGCTGAGGACACAGAAAATTTGTAGTATTTTTGAGTGGAGCACACAGCAAAAGTTATCTTTTATGCAGGTTTCAGAAAACAAGAATTTAGACAAATGCAAGTCTGACAGGGAGGGAAAAGCAGGCTACGCTGCTGTGCCAGGGCCCTGATCTAGTCAAAGAAAAGGTTTAAAAGGCAAAGAAACACCAGTGCAAGCAGCACTGATGCTGGAGCTGCCCAGAAGACATTTATTTTTAGCATTTCAAATAATAATGCATGATTTTAAAAGTGCCTCTTCAAAGACTTTACCATCCACATGTTAAATAGACTAATTAGATTATTTCTATGTATTTATACCAGCATGTGATTTTTTAATTCACAGCTTTAACTCACCACTGATGTTCAACATACATGCTGAATTCCTCAGGCTTGACTTGCCAGCACCACAGAGTATCTGGCTTACATACCAAACTCCAAACTTAGAACTTCAGGACTAAATGCTGTTTTTTGTTACAGTAAAAATTTCCAAAGCCAGCTGAAAAGCATGCAAGTAGAGTTTTCCTTGGAAATATCTAATAAGAGCCCACTGTATGTTTATTCAAATTTTTGGTGCTGCATAGGCACAGATTAATTTATGAAGAGTCATAATAGAAGGGGGTTACTCCGTTAGGTAACACTGAATTGAGTTTTCTTTAGTTATGAGCACCAGCAAACTTTCAGTTAGATGTGGTTTTGCCACTGACCAACAGCAAAGTCAATTTAATTCTGTAAAAGAAGACTGTTTCAACAAAGAAAATGAGGAAAATACTTACTGGCTTGTGCAATAATATTTGTATGCCTCCTCAGCATAGCAGCAGCAGTTTCTGACAAGGCCACAATTACTTCAAGTGCCAGCTGACGCTGCATGTTACTGAGACTGGCATCTGCACACAACTACAACCCAAAAGTTAGAGCAAATGGTTAGAACAGAGGTTTTGGGGTGGAAAAAGTGATTCTTAAAAAGCATTCCTAGCTTTACCTTCAGAGTTAGCTGCAAAGTAGCTTCTAAATGTGGTCGTAAATACTTGGGAACGGAATCTGCAATTTCTACAAGGGATTTCAGAACAGAATCATCATTTTGGTAGCAGGAATCATTTAGAGCCTATAAAAAGATAAGATGGAGATAAGATTAAATAAAAACAAACAACATTATGAATAGGACCAGTGTTATAGAAGAAATTTCATTAATTGTATTCTTGTTTCTCTGAACAGTCTCATTTAGTATTAGTAGCTAAGCAGCCAAAGCCTGAGGCCACAAGAACTGACCAGAGTAAACTTTTTGTTAAAGCTAATGCTTCTAACAATGAACTAGCTGATTGCAGCAGATACAAGCTGAATGAAGAAGATAAGAATCAAGCAGACAATTCCAAGAGAATGAAGTAACTTCATCAGAAGATCAGTCCTGCAACAGTGAAAAAACCAGTGAGAAATCAAGAGACCACCAACCAGAAGTAAGTGGCTGGGGACCAGGCCATCAGCAACACAAGTACAATTGAGAGATGTGAATTGGGATAGGGGTCCCGCTCTGGAGGCACCAGCTCAAGCTGTAACTTGAGAACTAACACAAAACAATTAATCAGAAGCCTTCACTCCAACTTTCAGCAGGATCCCAGAGTCAGACTCTGCTATGGTGACCTGTGTGCATAAACCCATAACAGGATACCATGCAGCATCCAAAACTAAAAGTTTTCTACAACTAAGTTATGGCTCACAATATTCAAATCTAACACTGCAGACAATCAGAGAGTATTAAGGTCACACATCAGAGGCTCCAACATGCAAAACCACTTGGTTCTGACAACTTCAAAATCCATTTAAAAGGAAGTAACTTGGCCTGAAAGAAGGAAAATGAGCCTAACTTCCCTTTCGCCTGTTACGTGAGAAAAGTTTTGAATAGCTTATGCTTACAAACACCAGGAACCACAAGATTAAAGAAGTTTTTTCCAGACATCCCTCCAGAGCCACCAAATTAAAGCAGACCTTTCAGCCTTCAGTCACAGACATGGAAAAGAGAGAAAGAAATCAAGCTTTTTGCAACTGTATTTCCTAACCCATGTCCACAATCTGAAAAGTAATTTAAAACTTGGTTTTAACTGATCAGGGTGATATTTTAGTGCCAAACCAGAACGCTGTTACTCAGTGGTGTTAGAATTCAGAAGGAAACAAAGCTCCAAAGAAAAAAGTCTTTACACTCACTTCTGAGATTTTGAAAGGAATTTTCATTAGTGATGTACTTTATGTCTTAATGTTGAAACATTTTTGAAGTAACTAAATAATTTTTAACCTTTAAGTCTATAACTCAACATTTTTGTTAATGGCACTTATATAACCCACACTTTCAAAACAGAAGCATCATCTTCTAGTACCAGAAATGTTGTGGAAAAATCCGGGAAAAAAAAATCTGTCACGGTTAAGGCCTTTTGGTCTAACAGCTATAACATCCTCTGATTCTCTCAAAGGACAATGTAATATTTACTGGAATTTTCTGCAAAACTGTGTTTTATATCAGTTGCAACTCTGACAGTTTTTTTAAGAGTGGTTTTCTGAAGAAAGCAGCTCAAAGTGAAAAGTGAGCCCTAAAAGGCAAAATTACTTTTCTATAGTATCAAACAATCTCCAAGAAGTCAGTGAAGTTCTATCTGCTTTTACCTCCCTTTGCAACAGAAAGCTTTGGGTAAAAGTTTCAACTGTCAGTTTTGAAAGTTCAACTTCCAGCATAACCATTATAGATCTTCTACTGAAAGAACTGATATGCCAAGTCAGAATTTTATTTTTAGCTTTTTTAGTGTCAGTGTTTCAACAAAATTAATTTCAACAGCAACAAAAAAAGCATCCAACTGTCTCCAAAGGTCACTCACCACTATTCTAACACATTCCTATTTATAAACTCGGATCTTCATATCCATCTTGTGTTACCACAGCCTGAAAATCTAGTTCTTCTTGCAATAAGTACTTTAAAAAGACAGATTTCATAGCACAGCTCTGTGCTCTGTATTAGCAAAAGAAAGCTTGAAAATGTGAGCCAAGTGCATGTGTTGTTACAGTGTCTTCATAGTAGCATTCAAAGTTATAGCACACAGAGTGGGCTATTAGCCTGAAATCCAAAACCCATAGACTTTTTAAGTGCCTCACATCAAGACAAATGGCATGACCACCCCAAACCCTGCCTCGCCCCCACTTACACAGTAGTACTGTGCAGCCAAGGTCCTCTCAGGCAGTTACAACTTTTAAACAACAAATGTTATTGAAAAGGCATGGACAGGGACTAATCACCAAATAGAGACCTCAATATCAAAAACTTACACTACAGCCCATTTTCAAGTTCAGGTGATTTGGAAAAATTGCTCTCAGTTTGCATTTAAGATCAAGCAGAATTCCATCAGTTGCAGATGCCACTAGATTTAGCAAAATTTTTCTTCAGCTTGCCACAAAGCACACGCAGTTTACAGCCACACTGTCAACAAGAACCTGCTGTTCTGACTGTAGTGAGAAGCCTGTCTTTAATGTAAATTTAGCCTAATTTAAAATCACCAGAAATTCACTTCCTGCGTTATCATAGGTACTTAGTGCTTCCACTGTTTCTTGATATAGAAAGGGAAGTGTACTGTGAATTTTTCAGCCTTCAGAGCTCAAACCATTTCTGTCTCTGGTTTGATTTACAAAAGGCTTCTCTGCAAAAGTATATCACCTTACACCAGAATTTCAACTTTGGCTCAAATTCATCCATCCAAGAGATGTAATCCAGCCCCAGAAATTACATGAAGCTTAAAATGGCATTTTATTTGCAATTTCCTAATTTATCAAACAATAAAGATCATTTCTACAGACTTTTGTTCTCAGTCTGAGCATCTATGTTCAGAATAATTCTATGCTTTCCTTTAAACTGAAGAGATACAGGATATCACAAGTCCATGAATTCCCCAATTACAGATTATTTCAAATCTCAGGGTAGCCCATATTTGTATTTCAATATCATGGTTAATTTAAAAGCTGTATGATTTTGACCTATATGCCTTACAAAGAATTTTAACTCATTAATCTCTGTAACACTGTGTAAGTTGATCAGCACTGAGCTATTTTCCTTAAAACCCTATCAAATATCCTCTGTTTGCAAAATTGCTTATTAGTCTACACTTCATCTTGCTGGCAATTGCTGTCTGGCTAAAAGAGTCAGTTAATTCAGGTCTCAGCAAAAATTCATGGATTCACAGATCAATAACTTACATTTGTATATAGACAATACCAGTAATGGCACAGTAAGAGTAACTAGTTTAGTTTCTTACCTGCAAGATTCCAGGCAGCAAGTCTGCAAAATGTTTAAGAAGGGGAGCATTGAGCTCATTAGCAAGCACAAATGCAGCTGCAGCTCTAGCAGACAAAGTCTTGATCTAAAAGACATGATTGACAAAATAAATGTGGGAAACTAGTACTGAAGCTTGCCTCTGTTAGCTTTTAACATGGGATTATGAATTTTACTTCAAATAAAGTAAAGTGATAATGAAGACCTTCAGCATCTACATTGCCTATAAAAAGTTTATCATATGAGGTAGCAAGTAGTCCCTAGTTTAGCTTTTTTGTTTTGGTGGTTTTCATTTAACGGAAGAAAAGAGGAAAAAACCCTATTGTTTTCAACTTTATCAAAACTTCAAATGTGCACGCAAGTGTCAGTCTCATTTTTCAAGAAGTGTGAGCTAAGTGTTTAAGACATTCCTCTTTAAAGGCATGACTTGTGGTACTTTAGAAAATGTTATTCAGTTGACTTTCAAAGGTCAGAAAAAGTAATCCTTGGGGGAGCAGCAAACTGAATCCATGTATCACAGCAGGGTTTCCTATCCTTGCCCAGCATTTTCCATAACAAGAGAAACATTTTCAAAGTACAATTCTCTGCACAAATCAATTAATCTGAAGCCTTCTAGAAAAGCAAGGCTTGCTTACACACCCTTAGAGCAAAACATGCAGAATTCAGAATTTAGAGGCATACCATGTACAATCTACATACACTGTATGTAGAGACATGACAGACTTACAATGCTAAACACAAAGGTCAGAAAGAGAATTTAACATGGAGTTTCTGACCCCTCAATGCTGCTGGCTCAAACCCCATTTGCCTGGGGCCACTGCAACTGGGTTTCTCCAAGCATAACTAGGGAAGAATCTGGGCCTAAACAACGCAGATATGGGCAGCCAGTCAGCTTTAGGACCACACAAGGGTCTGAGCCTTTGGTTTGCAGCAGGCACAGTCAAAACTCTCTATGTACATCATTTTCAGGTAATGCAATTCTCTGATTGAAATCTATAGTTTAAACTTTATGTTTGAGACTACTGCACTGAGTTTCTATGCTCAGAACATACTAAAATCCCCAAAGAACATAAAGGTCTTACTGAGGGATGTTCCTGATCTTGCATACACTGAACCAGCATTCTCTTAATGACATCCAAATAGTGCTGCTGTTGATTCCCAAAAATCCCAGGAAAATTCCTAAGGATAAGACCAAACCATTAATAAAAGTTGACACAAGTTAAGGCTAAACTAGTATGTCAAACTTATCCATTAAGTTCCAGACTGTAACTGCACACATTTGAGTTAAGTAAGCCACAATACAAGAAACTAAATTAAATAAATATGATTGCTAGTTAATTACATTGTGACAGTTTTTCCTTCATTTTCAGACATGATTAGGCTATCCTACAAAAATGTAGCTTACCAGAAAATATGTAGAGCAGCCTCACGCAGTCCCACATTCTGAGAGCTGACAGAGTCAAATAAGAATTTCAGAACTTCTGGCCACTGGTTGTTGCCATCTTCATCTACATTAAACACAACAAAGTTTTAGGATAAGCAAACTTCAGAATGGTGAGATATCAGTGGGGCAGGAAAACCAATCATCACTGACTCCCTGATCTGAAGATGTACCTAAGTCACAATGTAAAATATTGTGAAATGTTTAATCTAAAAACACTCATAACAGAAGGTGATCTCTGTTTACTGCTATATAGCAACACTCAAAGAAAGAAACTGATGCAATGTTCAGCATAATTCATGACAATTTACACAAAACTGGATTTATAAACCTTAATACAATCTCACCTAAACTTGAGCAATTTAAAAAGCAGAGTTTAAGAATCTTATTTTCATCTGGTCAAGGATAGTGTAAACAAATATTAGGTTCTATTATAAGCCATGGAATTAGTTAGCACATCATGTGCAAAAGCCTAAGCAGAGATACAAACACAACCACTATCAATACATAAACATTTTACTACAGTATCAACTTATATCAATAAAGTACCTATTAAATTCCTGGCCAATTCAGCGACTATGTCACATATTTTCTTCCTCATAGTGGACTGCCCTTCTAACTGGATAAAGAGCAGCAGTTCACTCTTGACTGATGTCTGATCCTCAGGTGACAGAGCTGGATAAACTTCTTCAAATGCAGATGACAACAGGCGGCGCAGAAGGACAGCTGCCATCTGCCGAGCCTGTTAGGGAGAAGTGTGTGTGTGTTAAATGTCTGACATGATCATCGTGCTCCTGCAAGGGAACATCCACACGTGCTCCCAAATGACACTTCCATGGTGTAGACTTCTTTGGTCAATGGAATACCTCTCAAGCAACAGATGACAATTATGATAGTGAAAAAAAACCATACTAAAGAAACATCAGCTTACAACCATGTTTCTGACAATTACATCCCTCCAAAGAAATAATGACAGTACTGAGGTATTCAGGCTTTTTCTATAGCTGAACCTCAGAAATATTTTATGGCAAGTTAAGAACTTAGCTATGCTATTCAAAGATCTTTAAAGCATGAATTCTTTCTATTTTAAATGGCCTAATGCGGTCTTTATAATCCAGACACGTGTTTCTGGATTAAAAAGTGACTTATTGGGGCAATTTTGTCAGATAATTAATCTGTAAACCCTCCTTCACATTCTCAAACAACTAAACCCAAATCCAAGTCAAACCAAAGCTTTCAGTGTTTTGTAGGTGTATGATGACACTTTATTCTTTAAACTTGAACTTAAGCATAGGAACCTCAAAATCACATATTATAATCTTGTATCCTGTATGCATATACCCATTTTACAACAGTATAATTTCTATATCCATATTCATTTATAATTGTACAAGAACTAGAAGCAAAAAATACAATTAATTCAAAATTAATAGAGCAACACATGCAGTAAAGGTAAAAAGACACATGAAGCTCAGTGAATAACTTAATAGAATGTTCACCAATTGGTGTTTAAGGACACATCAATTAAAGATCACCACCCAAACTTCTAAAGTTTAACACATGTAACAAAACCTTATCTGTGCTAAATTCTCACAAAAAATAATCCAAACTCAGTTTTTTCCTAAAACATTCTTATTTAATGTGCAAATGAATGACAGTTTCATTTATAAGGCTTTCAAATTCAAAACTCTTCAAGGAGCAGCAAAAGTAATCAATTCCAATTTCTCAATAGTGTTACTTACATTACTATATAAGTGAAACACAAAGTGCTGCTAAGTGTTAACTTCTAACATACCCTGTAATTATCAGGTATTGCTAAAACCCAAGATACTATTCTTATGTTCTGCAGTCTCCAGACTCACTGTGTCTTTTTATAATCTACCCAGCTCTCTTCTGTACAGCTGAAGAGTACTGCACACAAAATGTCTCTGTACCAGCAGAAGGAAAGGACTAGAACTGGATCCAACTCTATCATTTCTTATCTCCTTGTCACCATCTCCAGTAGGGACTAAGGCCCCCACATATGCAGGCTCAGCTCTTCCCTGGCAGATGTAAGGAAGGCAGCAGCTGAACAGTCACAGTGCCCACCTGTGCTGTAGCTCCCATCAGAAGCCAAGATTCTCCAGCAATAGTCATAGGGGAATGTGAGTTCAGAAGGATGTTCTTCCCCCACTGCCTGTGGGAATCTCACTAACAATGTGTCCAAAAACTTTCATGGTACCAAAATATAATAATATCTTTCTTTCTCCCATCCCTTGGAGCACCAATATTGGGAAAGATTAAATTTTTCTTCATTAGTATGGTAAACTTACATAGAAATGCCTTGAGTAGGGAGCAAGTTCACTAGGACTAAAGAGGGCACAAACTCTGATGTTGTCTTCCCTTACTCAAGGCATCGTGTTTCAGTGAGGATTCCCTGACACCTGATAATGACTGAACTCACATTTTATTATGTTCTTTCATGAAGTACTAACAGGTGGGACAGTCAGGGAACAGAGGTGAAGACTACATGCTTTATGAAAACAAGGATAAGAATTTCCAACTCTGAAGAATTTAAAATATTAGAAGACTGATAAAAAGGCTGACTGCAAAGTAAAAACACAAGCAGGAAGGCAAGCAGAAAGACACAAGACCAGCACTACACGGATTATCTCCTGGTTATAGTTACTAGCTTAGAAAAAAAAACAATCTCCAAAATCCCCAAAGCAAATTCAAGTGTTCTAAGGAGTGACAAACTGACTACTGACTTCTAATAATAAAAAATGGCATCTTTTCCTCAGCAGATACTCACTTACATAAGAAAACTATCATTGACAATTTAATTACAAACATGGCTGAATTAATGGCACTTCCAGGGTTGTTTCCTCTACTCTGAGAAAGAATATATGTATTTTTCACAGACCCCAAAGGTTCATTAAGTTTAAGTATTTCAAAATATGTACTTAAACAAGCATTTCAAAATTCTGCAATTTAGTAGCAATAGCTTTTAATGAGGAGGGGAACAATATAAAGCATACATCCCCAAAGAAGGAATTCCAGCTACCAATGAAGCATAAAGAGAGCACATTTTTTTCCCAGCATTGGGTCTTCTGCATGTCTAAATTACTGATATGCTCACATGTAAGTGAAGTGTTAAACTTATATTAATAGAAGTAGTCATATTAAAAAGTAGTCATAATACTCAAATTTCAGCATACTGCTTCTGATTAGTAGAATTTATAGCGTGTTAAAAATGTTTTAGTATTTTAGGGATGAGGGAAATAAAGCATAAGAAAATCAAATCAATTTGCTGAGCAGGGCAGCAGCAGAATTATGACAGCAATCTGGGATGCCATGCTCTCCACTAATATTCAAAGCATCCATGTAACCCTACCTATTTTATAACAAAAAGTTTGACTATCTTGTGTAGCACTGTCACACTGAATTTTACTTTTGTTTTATTGTTCAAGTTCTCAAGGAGGAAAACATGCAGAGACAGAAGTAAAGAACATTTAGCACATGGTTCAAAGATGGACTTGTCATTCAGAGATCTAGTCCTATATGGAATTCAAAGCACAGAGTGCCCAAGGTCCACAGACAACTCAAAGGCAGAATTGTGGTGCATCTTTGGGCTGCCTTCCTTCCCAAAGGCTAAACAGGGAGCTGTCCACAACAGCAGTCTTCAAACTGGGAAATGCATCCCTTCATGTGACAATATGGGCAGACGTCTGGGAGAGGTCAGGGGCCCCCAAGAAGGCTGTGAGTACAGCAGAAACAGTTTTACAGAGCACTGTTATTTTACTAGTCATCTCTAAATTAGGACACAATCAAAACCTGCCAAACCAGAGTTAACTAAGAAAAAACAAATGAAGGGGAAAATGCAGAACTTCTGCTCCTCTCAAAGGCTTATGTGGTAAATCAAAACTGCAAAGTAACAGTCTAAAATATTTAAGTCCTACAAATAAAATAAATCAATTCAGCTGTGAATATATATCATCTTTCTGTACAGCTCTTTAAAATGCAGTTGCATAGAAAGTAGTCTAAATTTCATAACAGTGAGACTACAAATGCAGGAAGAAAGGACAAGCCCCTTCTCAGACTGGTGTACAAACGTGCACATCACCTGGCACAGAAGTGTTCTAGTTGCTAAGTCACATGCTTCCCTCCACTTCTGTGAACAGTGTTACTTTGCTGTTAGCAAAGTGTAAAATAAGAACAGAGGAAAGAGGTGAATATTTCCATAGTTTAGGCATCTGGTTAGGCAGGAAAAAACCTGTTACACAGTTAGTTAAAAGAGTTATTCCAAATCTGGCTTAATGGTGTTTTCAATGTTAAATACAAGAAGTACTTGGGAGAATGATCTGCATCCTTGTTTCTCCATTTAAATGCCAAAACTACTGGGTTGCAGAGGCAGGACTTCCCCAGCTGCTGTCTGAATAGTCCTACAAGTCTTGTACTCTCCACAACACAGACATACAACTCATGCAAACAGGATGGGGCATTTTCTTCATCCTAGTTTTCCTGCAAGGAGGTAAAGCAATGCAAAGGCTTCAAGATGAAGAGGGATCTGAACCCAGCTTCCACATAGCCTGGACAAGGCACGTTTAAAGTTCTGAAGCTCCTTCCAGCATCCTGTGTTTGGTGGCACCAGTACATTCAATGTGCTCAGAGGACACATGCCAGGCCCAAAGCTCTATCCACTGGTGACAGCATTTGGATCTCTATAAAACACATGCAGAAATTACCTGTTGATACCAGCACCACATTAAACACACACAGAATGCTTCCAAGCATATGCAGTGTTTATATGCAGCGTTTAGATTGAGCATGGGGATTACTTCACTTAGGCTCTAATTAGGCTACTAAGTAGTTGGATTTACAGGGAAGAGGTTGTAGGTTTTATTAATCAGGATTTTTTGAGTCCAGCACCTAATGCTTACTTACGGTAAGAGCTAACATTTAAACCTTTCTTTGAGTAATCCGTTGGTAAAGTTAAATGTCAAGATATTCTGCAAATGTTAGCCTTTGATGTCTTTGACAAGAGTAACTTCTATAGGTGAAAAGTTTCTTTTGTACTTTGCAAGTCAGAATCCAAGTCATTGGCAAGATTTTTAAGTTTTACACTGGGCTATTTCCTTAGCAGATGTAAAGGGAATAAAATCAGCAAACACATAAAACAAGTATTTATTTATACCTTGTAGTAACACTGCTCTACATTTTTTTATCATCTGAAACATCTTAAAGGAGCAAAAAGGAAAACTAGATTCCAGTTGCTAGTATAATATTGAAGGAGTCTGTCAGAAGAACACAACACTGTAGATTGATAAGCATCAGTATAGGTAAACTGATACTTTCTTAGCATTAAAAAGCACAAATGGCAACTAGCTCTAAATTGAATACAGTCTGCCAGAAGAGGCTGTTATTCATAGAGAAAAAGCACACTTATGCTCTTATAATATTGTTCAGAAATTGCTTAGGTGACTCTAAAATTTGTAATATCTTGAAAGTTTAGTACTTCTCTGCTCTGCATATTCAAGTGAATAATAGTTTTACCAGTAAGTACTTTAAATGATTGCTAAAGTTGCGAGCCTTACAAAACTAAGGAGTAACTAAAAGGCACCCTTACTTTATGCCCAGATTAAAAAAAATGTGTAATATTTAGACTACTCTCCACTCATTCCATAATATTGCCAGATGACTTAAGAAGCACTGTGAGTTACGAACAACACACAAGTTTAATGTTTAGGCACGGGACTCCAAGTAGAAATAATTTCTCAACTGTAACTTGAAGAAACAAACATGACAGTAAGTCACCTAGTAGTTATACACTTAATGGAAAATAACACTCATTGAGCAAAGCACACAACAGAAAACAATGGAGACTCAAGCAGTTGCTTATAAAAAAAACTCTTCCTGAAACTAAATATCCTGCACCACAGAGTCTCAGCTAGTGAAATGGGCATGCAACAATCAAGACAAAAAGACTGATCCCTCTACAAATGCGCAGTAAATGAAGATGCTTCAGTTAACACCAAACTTGCTCATTTATCCCAAAATGATCAGCACTGATTTCTTCCCCTCTTCTCCAAGTCCCCGTGAAAATCTGCACAAATCCAAGGTTATTGAGGCATACCTCCTCGGGAGTAGCATTGTTCCTGATTGCCTGCAGGAGGTAAGTGATCTTTGATGGGCCTGGAATAGTCTCGTAGGTCTCCTGCACAAAAAGAGATGCAGCTCACTGTAAACATTTATTAGAAAGCATGTGTTAAGCATTAATATGAATTGACTCTCCTTTTAAAAACATCAATATCCATCCAATTTAAAAAAAAAAATAACATAGAAAAAAGAAATGAAACCTATCAAAATAAAAATGTAAGACCTATTTTAAAATTATGAGTAAAATCTTAGTTAGCTGGTAAGACCTGCCATATTGGAATGATCTACATATGCATGGTCACTTAGGAGATTAATTGCAAAATATAAATAGAACATAAACTCGTACAAATACAACATACAACAAACATGTCCTACTGGGAATCCATAATAGCTTTTATCATATCAAAGAATGAAGAACTTTGGAAGCCTGAGACTGAGCTGTGACCAACAGGTTAATAATCACAGACTAATGTATAGTCCAAAAATTGGATCAGTTCTGGGTTTGAACCTTTTTAAAACTTTTACAGTGCTATGTGGCAGCCACATGTGTCAACCATACATTCTGTATAAGAATGTCTTATTTTTAAACTCCTGCCTGAATTTCAGAAAGAGAAGCTATTTAGTCTCCTCCTCAGGAAAACCCTCTTAACAAAATGAGAAGCTTAATAAGTTCAGTTACATTGTCTTACATGGTCCTGGTATGCATTTTATACATGTTTCCTTTTTAAATTATATTGTTACTTAGAAGCTAGAGTCAAAACACAGCAAAACAACTCTTGCTATCCAAAACATGGTATATGAGCGCATTTTGAAACAATGTTTTTTTAAAAATATATTAAACCCGTGTAGGTAGGAGCAGCAGAATCACAAGCTCAAGAGCAGCCCCTCATAACATCTAGAAATAGTTCTATACTTAGTAACTCCGAGTTACTTTTTACTGACAATCTTGAAGATTAATTACTTCACCCTTTCCAAATATTCATTATCCCATCCTGAACTCAAGGAATGAGCCTATTCTGCAAAGCTCAGGTTCATTTGTATCAGTTCTCTGCCGGCCTACTTCCTCTTTGCAACTCTGCAGCAGCTCCTTCCAGTACTCCAACAAACTCTTATCCACCTTGACGGGATACCTGCTATTGTCAATTAAGCAGTTTTGCATTTAATATTAGACATCATCTTCCTCCCTTTCTGTACCTGTTTCCTAGTAGGCCTTATTCACAAAGTGAATCCACATTTTATATTCTCCCTAGCTGCCAACACACACTCACAGTCAATGAGACTGAATCCCCAATGAATCCCTGCATTTAATCTAATCATTTCATGGAGACTGCAAAATTAAACGAGGTTTAGGGTCAGAATAGAAATTCTCAGGTTAACCTCTTCCATGAATGCATATATTTATACTGCACTATTATCTACAAATCCAAAAACTAACACAGAAACACAAAGGGTCCCTAAACCCAGGCCCAGCACAGACTTGTTATGCTTTCACAGACAACTGAAGCACAGTAAAAGCTGGCTTCCCTCATGTCAATTCTGATCACCATAAAATTCTATTTTGAGTTGTTTAACTCACTAAAAATGGCAGCAACCTAAGCAGTTGTTTAATGGTATAACTCTGTCAATTCTGTAAACTGGATTCAGAGGATGCTAAAGCCAAGGGGCACAAGGAATACATGGCCAAACACAGAACCTTCCCTCTGGGCTGGTGGGAGACTTCTTGGCTGACCCTACCCATCTTATTACCAGCCTTGCCTGCCCTCTAACTATGTAGCTGGATCCTGCTACATTTCACTGTGTTCCTTAAGTTTACAATTAGTTCTCCAGTTATCTCATACAGAAGTACAAATTTCTCACACACCATGACCAACTTTCATAACAAGTGCAAGAAAGTATCTATCCTCTACACTTGCTACCCATGTTCTCTCAAACCCGAGAAATGCTTTTTTAAAGAGCATAAAATCACCAAAACAAAGTAATCAAAAGTTTCTCTATTAGAAGGCAGACACACAAGTAAGAAGACAGGTTTTTATAGTCAACAGACAACACTCCAGGATTTCAGCCAACTAGTCAGATTAAGTTATGAGCATGCTAGCTGATACACATAATCACAGAATGTTTTGGGCTGGAAGGAACATTAGAGACCATCTAGTTCCAAACCCTCTGCCATGGGCAGGGATACCTTCCACTAGACCAGGTTACACAAAGCCCCAGCCAACCTAGACTTAAATACTTCCAAGAATGGGGCATTACAGCTTTTCTGGGCAGCCTGCTTCAGTGCCTCAACATCCTCACAGTAAAGAATTTATTCCATATATCTAATCTAAACCTGTCCTCCTCAAGTTTGAAGCCATTGTCCCTTGTCCTATCACTGCATGCCCTTGTAAATGCCCCTCTCCACCTTTCTTCTTTCCCTTTAGGTACTTGAAGGCTGCTCTAAGGTGCCTCCAGTCTTCTCCAGGCTGAACAACCCCCAGCTGTCTCAGCCTGCCTTTCACAGGAGAGCTGTTCAGACCCCCAGACCATCTTTGTGACCCTCCTCTGGACCCAGTCCAGCAGGCCCACAGAGGCAGACACAGTACTCCAGTGGGGTCTCACAAGAGCAGACTATACACATATAAATTCATACACATCTATTGAGTTAGGACTCATCAGGCTTTCTCCCTCACCTTTTGTTTTTTTAACATCTTTTGCTACAATCCTCCCAAACAGGATATGACTATTAATTTCAGTCTTCAGCTGAACAACCCCTCATTCTCATTTCAATGACCAGACCTATTTGGAATAACCTGCTTAGTCTGCTTAGTTCTCTGTCTATCCATTTCTCATTCTGACTGGTTTTCACTAGATACAAATGAAAACCTGCTATTCAATTTACCTGCAGTTATTTGAATCCTTTATGTATTCAATATTACCTTCCAACAGTAAGTCCACTTTGAAAAACTGACTGGACTATGCCAATGTTATAACCAAGTATGAGTCCTGTATGATTTTAGGAAGCAAATATTTTAAAGGTTATGCAATACTTTTATCCAAAAAAATCTTACTTCAAGGAATATACAACTTAAATCAGTCTAGCTACACTGTAGAGAGACAGATTTGTGCTTCCAGGAGAAAGTTCATTAAGCCACCACAAAGATAAGTGGGGTTCTTCACAGCCATGCATGGGGGAAAAATGAGAGGCAACAGGCATAAATTGAAAAAAGGAGGTTCAGACTGGAAGGTCCAGATCTCTCTGTCCTAATGAGGACAAGCCAAGCAGGAGTGAGTAACTCAAAGAGCCTGTGCTCCATTCTTAGAGGTTTTCAAGAGTCAGCAGGACAAAGCCCCGAGTGACCTGATCTGACCTGATAGCTGACACTGCTTTGAGCAGGGCAGACCTCCTGAGGACCCTTCCACTCTGAATGATCCTAAACCATAAAATCATTTGCAGCACACCTTGGAGATATTCAGAAACTAATGGCAAATTCAGTCCAGATAAATAAGTAAAAAGTTATACTATTCCTTGTATTTTTATAGGAAACTAACAGACTTGAAAAACTTGGTATCTATCGTGCCCATTAGGGTTTCTTATTCTGATTGACCATAGTGCATATGCAATAAATAAATACATACTTAAGAAAATTAAAAAGAACTCCAACTCAGTTTCAAGCAAGTTTCAGACAAAATATACCAGTTTTAAGCATCTAAGCTTTAGAGTTCGTACCCAATGTTTTATTTCATAGCATTGTGACACAGGTGCACAATGAACTTCCTTTGTTACAATTCCAATAAAGTTCAAAAATTTTTAGAAATGTTTTTAGGTTATATGTAGGCAGTTGAGAAGAGAAAGAAATTCAGCTCCCAGAGAATGGCCTCCATTGCAGCTCTATGTTCAGGAATGTGGGAATAATTCTTGCTGACTCTAGAAAGTGCAGTTATCAATATCGAACTTCACTAGCTTTCTAAAAATGTATGTCTCGCCTCCTTCTCACCCTCGATTCATATTTGAGGAATTTTTCACTGCAGCATCAGGAATAATGCTTTTTATTCTTCACCAAACAATGCGCTGAACTCTGCTGACCGCTGGAGTGATGAGAGCGATAAAAGACCCGATGCAGCCATGCAGCGGGAATTCATGCTAAACCTAGACGCTGGTATTTAATTCAACGGGAGAGATTCCCCACCAGGCTTGACAATGGAGCCTTAAGCATGACAGAGAGAAAGAATTAACGTGGCTTAGCCGCCACAAAGAATTTCAGCTGAAACAACACGTCTGAAAACTTTTTGCTGATAACAAGAGAAACTCAGCATATTGAAAGCACTTCTTTGGGGTGAAATACTTCTTAGCTGACGAAACGCTTGAACACACACGGGGCCGTTCCGAGAAGTTAAAAAACCAAACTCCTGCGCGGCAAGGGAGAAGGACCTGGGTCCCGCTGCTGCCGGCGCAGCGGGGCGGGGGCACGGAGCCCCAGCGAGGGCCGCTTCGGGCGCGCACACCACAGCGCTCTCACCGCGCCGGGCACCCGCTCTGACCTCCTTCGGGAGCCGCCTCCGCTCCCGAGGCGGCGAGAGCCGGCCCCCCACACGCCGCTGCCGCCACCGGCCCGGGGCCGCGCTCCGTCACGCCGGGCGGCTCAGGCGGAGCCGGCCATGGGCAACGGGGACAAGCAGCCCCTGGCGACGGTCCCACACGGGCCGCGGGCGGGGCGGGCTCGAGGCGGGCGAGCGGCGAGAGCGGCGCCGGACACGCCGGGGCGGGCGCCGAGGGGAGTAACGGGACCCTTCGCGCCCTCACGGGCCGAGGGCCGGCGCGGGCCCTGCGCCCGCCAGGCGAAACGGTCGCCACCGCCCGGCCCCGCCGCCCCGGCCGGGGCAAGGCCCGGGCCGCCCGGGCGGCAGCTGGTGCCGCTGCTCACACGTGGGGCTCGGCCGGCCCCGCCGCCTCCCTGCCCCCCTCCCTGCCTCCCTCCCTCCCGCCCTCCGACGAGGCCCGGCGGGTCTGACAGGCCGTCCCGGCGGCCGCTGACGCGGCGGCCCCGTTACCTCGGCCTGCTTGCGGACCGCATTGTCCGGGCTGAGCAGGTTGCCGAGGAGGGCGTAGAACTGCTCCTGCTCCGTCGCCGCCATTGCTGCGAGAGGGAAGGAGAGGGAGGAAGGGGGAGCGCCGGCCGCGCCGCCGGCGGGGGAGCGAGGGGCGGGGCCGCAACGCTAGCCGCGCTCCCATTGGTCGCGGCGCACGGAGCCTCGCCCCCGATTGGCCCTGCCTCCCTTTGACGTCCCGGCGGCTCGGGGCGAGGCGGGCAGCGGGGAGCGGCGGCTCAACCGACCCTCAATGGGGGTTTGTCTCCTCGCGTGTCATTGGTGGGCCGCAGCGCCGGGGGCGGGAGGCATGGGCGGCGGAGCGCTCTGATTGGCGAGCGGGTCCGGCAGCCCCGGCGGGATTGGCCGGAGCCGCAGTCGGGCGGCGCGGGCAGGGAGGGGTCGCGCCGGGACGCGGAGCTGGGCCGGGCAAGGGAGGGCCGGGAAGGGGAGGGACCGAAAGCGCGGGAGATCGCGGGGCGTCGTCTCCGGCGCTCGGTGACGTCGTGCTGCTGTCCCGCCACTGGGAATCCGTTAGTCACAGCACGGGTTCGGTTGGCAGGGTCCGCGGTGATATCGGGTCCGAGCTTCCTGCTCAGGCAGGGGCGTCCTAGAGCACATGGCACAGGATTGCACGGAGACAGGTCTTGAATATCTCCAGTGAGGGAGACTCCGCAGCCTCTCCGGGCAGGCTGTTCCCGGGCTCAGTCACTCGCACGGTATGGAAGTTCATTCTCACGTTCAGGTGGAACTCCCCGTGCGTCGGTCTCTGCCCGTTGTCCCTGTTCATTGCTCAGCACCGCCGAGCAGTGCCTGGCTCCAGCATCGTGGCACTCTCAGATACTGATAGACATTGATGAGGTCCAGCTCCCTCAGCCTTTCCTTGTAGGAGAGTTGCTCCAGTCCTCTCATCCCGCTCTGCTGGACCATTCCAGGAGCTCCATATTTCTCTTGTGCTGAGGAGCCCAACACTGGCACAGCACTCCAGATCCGGCCTCACCAGGGCTGAGCAGAGGGGCAGGACAACTTCCCCTGATTTGCTGGGATTGCTCTTCCTAATGCACGCTAGGATACCTAGGTGCCTTTCTGGCCACCAGGGCTCATGGACAGCTTGTTGTACCCAGCATCGCCAGGTCCTCCTTGCAGAGCTGTTTCCCAGCAGATCAGCCCCCAGCCTGGGGGTTGTTGTTCCCAGCTGCAGGACCTTGCATTTGCTCCTGTTGAGTTTCAGAAGGTTCTTCTCTGCCCATCTTTCCAACCCATTGAGGTTTTAATGGATTGAATAAAACTTAATTAGTATTCCCTTTGATCTCAGGGGATATCACAGGTTCATGACATGCATGGTGAGAGGCTTTGAGCATTACCCTGCTCATTGGTGGAGGGTGCTGTTCAGCCAGCTGTTTGGGGTGCACCACCAGCTGTTCACCAGCCAGCTGTTTGGTGTGCAGCTGTGGGAGTGGCTGGCCAGGTCAAGGATCTCCTTCTACTGTGCCTTGGCTGTGCCCAATGCTTTAAAAGCAGGAGGACTCTGGTAGTGATATGGTGGAGCAAAGATGGATGGATGGATGGATGGATGGATGGATGGATGGATGGATGGATGGATGGATGGATGGGGAAGGAAGGAAGTGGCGGAAAGAAGGAAGTGGCGGAAGGAAGTGGTGGAAGGAAGGAAGTGGCGGAAGGAAGGAAGGAAGTGGCGGAAGGAAGGAAGTGGCGGAAGGAAGTGGCGGAAGGAAGGAAGTGGCGGAAGGAAGGAAGGAAGTGGCGGAAGGAAGTGGCGGAAGGAAGGAAGGAAGTGGCGGAAGGAAGGAAGGAAGTGGCGGAAGGAAGGAAGGAAGTGGCGGAAGGAAGGAAGTGGCGGAAGGAAGTGGCGGAAGGAAGTGGCGGAAGTGGCGGAAGTGGCGGAAGTGGCGGAAGTGGCGGAAGGAAGGAAGGAAGGAAGGAAGGAAGGAAGGAAGGAAGGAAGGAAGGAAGGAAGGAAGGAAGGAAGTGGCGGAAGGAAGGAAGTGGCGGAAGGAAGGAAGTGGCGGAAGGAAGGAAGTGGCGGAAGGAAGGAAGTGGCGGAAGGAAGGAAGGAAGTGGCGGAAGGAAGTGGCGGAAGGAAGTGGCGGAAGGAAGTGGCGGAAGGAAGTGGCGGAAGGAAGTGGCGGAAGGAAGTGGCGGAAGGAAGGAAGTGGCGGAAGGAAGGAAGTGGCGGAAGGAAGGAAGGAAGGAAGGAAGGAAGGAAGGAAGGAAGGAAGGAAGGAAGGAAGGAAGGAAGGAAGGAAGGAAGGAAGGAAGGAAGGAAATATCTTGTCTGCTGGGCTGGAGAATGATTTTAAGCTGACTGAAAACTCAGAAGGGCCATAAGTGAAGATGAAATATAAAAGCAGGCATGCTTTCTAGTGTGAAGTGCACTCCTGTAAATGTCCTCAGAGCTCAGCTATGTAGATTAGGTTTGTACAGCTTGTTACACATTCTGGAGGGCCTTTTGGATGTCTTCTTGAAATAGGCATGGTTTTCCTGCCTTTTTATCACTTGTAAACAGGTTTGTATCAACTTCAGTAACATCGCTGTCTGCTTCCCATGCATAAACAAATAAATGTATTTGCTTTCATCTTGACTTGTCTTAATAGTGATTTCACCTTAAATCTGTAGTAGGATTGTTAGCTAAAGAATACAGTATCTAATGGGGGTTGGGAAGAGAATGTAAACCACAGGATATGGAAAATTGTTTTCTTACTCCTGCTGGTTTTTGCATCTGTAGATGCAGGGAGTGGATTGTTATATAAAAACTGCCTAGTTGTCTTTGAAAAAGAGCAAGGTGTATGAAATTTGCCTAAAACCTGAAAAACAGTTGTCAAATTATCTTTGAGTAGCAGTGATGAACATGAGATTCCAGTAGAGCTCCCTTGGAAAGGGAAGGCAGGGAAGGCAGGAATGACCTGATGCAGTTCATTAGTGCAAGCCAAGTGAGAGTGTCTCTCTGTGGGTGTCTGTGTGTCTGTTTCTGTTCTTGTGTGTGTAATGATCAATAAATTTAGTTGTGTAATGCTCTAGGAATACATTTGAATACATTTCACCCTGATATTCAAAGCATAGAAAGGAGCACCTATACTGGGTTCAGAAGAACCTGCTGGTAAACTCAGCAGATTAATGATGTTCCATGTCAAATCCTGACAGTTTGGGGAAGGCAGATTAAAAACTGCACCTAGGTAAAAAGCAGTTAATATATTGGAGAGAGTCCTAAGCAAACAAAGTTGTCACTAATGCAATGTGATCAGAGTCTGCCACATCAGGTGCTTGTTCCCACTCAGGACAAGTTTGAAGCTTGGGAAGCAGCCAGAAACTATACCAAAGAAGCACTAAGGAGGGTTTGAACAAGCACCTGAGGAGAGCTTAAATAGATACAGCCACCAAGCAGCCAGTAGCAATGTTGGTATTACTGAATATTGCCTGATTCCCACAGTCTGTTTAAAAAACAACATCAAAAAAGGCAGGAGAAATCAGAATAATTACCTTGACCTCTTCTAAACACTTCAGGCCCAAGATGTGTGTTCAACTGTAGTTTATCCAATGAAATTTTATTGCCATTTTAAAACTTGGACAGACCCTGAAATTGTAAATTCAAGTCTTTGATAGGCAGAATTTTTAATTTAGTATTTATTAAACTTTACAACTCTGCATACAAATGGATTATAAAGAGAGGGAGAGCTAGAAAACTGTTTATTATACCCGAGGAATGCTATAATGTTTCTTATAGAATAGTAGGAGATGTGAAATGACAAAATAGGAAAGGCATCTCAGATTCTTGTGAAATACTTTCTGATGCTGTTCTGTGGGTGAAGGGTTTGACATGTCTGTGTTTCAACATTCAGAAGCAAAGAATGAGATGATGATAAAGAAAGATGCAGAAAAGAAAATACAGCAAAATAAATTCAAACGTATTTGCAAAGTACAGTAACAGGTCAGCTTTGTCATATGAGGAGATCTACCATAAGCTTAAAGTGACTGTTGATGGTCTATATGGATTCCATATACTCTACATATCACAAAAAAGTGCAACCATGACAGCCTCAGAGGCCAGAGAAGAGTTAGAAAGTGCATGAGGGCAGATTTCCAGTGAAAGTCAAGAGAACAGAGAGAACACAGTAAGTTGATGTCAGTGGGAAGCTATGCTCTAGCGGGGGCTGTTTGAAGTTATCTTGGCAGAGCAAGCTCTCTGCAAAGAGCAGGCAGTGTCTGAAAATTGCTCTGGCCAATGTGTGGGGTGAGGCAAAGAATTACAATGCTGTCAGCAATGACTATCAGTAGTGGACTATAGTTTGCACAACTTGTTCATCTGTTTATCTATTTTGTGTGCTCGGAGCTCACAAAGGGCCTAGGTCAGTTCCTGTGCCTAAAGCATGGGGAGGGGATGCCTGTACCTATAAAGGGTGCTGGGGGAGATGCTGCTCTTTCAATTCTGCTCCAAGAAACCCTGACCTGTGGCTTCTTACTGGTTTTCTGTGTTGGTAAGGCAGAGCTGGGAGGTGATACAACAGTGTCTAGCCACAAGCTGAGGGGTCTGCTTGACTGGGGAGCAGGCTGGGGGTCTGGAGAATAGCTATCAACCACTAATGAGATCCAGATTTCTTGGGTGGGAACTTTCTGAAGCCCCTGAAATGGTTAATAAGCTTAATTACAAAGGCAGGAAAGCTCCACATGCAGGTTATTCTGTAGGTCCTACACACTGCAGGCTTGAAAAGCTCCTGTGAAGAAGCTTTGAACATCCTGTAGAGCTGCAAAGAGGCATCCCGTACTTCCCTCCTCCCAGTTCTTGTCACTGAAGTCAGATATCCCTTAGAGGACATCAAACTGAGGAACTGACATGAAATTTTGCTAGTCCCAGAAAGCAGAATGTCTTGTATATTTGTCTAGGAGTATTTTCTGAACACATATACCTGTTAAAAAGTTCACTCTCACCTCACTAGAGACCACCAGACAGTGCAGAATAATGAAGTGTAAAGGGCTGGGATAACCTGTGGAGATAAGTGACTTCTTGAACAGGGCTCTGTCCCAGGTCATTTTACCAAAGAGTGATACAGTGGAAGAAGTAGGAGACAAGGCCTTTGTGTGGATTACAGATAATACTACACAGAGGCTGTGCCTGCTGTGTCAGAAGACAAGGCAGATAATTTACTGAGCAGCCTGAGCAATGCTAAGTTCTACAACTTGCCAAGCTTCACAAAGCTGCACATGCACTTGCAAAAATAGTAGTTTACATGCATCATGAATGTAGGCCTTTGAGTTCCAGACAATTACTGATTTTGGTAATTTAGGAGGCAACTTCCCGACACTTAAAAACCCAGTGTTCGTAGAACCGCATTATTTGGTGTATTGATAACACAGAGGCTGAGAAGAGTGGAAAACCTGTGGGTTTTGAATTGAAAAAAATGGATAAATTATGAAAAAATAATACAGTTTTAGTCATTAACAGCAAGAAGGAGTAGGGAGAGATGTTACGTCTCTCTGAGAGACTAATATAAAGACACAGGGAATTAGCTTGTGCAAAAAAAAAAACCCAAACCACACCAAAAGAAAAAACTAAAAGAAACCCCAGCAAACAAAAGTTGACCATTCACAGACTTTCTTTCTCAGAATGGAATTCAATATTATAGAATTCAATTATTACGAAAGATTTGTAGATGGCTTCAGTGGTATTGTTGCTTTTATTAAGGCAGTTTGTCAAAAGCATCCCTCTGACAAGACAATCTGAACATAAGCTTTGAGCAGATTAAAGAAGCTTTCTGACCCTCCCTGTGCTAGCCTGGAAAGGAGCAGGAAAATGCATGAATGATCCTGTCAGTGCTTCAGATGTAGGTCTATGGAGGATGCTTTTCTTGAGATGGAAAGGGAGTATTGCATTTAAAACCAAGGTATGAACAGAATTACTCCAGAATGAGTACATTGCCACTGTGTGGGCTATTAGGTGAAATACCATTTCCTCACTCACAAATTCAGTGTCTGCAGGGAATAAATAGCAGTGACATTTTTGTCAATGCCTCATAATATTAATGGTAAATGTTCTTTATCCCTAAAGGGAAAAACTTGATAACATTAAAATGAATTCAGTATGAAAGTGTAGTTTTGAATGAGTGAATGTTGGCAGGTCTGGTTACATATTTATTTCTTTGGCAAGTCCCTCTGCTCCAAGCATGTTGCCAAGCTGTGAGGAAATAGACAGATTCTCAACCATTTTCAGAACTTTCTATTAGTTACTCAATAACATTTTTTATTGTATAGCATGTTTTATGAGCATACAGAATGATAGTAAAGTCATATTTTCTCTGAAGCAATGAACAAGGTGCTGTGGAATACCTGCTGAGCTCCCCCGAAAAAATTTGCTGCTCCTACTGAAAAATTGAAAGCTGTCTGCTGTATTAAGATGGTAAAAGCCTCTTTGCTCTCAGCTGGTTTGACATTTCATCAGGTATTATTCAGAAATAATGTAAAATCATGGAAACCACTGTGGAAATGCCATACTGCTATATCTAGTTCATCTTGTTAGAATTCAAGATTCCTGCTCCCTCTGGAGCTGATTCTGCCTTAATGTTGCATAACTTCCTTTCTCCTTCCAGCTTCCATGCATATGGGAGAAAAGAGATGCTCAAATAGTCACAATTCAACAATTCATTTTGCTATATTGGTAGAAAAATAGCCCTTTCAGCAGGAATCAAATTTTCAATTGTTTGTGCATTAGACAGAGTGTCAATTGATTTGGCATATCAGTTGGCTTATAACTGGCAAATCCATTGGAAGGAAGCAGAGTCTGGAAGCACATAATTATAATGAAGTGCATTTCCAAATTACAAAGATTGATGTGTCTAAACATGAGTTGAATGTCAAATTTCATTTATTCTATGGCTTAACTCATAAATCACTTGCTAAAATTTTGCATATAATATCCTGCATTTGTGACATCTTTATAACAGCTTACCTACTGTTGACCTGGTTCAACACACCTCTGAAAGAACACATTGAGATCTTCAGATTAAAGAAAAGGTCAAATGCAAATTTAATAGGGGTAGTTTTAATAAAAGACTAAGAAAAACATGAAAATGTGACTCATTGTAAAGGAACTGTTAAATAATCCATATAGGAAAAAAAAAAAGACATTAAATTCAGTCAGTCATAATCTTTGGTAAGTAAAAGGACGGACATATGAAGACAAGACAGGTAGAAAATTAGGTTTGACATGGTAAAAGAATAGAGTGGCAAAACCACCAATATAGTTTAGGGTTGCTCAAGCATGGGGAGATGCTCCTTGCTATGCAAACATCACCTCTTGTGATCAGAGCAAAGTAGCAAGCACAAGTGCAGATTACAAGTTGTGCATGTGGCATTTCCATCCCCTTTGATGAAAACTGAATGTGCTTGTCACAGGAAAGGCTCTAAGCTAGAATTTGGAGTCTGGGAGGATGCATTTAAAAGGAAAACCTAGAAGCGATAATCTGCAATTACCATGATAGATTCTGCAAACACAAATTACACTGTTGAGAGTGATATGAATTATTACGTCTTTACAAATGGGCTAAATTAAGGGGGAAAAAATCCTTTGGCTATGTTTTTGGAAAATTTTCCTTGTACTTCCTTGATCATATGAAGTCACATGTAAGTAATTGCAGAAATGGAAAAAATATTTCCAAAATATGTCTTTGCACAGGAAACACAGGTATTTTCCAAATTCTAAGTGCTTAGCTTTGTAAATTTAAATATTTTTTAAATTTTAGATTTTATACATTTAAATATTATTTTAAAAAGGTAATAAAAACACCTATCATATAGGATTAAGACAGAACATTGCAAATTCATGGTATTCCCTCAGCCCTGGCTTTCCAGTGAGTAGGTATTTGAACTTGTCTTTTTGTACTTCTCAGATACTACAGATTGGTTCCAGGGGTTAATCTGGGCAAAGCCTGCTCAGATGTGGTCCTGCAGAATAAAAATTCAGCTCAACAGTGGCCCACAGGATTCTCACTTTAATCAACGTTTTGCTGAAATGTTCTTGGAAAAGTTTATAACAATTCTCTATTCAGCATGCATAAACTGTGATTTTTTTTCTTTGAAGGTTGAGCAATATTTTGAGAGTGTGCTAACTTAAAGTTACTTTTTCCAGGGACATTTTATGTCATCAAAATATTCTTCAGTTCAAATTTCAAGGCCTTTCAACAAGGCATGTCTCAAAGAAAAGCTTGTAAAAGTTTCTTGACGTGAGAAAATGAAAATACCGTCCCTTAGTTCCATTCTTAGGAATGCCTAACGGCTCTGCTTGAAATCAAAATGTTTGATACAAACATGGCAAGTTTTAGTCCAGGTTGTAGAGTTCAATAAAATTTAAGCAGTAGTTGGGGTACCAGCTGTATTTATCTCATGCTTTAATTACCTTCTTATTTATAAGTTACGTTGTTCTCTTGTCTCAAATAGTTGTGATATCTTCCAGCTATTAAATTGCATTCTTGACTGTAGCTCCTGGGGTCTGTTAGACATAGAGTACAAAGTGGCATTGATTCTGCTCCCTTGTTTTTCATTATCCTGTAGAAACTGAAAGTTGTTCCCTAAGAAGAATGAAGGTCAAATTGTTTAATTAAAAGAAGATTTGATTTTTTTAAAATAGGGATGGAGACTGAGAACAGTCTGCAAGATATATTGAGCTCCAAAGAGTTTCAGTTTAATCTAGTTTAATTTAGTTTTAATTGCCCTGAATACCAAACTTATCTAAGAAGTCTAGGAAGTCCTTTGTTTTTCTTTTTGTCTCTTCCAGCTTTCTAACATTACATTTTTCTAGCTGTCTTTCATCAAATAAATCTTACATAAGCTATCTGTAATTCAGGTATCTCTGTTCTTTGTGCTCTCACCGAATTTATTTGTTTGGAGCCTGTGATTCTTTTCTATGCCAAAGATAAGGTGGAGAGGTGATTGAGAGCAGCCCTGCAGAGAAAGATTTGGGGTTGGTGGTTGATGAAAAACTCAGCATAAACCAGCAGTGTGAGCCCACAGCCCAGAAAGACAATTAAATCCTGGGCTGCATCAAAACCAGCGTGGCCAGTGGGTCAAAGGAGGTGATTCTCCCCCTCTGTTCTGCTCCTGTGAGGCTCCCCCTGAGCACTGCATCCAGCTCCAGTACCACCAGCATAGGAAGGACCTGGAACTGGTGGAGCAAGTCCAGAGAAGGGCCACAAGGCGGGTGAGAGGGCTGGAGCATCTCCCCTGTTGAAGACAGGCTGAGGAGGTCGGGGCTGTTCAGCCTGGAGAAGAGAAGGTTGTGTGGAGACCTCATGGCAGCCTTCCAGTTTCTGAAGGGCCTGCGGGGAAGCCAAGAGGGACTCTTTGTCAGGAACTGTACTGATAGGACAAGGAGTAATGGCTGCAAGTTGAAAGAGGGGAAATTTAGGTTAGATATCAGAAAGAATTTTTTTACTGTGAGGATGGTGAGATGCTGGAGCAGGCTGCCCATGGAGGTTGTGGATGCCTCAACCCGTATGATATTCAAAGCCAGGCTGGATTAAGCCTTGAGAAGCCTGGTCTAGTGGGAGGTGTGCCTGCCCATGGCAGGGGAGGCTGGAACTAGATGATCTTTAAAGTCCATTTCAACCCCTTAATATTCTATGATTCTGTATCAAAATTTGAACAATATGTTTTTAGATCATCTATGGTATTGGGGAAGAAATGCATTCTAATTGGGCCAGGGAAAATCTCCATCCTTTATTGGATGCTGAGGGATCATTGTAACCAAGGCTGAGGAAAAGGCTGAGGTACTTAATACCTTTTTTGCCTCAGTATTATCAGAAGAACTGGTTTTCCTCAGGACAGGCAGCCCCTGAGCTGGGAGTCGGGGACAGGGAGCAGAACAGAGCCCCTGCAGTCCAGGAGGAAGCAGTGAGTGCCCTGCTGTGCCACTGAGACACTCACAGCTCCGTGGGGCTGATGGGATCCATCCCAGGGTACCGAGGGAGCTGCTGGAAGAGCTCACCAAGCCACCCTCAACCACTGATCACCAGCCCTGGTTAACTGAGCCTGTCCCTGGTGACTGGGGGTTGGCCAATGTGATGCCTGGATTAAAAAAAATGTTGGAAGGAGGATCTGGGGAACTAACTATAGGCCAATCATCCTGACCTCAGTGCCTGGGAAGGTTATGGAACAGATCATCTGGAGTGTGATCACATGGCACGCACAGCACAACCAGGGCATCAGGCCCAGCCAGCATGGGTGGAGGAAAGGCAGGTCCTGCTTGACCAACCTGGTGACCCACCTAGTGGATGAGGGAAAGGTTGTGGATAATGCCTACCTGGACTATAGTAAAGCCTTTGGAACTGTCTCCCACAGCATTTTTCTGGAAAAGCTGGCAGCCCACAGCTTGGACAGGAGCACTCTTTGCTGGGTTGAGAACTCTCTGGATGGCCAGGCCTGGAGAGTGGTGGTGAATGGAGTTTGATCCATCTGGCAAGTGGTCACCAGTGGAGTTCCCAGGGCTCAGTATTGGGCCAGTAAAGATACTTTATGTCTTTAATGGTGAACTAGATGAGGGGATGGAGTGTATCCTCAGTGAGTTTGCAGATGACACTAAGTCAGGCAGGAATGCCTATATGTGGGAGGGTAGGAAGGCTCTGCAGAGGGATCTGGGCATGTTAAATTGATGGGCTGAGGTCAGAGGTGTGAGATTCAATAGTGTCAAGTGCTGGGTCCTGTACTTGAGTCACAACAACCCCATACAGTCTTACAGGCTGGAACAGTGGCTGGAAAACTGCCAGGTGGAAAAGGACCTGGGTGTTCTGATCAACAGCCACTGAACACGAGCCAGCGTGTGCTAGAGAAGGCAGATGTCATCCTGGCTTGTATCAAAGCTCCTGTGGCCAGCAGGACCAGAGCAGTGATTGTCTCCCTGTATCAGTGTCGCTTTCAGTGTTTCTCTTTGCTGATTTATGTCCGGAGATAGCTCCGGGATGCCACTTGCTCGGTTTCTCGGCTGTTTAGGCTTGTAAGTTTTCTGTTTCTGCTGTTTAGGTCCAGGGATGGCCTTGAAGAGCCCAGCGCTTCAAAGGACGAGGAGAGACTTCTGATCTTGTCTCGGTCTCGGTGTTTATTAATTGTTTATCTAAAAGATTTTCTTTCAGCCTGACAGAGGTCTGCACAGCAAGTCAGCCATGGGCACACTGCAAGCCCCCGGGGCGGTCACTTATCTTTATACCCGAAGTTACGTGTACAATATTTATCATTTCTCCCCAATACCTTCTACCCTTATTAACCGGTGCACTTTTAGTAATGACCAATCCCAAAGTGCCACCACCACCACAGAAGATGGAGGCCAAGAAGAAGAAGAAGAAGGACAGGACACGCCCCAATTCCTCCATCTTACTTCTTTAGACCCCCCTGTACAGAAATCCTAAACCCTGTGTTTTACACTCTAATTAACTTATCCCTTCACCATACACCCAGTGAAACCTTCCCAGTCCTCATACAGGCGTCGTCTCCTGTGTCAGATCAAAGTCCAGCCACCAGACACTTCTGGCAACATTCCAGGACTCCCGAGCCCCCCAAAGGTGTTCTCGGCCACTCCGCACCTCCATCCTGAGGTGCTGAGATCCCACATATCAGCACTGGTGAGGCCATACCTCGAGCTCTGTGTCCAGTTCTGGGCCCCTCTACTACCAGAAGGACATTGAGGAGCTGGAGTGAGTCCAGAGAAGGGAATGGAGCTGGAGGAGGGTCCTGGGGGAAGTCTTATGAGGAGTGGCTGAGGGGGCTGGGGGTGTTTAGCCTGGAGAAAAAGAGGAGCAGGGGAAACCTGGTCCCTCCCTACCACTCCCTGAAAGGAGAGTGTGTAACCAGGCGGGCATCAGTCTGTTCTCCCAGGCAGCAAGTGACAGAACAAGAGGATATGGCCTCAGCCTGTGCCAGGGGAGGTTCAGGTTGGAAATCAGCTAGATTTTCGTCACTGAAAAGATGGTCAAGCATTGAAATGGCCTGCCCAGTTACCATCCCTGGAAGTTACCATCCCTTGTGGAGTTACCATCCCTGGAAGTGTTCAAGGAACAACTGGACATGGCACTTAGTGCTATGGCTTAGTTCACAAGGTGGTATTCAACCAAAAATTTGTCTTGATGATCTTGTAGGTCTTTTCAAATCTGTATTGATTCTGTGATTCTAATGGTTGTTTCTGTCCTTTATAACACCTTCTCTCCCTCCAGCTCTACCTGAAAACATTTTCTAATGTATTTTTTTAACAAAAGTATTTCACAACAAATATCACAACAAATATCTCTTTGTTGTCTTACGCCTTAATTATCCTAAAATGTTGAGTTGCCAAGATTTTGATTTCCATTCAATTAACTTCTCACTGGTGTAGCAGGAAAAAATCAAGCTCAGTTTCTACAGCAACAGGAGTATGCTTCCTAGTAGTATTCCTCATTTTATGGTTCTATCATTTGCATATTTTGATATAATATGTAAATAAGTGTAAATAGTAAAAGGATTTTACTCTTTTTTAACCAATGTGTTGAAGGGCTGGATATCTGAAAATGCATGCTGGACTGGGATTTTTTTTTATGGTTCAGTAAAACATGCTATCCTACAGTAAAATATACTGCCTTCTTTCTGTGAGGGAGAATGGAAAGTGTAATGCAAACCAAAAAAACCACAATATCATCATTGCAAGGGGCGATGTGTCAATGGTAGCTTGCTGTGGCAGTTTTTTTTTGTAAAAAGATGAAAGACAGACAGATGTTTGATGCCACAGTTAATGAAAAAGAATGATACTTGAAGCAGTTGATAAAACAACTGCTGAAGGGGCATGTCCTATTGACGGATGGTTTATCTCTTTCGAGTGAGCTCTATTGCAGGTAATAAATACTGGCAAACAGTAACAGCCATCTAAATAGAAGGTTGAGAAATCACCACACCTCTGATTAGCCTTAACAGAGCAGTATTTACTTGATATTGACAGAATCTCAGTATAGATAAATTAAGATCTTTCAGGGAAGATCATGTTTATCTAATCAAAGATTTTTGTGGGACAGGGTATTTAAATTCTGATAGTTTTTGGTAAATAAGGTCCAATTGATTTTTTTTTTTCCTCACAGCATTTCTATTGTCCTAAAGTCTAGCCATGGCAATGGTCTAATAAAATGGTTGAGAAAAAATTGATGAACATGTATTGGGTTTTTAAAAGATTAATGTAAGAAAACTAAATTTAAAAAAGTCTGCAGGAAAGCATGATAAATTTGTAGAAAACTCTCCTGCAGGGTTTTTCCTTGTTTTCTGTTTTCTTCAGATCACTTTTTTTACTTTTTTTTCAAACTTGCTGATACAAATACTTCAAAAATACAGGGACAGACACATTCTGTTGTTCTTAAAAATTCTCAAAGGAAATCAATGACATGCTGGACCAGCAAAAAACTCTGCCCCAGATTTTTCCCTTAGGCATATAGTGCAATGTAGAGAGAAAATCTATGGGAAATGTGGATGTGTGATGTTTTATCTCTGTGTTTTATGTGCTTGTTATTTGGATGCTGGACATATTTCAGCCACTGTTTTTGTCTGCTATAGCCCAAGTTCCAGGTCCTGGATGTGTCATAATTGTAGAAGTCTTTCTAGCCAAGCCTTGCCTAGCTTGGAAAGTAGGTTGTATGGAAATAGGGACAGGAAGAGAACCATCTTCACAACTCTTGCTATATTTGGTCTCCTTTGGCACCACAGTCATAAATAAATGTGCTTCCTTGGGAGGATAGAATTCTGTTTTGGAAAATATGAACAAAGATCCAGAATAAAAATATAGTAATTAAATACCCCTGGGAATATTCAATGAGGGAAGTGGCAGGATAAAACTTGCATTAGGGTTCTGTCTGTGAGTATGCAGGTCCTCACTTCTGCCTTCTTGCCTGCATGCTTTGCTCCTAATGCAGTAAGACACATGTCCTGTCCCTGGGAACATCATCCTCTAATATTAAGCATCTGCCACACTCTCATCTGGAATATCTGTGAATGGAAGATGACAAAATATCTGAGACATTAAACTGGAGGCATTAGGACCACTAAAAATAGAAGCTTGAGAGTTCCTTCCAACTCTCTGATTTCCCATAAAATGTCTGGATGTGCTTTCATTTCCAGAGAGGGTGCCAGGTTAAAAAGATTTTAAGCTGGACCTAATATGGTAAATTTTGATCTTAATGGGAAAATGTTAACATGATGGGTTGGTTGTCTATCAATTAAAGAATATAGCAGCTGGAGGGTATCACAAAGTTCTTTCTCAGAAGGAAACACTCCTTCCCCAAAACAGATTATGAAGTGAAATGGACCTCTGCTTGTCCTCAATGCTAGGGAAGAAATCAGCATGCTGATGCAACAGTATCTTACATAGTAGGTAGGTAGTATTGTTCAGGCAACCAGCAGCTCTTCTTCAGTTATATTGAGTAGTGTTCCCTCATGTCTCAGAATGACTTACCTGCTGCAGAGCAAGTGAGTTGTCTGATGAAAGCATCTGCTTGTGAATTGTACGTTTCAAGAACATTTTCAATGGTTAGATCTAGGAAAGTGTGAGGGTGCAGTCAAGAGGTACTTATTTTCCTGCTACATCAAGGACTAGAAGAGTCTCAAGGCAGGTAGCACTTTGGTTTCTCAGGTAAACCACAGTCTAATTTGTGTGATACCAGGAAGCAGCTCTGCAGACATGACAGTCAAGGTGTGGTTGCTTTGACTATGAGCACATCTTGATATTTTAGGCAAGGAAATGCTTCGCTGTGATTATCTTGAGGGTTAGCTGATTTTAAGAAATGTGCACAGCCTCTGGGACTACCAACCATCTGGATTCAAATAATCAGGCTCTGAGGGCTGTCAGCATTGCTTCTCTCATGGCATTTGCAATAGGAGAGGCATCATGCTACGGCTTGGTTCATCTCTGTTTTTAGAGATCTTATGCTGTGGAAGATTTATTTCCATGCCAAAGCCAGTCAGAGTCCATACAGCTGGCTAACTCTTCCCTCCAGCAATGTCACCAGTTTCCTCATATGCCTGTGACTGTCAGCAGTCTACTCACTTGTTTGTAGTGCATGGCAGGTCTGATGGCAACTGGCCTCCTACAGGGTAGGTAACTCACATGGAGAAATCCTGCATCATCCTGAGAGTGCCTTTGCCAACAGAGGGTCCATGTTCTGTTACCTGTGGGGAATGCTGTACAGTGCCCTGGTAGAGCTGCCAGCACAGATTAGGGTGGCTTTGTGGTGGGAAAGAACAATTTTCCTGCTAGGTGGAGAAAGAGGCAACATCAAGACTCTGGAAAAAGGAGCCTTCAGTGAGGCAGCCTTGTACCAGACAAATGGAGCCACATGTGAATCAGACCTCTGGCACATCATGGAAAGTGTCAGCCAGGCAGCACAGCAGAGACATTGTTATAATGGAAAAGTGAAAGACTGTCCAGGAGCACTGGGCTGAGTGGATACTCAGGATGCTTAAGCAATGTTCACTTCCTCACTTAACTGAGCCTCCCAGAAGAAAGAAGCAGCACAAACAGGTTTGGGGATGAATCAATAAAATGGTCTTTAAGAAGTGAGACAGATATGGGGTTGCTTAATTTGGCTTCTAAATAATGAATAAACATAGGTAAATAATTCTCTATCTTAATGATTCCCCGATGAAAAAGGTTCTTTACAGGAAAGAGTGTTTTTGAGTTTAGACAGATTTATAAAGGAAACCTCTCTGATGCCAGAGGTTTGTTTATTTTTTATGTTGTTTTTGTTTTTGTTTCTCATACAGAATGAACCACAAACAATGAATTTGCGTTACTGGAAATCACTACAGTAAATCACTGTGCACATATCCATGCCACATGTAAAAACTGCACTGAGCAATTATCATTGTGTGTGCTGCTTTGAGATTAAACAGCATGAAATATGTGTGAGGGTCTCTTGAGGGGTGGTGGTGGTGGGTAACTGATGGTGTGGCAAGTGTTTAAGTTTTCTGGAGTGAGGATATGGACATCACCTTCCAGATTCACTTTATTTGCATTGCCATATGGTTTTTTATTTGCCAAATGAAGTATCAATGTTATTTACCAAATATAATGTGTAAATCTCTCTATTCAGCAGCATTCCTAAATGGTGATGGTTGATGATTGGACTAGATGATCTTGAAGGTCTCTTCCAAACTTGATATTCTGTGATAGTTTTATTTGGCATGGTTTTACTGGCTTGTGTGGGTTGCTTGCTGTTTCATTACGCATGAAAAAACTTTAGAGTATGACTACCATTTCTTACTTCTTCCCAGTCGAGTGGACAACAAGCAGTGGTTAGATAAACAGTGCAATTAAACCCACTCATTTACACTAATACAAATTTGTTATGCATGAACTGGAGATGGCCAATTCTTTACAAAAAGAAAATTAGCTGTCTTAATGCTATCAGCTGTCAGCTGTCTTAATTAGCTATCAAAATGCTATCTGAAAAATCAAAGTAAAAGCCAATTCAAGCAGGTGTAATGGTAGAAAAAGAATAGAACAGTTTTAGTTGGAAGGGACTTGTGTTGATCCTGTAGTCCAACTACCTGATGCTTTAGGGCTGACCAGAAGTTAAAGCATGTTGTTAAGGGTATGTCCAAATGTCTTACAAAAACTGCCAGGCCTGGGGCATCAACCACTTCTCTAGGAAGTCTCTTTCAGGATTTAACCACTCTTTCTGTAGAGAAGTGCTTCCTAATGTCCAGTCTAAACCTTTTGTTGACACAGTTTTGAACCATTCCCACACATCCTATTGCTGGATCCCAGGGAGAAGAGATCAGTATCTCCCTCTCCACTCCCTGTCCAAAGGAAGGTGAAAAGAGCACTCCTTAGCCTCCTTTCCTCTGAACTAGACAAGCCCAAAATCTTCAGCTGCTCCTCACAGGACATGGCTTCCAACCCTTTTACCAGCTTTGCTGTCCTGTCCTGAATGTATTCAAGAACCCTCATGTATCTGTGTCCTGCTTGGGTGGTTTTTCTTCCTTTTTAATCCCCTTTTGTACATGGCAGATCTCCCCACAAAGCATCTCTCTGGTGTTTATTTACTGCAGGCTTCCTATCTATTTAAAGAAGAGCAGTAGCTGCCACCCAAGGGCAATTCAGTTCACTTGGCTCTGGGATTATTCCAGGATGTCCCTCTCTTCTTTCTGTTGTTAAAGCCTAGGATGATGGATTTCCAGTGTAATCATGCCATTTAGGTAGGATGGGTCTAGATCCCATTGCATGAGAGCTGGGAGAAGGAGGACTGCTGTCCTCCCTGCTTGCTGATTCTACCATTGGTCTTGAAAAGTTGGTGGACTGGGAAACTGCGTGTGAGGGATTTGGCAGAACCTTTGGCTGGGAACTTGGAGAAGTTGCTGACTGAAGCCACATAGCTTTGTCTCTGTGCTAGCAATTCCAGAAACCTGGCAGAGGGATTGCAGGAATCAGTGGATCCTGCAAGTGGAGTGCTGCAGGAATCCATGCATAGACTCCATGCAGAGCATGGAGAGCCTCTGTCTGTTTCTTGTCTCTGTATGAAATGCTGCAGAGAAGCCTGTTTAGACATCAGTTTGTGAAGTGGTCTGGTAAAGTTAACTCTATTGAAATAACCAGATTAAATGCCAAAGAACTCTCCCAGCATGACAATAGGTTTTGATGTAACTTACTAGAAAGGAGGAAAGATGTCTTGCTAACCAGGCTCTTCTATATTCTCAGTGGACTGAAATACAGCAGTTGTGGTTGCATGCTAAGAACCTTTTACAAGTCTCCTCCCCCTTCTTCCCATGAAGTCAGTCTCCTGGAAGAAGCATGTCATGGAAGCAAATTAATTTGGTCCCTACTGCATCTCTGGGCAAAGGACAAGAGGACGAGAGAGCATTAATAAATCAAATCTGTCCTTACCCTTTCTATATATCTGCATGAAATTATAGGCTTTGAGTCACAAATATATTTTCTTTCATCTAAGCAATGAAAATATGGTTTTTGTCCAATGGAAAAAACACTGCCATCTCCAGAGGCACTTAAATTCTGTGAGAAAGAAGAAGCAGCTGAGAGGATGTTTCATGAGTTACCAACCTGCTCCTTGTGTCAACAACAGCTCACCAAAATAGAGATCTCTCTGACGGCAGGTAAGGCTTATTCATGGGCAGTTGTCTTTACCTTTGCAATTTATTCTGTGCAGGCAGATCCCACAGGAGAGTGAACAGGGCCAGGAGGTGCTCCAAGCAGTGGAGCAGAGATCCCCATGCAGCTTGTTGTGAAGACCTTGGTGAGGCAGCTGTGCTCCTGCAGCCAAGGAGGTCCACAGTGGAACAGACATGCACCTACAGCTCGTGGAATATCCCATGCTGGAGCAGGTGTGTGCCCAAAGGAGGGAATGAGCACTGCATGGGAAGTGTGGAATGACCACCATGTGGGAAGATCACACTGGAGGAGGCTCCTGGCAGGACCTGTGGCCCCATGGAAAGATGACCCCACTCTGAAGCAGGTTTGCTGCCAAGCCTTGTGACCCTGTGGGACACCCAGGCTGGAGCAGCCTGTTCCTGAAGGACTGCACCCCATGGAAGGGATCCATGCTGGATCAATTGGTGCAGAACTGCAGCCCATGGGAAGGACTCGGTTGGAGAAGTCCATGAAGGACCATGGGAAGGACCCCACACTGGAGCATGGGAGGAGTGTGAGGAGTCCTCCCTCTGAGGAGGAAGGAGCAGCAGACACAACATGTGATGAACTAACCACAATCCCCATTCCCTCTGAGCTCCTGGATGGAGAAGGTAGAGGAAATTTGGAGTTAAGTTGAGCCCATAAAAAAGGGAGGAATGAGGCAAAAAGCCTTTGAGATTTAGTTTTATTTTTCATCACCCCACTCTGATTTGACTGGTAATAAATGAAACAAATTTTCCCAAGTCTGTTTTGCCCAAGACAGTAATTGGTGAGTGATCTCTCCCTGTCCTTATCTTGACCCACGAGCCTTTTGTTATATTCCCTCTCCTCTGTCCAGGTGACAAGAGAGTGATGGAGCAGCACATGGACACCTGGTGTCCAGACAAGGTCAACTAACCACAGCATTTAGTGTTTTTTCTGAAGTTAAACTGATACCCTGTTAATGTGTTGTGCTCCTTGCTGTTTTTAAACCTGTAGGCCAGGAGTCCCACTGAGGTCACAGGAGAGGTGAATTCGTTGCAGGATTAGTTGCACTTTTTTTCCACTCTGAAATTGAATACTGTTGGATTGCCCTCATCTGTGCTTTCAAGGTAATATGAACTTGTGTTGAAATTAACAGGTCCTTCTAAGAGCCTTCAAGATCAACCATTTTCCCTCAGTTTTGCATTATTCTACTTCATTGCAAAGAATGTTTCCTTTTGCTGTGTTGTAAAATTCTCTTCAGTAAGATAAAAATTAAATGTGCATGTCCACAAAGTACATGTGAATCTGTTTGCTCTGCTTATTCTAACTTAGTTCTTGTGTACACTTATTTCACGGGTAAAATTATAATTTAAGGTGCTCCTTTTACTGTACCTCTCTTTATTGTTGTAACTGAGATTCTCAAAGCAGCTAATCACCAGGAGCACCTCTGGCCTAAATAATTTTTAAATAAAGCTTTTCTCTCCAGAGCTATTTCAAAATGTGAAAAATTGTCCTGTCACTCTAGCTGTAGCAGTCTCTATCTCAGGTAAAATATATGATTCTATTTCCCTGTCATTTGCATAATTTGATTGGATGTATTTTGCAATTTTACTTTTAATTGGAATTCCTGCTTATTCTTCCTGAGAATTATTGTACACCTCACCCCATAATTTCCAAACTAATGTATATCAGTGTTTTGTTGGCAGGCATTAGGATATTGAAAATACTTTGCATTCTTCCTTTGAGAGTAGTTGAATCACCAGGGGCACTTCCTCTGAGTGCAAAAATGGAATTACTGACCAAACTGAGTAAATTTCAAAAATTGTAAATAGTATTTAAAGTTAATTATGTCTCACTGCATAAAAATCATCCTGGTAAATACAGTGTTCTAGCTGTTTTGTAAGATTCTTTTCCTCTTTGCCTGCTGTTCTTTTGAAGCAGCTAAGAGAAAGTATCTGAGCTGAAACACAGTTCAGGTTACTGTCAGCTGTTATAAAAGGAAGATAGGTCAAACAGGAGGCAGCCATCATCCCTTTGGAGATGACAGCCCCTGATCCTGCCCTTTGGCCCTATTAGACAGACCCAGCCAGGATAACTGCTGGGGAGTGCTCTGAGCTGTCAGAGGCAATGGTGAAACACCTGAAACTGCTTTCTGACTGCTTGGCATTGCATTTGTCACTTGTATGAAGGCACTGCAAGTGAAAAACCAATGTTAAAAGCCAACTGGTTGGCTGCAATAGCTAGACTACAAAGCTAGCTTTGGCTACAAAGCTAAACTGGTTGGCTTTCTAGCTATTTAAAATATCAAATCACAAAATAATTTCGGCTGGAAAAGAGTCTCGAAGGACCATCTAGTCCAACAGCATGCTCAAACCAAGACTGATTTCCAAGTTAGACCAGGATATATAGGTGAAGGTGTGTGTATATATGTGTCAGGGGAGAATTAGCCTTATCTGTGTTGAAACAGGTCTGGACTAGGAAAAAAATAATAAACTAGGATGAGCATTTAAAGCTTTTCTGGGAAAAAAGTCTTTTCTTCATGGCTCTGTGTATTCCTGTTCCATGCTGACAAGCCCTGTATTTTTGATACAACCCTAATGAAACACATCCTTGGGTAAGAAGCTTCCTCTGGGATGGTGCCAGCATACGCTGCATTCTCTGTCCTACTAACTGTCCTCCACAGTCCCCAAGCGCGCCTTGTCTCTGTCAGTCACCCTGATTATAATTTTGAACTCTGCTGCACAGAAGTCACAGTGTCCCAGAAGCATCTACTCTCACTCTTAAAAATTGCTAATTATGGAAGTGTCCCTTTCCCCATTAGCTCACCGCTGCAAGCACAAAGTACAAAAATTAGGCTAAAATGTCAAGCAGGGGAGGGGATGCTGGATTCTTCCTTGGAAAAAGAATGTGAGGGGAGAGGGAAAGAAAAGAGAGCAGGGAGTCTTGCATCACTTGAGAGGATGGGGAGAAATGGTGTGGCAGGTGCCAGGTCCCAGTGTGCCTGTGGGTCAAGGGTCCAAGGTCATGTCGACTGACTGCAGAGGCACAAGCTCTCAGGAGTACCCAATGTGTGTCTTGAAGGTATGCTTTGAAACCTTTCTTCTGATTTCATTAAAATGAGATGCATCTTTATTTCCAAATTATTAATAGTCAGGACGTAATGTAGGGAACTGGACGTCCTCAGAGCTCTGAGAAGGTATTTTAGCAGCTTCACCTCACTCTGTCCTGGACTCAGTGTAAACAATTTTCTAATGTAAATAAAGTCTTCGTTTTAAGAGCTCAAGCTGTTTCCATGACATCCAGCTAGAGACTCCTGGTCACAAAAGAAACTGCTTTGTGCTGTGGGCAATTCTGTGGTACCAAATTTTGTGCAACTGTACAGCCACATGGAACAAAAACATGAGGAAAGGGTCACAGAAAAATTTCCTTCTCATAAAGAGAAGTTCCTCTTATCACAAACAAAAATTTTTGTCTCACAAAGACACTTCACTTTTTACTTGGAGCTGGCAGAACAGCTTTATATCCCCTTGTCACAGGTTGGCTGTGCTGGGTGTGCAGCTGGGGAGGGGACGAGCAGCAGGGTGTGCGTCATCCCTGCTATTTTTGACCCCAGAAGCGCCCACTAGTGTCCCAGGGAGGCTAAATTTATGTTGGGACTGCCTGGAGATGGCACGTGATGGAACCACTGCATTGTTTTTTACCTTGTGCTGAGCCCCCTCCCCAAGGACCTCAATGCCCAGAATCCAGCTTGGGTTTGTCCCAGCTGAGCAGCCCTGGCTCAGGCATCCACTGGGATGGGAAAGCAGAGAGTGAAATCATGGAGCATAAGGAAGGCACAACCGCAGGCTGAGGTGGGGCTGTTGAGAGTAATTTAGGAGGCAAACCTCAGCAACATGGAGATGTATACAATCCGAAAGGAGAATTGTAGTGAGGAGTTGGTAGGTCAGAACATGGAGCAGCAGGACTGACCCTTCCCGACCTGCCTGATGCCTGCTGGGCTGGCAAAGGCTCATGGGGAGCATAGTAATGCCTGGTAACTCCTTAAACCCCAGCTGTTTGTCTCTTGTGCATTTTCACCAAGAAAAGCTGCCTGGTGTAAACCCAGCTAAGCTGTGTGTACCTTTTTGGCAGTTTCTGGACACACGGCAGGAGCTGGCTGTGGTGACCAAGAGAGAGCCAGTTGTACCCTGGAGAATGACAGAGGGAGTCCACAAATATGTGTGACACCAGATATGCTTTTTGTCTGCCTGCAGCTGTCCCTAAAGGTGGAAGTGTGGTGAGACACCAGCCTGTCCTGCCCAGCAGCCATCAGCCTTGCTCAGTCTGGAAGGGAAGCACTGATGACATTTCCTGTAGTGGCACCATGCCTCTGTCATCCCACTGCAGAGCTGTTCCCAAAGCAGGGCTGGACTTTCAAGGCTCAAGCAAGAACTGAGATGCTCTTAAAGCCAAGGGGAAAATACACTCCTTCATCTTGTACTAGTTCCATATATAGATGCTACAGGGTTTTTTCCGTCTTAGACATAGTTTTTTAATACTGATAAACATAAAACACCCAACAAATCAAAGTCAAAAACATGACCGATTTATCCTTCCATAATTTGAGTATTTATCAATCAATAATTAACTAATTTTGTTTTTATTTCATTGCAATCACTAGTGCAGTGTTCTATGGTTTCATTGTGTTGCTTCCTCTTGTTTATTCAAATCAGCTCCTTACTAATTTCACAGAAAACTCTTGCATCAACAGGAGTGATGGAAAATCTTTCCATCCTCACCACCATGATTTTGGAAACCTCTAGTGTATTCCTCCTAACATATACTTTAACTTCGTGCTTTTCCAAGAAATAGTAAAAATATCTTTAAATGTATTATTTTTTTATGTTAAGCTTTGTAAAGAAGGAAGAAAAGATTGTAACCTGTGATTGTGGTTCATTCTTTTTTCCATGATCCAGTTGCAGTTTAATAATGTAATTGCTGATTACTAATGAGATACTGAGATATTGTGCTTTAAGAAAAGGGTACTTGTCTCAAGTCAGGTACAGACACATTCAGAAGGATTATTGGACAGGATATTTTATTGTAAGAAACATCCTTTTTGTTTACAACATAGAGGCTTTAAAAAATAATTGCAAATAAATGTCATCAAAATCCACAAGTGGGCCTTATGTAATAAAAAAGAGCTTTATTTCTATTTGTGTATACAAATTGTGAAATGTGTGTGAAGACTATTTATATAGATGTGGAGTGGTCTCAATATTAACAAGAGATGCAGTAGTAGCAGTAGGTGATAGGGCTGAGCAATAGTATATTATTCAAGGCACTTCCTTGGAAATGCATCAGATAGGTGTGTAAGTTTCATAAAAAAAATGTAAATTTAGTTCTTAATGCTGACTGAAAAAAAGTTTAAAATTTACATTCTAAGTAGGAGTCAAAGGGTTTTCTTAGTAATTATCTTTATTGAAGTTTTAAATAAAAATTCAGTGTTCTCATGGCTTGTAGGTGTAGACACCCATGAATCACTGAAGTGATTCTCTCAACAGAATGATCTTTCTTTAGTGACCAGCCAAGAAAATATACTTTGTCTTTCACTTTCTCTGTTGATACTGCTTCAAGATTAACTAGAAGATTATGTTCCACTCCCACCTAGTGGCAAATAAAACACGCACAGTATAATTATCTTTTCTTATGGTGAAAGAAATTTGTGTTGCCCTTCCTAGAAATCAGCTCTGACTTGCTTAAAAATTACATACAAGCAGCTACTAAATTAAAGCACGCCTACTGGAGTCAGTAAAAATTATAACCCAAAACATGCTTTTGTACCTGTAACTCAGCAGCTTTTGTATAAAAGAAAACTCAGATGTATTTAGGCCACGGTTTTATGAATTAGCTTTATTTTTCACACTTACTGTGTGCAGTCAATAATAGGACGAGGCTCTCAACTGTCAAGTAATGGACACTAAAAAAAAGAAAGAAAAAGTGAGTAGCAGTCTGTTTGGCTTTAAAATAGCCCAGACAGACAGTGTCCCTGAGTGGAACCCCAAGCTGCTGGAGCAGCCAGCAGCTGCCTGGTCCTCACTGAGCTGTTAAGTACAGCTCAGAGCAGGTCTGGGCACCAAATCCCATGGGACCAAAGTCAGCCACTGGGACTTGCACAGCCCTGAAGATGTGATGGATGGGATTTAGCTCCAGGTTGCTGGCTCAACACAGGAGTCTATAATCTTGCCATTTGCCTACAGAGTTGGCATAGACTAGTTCTTCTACAGAGTCAGCTGTCATTAAAGACCATCCCTAAGATTGTGGCTGCAAAGTAAATCTGCTGGAGTTGTTTTCCTAGATAGGCTGATGCAATGCTGAGGCTAGAATTGAGATGTGTGAAAACATGTTAATTAGCTTGTTTGATCAGCCTCATCATCTTGGAAGCATGGAATCATAAAATTACATGGTTGGGAGAGGCTCCAAGAAGTCATATAGTCTATTCCCATGCCAAGAGCAGAAACTGCCCTATCAGCAGTGTTCCTTGACAAGCAGTAATACAACCTAGTCTTTAATATCTCATAAGATGGATTTTTCACATTCCTACTACAGCTTCTTCCATCCTTATGTATCCTCAGTGGTAGAAGGTTTTTTCTAATGTCTAATCTGTATCTTCTTTGTTATGGATGCAGCCCATTCATTCCTGTATTCCCTTTAGGCAGCTCTGTCTCCAGTTTGGGACTTTCTTGAGTTGAGATTGTCTTCTTCCCAGACTGAACAACCTCCTACCTCATAGGTGATGTTTTTTATATCTCTGGTCATTCTGAGTGCTGCCCTCTGTACTTTCTCAGAACTAGCCAGTGTAGATAGGCCAGATGAATAATTAATTACTTTTTTATGGGTTATACTTCTAAGGTTATGGCCCAGTAGAATTTATAAGTTTTGTCAACAGCATAACAACATTAACTTGTGTTCTGCTTATGATCCACTGAAATGCCAAATTTCAGTAGGCCTGCTGTCTGGTCCAGACTTGCAACTCATTATTCCTGCTAAAGTGTAGACTTCTGTACTTTTCTTTGCTGAATCATAGGCTATTTTAGAAAAGGTTTCTTCAGTTAGTAATTACTTTGAATTCTAACCCTGTTCAAAAGCTTATTTTCTTCTTTTATGTATTTATTTTTAATTTGCAGATTTGATAGGATTCTACTTTTTTTCATCAGTTGGTAATAGATAGTTCTATTTCTAAGATAACCCTGCAGAAACATTACTTTTGCTCTTCTGCTGTAGTAATTTAATCTGTAGTTCATTTATTTTTGAGAATTCTGTTTTCCAAGTTCAGCTGTGTGATGTCTGCTATTTCTCCTCTACCCACATAAGGAAACTATTTTAGCCTGATGTTTGTCCTTGACAAATTCACATTGATTGTTATTTGTTTTCTTGTTTTACGGATGCTTAAAGATACTGGGTTGTATGTTTCAGTGGCTTGGGGGAACTGAAGACAACTAGCTATTCTTTTGTGTTTATTCTTGCTTTTGTCTCCTTTTAAAGCTGAGTCTCCCTTTCAAGTTTTACAGCAACTTGTCTGTTCTCCAAGTGGGCTCAAAGATTGCTCACATCAATTTGTGTAATCCACTAGGATGATGTTCATGAGGCCTGGCTGATTTATAAAAACACTTTTCTTACTTAAATGCTTTCCAATCCATCTTTTCTCTATTCTGAACAGTGATTTGTCACTCTTCTTGGTTCATTAGCTAATTGATTTGTTGCTTTGTGTGAAGACAAACATTGAAAGGTATTTGGTCTTCCCTGGTGTCGTCTGCCAATAGGTTGTCTTTTCAATAAAACAACAGATCCACATTTTTCTTTGTCATCTTCTTGGTACTTGATATCTCTACAGATGGATTTATCTGCCTGCATCTCCTTTTTTTTTTTAATTCCTCTGGGAATTTCTGATTTTTCCCTTAATTGCTTATGCTATTATTTTGTGTACCCCCAATCAATCCAACCTTGTTTCTATGGATGTACACTTATTTCCCTCATTTGATATAATTGGAAAGACCATAACATAGCTAAACTGATTTCTCATTGCAGCTCCTGTCCTCCCTTTGCATTGGGGAAACTGTCACTTGCAGACCAGCTTGTCTACCCAGACAAAATTTCCAAGACCCCTTTTTCTCTTTGTACATGAGACCTGTGAGATTTTACCGGTGAATTCTCTGCGCTTATTGAAGTCTATCTCCCTGAAATCCCTGTTTAATTACAGTTTTCTGCCTCTTCCCTTCTTAGGGAATGTGAATGTTACCTTTTACACACACAGTCTCACATTCTCAATCACCCTCTGTTTCTGGTAAGGATAAGATTTGCAAAAATCTTCTCTAACTTCTGCTTCTACTCTCTTAAACACACCAAAACATCTCAAGAGCTATGTGTGGCTATGTTTTCCCCAAAAATTTTGGCTCAGTTGAATACCTTCACTAGTGCTGACTCTTGGATAGCTGGAAGCAATTCTGACTTGTGTTGGTCTCATCTGCCTTGGTGACCAAGAGACACTTAACTCCCCACACTAGCAAACACATCCTTCCTCCTTTCTCTTTCCACCAAAGTTTAAGTTTTTCTCCTTCAGCATTTTGGATCTCTGAGCCCCACTGATGCACACAGCAATTCTTTCTTTATCTCCTCTTTCCTGGAGAAACTATAAAACTAATTTTAACAAATCACTTATTTCCATAAATCTAATAATGGATAGTATTTGCATAACCCATAATAAGGGATATTTGCATGAGCCATAATAAGGGATATTTGCAGTGATATAAATATTCCTTTAACTGATGGGATCGATTTTCCTTTCCTCATGGAAAGCATTTTGTAGTGGTGTGATTGTTTCATGCTATTGAGTCTGAACTGCTCTAAATTTGTGCTTATGACAGAACTTATGGAAAGTTGGTGGGTTTGTAAAGCCTATGCATCCATGTTTTCAAAGCATTAACCAATTCCCACATGCTACAGTTTAGTTTTATATCCAGGATTCTGCAACACAGTGGCTGAAATTTTAATGCTGCCCTTTTGTTAATTGAAAATAGTATCAAGGGTAAATTAAATTAAATGAAGAGGGCTGTAGTGGCATTGTTGATTGATGCATGGTATTCAGTAAAATCCTCTGTTCTTCTCTTTATTGAACTCAGAAGAGTCCAGGTTCTTTGATGTACAGCTCGCTGTGGTTTTGTCACAGAGTACACAGGCATTGATTGTAATTTATTTTATGCAGCTTATGTTCCCAGTGTATACTTCATCAAGGCACTAAATACCAATAGTACCATTTAAAGGATCAACATCTTTGAAGATAAGACACTCACTTTTTAAAATTACGTTCCATTAGTTTTCCCAAAACATTATGCTGAAGATTTAATTTGAAGTGTTTGGTTGATGAGGTAAAAGGGAAACACAATGTTAGATGGATGGATAGTAAGATGGATGGATAATAATTCATAGCTTACCTGAAATTAAAATATTTTCTTTTCTCATATGTTTCTTTGTATTAATCTGAATTTTTGAACATTAAGTTCAAATCAGATATAGGCTCTTCAAAAAAGGTAATGCAAAGAATTTCAAAATCCTCATTTGAGTATGCAGAGAGATGTAACATCAGTGCAGTTGAGGAGAACATTTAAATTTTGGCTTGAAGGCATTGGCTGTCTAATATATTAGTAGGCAAGCTGTTCACTAAATAGGAGGGAGCTCTATAATCCCTCAAGAAGTATTTGGTGTTTAGAAATATTTCTCATCATATAGATGAGCCGTGATGTTTTTGATTTTTAGATTGTTGAAAATATGAAAGCCAGCTACTTGATGCTTAAAATGCCTTTGCTTCACAGCAAGCATTCCTCCTATGAAGTTTTATTGTTCTTGACTTTGTGTTTATCTACAGTGAGTAATGATACATCATGGATAATGAATTACAGTCTATTTCAGTGAGGACAAAAAAACCCAGATAAATTTCTGAGTCCAAATATACAATTTTCTCCAATTATGCAAAGCATATGAGAAATAAGAAACAAGACAAGAAAGAAAACCAGAAAACATTTTTCAAATATCGACTGTATTGTGTCAGTAGGGCTGCCTCTTGTGCATTGAGTGAAATTATTAGTAAGATGAAAAGAGAGGACAATCCACTCCAGAAATGTGAAGCTACCAGTACTCCTCTAGAAATCCACTTCATGCAGCAGAACCCTGGGGACAAACTTGTTCTCTGCATCCTTTCCTAGGCTTGAGAATCTGACTTAGCATGCGGGTTCTATGTGAAAAATTTTCCATGCCATGGGTTATCATGTTTCAGAGCCATTATGTGTTTTCCAGATTCAAGATCTGACTTCATTAGATTTACTGGTGGATTTTGGAGGTCTTCAGCTCTTCTGCTCATCTTCTTGGATCTGAGCTCCACAATACACCACTGTTCCTCTGTACTGTGATAACAGAACACCTGGACTTTGGGCACAGGAGCATGTGGAAACCTCCAAACCTGGAGTCTTTGGAAGAGGAATTTCTATTTTAACAAAAAGGCAAGAATTTATCCACAAGTGAAGAGGTACTAAAGTTTGTCCTAAAGTGGAAGCCAGCAGCAGCACATGCCCTTCCCAGTTTCATGTATCTGCTTTAAGAGCTGCTGTTTTTAAACTAGAGCATAAGTGAATGCATTGAGTGAATTCTGTTATAAGGAGCAGAAAGAGTATTGAATTATGAAAACAGGTGTGGAATATGTTCTGTGAATGCACTAGAGGAATGTGTCTTGCTTTGAAAACAGCTTGAGAGGTCAATCAGCATTTCCTAGAGGAAAAAATATTTTCATGTCTTGATAATTAAATTAAATGGTTTGTTTTGCCAGTTGTCCTTGTGGTATCAATTGTGAGAGACTGTTAAAGTGATAATTTTTGTCTTGCAATCTTTAAAAATTATGTTCTTGCTATTTTTTCATGTGAAAGGCAATGACACAGAATCACCATCACAGGCCTTGGGAGCTGACTTGCTCACACTCTATGAAGGTAAGTGGAAACTACTGCTGGACCAGTATCTCATCTTTCATAATAAGAAACTGAGAAAGCTTTGCTTGCTTAATCTGCCAAAACAGCCTGAGAGAGAATAGGAACAAAACTGGTTTGAAAAATTGTATTTGAAGAGTGTTATCTTTGTTGCAGTGCCTGCAGGGAAGGGGCAGAGCTGAGGGTTCAGCACCATCTGTCCTTGGTGAGTTTTGACTCTGTCCTTTTACTGAAGTCTTGGGTTAGGAGGTGAGGTCTACTCACTAAATTTGTCAGTTACTGAAACCTGAGAGAAACTGCTATGCTGGTGATAGGAGAAACCATCTGAAAAGCAGGCAATCTATGGAACTGTGGTTCATTTGGCATACCTGTATCTGCCCTGCACATTATGTGAGCATAGCCCTCCCCTCATCCCCTCTGCCCTACCTGTAAATTTCCATTTCCCACCATCACATATTATTTCTCACCTCTGCTTTGCACTGGTGCTGGCTCTTCCCCATGTTCTCTGTCTCTGGGCTGGGCAAGGAGCAGCAGGACACAAGGCTAGCCCTGAACTAGCCAAGGCTGAGGGATCAGCTGGCAGACCAGGCAAAATAAATGCCCAGTGAACCCACAGAGTGCAGCCTGAACCTCTGCAGGAGCTGTAATTTCCATCTTTTCTCTTTACCCGGTCATTGATTTTCACATAACTTGAAAGAACTTAATTCCTTTGCAGCTCTTCAACTAAATCAGATATGGAGGTAAATGAGCTCAAAGAAAATTGAAGGAAATAAGAAAAAGTATCAGGTAAATAGATAAAGCAGCTGCCTAAATGCATATGTTTTGTTTTCTCAGAAATCAGGTGGAAAATAAGATGCAGTTCAATTTGCAGTAACTTTCCAAGTGAGATAAGGAATAATTGCCATATAACAGCTCTTTAGAAAATGATACAGGAGATAACAGAACCATGATTCAAAAATTTAAACTTTATATCAATACATATATGAAAAAGACTGAAATATTTCAAACTTCTGAGCATGGTAAGGTCTTGGTTGTGGTATTGTGTCTGTTCTTGGACAGCACAGCTCATATTTATGTAGGCCAGCTGGAAACAGCCCAGAATGGCTACATGTCTCAAAAGTGTGGCTTATGAGAATAGAGACTTAATTTGTATTATTTATTCTATTAAAAAGGAGTCTTCAAAGGCTGCATGCAAAAGTAAGTTTTCCATGCAGATTTCCACGTCAGTACTGGATGGGACAAAGAAAAACAAACCTCATTTTTCGGGAAAGGAAGATGCAGATTAGACATGAATTAAAAACATCTCCAGTAGTGTCTGGAGCACGTTGCCTAAATCTGTATTTTATTCACCAGTGCTGGAGACCTTCAGTTGCTGGTAAATTCCAGGGATGATATGAATGTATTGTGATAATTCCACTTCAGGGCATAGAAATTACTTACATGATTTCTTGATTTTTTTCCAGCTTTAGTATTCTAAGACTCCATGTTTGATTGCTGTGACTGCAAAGGAAAGAAGAATAATTACATTAAGAAATATTAATGATAAAAAGAGCCTGTGAATTCTGGCTATACATCAATTATTTGGGAAATTAGGAGAAAAACTTATAACTATTCGGGGACAGTTTTCTAAGTGAAATGCAAATCTGAGTGGCTCTGAGCAGGAGTACAATCAGTTTCAGAGGATATGATGCATGTTTTTCTTATGATTTCAGGGGACTTGGCTCAAAGATATAGAAAGACCCTTCTGGTAATCTTACAGATGCATGATCTTTGCCTCCCAAAAGAAGACAACTGAATGCTTTAAGCCCTTGGGAGTCCTGCTCTAGTTTGTGGATAAGGCAAGTGAACTTGACTCACAGGAGTGTGCAAACTCATCTCTCCTTTTAATGTGCTTCTTGGTACATTCTCTTCCAAAGCTTTATTTTATTTTACCCCTTCTCTGATGTGCCAGTTGAATATCTAGAGGTTTATAATCCTTCCAATGATAGTGAAACATCACGAACACTGGATGGTGGCATTGTAGAATGAATCAAGAATGCAAAACAAGCAGGATCTATTTATATACACAGATATCCCAGTAATCAAGGAAAAGATTTGCAGAGTAAAATGTGTTATAAAGTACCCTATATACAATTTACTTTTGGAAGAAGAGTTATAACTATTACGTAAGCTCATTCAGTATTTCAGATTTTAAGTAAAAAGATTAACAATTGTGGGGGAAAGAAAGCAGAATAATTTATGGCATTTGTTCTCACAGAAAAATCCTTGATTACTTTAAGACTATAGCCTGTGCAAAACACATTATAAAGCAGGCATACATTTTACAATAGAGTTAATCCTGAAAGGAGGAAAGGCAGAAATACATTTATGAAAGATTTCTTTCATTTTCATTTTATTGTTGTTTCATGCAGTCGTTGTTTTACTTAAGCTCTGCAAAAGTGAGAAGCAACATGAGTTCCTGAGTGTTCAAATGGGAGACCCATCCTCTGTGGCCTCACCTCAGCCTTGCAGGTAGCAGGATCCTTGCCAGTTAGAGACAGCTAATATGTATGGCTGCTCCCTCAAGAGTTTCACTGAGGTGATAAAATATTTTCTACTGGTTTTGCTGAAAAAAGGGCAAGGGTTCCTTGTAGAGGAACCAGAGTTAAAGCTGGTAACAGCTGTCAGAATTTTCTTCATATTTTTTGTGAGTAAATTTCCAAGTGCTTCAAGTTGCTCCTTATAGCTGGGGCAATTATTGATGCAGATAGAAAATTCTGCTTTCTCAAATACCATTTTCCTAGGTCACTCCCATGAAACCAGTCTTCTCCAAAAGAGACCTGACAAGGATTGGTTCAGGCTGACCTTTTGGCAGTGTGGGCCTGCCCATTCCAGATCTGGGCACTTCTGCTGGATGGCATCTTTCAGCACCCTCCTCAAGTTTTGGCTACCAGTGCCAAGCTCTCCCACATGCCTCTCTGCCATAGCCCAGCGTTTGCAGCACTTCTCAATTTCATTTAATGAAAATTCCAGTCTGGAGATTGTACCCTGTCCTCCTGTTATCTGAGATACATGGAAACAAAACCAACACAGTCTCAGCCCATTCTTACTTGTAGCATGACAGAAGCATCCCTCTGCCCCTCTGGGAGTCCTGGGGCCAAGAGTGGCCCTGGATGGGTGTATCCCATCAGCTTTTGAGGGGTGAGGGCTGAGCAGGACACACAGCCCCTCTACGCCACTTGGCCATTGAGGTGTTGATGGACATGTGGCTGCAAATACACCTCCAAGGTGCTGTCAGGTGCAGAGTGGATTTTTCAGGTCTGATTTTTTGTCAAAGGCACCTGCAGAAGCAGTTAAGCTGGATTTAAGTATTTTTATAGACGCAGTTCTGCTGTCTATTTTACTAGTTTTGAGACTGTCTCTTTTCTCTTTGTGGGGCATTAAATGACTAAATTGATTTCCACTTTTAATAGGACTTTTTGTCCTGTGGGACAAAAGTTTATGAGTAATATGCAGAACTATATTTCAAGCCCTGGCTTGTTGAAAAAGTTAGTCATTATTGTTTAGTACAACTTCAAATTGTTTAATGAAATGGAATCAATGGATCCAACTCCTTAACACCCTAGTCTTGAACTGAGTTCAGGCTCAGACTTTGGATGAAAACAGTGTGGAGAGACAAAAGGAAAGAAAAAACACAAGTGCTGTCTTGCTTAAAACTCCCTGAAATGAAAACATTTGTGCATTTTGAAGACCACTTTTGTGTTAATTAGTGAGAAAGTAGACATTAAATGTACATTTGAGCAATTTTTCCTTTCAGTTTTGGATACTGCTCAGAGACACTAGATGGCACCTTCTGTTTGCTACGTGCATGGGGCCAGAAATAGGGCCTGTCTGAATGCTGGGGAAAGCTGACAATTATTTCTGAAGCAACTGGTGCATCCATATGGATCCTTGCTGATGAAGGAGACAGAAATATCCTGGTGCTCCACATCCAGAAAAATGAGGGGGACAGAGTACCTATTAACTACCTTGTTTCTTCTTTTTATATTATGTCTGTACTGTAACTGATGGGCAACAAAACACCCAATTGTTGTTTTCATGGTGCATTTTAGGGAAAGGATTTTCAGGAAAGCTCGACACAATACAGGCAGCTTAGGGGTGGGACTTAGGCCCACAGAGTATAACTTATCCCAGTGTGAATGTGGAGTCTATGGACATGTGAGCCTTTAACTGCTTCATCAGACATCTGGTGTCATTCAGGATGCCCTGAAGGATCCCACATAAAGTCTAGCCACTGCTCCTAGGAGGAATGGATTCTCTGTATAGGCTGAGGATTCCAGCGAGAGGTCATGAGGAACTAGTCAGTGATCACCACTGCATTTGCCAGTGACATGAATGAACATAAATGTAACTCTGCAATGGTACCCTTGTAGGAAGAACATTTAGTCCATGACAAAGCTATTTTTTCTTAATTCAGGGGTGAGAAATCTCTGACTGTTCTCCTTAACAAGTTTCTACAGGCATGTATCTTTTAGAAAGAATTCCACTGAATAGTTTGGGAAAAATCTGCCCTGAGCTTATTTTGTGATTTCTGCTCTGTGTTTATCATAGTGAACTCCTCATTCTCATCATCCAAAAGCAGGGGGATTATGACTGCACTGTTCTGCAAGACATCTCAGGCACAGACCACTAGGACTGCCTAAATCATCAGTGTAGTGCCCTGACATCAAAAGCCCTCATCTGGTCAATGTTTAATCCACAAGGATTTGCAGAATCCTTGTATCCCACAGATCAGATACCACAAAGCTATAAAACATCTTCTTTGCCATTGCAAGCAAACCTTACCTTTAATACAAAAGTGGAAGTATGAGAAATTAAATGAAAGGTCTCAGAAAAGAGCAAGGAAAGAACTAGGGCTAGAGCCAATGACCTGTCCTGTTAGAGCAGGAGCTGATTTGTAAGGAATAAAAGACCAGAGAGTGATGGGGATTGAACTGTGCCAGTGCTACAGAGAAAAGCAGGGACCATCTCTCCCAGTGGTGCTGTCACTTTAACTTAGAAGGAAAGTCCTTTCTACCCCTGGATTTGGTGACCTGTCATAGTGGGTTGAAGCTGGCTAAATGCCTGTAACCCTCCAAAGCCTCTTTTCTACAAGTCACTCCCCTCTACAGCTGGAGAGAAAATATAACAAAGGGTCTGTGAGTTGAGCTAGGGACCAGGAAAGATCACTCACCAAAACCTACGGGGACAAAACAGACTCAAAGTAAAGATATTAATTGAATTGATTGCTAACAAAGAGCAGGATAATGAGAAGTAAAATAAAACCGTAAAAACACCTTCACCTCTACCCCTCCCTCCTTCTCAGATCTACCTACTCCCCCAGCAATGCATGGGGAGACAGGGAATGGGAGTTATGGTCAGTTCATCATGCATTGTTTCTCCCACTGCTCAGGAAGAGGAGTCCTTCCCCTGCTTCAGGTTAGGGGTTGCTCCCATGGGAGACAGTTCTCTGTGAACTTCTCTAGTGTGATTCTATCCCAGGGGCATCAGTTCTCCACAAACTGCTGCAGCATGGGTCCCTCTTTCACAGGGTGCAGTCCTTCAGGCACAGCCTGCTCCATGTGGGTCCCTTTACAGGATCCCAAGTCCTGCCAGCAAACCTGCTCCAGGGTGGGCTCCTCTCTGCACAGGTCTGCAGGCCCTGCCCCAGCACAGGCCCCAGCACAGGCCCCAGCACAGGCCCCAGCACAGGCCCCAGCACAGGCCTCCCGCGGGGCCACAGCCTCCTCCCAGGCACCTCCTGCCCTGGTGTGGGCTCCTCCATGGGCTGGGGGTGGATCTCTGTGTCCCAAGGGCCCTCCATGGGCTGGGGGTGCATCTCTGTGTCCCAAGGGCCCTCCATGGGCTGGGGGTGCATCTCTGTGTCCCCAGGGACCTCCATGGGCTGGGGGTGGATCTCTGTATCCCCAGGGCCCTCCATGGGCTGGGGGTGCATCTCTGTGTCCCAAGGGCCCTCCATGGGCTGGGGGTGCATCTCTGTGTCCCCAGGGCCCTCCATGGGCTGGGGGTGGATATCTGTATCCACAGGGACCTCCATGGGCTGGGGGTGGATCTCTGTGTCCCCAGGGCCCTCCATGGGCTGCAGGGACACAGCTGCCTCACCACGGGCTGGCTGCACCAGGGGCTGCAGGGGAATCTCAGCTCTGGCCCCTGTAGCATCTCCTGCCCCTCATCTGCACTGACCTTGGTGTCTGCAGGGCTGTTCCTCTCACATGTTCTCACTCTGCTCTTCTCTGGCCACAATCACATCTGCACAATGATGTTTTCCCCCTTCTTCTTAAGTGTGTTATCATAGAAGCATTAACACCATTCCTAATTGGCTCAGCCTTGGCCAGTGGCACATCTGTCTTTGGAGCTGCCAAGGACTGGCTCTGCTGGACATGGGGGAAGTTTCTGGCAAGTTCCTACAGAAGCCACCCCTGCCACTCTCCACCACGCCCCCAGAGTTTGGTCATGCAAACCCAGTGTATCTGTCCAAGCCTGAGCCAGTCATCAAGACATATAAACATAGAGATTTTCAGTACTGTCAATATACTCTGCCTGCCACCCTTTTTCTGAAGCTAGATCACATTTCATACTTCCAAGAGAGGAGGAAAAATACTAAGATGTCAAGTTATACTTTAACAAGAGAAAAAAAATCACTTTCCTGACCACTGCAAGCAAGTAGTAGAAAACCTGAAACAAGGATTTAATTAGAAGCAGTGTAAAAATAATTCAAACTTGCTTTGTCAAAAAAATCTGTTCAGTCTCCTTTTAGAGTCCTTGCAAGTCCTCAATTCACTCCTACAATCTCCACCTGACATGCATTAAACATAAATAAAATAAATCTACAGCATTACCTTTATCAAATAAGACAGTATTTTTCAGGTGAAAAAAAAGGTTGTACAATAAAAGTTGCACAGCTCCATCCAATCTGGCCTTGAACACTTCCCTGGGCATCTACAGCTTCTCTGAGCAACCTGTTCCAGTAACTCATCACCCTCACAGCAAAGAATTTCTTCCCAATAACTAATCTAAATCTGCCCTCTTTCAGCTTGAAACCATCCCCTCTTGTCTTGTCACTGCATGCTCTTTCCAAGGTCCCTCTCCCTCTCTCTTGTTAGCCTCTGTTAGGCACTGAAAGGTGCTAAAAGGTCTCCCTGAAGCCTTCTTTTCTCCAGGTAGAACAACCCCAACTCTCCCAGCCTGCCTTCATAGGAGATATTCTCCAGGCATCTGACCATCTTTGTGACCCTCCTGTGGGCTCATTCTGTCAGAGCCACATCCTTCTCATGTTGGGGGCCCCAGAGCTGGATGCAGCACTCCAGAGCAGGTCTCATGAGAGCAGAGGGGGAGAATTGCCTCCCTCAATCTGCTGGCCATGTTGCTTTGGAAGCAGCTCAGGATATTTTTTCCATCAGGCAGAAACATCCCTTGGCTACAGCCCCCTCACGTGCTCTGCTCTGCTCACACACGGAGCAAGCCCTTGACTCCTGAGCTGCTTGAACTAAAGCACTTGATGCACAGCTCACTTGGCATCGTCTCCATAGTAAGTAAATGTGGCTGAAAACTTGGTAAATAATTGATTGTGTTGTCAGGACCTCACTGGCCAGGCTGATTAATATTTAGTGAAAATCATACTCCTGAGTTTGAAAGGCAGAATATTGTCACGGAATGAATGCCCATGGCTGGCAAGGAACACACGTCTCTTACAGGTGCTTAAACAACAGGTCAGCAGGAAAAGGCTGATCATTCTTGGGACTTGCAGGGATGACAAGTTACTTGTGGGATATATTAAGACAAAGTTTTAAGTTCAGACCCCTGTGGCACACCTTGGTGGGTCTCCAGTCTGAAGAGACCAAGACCCAAGGTGTGCTGCAGGACATTGGCACCGCACAGGTGGTGTGAATGGGATGTCTGTCTCCAACAAGAGAAGATGCTGTGTCTTACACACCTGTTTCCCTTCCCTTTGGTAAAGAGAATGACAAAATTAGAATGATGAAACATGGGTAGAGGAAGGAAGATGGTGGATGTGAATGTATCTGCAATGTTCAGTCTGATCTTTAGGTTCTGTGAGCTTTCTCATGAGCCTGCTTTCAATAGCGATGTGCCTCTTCAATACCCTATTTCTTTTCTTGCTTCTCATGTTGCATTTTGTGCTGAAATTATGTTGTACCTGTGTGAGAAATTAAAATATGTGTTTTGAGTAGATGATCAATGAGCAGAATTGGGTTGCATTGCAGCTTAATATTATGAGAATTTGATTAATCAACATGCAGTCATTAGATGAACCCAGCAAAGAGCACCAGAATAGTATCTCACTGACATATCAAAGGCTGGCCCGGAATTGCTTCTTCTTTTCCTAATACTCTCAGGCTTCTGCTGTGGAAAATTATAAAAGTAGCTTTTGTAATCATGTCTCGCACCTCTAAAAGGGGAAACATTAAGAAAAAGTTATTAAAAGGGAGGTATTAATGGAAAAAAGCAATTCACCAATTTCTGCAATGGCAAATTGCGTCTCACTAATCTATTAGAATTTTTGAATATGTAAGTAATGCAATGTAAAACTGCAAAGGAGTAAAAAAAATTAAACATCAATTAATTTTAATTTTCAAAAAGTGAGTTAAAAGATTCCTTAGAAGGTGTAAAAACATGTCTTGTCTTTCTTTGGAGAAGCAATGTATTGACTGGGAGCAAAAGCCAAGAAATAGAAAATAAAGAATCAGAATAATCCATTTCCAATAAAGCAAAAAGATTTAAAGCAGAGTACTCAAGTATTGATCTCTGGAATAATATTCTTGGATCCTGTCATGAGGGGGAAAGGTTGTTTGGAGCTCCAGAGAACTGAACAATAGGGAGCAAAAGGACAGGTGGAGCTCAGTGTCTAACAAATGCAAAATACTATTAATTGGAAAGGGAAACATGATTTACTCATTAACCTTACACCATTCTGCCTGTGTCAGGTTAGGAAGGGGACTTGGATCTGGTGGTGGACAGATGTGCATAGCCATAGTCCAAAGAATGAAACAAGTTCATAGATAGTGAAGGCATGGAAAAAGAAGGCATTGCTTTTATGTGGTCGGCAGCGTGACTCTGTGGGGAACAAAGTGCAGGACTGGGTGCTCAAAGTCTCAAGAGACAATCTATGAAGCAGATCTATGTCAGCTTCAGCACAGGGTGATGGGAATGATTGGGAGTGTGTTAAAATATTCAGCAGAAACCATGTTTTAAAAGATTGAGATTGTCTGCCTTTGACACAAGAAAAAGTGAGAGTACGATAGCGACATATATAACAGCAGATGATCTGGGGAAGTGAGTCTGGGAACTCAAGAATAAGGGAAAATCAATGACTTAGACAAAGGAAATGCAGTTAATTAGAATTAGTTCAATTCTAATTTGGATAATTCAGTATGTATCTGGGTTTTACTGCTCCAGCCTGGAACACTAAACGTCTGGGCTTACCCACTTTTTCAGCCACTGAGTCTCACACAGAGAAAATTGCAAAGTGATAGAAGGGAATCTCATTGCCGCAGAAAAAATAATTAGACCGTAAAAATCATTAACCCAGAGTTGTGTTTACCATTAATACTCTATCAAATGTTGATTGTGTGACTAAACTGCAGAGTAAAAGAGCCTCCATAACCACTGCCTAATGATATAAATAAGGTCATCGTTGCTATGAAAGAAAACATGAGATGGATGAAAAAGATCCAAGAGGTACTTTCATCTATAAGTGATAACTCCGAGCAGATTTTAAGGCATAAATCATGGAGTAGTTTTTCCTATTTTTCTGGTAAAAAAATGATTAAGAGATTAGTGTGTGTTAAAAAAATATAATCCCAGAAAGACACACTCCAAAGATTCAGAAGCTGCTTGTGCACACTGAATGCACCTTAATACATTTTGGAAAGAACAGCATTTTGCTTGGTATGAACATGCCAAGTACAGCCACGTGCATATCTGTTTCCTGCTATCCAGTAGCCTCCATTCAACTTTCTTCAATGTTGTCATGGCAATAAGACTGTTTTTGACACTGCCGTTAATGAACTCTGAGGATGAGAAAGGTCCTTCTCCAACAAAGAGTGACACCACCACAAAGCAAATTAAATTGCTCTGACAATGTATCTATTGAGAATGAGTTCACATGTCACTGGAGCTTTTAGGATCTTATTGATGACTTTGTGGCTGCCAAAAGTCATAAAGTACTGCTGTTGTAACAGGTTTATGTTTATAGAGAGTATTTGCCTGCATTGTTTGATCACCCTAATGCTGATATATCCTGTCATTTTACCTTGACAGTTGTAGTCACTATTACTCCTCTGTCAGCGAGTTAATGAAGGTGTGTGTGTCAGTAATCATTCCTTATCTCCAAGGGGGTATAATGTATATGCCATAAACACATAACTACGTGACAACTGATTACACTACAGTTAAGTGATAAGAGCAGCTGACAGGGGAGTCGCTGAGGATCACAAAAGAGGCATAGACCAGCACATCCTCCTGGGTGATAAAAGCTGAAATAAAGGTGGCCCAAACTGTATGTGGATAGGGCCTTTTCCAGCCAGTTTGCTCCCTATTCAAAAGAGGATCTACCATCTACAGAAGTTACAAGAGACACCAAAAAGCCTATAAGAATGTGCATGGAGCTTTATATTGAAAGGTCACCCCCCTGCTGTGAGTGGCACTCTGATTCCAAACCTTTAGCACTGTCAACTCAGAGTTTATTGGCTGCATAGCAATATGTGAGTCTTATTTCCCCTGAACTAAGGAGCTGACATCAGTATGCAGTTTTCTTTTTTCTGGGAAACAGAGGGAATGAGGTGAGCTATAACAGACAGACTGACTTGCCATGGTCACTCCTGGAAATGGCATAGAGGAGATGGAAGTGTTGGACACTGTAGGTGTGGATAAGGGGGTCCTCATCCCATCTCAATCTCCCTGCAAGAGGCTGCATGATAGACTGGCTACTGGATACTACAGAAATCTTATACTGTGCAGCCAGCTGGCTCTATCTGGTTTTACACACATGGCACTCTTCTGTCTTAAGTGACTGCATACCTCTGCTCAGGGCCAGCCTGTCTTCCAGGCAGTCACCACCCCCACAGGTGGCAGCATACAAGTACCTACAAGTCAAAAGAGAAACCTTATCCTGCCCTGGCAGAGCACACCAGGACTGTCTGAGCAATAACTACTGCACCACATTGCAAGAGCTTCAGGCCTTTGTGCCTTTAGCTCTTGCCTGCTATTACCTAGATCAAAACCACCACCATGCAATTTTTTTCTTTCCCAATCACAGAAAAATTAGTAAAACTGCAGACAAATGTAATCCTGGGGATATTTCTGAAGAGACTACTGTATAGTAGGGTACATGGTGCCATACTATTGTCAGCAGCAAAATCATAAGATCCTGAAAGCTCCAATGACATGTGAACTCTCAACAGATATGCTTTCACAAGTGCTGGTATTCTGAAGTCCCTGTTACTTGGGCACTCACAGGTACTGTGATAAGCAAAGAGCTGATTTGGGATTGCTATGGCACAGCCATAACAAACATCTGGACAAGGCCTTGATACCATGCTTTAATTCTTGTTCATCCCTTACCTGGTCAGGCAGTTGGACTAGATGGTCATCGTAGGTCCCTTCCAACTGAAATACTCCATCCTATTCTATTATACTCTAACCCAGCATGGACTTTTTTCTACCAAAGAGGTTTTCTGTGATAAACATTGTGAACTGCTTGGTGAGTTATCTGGCTACCAAATGCTGGGCAGGATAGGCAAGAGGCATCCACCTTAGATCAACATAAGAAATGTCACAAACATTAAAGTGCCCTCCACCAGAAACAAAATTTTCCTTGTTTTTTTCAAACACATTTCAGTTCTTCCAATATCCACTTGTTTACAGTGAAGACTCTTTTGGAGTCCTCACTACTAATCTGCTGTGAACCAGCTCACCCAGAACTGCCAAGGGCTGTCCATGGGTCAGATGTACAGTCCTGTTTCATCCTTCTTCAGTCATATTGTGCAGAGCCATCAAGAGTTTCCACGTTCTGCCTTAAAGCACCTTCATGTTATTGCGACTGGTGCTGGGAAAAAAATTAAAACCAGCTGAACCATGGATTTCAAGGTGCAATGTAATCAAGAGTGAGCCTCTCAGCTTTACTGAGCTTCAGTCTCTCAGCTTGGCTAAAAATCTGTATAGAAAGCAGCACTGCTCTGACAGCTTGATACAGCACCTGAAAACTCCTTTTGTTAGAATACCTAATGCAGTGTACCTTAAGTGGGCTTATGGATGGATTGCAAAGGAATTTAAACACCCTTTGGTGCATTTCTACAACTTTACAAATAGGATGTGGATAAGGAGTCTGCAGTAACTAACTAAATAATGTCATTGCAGGCATCAAAATAACTTCTCATTGTTAAAGAAATATCATGGCTCAACTAGATTTGCTTTTCAATTATTTGCTTACGGGCTAGAGAGTACAAAAGATTTATTCATGACACACTTCAAATTCTTGTTGCTTTTTTCATTTTATTTTTGGTTGAACACACCAACCTCAGAAAAAGTATGCTAATCTCTTATACTGGAACTGATCTGCCCTCAGTCTATGTGTGGCTGACACTGCTGGTAACCCCCATTTCAAAGAATAAACACATTACCAGCACACACAGGAGGAGGCATCTGAAATCTCATCTTTGTCTTTCTATTTGGTCTTCCAGTCAGATTGTTTTACTCATATAGAGATTCACCCCTTTTTACGACCTTACAGGAGCTGCTAAAATGCTCTGTCATGTGCTTCTTATGTAAGTAAGGCTCCATTTAATAACTTGCTTCTACCTTGAGTGCAAGTGGAGAAATTCACTCTGAAAAAGGATGAGAGAAGACAAAACATGTCATGTAGTTCTGGTAGCAAAACATGGTTTTGCTTTCTGGATTCATTGTACCAGCAAGCCTACTCTTATACTAATTTGCTATTTCTTTGGCATGGGAAAAATAATTCTAACTGAAAAGTAAATAATAAATCCAGTACCTCCTTTCTATTTCCTTTATGGGGGCTGTGTTTGTTCCTTATGACAGGAATGGCTTTTTATAGACCAAGTTTATACTTCTGAATTCAAATTCAGAAGGATGAAAAAGAACGTAAAAAGAAAGATTACACAATAAAACATGAAATTATTTCTTGAAGCCTCAAGTATTATATAAGCTTATATTTTAATAGAATGAGGAAATAAAATCAGATAAGACAGGGTGCTCCATGCATAACTTATCATCAGGATTTCAGCAGTGAAGGTTCAAGTGAGCAGGCAATAGAGGTTAACAGCCCAAGAGGAAAAGCTTTGGGTCTGCTGGAGATAACAGCTGGGCATCAGGTGACAATGCACTACTGCTTAATGGTGAATATCCTACCCAAGTATCTATAAAGGAGCATAGCCTGCAAGATGTGTGAAATAATCCTCTCCTCAGAACTGGAAAGGCTATAGAGGTATATGGGATATATGGGATCCCTGGGAACTGCACATCTAGAAGGATATCCCTCACAAGGACCCAGTGTAGATAGTGCAGAGACAGAGGCAAGGCCAGGATTCCAGAAAACCTGAAATGGTCTTATTCAGCCAAGAGCTGGAAAGGTTGTGGGACATGTGATGGATCCTGGAGCTGTCTCAAAGGGTACAGCACAAAGAAGAAGCGGTCCCTGTCTCTGGGCAGGTTTGGAGCACACCCTCTCCCTAGAGCTGAAAGAGACAAGGAGAAAGCCCCTGTGGCCTGCAGCTTGCTTTTCCTGGGGAGATTTCTTTGCTAGGCATTTACTGCCTGGAATGTGACTAAGAAAACAGCATGAGAGGGCCCATCTTGCTGTGGCCTGGCAATGGCTGTCCCCAGGACTGACAGAAGAGCTTGGTCTTCTAAGGTGCATCTGTCATGCCTATGCCTACTACTTTCTCTGGACAATCCATCACAGATAAGTCCTCTTCTTGATTCAAACCTTTCAAATCTTGAGAGCAACTTAAAAATCTCAAGAACCTTGAAAGAATGCATTTAGGTTGCTTACTTTTTGGTTTTCAAGTGTTATGGACAATGTCTGTACTGTTAGCTCAGGGCATATCAGCCTGCTGGTGTCATGTTCCTGCTTGCCTTAGATAGCAATTCTTATACTTTTATCCATCATCACAAGACAGTTCATTGGTCAATTTTTCTAAAGGTAATGAGTGCTCACTTGTGTCATGAAGACCTCAAATCTCAAGTTTCATTACTTGAATATTCTTTATCTAAAGTCCCCGGGTACTGTATCCTGCACATTTAATTTAAGTTCTCCCACTGACTTCAATCTGAATGGTACAAACTCAGCAAATAGGACACTCATGAGTTCAAGTTCATTCTTATTCAGTAGAAGTCCTGCTCTACACTACACTACATCCTGTGTTTGAGAATTTTGTTGGATATGAAGAAATTTTGTCTGAAATTTTTTCTGACACTTTTTCAGAAACAGCCTCCAGCTACAGAGAAACAAATTGCTTTGTGTGTTGACTGTATTTTTGTCTCCCTCATTTAAACTTCACTTTATTTCTTTGTCTGCCCTTAGGTTTGAACCTTTCAAAGTAGAGATCATGTTCTCTTGAAAGTGCCTTGCACAGAGCTACTAAAGGTTCACAACAGTGCAAATGCAACAGCAGCAAAAGCTTTAACTAAAGGCAATGAAAACACTTTTCATCCTGCTTTAAAATTGTCTTAGAAATAGAAAAGAATGAGACATTGACCAAATAATGTGAAAGGGCAAGCCATTAATCATACCTTTAAAATTATTGTGGTACTTTAACAAAAACTGGTCTTGAATAAGAAAATTCAAGTATGTACAATTAGAATGTAATGTAAATCCCCTAAGTAAAGACCCAGGTTGAAAGAAACAGGTATGATATGAGTCAGAAGGATTCAATTTGTGCAAATAATCAGGACCAGATTATAGCATCCTAAATTGTAATTAGAAGTACTTAATGAGTTTATTGAATCCCTAAATTATTTCTGAGTTGTTCTGGTGAGTCAGGAAGGTAATGAGCACTGGGCAAGAATGTGGGAGTTGTCTATGTTCATCTGTATTTGTGAAATTGAGGCTGTTGTGCTGCTGGTAGTCAGACAGTGGATGTGCCTGTTTCTCTGAACTTTATTTTCTTTCATTTTCTTTCATTTTTTTGTAGACAAGGATAAAGCCAGTGGGGGACACTGGGGCAGGAACTCTTTGAGATGAAAAGCAGGAGCTCTTAACCCCCAAACTTTTGAGGAGCTGTGAGGAAGCTAGTTATAGCTGTACTCCTGCAAGACTCCAGAGAGAAATGAAGGGTTGCTGACACAGGTGAGCCACTAAGAGATTTGAAAGAGCCCTCCTGAGCTCCTCCAAACCAGCATCTTAAATCCCATGCCAATGCCAACAGAGCTTGCTTGCACTGGTTTTGGTGAGTCACTGGAATAGTTTACCCAGAGAAGTGGTGGATGCCCTGTTCCGGGAAGTGTTCAAGGGCAGGTTGGTTAGTGCTATGACCAACCTGCTCTAGTGGAAGGTGTCCCTGCCCAGGTAGGGGGCCTGAAGCCAGAGGATGATGAAGGTCCCTTCCAAAGCAAGCCATTCTATGATTTAATGACTATTATTTCTGAGGCAGTGCTTTGCAGCTCTTGTCCCTATGTGCCATCTGCCACCAGCAGAACTATTGTGAGGTAGAAGGGACACAAGTAACAGGTTACAGGCACAATCTGCTTTTAAACAAAACTTTTTCCAGTAGGATTTAAGGGCAGAAGATCTTCAGGACTGCTAATTGTCTCAGTAAAACTCTTCTATGGGCAGGAAAATTAAAGAGAGGGTAAAACTCCTCTATCTTCCCCATCACACCGATCAGAGCAGCCAGTGCCCCTTTATTTGAAAGAACATGTTCTTTACAGCCAGAGTCTGTGTTCATGGAGGCTGAATCTATAGTAATGTGTTTGTGATTCATTATATAAGTGATAGTGACTAATGTCATTTTGCATGTCATCAAGGGATTAAACACAATCCACTTAATGCATACAAGAAACTCCACTATAAAATTGTATTTGTGGTTGCTGCTGCTGATAAATGTTGGCTTCTAGTGTCAGACAAGTATGAGGGCTTCCTCAAGGCCTGCCTATTTCCTTGAAATACCTAATTAACTAACATTTTTCCTACAATAAGGAATTAAAAAAAAATAAGCCCAGACCGGCACTACTGTCTGTGTTGAATAAATTACTGTTTGTCCTTTGTACTTCACCATGTTAAAGAAGTAAATCTGCATGCACCTCTTTTCAGAATTGTAGTCTCAAAACTCTCTTAGTGTGAAAGTACCTAAAATCAAGGAGAGAGGTAGTTAGAAATGCAAGTGCCAAAAACACCTCAGCAAAACACAGCAGCAGTGTCTGAGCGCCGTGTTCATTCTGGTATTGATTAGTGTCAAAGGACTGGAGCCTTCCAGAGATTTGTTGTTCTTTGGGATTACACAAGTTTGTTTATTTCTGAAGTAAGAGTGTGTGGTAGAGGGAGGTGTTCTCTCACCCAGCTCCTGCCATCCTCCTTTGAACATGGGGAAGAGTCCCAGGGAGCTTCTGAAAGTTTTTGAGACTAGAGGACTCTATCCTGCTTTTGAACCAACCTTTTGAACCAGCACTGAAGTACAGGGGCTGTACAAACAGTTATTTGGACTCAGAAAACAATGTGATTCACAGGGCAAGCATTCTCTGGACTGGATTTCTTGAGAAAATGTAGAAAAAGCTTTGTCTAGTCTGCTTCCAGCTACTAGGTCCCAAGAAAGGGAACGGGTTTTCTCCAAATGTGCATTGGGACACATCTAGGAGTTGGACATCTCAGTCCACAAGCTAATGGCCTGGATAGACAGACTGTGTTATATGGGAAATCAGACTAGATCAGACCTTTCTTCTCTTCATCAATAGTTTTATTCATTATTTCGAATGCATGAATGAATGACTGTACATGATTTTTATATTCATTTACTCTTTGTAAGTCATTTAAGCCAAGACATTAAAACTCTCTCTTTTTTTTTTATGAAAGAAAATCCAATATATAAATTGATATTTGCATTTCAGAATCCTCATGCAGTCTATTTTTTGCTTGATATTGTAAATGCCCTTTTTATTTCCCTTCACTCTTTTGGACAGAGCTTTTTTTCTCTCTTTTCCCTGGCATACTTAAAACTCGTGCTGCACATTCTAGATGTGTTGCTTTCCCCCCCTCTCCATTTCCACTACAGCTTTTTCCTTCAAGCTCATGGTTAAAGGTAACCTCTGGGTAGATATATGCATTGCACATTAACGAATTTCTGTCCTTTAGCAGGGGTACTGTAGGGCCAAGCTCGAGTGTGGCTCTTCATTTTAAACTCCTGTTTTACATTCTCATTCTGTTCTCTATCACTCCAAGTGTTAGTTGCAAGGAGGCTTTTGTTGGAGCCTGGGCAGCTGCCTCCTGGCAGGAGGAGTTTTGAGCAGCTGATCTGCCTGTGCTCATTGCTGGGTTAAAAAGCTCCTCCATTTTCACATGGGTGGAACCACAGGGGAAAACAACTTTGGCTCCAAAAGCATCTTCAAGGAGCTCAGAATTGTTCTTCACCCCAATCACAAAACAGAGCAACACAACAACAGAAGAGCTTTCTCAGATGTGAATACTGTACTACTCTGTGCCCAGACGCAGCTATTGTATTGTTCTTGCTCAAATAAAATGCACTCACAGTGCACTTACTCACAGTGCAGCTGATGAGACTCTGGAGAGGGGGTGGTCTTCCACTGGGTCCTGAGGAAGGGGGGATCGCCCAACCATCTGCACTATGAGCCCGGAGTCCTGGGATCCCCTCTGCCAGCTGGTCCTGGGACTGTGACATGGCAGAAGGCCTGCTCAGGAAGTATTTTGGAAAGAGGATTTATAATTTCATTTTTTTTTCGGAGTGTTTAAGCAGCACAAATTTCATTGTTGAAGATGGGAGTGCTGACTGCTGCAGTGCTCACCATTCTTCCTAAAGTCCTAAGGTCCACACTGCTTTTCCTCTCTGAACCTCCTCCTGTGATGGCCTGTGGCAAACAGGAGGAGATGCCTCCTGTGAAGTACCTCAGAAAGCAGTATAATGATTTTCCTAACACTGGACCAATGTGATGATATTGCCACCAGTAGGCATCTCAAAATGGTATCCATGAGCCCAGAATAGATAAAAGAGTGTCACTGTAGTGCAATAAAAACACCCCCCTTGTCCTCTGTCACTCTGCATATTGTGTGCATGCTTGGTTTCCTTGGAGCCCAGAAATCTGATGTTAAAAAAGACGTCACATAGGCATGTGTATGCTTCTGTTTCAAACCACTTATTCACATCAGAAAGAAAAGGTGCTTTGGAAAGATTTACTCCCATTGAAAGAAAAGATTTTTATTGGGGGCAGGGGGGAGGAATTGTGTTTGGCAGTCTGCAACATTTGATTGCTGTAATGGTAGTGATGGCAGTAATCTATTTTTTTGCCTTTCTGGTAAATGGAAGTATCCAGCAAAGATAAAAGGTTACCAGCTGGGATAACTATCCTCTAATTAGTACTGCAGATTTTGGAGGGAATTTAAAAATAAAGTGATGCGGACTCTTAAATTTGTTATAAATAAGACTAAATAGGCACAAGAGAAGTAAGCAATAAATGAACCGCAGCACCTAATCCAAGAGGGCAGCTCAGCCATTTGGAGCAAAACACTCCTTTACTTCATTGCAAAGGGAAGGGAAGAAGCTTGTTCTGAGAACTACTGTTTCCAAAAATCAATTCAGTCCTGATCCTCTTACTCAGATAGGGTGCTCCTGAATTAGTTGGTCAGGATGTAGTCATAAAGTGCAGAACTAAAGCTAATTTAACTTAGACAACCAAGAACTGGTAAAAGATTAGAAAGAGGAGCACAGACAACCAACAGTCTTGGTTGATTCTCCCAAATAATTTTGTCAAGAAAACTTTTTAACTTAGAAACTACCAATTATGAAGTATGAGGAAGAAGGAAAATTCCAGCAGGGGAGCACCACTACTCTGGAGAGATGATCAGAAAAAATAAAGCAGCTAAACTTGTCTGTGGACTGAAATTTATGGCAGCTCAGTAGCTGTGCATCAGCACATCAGATGCCTCTGACTTGGGGGAGCAAAGTCCAAGAATGGATCAGCAACAGCTAATGTTCTGATTTCAATGCCTGTGAGACCCCACCCAGCTACTGGTGCTGATAAATCCCACCAACACCTCAGCCCTTGCCCCCCTTGGGCTGTTGCCAATGTTCTGTCAGTGAATGCCTACTTCTTTCCCAGAGCAATCAACTGGTGACAAAAGCTGAAAGCCCAAGGGTAACTGCTTCCAGAGAGGAGACATAGGATAACTGGGACAATTTTTGCACTGTCATCAAGCAACTTGTCTGAGCAGACATGGTTAAACATCTGGAAACCTGACAGATACATTCCTGAACTCACCTGGACTAGCAGGGGTGCAGTGTAGACAAGGAGGATTGGCATTCTGGAAGAGTGTGCACTCATTTGTTTCTTCTTCTCTTCCTTTACCCCCATATTTTTCTGAAGTCATGGGCTTGCAGATGAGGGCATTTTGGCCCATTTGATGTCAGCAAAAACATCTGGAAGACTAGATTAAAATCACTGCTAGGCGGTTTTGGAGCACAGCTGCAGCCCAAAAAAGCTTGTGACTGCCCTCCTACAGCATCGACTCAAAGCCAGTAGAGGCCATGCAGGAACTGCTCAGGGGGACTCAGGGAGGCCACAAAGAAGCTGCAGCCCTGGGCTGGTTGCTCCTTTCATGCTGGTAAGGCCATGGTGGACAAGACCTGCAGCTGCTGGAAATTTATCATTCTTCACACATATTTGGGGAGCAAGGATAAGTCTGGATTGCACTGCAAAAAACCCCTTGAGGCTGCTTATCATCAGACCATGCCACTGAGTGCTAATCAGAGCATCTTCTTTTAAATGTCTTAGTCTGCTATTTTTAGGCTATAAGTAGGGTGAAAAAAAATTTGCTTTCGGTCAGACACGAAAAACACCTCTGAAAAAACAAAGTGGTAAAGAGGGGCATTCTTGGCCCCAGGTTTGGGCTGGCAATTCTCAAAGATTTTTCCATTGTGAACCCCTAAGCAAGTGGGGACATGGGTTTTTAAATATACTAGGACTTGGAGGACAGGAGGGAGTCTTGAAAAATGTTTTATTCACGGCTGCTTTGCTATGGTCCTAAAAGCTATTTACCAAGCAAAATACCACCCACACTTCAAAGTCCCTGCCCATTATGTCCTTGAATAGTCCGGGTAGCCTCACAACTCCAACAATTCCATCTCTCCAATTTCTCACCTCCTCTATTCAGAGATAAATACTGGTGCAGACATAACATAAGCACACAGAATTATCCAACCAGCAGTTCTTATGAAGCCAATGTCAAGCCTACCCTCATGAAACGCTTTTAAATAAAAACAAATGTAATTCTCAGAAATCCCAGGAAATCCAAATGCACCAAGGGCCAGGGGGATACCAACGTAAACAAAACATGATGGCAAAGCCTCTGAGTAATCTCTGCAGAGGGCTAGACCAGCTGACTTCCTTAGGAGACCCAGTTTGGGTTTCTTTTTTTTGCAAGTGGTGTTTCAGAAAGTTGAGTACATTTAAAAACTCTTAGAGTAATTCTCTTTTACAGGTGACTGACACCTATAAAACAACCCAGGAATTTACTGGCATTTAGACCACGCAGCATTAGCAACAGGCTGATGTGGTTTCTGCCCACTGTGCTATTTACTGAGGAGACACTGGCTTTTTGTTACACTTGTGGAGCAGTCAGCATGAATACAGCCCCTATGGAGAACACATTACTGTCCCAGGATGAATGGCTGGGCTCAAATTGTCTTTGTCTGAATCTGGCCTTGACACCCAGGAAATGAGGGTCCTTGGCTGCTCCTGTGGCAGAAGCAGTCAGGCCCACACTGTGCTGATAAGCAGAGTCAGTTGCTCTGTCAGAGGGTGCCAATGCAGTGCTTTTGCTTTTTTGCTGTGCCTCAGCCCCTCCAAAGGCTGTCCCCACTGCTGGGCCTGCAGCAGGGCTCTGTGGATTTATGGGAAAAGAGTGCCACAAGCAGCTGCTCCCGCAGGGTTCCAGACCTCCACACAACTACCTGGCAGGGGCTTCTGCTGAGGTGGGGGTCAGCCTCTTCCCACCAGCAACAAGTGATAGGATGAGAAGAAATGGCTTCCAGTTGTGCCAGGGGAGCTTTGGATTGGCTATTGGGAAAAATTCCTTCATGGAAAGGGTGGTTAAGCACTGGGGTGGGCTGCCCAAGGAAGTTAGTGGTAGAGACCCAGTTCCCAAAGGTATTTAAATAGCATGCAGATCTGTCACATAGGGACATGGCTTATTGGTGGACTTGGCAGTGCTGGGTTTATGGTTTAAGGTCTTATAATCTTTTTCAACCAAAAAAATTCTCAGATTCTATGCACATTTTCTCACATTAAGTTCACAGCGCAAATCTTTAATGGACCTTGCTGATGCTGAGGAGACACTTGCTGCTTCATCATTTTGAACACCCCAGGCAGCATTTTAATTTTTCAGTTCTGACACCAGGCAAGTCAAAAAAGCCAACACTGTATCTATGACCCAAACCAGGACAGCCTGGCTGTCACTGTGATTAATGCAGTGAAGGATCTGATCCTATTTTTGGAAAAGACTTTTCAGTTTAAACATGAGATATCCAAGACTTTGGTTTTGATACATTTTAAATAATAAATCAATCATAATAAATAGGTTTTGTGACTTTCTTCTTCAAAATAACATTCATAAAGAGAGAAAGTCTGGCCACCAATGCACAATTTGGACCCACAGCAATAAAGTCAACTTGACAGGCAAATCACTACTAAAGGTGTCTCTGGCAACCAGGACCTTCATGCACTAGACTTAGCAAGGTAAAAGCTCCCCTACAAAAGATCTCCTACAAAAACTCTCTCTACAAATGATCTCCTGCCAAGATCTCTTGTACAGAAAGTTTTGAAAGTTTAGCCCAATATTAAGAGGCAATACTCCATGTAGATAGTTTTTAATGTCTTATCTGTAGAAGAAAACACATGCTAGGGAGAAAAAAAATTCCCAATCATATTTGTGGATTTGTCAGGAAACTCCTGGTACTGTGTTTTGCACAGTGCAGTGCAGCATTGCTGGCAGGGTGGACAGCAGCATCTCTGCAAAAAGGGACATGTCACTGCATATGCAAACCAGCCCCTTCTGCTGCAGCTCCACAGCCCCATGCCCAGTTTCTCTTCTGTCTTTGCTCTGGGTTAGGTTGCTGCCATCATTCTAAATGTTACCCTCATGCCAAGCTATATATGTAAGTATAATTTCAAAACCAAATTGCTACATTTATTTATGCAAATTATGGAAACAATAGTTTGACTGACATGTAGGGTGCTTTGGAACTTGATGTTTACAAGTGAAGGGCAGTCACTGAAAAAGAGAAGTGCTTATTCTAAAATAAAAGCAATATCTGTTTAGACCTGGGTTTCTTGTACCATTAGCCATTCTAGAAAAGTAATAATTTATTCTGTCCCTTACTACTGCCTGTATTAAATATGTTACTAAAATATTTATTGTGCCTCAGTTACAGTGTCACCATTAAGGTAGTCCGTATAAAAGCATCACCTGCAAAAATTTTAGAAAGTCTATGTAAAAGGATTACCACCATTACCACAGCTTAACTGAAGTATTAACTTGGTGTCCAAGGTAGAAAATTAAATCTCTCTGCTCTATATTTAGAAAAATAGAATTCTAACCACTTCAATCTTAGTTTCTTCTCATTTTTTGCTATTAACTGGAGCAAAATTAAAAACTGATGCTTTGAACAACATTTCAAGGAAATACATTTTTCAACCTCCTATGGTTTGAGGGTACTTTTTATAGTGTTCCAACCAGTTATCCATAATATTTTTGCCTACACATGTGCTCTCATAACTGCAAACTAAGAAAATAACTTCCTAGTTTACACATCTTCTTTTACAAAATCATGTAATGTGCATATGTCTCTGTACTGTCAAGTATTGTATATTCTTCTTCATTATACCCTCATATTTCTCCTGTTTTGTCCTTCATCATGTACACTAGTGTCTCACAAGCTACATATTTAATTCTCCTCATGTAATTGGTTTCTCGTTCACAGTAAATATGGACTTCCTTGTCCATTCAGAATCAATTCTCACCTGATTGATAGGAGATTAACCAATGTTAAATGTTTGTTTCACCATTGTAAGAGACATCTGTGAACTGATTTCTAACTACAATTGTTTAAATTGACATAATTATTTCAAATGACACTTAGGGGATTCTCCTTTTCATCATTTTCAGTATAAGCTTTAATAATTGCTTACCAGTCTTAGGCAGAGGTTAAGCAGAGAGCAAGAAATTTGATTTCTTGCTAAGGTTCCCTGAAAAAGAAGGGGCATAAAGAAGGCTAAACCACAGGATTTTAAAATGGTATGTTATTTGTATGACAGAGGAAGGAGTTGTAAGATTGTGAGCAACAGTGCCCACCAAAATAATTTGTCCTTGAGCACATGAGCATGTATACAGGTGGATGTTTGCATGCACATAGATGCTGATGCCCAAATCTCACTCACACAGCCTGCTGCATCACAAACAAATGGGAAGCACCCTGTGACTGCCAGGTTGGTGCACCTATTTTTGGCATATCCACTTTCTGTGGTTTGCTTCGTTTTGCTGCCATCTTTGTGGGGGACATGGTGTTGTGGGGCAACCCCCTCAGACATAACAGTGTGCAGTGGCACATTTTACACAGTAAAGCTGAAGGGTTCATCCTGTTGTTGCATAGAAAGGAAAGATGTTGTGCATTGCTGGAATGCAGCCAGCTCTCAAGTCAAGATTAGCATCCTGGAAACAGCAAACATTGGCAGCTGCGTGCTTCTGAACCCAATAGCTCTGTGCAAGGCTGGCAGAATGCTCTCAGGCTCTGCTGACACCCCTGATCAAGGCAGACTGGGGCCCATCTGCAACAGGACATGAGGGCAATGTGTGCATCCCCTCCCTGCTCCTGAAGGGGATCATCCACCAGCTCTGTGATAGGGGTCAATGCTGTGATGGACACATCTGCCCTGATTGTTCTTGTGCAGGAGGGATGCAGATTGCCTTGTGCACAGGTATCCCTCTGTTTCCCAAGTCTGGGAGGCCAGAGGCTAACCAAGTGGTGGAAATGGCAGAAGTGAGAAGCTCTGTTTTGTGAGGTGTTGAATTAGCAACCCCAGTATGACCCTCAGAGCAATGGAGAGCCATAAGAGCTACCTAGAAGGCTGGCCATTGTAAAAGTGAATCCTAAGTTTGGGAAACTATATAAAGCAAAGATTTTAAGTAGTGGTTTTATTCAGAGGAAGAAAAAATATCTGCAGATAAATGATCCTTGTCAAATTAAATGAGCCTTAGGAAAAGCCTATGTATTACACTCTCTCCTGTGTCAAATAATCAGCCTGTCTTATCAAATGCACTTAACTGTTCAGTTTTGTCAGCCCAAACTGGAGGCAAGGTTTCTGAAAATTTTATGCTCAGACTTACTGACTTATCTGCTGAACATTGATTGTACAAGTGCAGGTTTGTCGACACCACCAAGCTGTGTGGGGCAGTTGCCACAGTGGAGTAAGGAATGCCATCCCGAGGGACCTTGACAGGCCTGGGAGGTGGGTCTGTGGGAACTTCATGAAGTTCCACAAGGCCAAGGGCAAGGTCCTGCACCTGGGTTGGGGCAATCCCAAGCACAAACACAGGCTGGGGAATCCACACCAAGAGCAGCCCTGAAGAGAGAGAGTTGGGACTTGTGGTTGATGAGAAGTTCAATGTCTTGGCATTGAGAGCTTGCAGCCCAGGAAGCCAAACATCTCCTGGGCTGCATGAAAAGCAGTGTGGGACCAGCAGGTTGGAGGGTGCAATTCTGCCCCTCTTCTCCTCTCTCATGAGACCCCACCCGCATCCAGCGCTGGGGTCTCCAACACAGGAAAGACATGGACCTGTTGCAATGGGTGAAGAGGAAGGTCACAAAGACTATCAGGGATCTGGGGCATCTGTCCTATGCAGACAGGCTGAGGGAGCTGGGGTATTTCAGCCTGAAGAAGAGAAAGCTACATGAAGACTTTAAAGCAGCCTTTCAATAACTAAAGGAGACCTGAAAGAAGGCTGGAGAGAGACTTTTTACAAAGGCATGTGGCAGAACAAGAGGGACTGGCTTTCAACTGAATGAGGGTAGGTTTAAATTAGGTATTAAGAAGAAATTCTTTACTGGGAGGGTGTTGAGGCTCTGGAACTGATTGCCCAGAGAAATTGTGGATGCTCCATTGATGGAGGTGTTCAAGGCCAGGCTGGATGGGGTTTTGGGCAACCTGGTCTAGTGAATGGTGTCTCTGTCTGTGGCAAGAGGTTTGGAATTAGGGCATCTCTACGGTGCCTTCCAAACCAAGCCATTCACTGATTTTAGGATTCCCTAAACTTACATAAAGGTTATATAATTCATGGAGTTGGTGAACAATCAGGTAGGACATCAATGGCATATCCACAAAGATAAAAACTCTCCTGCATCCTGGATAAAGAGCACTATCTTTTAAGATAAGAATACTTACTATGACAAGAAGGACACCAAAAAAACCCAGTAATAACTGTGAGGGAATAAAAAAAAAGAGGACAAAAAATGCTAAGTAATTCACCTTGATTTGGATTGCTTTGAAAGTAGTCCCCTTGTCTTTCAATCAGCAAAGGCCATGTCTGAACTCAGGGCTGGATGTACAGCCATGTGAGGGATGAACAGGGCCCTTTTCTGACCCCCAGGCATTTCTTCTCCACAGGAACCTAAGGCCAAGCAGGGAAAATATGTGAGACTGATGGGCATAAGAATCTCCCATCAAAACCTCTGGGACTGATCCAGCCTGGGCCAGCAAACATCAGGGGGAAGGAGGAGAAGCTGCTTCTTAAAAACCAGAACAGCTCATATGAAAGTCTACACTGGAGAAGGTTTACATCAGGTTTCTCAGAACCAGGGTACACATTATTGTTCACTCAAAAACTCTGAATGCAATGAAAATTATCCTGTTTTCTTGACTCATCTGCACTTTCCTCTGCAGCAGAGTGAAGCTTTCAGTGAGAAAAAGCAAAACCCAATTTATAAAATGACAACCGTTTTAAAGCACTATTGCCTTTAGAAAAGGCTTTCACCTATTAAGCTTTTTATGCCTTACAAAGCCTAACATTTGTATTGAAAAAATCATTGAATCCATACAAATGCATCACATGGTAATACTTGTTATAAATATCAGGTCAAAACCAGAAGAAAATAAGTAGACAGGCAGCATCTTTCTAGACTATTTTTGAACATAATTTAGATAGTATAAGTAGTCTATTTTCAAAAATTCATTTTACTGTAAAACCCACTAGTATATAATTCTATTACTCAAACAGCAGAACGAAAGTTATAAATATTCATCAACATGGCAAAAAGACAAAATTTACACCTGGTTTTAGCCTATGTAACTGTTCCACTAATTTATAGAATTAAATGCTTACGTTTTCAAAACAGATTTCAGAAACACCACAAGAGAACTTGTGCATTCATCCATGCAGGAAAGAGAAAGGAAAATCATCTTTATGTATGTGACAGCACTGTTTTCTGGATGGCTGGTGCTTGTTGTGCTTAGAAATGGTTGCCTATGCCAATTCAGAGCTACTCTGGAGCCCTGCATGCATGCATAGTTCCATTAATATGTCTAGATTGCTCTAAATTTTGGTTACAGTCCACTGATAATACTAAATTGCTCTTTGCAAAATAGCAAGATATTCTTTGAACAGGCAGCAGCATAGACAACTCTGACTCAGAGTCTCATTAGAAAATATCTAGTCATTTATGTCTACTTTGCTTCAAACCTGATTGAAGTTGATGGCAAAACCCCTTGACCCTGATTACAATGGAAACACAGATGGAGAGTTTTCAGCCTGTGTCTCCACTCTGGTCAGCTCAAAGGGGACAGGGTGACTAGCAGCTAGTTATCATCACAGGAGCCACAGCATCCATCTCTGCCTCCCCAAGGGCTCTGTGTTTGTCGCCAGCTAGTGTGTGGACAGGTGGGTTTGCAAAGCTTTGGGTGGGTTCTTTCTCCCCACAAAATATTGTCCAAATCCCACAGGCACTTAAAAGAAGACACAGACGAAAGGGAGTTGTCGCTGATTCACATGGTAGGAAAATCCACATAATGTAAATTTGAAAACTAGATACTCTGCTATCAAAGACTATAATTTAAAACATTATTAAATTCATTGATGTGACTTTTTCAGTAGAAAATTGCAGTCTGGTTTCTATCAGATTAGAAATTTAATACATCTGCTGTTAAGTATCTAGAAAGCATTGCGTAACTTTCATCCATGAGGAACAGAGCCGGAGTAAAAGCACTGGAAGATGAAGGGAAACCTGCGACAGGGGTGTTGCATGGCAACTGAAAGCTTGGCTCTGCCAGTCAGTGGCTGTTCTTTGTACTTTAAACTCTATGGTAGGGAAATTAGTCATTAAAGTGAATCTCAGATGGATGACTCTTAATTTCTGAAATACAGCTGAAGCTCTGCTGTACACAAAGGCTTGCTTATGAAAACATCTCGTTTTGAACACAAGTGTGCTTTGTGAAGAGCTGTAGATTAAAAAAAAATGAAAGAAAATAAGAAAAAGCCTGGTGCACCTTAATCAGAGACAGCCCATTGCTCTTTTTCCCTAACCTCAAATGATCGAACATGCATCCTGGTTTAGACCTCACACAACATTCAATCTGTCCTTAATTTTAGAGAAACAATACTTTCTCTGTTTGGAAAACAACATGTACCAAATAAAACTACTTGGCCCTGAAATTATATTTTCTTCCCACCCCCAACTTGTGTTAGTAATCAGAAAATCCCATAGAAGACAAAGAATTAGTTACATATGTATTTGTTCAGTTTTTCTATAAAAGTTGCACAGACTGAGCAAGGGTTGCTTGTAAACATCTGGTCCAGTGGGTGATCTGTTTTTCACAAAAGGCATAGAGAAGCAAGAGAGAAAGGTCTTTAAAATGACTGGCTACTTACTTCTTTTTCTACTAACAACCAAAATTTGGGAGCCACTTTTATTTTCTATGTACTGCCCAGGCTGACGGCCATGGATGCATGAGGGCTGGGACCTGCTGGGCTGGGAAGGTCCTCCTGTGCCAGGTCTGTGGGTGGATGTGCTTCTCCTGCACAGGAGGAATTTTGACAAATCCCCACTGGGAGGAAATCACGCAAAGGTGGCTGGACCTTAGTTCCTTCTCTAGCATCTGAAAATGTTCCTCATATAACAGTGACCACTATTAAAAGGAAGACTGAAACTTAGTCATTACTGTGCAGAAGATAAGATCAGTTGTGTTGTATCTCAGGCTTTGATCATGGGTTTCATGGTGTTTGCTGACTGATTTTAATGCTGAACTTCCTGAGTCTTGCAATTTGCGAAAATTATATTTTTGTTAATATTGTTGGACACAACACATATCCAGAGGCAAACCTGTGTACAGAGGAGGTGATGGTGAACAGCAAGTGTCACAGACACTGCACAGATGCTGTTACAGATATGTGGTCTTCTATGTTTTTTTTCCAAAAGATTTATTTTACTGAATTTCCAAAATTGGGGTTGCTAAAGACGAAGCAGCATGCTCAGAGAAAGCCTGAGGGAGATGGTGTGGAGTGTTTTACTGGGGGTAGGCAGGGACATGGTGGCACAGAACTCAGAAGAGCCTGGGAGGTTAAGGTGTGAATCTAGTGCGACAGCAGAAGAAAGATATGTAAAAGGTTTAAATTTGATCTGCTGATTAAGCCATTTGTAAGTTGAAATGTTTATAAATGTTCACACTGTATCATCTTTAACTTTGAATGTGTTAGACCTGTGGCTGCCTTTTCAGTTTATTTCCTAACACCTCCTAAAATTTCACATTTCTCAGAGAAGTAACTCTTCTGTCAGAAATCTCCCATTTGCAACGTTTACTTGTGCTGAGGAAAGAAACAGCATTGGCTCCTGTCAGGGTTTCACTGACATTTTTGCCCTTAGAAAGCCACACATTTGTGCAAAATGCTGCAAGGCAAGTGCTTGCAAGAAGGGTGAGTCAGAAGTGTGCTGCATCTCCTTCCCTTCAGAAAGCCAAGGAATTAAGGCCAGCACTGCTGGGGCTACTCAAGTACCTGTGGCTGGGGCTGAAATCACCGAGATGCCTTTGAAATCCCTCCCTGAGGATGCTCAGATGTGAGTGTAGGACACCAGCTTGTTTTGGATCTTGGCTCCTTTTTGAAATAAAATGATCTGCATCCATTAGGTACATTGAAATCAGTGCAAGCAGGTTTTGTTTCTTGGCACTTTACAATGAAGCTGTATTCTTGCTGAGTTTTTGCCACTGAAAGTTGTTCCAAAATAAAACAGTTTCTGTTTTATAAATAAATTCACATGTTTAATTCCAAATGCAGTTTCATTAAACTCAGAGGCCATGTTTTCCAGGTAAAGGGATGCATATTTTACAAAATGTGCTATTGCTTATAGCTATTTTCTCATTTTAAGACAAAAAAACTAATTAACAATAGTGCTGGTTTAAATTATTTTAGATTTAATTTTCAATTTAAAAACTCTATTACAAATTTGAAACAGCTTAAATTTTATTTTAATCACAAATCTGATTTTAAATAAATGGTTCCAATTGGTCATTTGTCAAACCCTGAGTGGAAATCTTTCATGTGATTTTTATTTTGGGCAGCTTCTCAAGGATTTGAAAGCCATGTATCACCCTGAGAAGAACTTCCTATGCATTTGTGTCCCATTTTGTTTAAGCTATCCCTCTGCAATAGTCCAGCTGTCCCTCATGTCTCCTATGGTGCTTCTGCTTGGTAAGCACAAGCAAACACTGTCACCAGCCAGGAGTGCTGTTCCTGTGGTTTGGGTTTCCAGCTGCTGCCAGGTGATAAATAATGTGTGAATTTGGTCTGCTTTTCTGCCAGTGGGAGCACTAAGTTAGGTTCCTTTGTTGCCTGGCCATGAGCATTCCCAGAACCTGTAGAACTCGGTTGTCCTCAGCTGCTGCACATTCAGTTGAAAAGCCAAATTGGTTCAAGAAGTGTTAGGGAAAACTGGCAGACATATAATGTGACTGTCTAAAACTCACTTTCTTAAAAAAGGAAGCTAAGAGGGAGTATTAACTGCAGTAGACAAGAGGATGGAAAAGTGTGACATGTTATAGCTTGTGCTGTCATTGCATTTACCTAGAGAGAGGAGGGGAAGTATGGGGTGATAGGTGGAAAATTGAAGTACTGCAGTAAAATGGAAGGACTGAAGAGATGGTGGAAGGGATTAAGGGCAGCTGAAAGGATTCAGTGTTGGTGGTAACAAATCATAAAAGGAAAAGGAAAAATTCCTGCACCTTGAGAGGTTTGATCAGTCTTCCTTTCCCTCTGGGTCTCCCTCTCCTTGAAATTCAAAGAAATCTTCAAGGTCTCCCTGAACACAGGGGCAAGTTGTGGATGTGATACAGACACAGAAACAGAGTGGTTGTCATCCTCTGGGCAAGGCTGCTTTGATGGATGCCTATTAGCTTCCCAGTCACAACATTTGGTTTACCCTTCCCCATCTGCCCTCCAAAATAAACAACCCACTCTTGTTTGCTCTTTCCCCAGCATCCCTGGGTTTGTTGATTTTAGTAATTCTGGTCTTTATCAGTAACCTTGGTAAAGCCTGGGAATCTTCTCTATTCCCACCGTCCTCTGACATCCATCCATCCATCCATCCATCCATCCATCCATCCATCCATCCATCCATCCATCCAAGAAGAGTTCCCAGTACATCCCTTTCCCCATGTGTGATATCTGTCAGTACCTTGCTTTGTTAGTTCAGCCTCAGCTGGATTTGTCCAACCTTTTTTTCTCCTTCCATTGCTTTTAGCAGCTGGAAGTTTCTCATTTTTCTGCCATGTTGTCATATTGCTGGAGCCTGTGGTGTACAGGAGTGGGATCTAAATGCTGCAATCTGCTGCTGGAAGGGGGACTATGGAGAAGATGGAACCCACCTTCCCAGCAAAGCATGAACAGGAAACAGTAATGAGCTGCACAAGAGGAAATGCTGGCTGGAGACAGAGGAAAAAGTCTTCCAAAAAGGATAGTTGAGCATGGAAACAGGATGCACTGAGCAGTGGTGGATGCTCTCTCCATGGAGGTATTAAATACTTGAAAGAGACAAGGTCCTAAGGAACCTGATTTAACTTTTAAGTGGCTTTTGCTGCCCTTTTCACCTGGCTAGGCTAGTCAGGAGGTCAAAGCTGCAAATCCTCCCTGAGATCTGCAATAAGCAGATTTGCCTGTCTTCTGTAATTGAGATTTGAAAAGCAGTTTTACCTCGGGCAGTATGATAGCAGTCAGTTGTCATGTAGACAAGTGTGCCGTCTGAAAGAGGCATCCATGTAAACAAAGAAACACTGGCTTTTTACAAAGACTTTACCCTGACTTTTCATAGCTCCAGCTCTCTATCACAACACCAAAAATGGATCACTGTCGATGTACAAGGCAGTTTTCTTCGGGCACATGGAGAATAAATATCAAATCTCCCAATGTCCAAAGCATCAAACACAACCCATCATCTGAACCCTGAGGGGCTCCACAGGTTGTCACAAATATCAAGAAGATCAGGCAGGTGAAGGCTTGGGATTCAGCTGAACAAGGAGCTGGGTGAGAAACTCGCTCAGCAGTGAATGAGAGAGTTGTTTAGGGAATGAATCACTTAGGGAGAAAGTTGTGCAATTAAACTGATAAAGTTGGCAGCAAAACAAAAAACAGAAAGAGAGAATGAATGCAACAATCAATCAATAAAGCAGTGAATCAATTTTTGTCTAGTTAAAAGGATGGTTAATTATGCAGAACAGAGCAGGAAAGGCAGTGTACTTGGTCAGTTTGGCTCCAACAAATCTCCCCTTCAGTATGCTTCAGTCACAGCATCATTTGCTTTGGCTGATTTTTGTTAACATAGGCAAGGTTTCACCTCTGAATTAGTATTGTCCTATTTTAAAGACAGCAGCTGTTTCTAGGCTGTTATGATTTATTTCTTTATATTGCTTCAAGAAGGCAAAAATTAGGTTATGATCTGGGAGAACTCATACTCTACTCTGTAAAAGTAATACTTACCTATCAGCATACTCTCATTTCTATTATTTCAGTATTTTATGCTATTTTCTATTATTTAATTTCTATTTTATATTGCTGTGCTCTTTATTGATCTTTCTACTGTCAACACAAATATTTTAAACTAGAATTTGCAAATCTTTCCTCAAAATAGTTTCTATTCTGAAAGTATCCAGTTTTAGAACACTTTGTTATGTTGCTGAAAGAGCCCTCTCCATTTTCTCCCCATTGTACAGCACAGAAACTTGAATAAAGAACTGAAAATTCTGTGCCCTTGCATCCTAAAGTGATACAACACAGTGTAATGCAGAAGGCAAAGAATGACATGAAATAGTCACCTTTCTGAGGAAGACAGAGGTGAAGGATTTTGAGACATTGTCTGAAGCTTGGACCACCCCATGTGGATAACATCTTCCTCTGTCACTGTCATATTTTCTGGAAAAATCCCTTCACCAGGATTTCTTCTCCCAGGAAGCTGAGAGCCTCAGAGAAAAATGAAAACAATAATTATCTGATTGCATCTCCTGTGTTTTGCTGCTTTGGAATGTAGTTTGGACATTGTTTACCAACTGGTCATTCTTTGATTGGTTTCATGTGAATTGTTTTTACTTACTGAACAATCATGGTCAGGTTGTGTCGGGACTCTAGAGAGTCATGGGTTTTTCATTAGTATCTTGTTAAACCTTCTGTAAATATCCTTTCTCTATTCTTTAGTATAGTTTTAGTATAGTATTCTTCTATAAAATATGATATCATAAAATAATAAATTAGCCTTCTAAGAACATGGACTCAGATCCATAATTTCCTTCCTGCCATGGAGGACCCTGAAAATACCACAGACAGATTCCTCTAGGATCTGTCTACATTGTTTGTTAGATCTTTTGTGGTACTGTTGTGATCGGCTTTCACATAGTGTATTTGCAAGGCTGGGCAGCTCTGGACACAGCCCAATAACTGTCTCCGTGCCTTGGGTGTGGGTGTGTCTTGGCCTTTACTCTTGGACCTGGACATCAGCAAGCCTGGAAGATGCCTAAACCCCACGAGAACTTTGCGGCTTTTTTTCTTTTGAACTTCCCAAGGCCTCCTAATCTTGCCTCTGTGTCTGTATCTGCCCACCATTAGAAAGAGCTCATCTGCTTGATACCTGTCTCACTCCTGAACCAGAAAGAGATCCGTAATTCAGCTTTCCTTGTCAATCCACAGATGTCTCCCGGTCCCAGCCCAATTGCTCACTCTGGAATCCGGGTCTGCAGAAACTGCAGTTCAGGTGGCTGGTCTCTGCTCAGATCAGGAGCCATGCTGTGATGTCCATCTGGATCCAAAAAAAACTTCAGTGGAAATTAGGAATAATCCTGTCAGCAAACTTCTGTGGAAGGCTCATACAGAGTCTAATGTGTTGCAAAACAAGTATTCTACTTGAATTTATGACTTTTAATATTCAGTCAGAAATAGTAGTTTCTGGAGCTGATTTTTGATATGGTTTTGAAGGTAGTCCTTACCAGTAAAGATGGAGGGGTTGAAGATGGAAAGACTGTTTTGTGAAGCACTGCTATTGGCAACTAGATAGCACTGTCCTTCTGTATGTGAATTCAATCTGGGTTGCAGGGGTTGGCTGTTTTCACTAACATGGTTCTCAGGGACATTAGGTGACAAAGGTTTTTGCTCTGAGATGCCCATATGAAAAGACCTTTGTTTACTGGTGTTTCTGACATCACATTGGAGGGGCTTGCATTTACTGTACCCACCTGATATTGCTCCATCCAGAAAATTTAAGTCCACTTGTCCTTTGCCTTGCTAATATTGCAGATGCAGAATAATCTTGTAAAAAAATTTCAGCTGTCTCCTGGTCAATTTTTGGCCATCTCTGACTGAAACTTCAGGCACATGTTAACAGCTAGTAACCTGTTCATTATGTCTTGTTGATATTTTAGCCAGCTCATAATAATAATTTTAGGCAGCCCAATAATAATTTTAGGCACCCCATTTCTAGTTTCACTAGAAATTTCCCTTTGCCTTTTTATATAACCTGGTGTCATTTTGATGGAAACACCTTATATGGGGAGCAGTAACTTTTGTGAGGAAGTTGGGGCAAAATGTTCTACAGACACCCAGATAATGGTCTCTGCTCCTCTAATTCCTGTTAACTTCATCCACTCCTGTACAAGAAGCCTCTTTGCTGAAATGACAAACACTTTGACATTACTGAGTAGGTATTAAGACCTCCATAAAAATTCTGGTGAATGTACTTGAATCCTTGCAGTACTGTACGTGACAGGTTGGAGCCTGCCTGCAGCACACTGTCAGATGCTCACACCTGTGGAACATGCTGGTAATTGGTTCGTGTCTCCCTCCACGGGCGGATCTACCTAAAGGGAAAAGCATTTTTATTCCTAGCAGACACAGCCAACATTTTTCTAGTTCAGGAAGCCAGTGTTTGGGGCTATAAGCTTTTCTTCTCATTAGTTCCTCCTAGTCATATTTTGAGGACTGAAAGGCTTGTGAGGCTTGCAAACACAGACAGTAAGCCTGATTTGTCATGCCGAGGAGAAACACTGTGATAAGGAGCTTGAAGAAAACAACAAATATGCTCTGTGGAGCAGCCAAAGAATTATAGACTTTATCTGGGCTATGTACAATAACCTCTTCAGTCACTGTCACTTTTTATGAGCACGTAACAAGATGCAGAAATATAAAATAGTGCAGACGCACTCTAGGAGCTTAATCAGAACACGGCTTATTACAGTGGAGTGCCAGTCTATAAAGAACTGCTTGGTAATATCAGCTTCTTGTTAATCCCATAACAATCAGATAATGGTGAAATGTTGATTTATTCACTGATTTACTCTTAGCTAGATTGAAATAATGGAGTAAAATGAGCCCATTTAGACTGGTCCTTAAATTGAATGCTCCTAATTGCATTTGAAAGAATAGACCCTAATGCATTTGAGTATAGCAATGACCCTGCTAATCTATGCAATTAGTTAACTATTTTGGAAGACTACCTTACATGTAGTTTTGTCTTAAAAATTAGAATATATTTCTCATGTACTCTGCATATGATTCTGTACTGAACTTATTGCCCATGTAAAATCCTCAATTTTACTCCAATAGTAGTCTCCTTCTGTGTAAGTTTGCAATGGAACAGCTCAATTACTGTATTATATTTCCATTTAATTATTCAACAAGAATTCTGAAATTTGCACATATTCATTCTGGGTCACAGAGTTCAGCATAGGAGGGAATTCCAGATTGCACATTCCATTAGATATTATCAAAAGGCCATCTGTCTTTCTTAGTGGGTTTCAATCACTCAAGAGGCTGAGGATATTTAGGCAGGAAAAGTAAGAGAAAAGCTCTTGCAGTAAATATCTGACTAGGGAACTCACAAATTTCTAATGTTTCTAGATGGGTAGGGGCTGACTGCAATTTTACAAGAATCTCCTGCTCCACTTAATGTTTCTCACCCTCATATTTTTGAAGAATCACTTTTCAATACATGTCTCAGTGAAGACTTGGTAATCTCCTGTCTGTTGGAGCTCCTGGCTATACTCCTGGCTACTGAAATAAAACAAATGGAGGAGACAGGCTGGTGCTGGGCATTTGAGCACTGCTTCCAGTCAGGATCCTCTCCTTGCCTTCATTGGAAGATGGCCATATTGCCAAGCAGGCATAATTTAAAATGAGATGTCTGTGTTAAACTCTTCTGTGAATATTTGCATCATGGTCCATTTTTGCATACAGCTGGACATTTCCACGTTTCTACTGTGTGCAGCTGCAAATGAGAGTAACTGAGAGCAGGAGACTGTGCATCTCCACAGCCTGGAGCTGCACCCACCAGTTCCACCTGCTGGGTGCCCCTGAAGCTAAAAGAGACAAACTGGATGGGACTGGACTATTACTGTCTCCCTGCATTTCTGTGCTTAAACATTAAATTTCCAGGGTTTTCAGAGTTGAAGTAGGTTATGGTTATTTTTATGCCTGGCCTCAGATTCATGCTCCACCCTTGTCCTGACGCATGCATGAAAGAAGTCCCAGGAGCACTCTAGTCTTTAGCCTTCCAAGTGCAATGGAATGCTTTATGCCTGTGCAATTAACACGCTTTTGAAATATGCTGTATGAGCTTTGTTTGTTGATATTTCTGGATTCTTTCCTAAATAATGCAAATGTTTTCAAGTCATGAGACAACTGTTACAATAACAGAATCTGACACTCTGCTTAACACTGATGGAGTATTTTAAGAGAATCTCCTGGGAGATGAGCAATAAATGGTTTATCAGATTCTTTGCAGGAAATACTTTGGGAAAAAACTATTGGGAAGGGCAGCAAAGAGGACTGTAAAGCTAATGGCATATAACTACTGCTAGTTTCCCTTCCTGAGCTCATGGAATTGGTGGGAAAAAAGTGCAAGAGGATGCACTGGATGCATCCCTCTGGTTGTAGCTTAGGCTGAGAAACTTTCGGGTTAATCAGATTTTGTTAGTGGAGATATCCAAGGACAAATAAAGACAACAACTAGTAGGGGCTGCAGCACCATCAGCAGTAGAGGAGAAACCTCTCCCCTACAAGAGCCACCTGCCTGATGAGCTCCACTACATCCAATGCAGGGTGTTTTGTTCCCTTGCAATCAAGCACCACAAGCACTCTTAGGAGAACATGAACTGTGAAAATGGTTGGGTGTCCTCACTTTGAGGATCTGATGACCCAGCTGAGTGTCCTGTGAAGTGTACTGTTTGTCAGGAGCCCAAGTCCAAGGTGCTCATTGTTAAATCTTGAGCTCTTTGCCGTAAATTAAAATAAAAACATTTTAAGATAGTCACATTACGGCTGAGGTCATCTGGTCCAATGCTGCTGCTCAAGCAAGGCCCCCTAGAGTTGATTGCCCAGCCCAGACTTCAACAGCTTGTCTGTGAGGAGGTTGTCAGACACAGTTCCAGGAGCCTTACTGAAGAAAATATTCTCTGTTCTCCCCTCACCTACGAGATGGCCTTTTCATCATAGATGTTTGTCTAGTCGCCAAGTGTGTTTATGAATTCATGCGAACTACTCCTGATTTCCTCCTTGTCCTTCATGTGCCTAGAAGTGATTTCCATCATGATTTGTTCCATCACCTCACTAGGGGCTGAGATGGGGTCCATTGGCCTGTAATTGCCTGGGCTCTCCTTTTGCCCCTTTTGAAGATAGGAGGGATAACAGCAAGGGGACAGAGAATGTGCACATAAGATAGACGGTTTCAAGTTCCTGGTATCTGATAAAATTCATCATATTGTATTTACAGACCATCAGTAGTTCAGGAGTTGTTGGTGGCATAGTTAAGAGCTCCTCCAAAAAGACTGAGGCCCTAGAAAATCAGGAATGGGAAAATTTTGTACTTAATTTTCAAAAGAAAAAGATGGAACCAGTCAGCTTAGCCTCAATTCCTAAAATTTACTGGAGGAGTTACTAAAGCTGTTGTTGGACACCTGGAAGTTACAATGAAGCCAAAATTGTCACGAACAATTAATGTGAAAACAATTTAATGTCTTCTGACAGGTTTGGCTGATCGGAGAGAATCTGTACCTGTCATTTCTTGACTTTGGTGGAACTATTACATTTGACATCCTCATATGGAAGGTAGAAAACTCAGTTCTGGGAAAAAAAAATGTAGCAAAGAGATGTACAAAAATGCATTGCTTTAAGAATAGATACAAGTAGTTTGCTGTGACAATGAGTATTTATGGCCATCTGAACTACTTCCCCTACACAAACAGCACTACCCCAGAACCTCCTTCCCTTTGCAGACTTTCTTTCCTTTTCCAAATGAACATTTCAGGCTGCATATATTTATATATATATATATTCCTGCATATATATATGCTAAGTCACTTGGACTTTTTCTTGGAAAAAGAGCAGGAGATAATTAGGCAATACTGCTAGTAGGCAAAAAAAAGATATGTCAGAAGGAAAGGCTTCTGTTGGATAAGTTTATTGGAATGGCTCTGTGGGGCAGGAATGCAATGAGAGTGGAGTCCCAGATAAAAACATGGTCTGAGGAGCCCTGTGGTTCACGTGAGTTGCTCAATCCCCCTTTGCCAGCTACATTTTCAACTTGCTTTCCTGCCTCAGAATTGAATATTCATGGAAATATTCAATTCCAATATTTCCAATATTCATGGAAAACTGAAATTCAGAGCAAGGGTTAGAGCCATGTGTCACAGCTTACCTCTTTGCCAACATCTTCTTCTCTGAATGCTCTCTCCTGCCACTGTTGAATATAATATTTATAGAGAGCTTGCTTGTGTGATGTAACCACTGCCTGTCAGGCACATCACTATCCACTTCACAGAAAAGCAGATGTGAACTAAATCTTTAGACAATAGTCTTGAGATTTCATAGGGATGGAGTTAAAAATGTCTTACATCACACACAGCCTAGTAGAGCCAAGAGTGAGAATGTGGAAGGGATTATGATATTTCTAAGGGAAGGTAAGGACTGGAAATAATGGTGCTACTGCATATTTTCAAAGCCTTCCCTTGCAAAAAGAACAACCTTGTGAATAACATACAGCTAGACAAAGGCTGCTCCAGGAAATTCACACCAGACTCCGGTTGGCAAAGATGTGGGGACTGTCCTGCCTTAGCAGGTTCCAGGCAGTCATAGAATTGTTCACGTTGGAAAAGACCCTTAAGTTCATCATGTCTGACCATCAACCTCACACCACCACCACGTTCACCATTGAACCATGCCTTCAAATGCCATGGCCAACACACAAGTGTTTTTGAACACTTCCAGGGTTAGTGACTCCACCACTTGCATGGGCAGTCAGTTCCAGTGCTTTATAACCCTGTCCATTAAAAGGTTTTTCTTAATATCCAATCTCAACCTCCTCTGGCACAACTTGAGACAGTTTTCTCATGGGAGAAACCTTTCTCCCAGCCATCTCCATTGTCTGAACTTCCACATCAGGCATAGGCATGGTGGTTTCTCTGTGAGGAATAATATGGAAGAGCTCGTAGAGCATAAGTAGACTGTAGGGTTAGTTCAAGTGTAAGATGGATGATGAGAGTTGCTGTGCTTTTGAGATGGATTTCCCAAATTGCAGCTTTCTGCAGTGAAGGTGGAACTCTTTTTTGTGTCTTTTTCTGCCTTACATTTATCACTGTCACTGCCCAGATCTGGGTAAAACTTGCACATTTGACTTCACACACTAACCAGCAGTGCTCAGTCCCCTACCCCTTGCTGAGCTGGTCCCCTTTAGTTCAATAATAAATAACAGTGTTTATTGGAGCAGGATGTGGCTGGTAATGTCATCCAGTTTGTACAAATCTGCCAGAGAAGCGTGGAAGCTGCTGCTAGGAGCTCTCCTCCTGTAAATTCATTGTCTGTGTTTCCACAGCTGCATGCCAGATAGGGAAGTCTTGTTAGAAACAAAAGTACTTGAGTGAGCCTTACATCTGGCAGCAGAGGGAAGAGACAAGAGGCCTCCAAATAGTTTCTACCCCTTTGTCTAAATCAAGAGTTATATTAATTGTTTATTCCTTGTAAAAGTTCCTTTGTCCTTCTTGTTCTCGAGCTCTTGGGTTTTTTTGTGGGTGTGCTTGTTTACTTGTTTTGAGGGTTATTTTTTGCTGTTTAAGTGTTACCAAGGTAAAATTTTCCTCTTGGATCCCCACATGGTGATGTGAGATTCCTGCAGAACTGCCACAAAAGTGGAGTTTGCCCAGAGCACACAGAGATTCCTGTCCTGCTGCAGAGAGGAGACTGGGAGAGTGCCTTGCATGAGTTCCAGCATGAGCTATGCAGCAGGAACCCTAAAACTGCGGACCCAGGTGTAAGCTGGCACTTGTGCAGGTCAGATATTGCAGGAGATGTATAGGCTGCCTGTGGGAATCACTCCTCCAGTGCCCCATGGTCTTTCTTGATCTTCACCATTCTTAAAGACGGTTTCTTTGTAACTGCTTCTACAGGCTGGAGAACTTCTATGGGATGAAGAAAACCTTTTATTATTTTTAGGACAAATATCTCTGCAAAACTTTCTGTGGTTTGGCACTGCCTATCTAATGCCAATTAATTATTAATCCATTTAGAGCTGTAGGTATGTGTGAATAACACATTTAAGCGCTGAGATTTAGATGGGCTCTAATTTTAAGCTGGTCTACACAGACCTGGAACCCCCCAAAATCTTCATCCCCACTGCTCCTTCAGGGGCAGGGAGCAGTCACTGCCTGCACCCTGGCTGTTAACACAACTCAGGCTCTTACAAAGGCTTGATGAGCTTTTCTGTCCAGCTCCTTTTTGAATAGTTCACCCAAGATGAAATATTCAGACTGAGCTGGCCCCTGCAGTGAGGAGAGCAGAGAGGGTGAGGATGACTTTCCTGGGAGGTGCTGCTGAAACCCCCACCAAGGATGGGAATTGTGGGAATGTGTTTACCAGAAGCAGCCAGGGGACAGCTGGAGGAATAAAGATCAGGCAGAGAGGAGGAGGGCGAACAAGGGGAGTTTTAGACAGCAAAATTTCTGCCCTTTGCTTACCTGAATGGCTCCTGTGGTTGGTTATTTTAACCAGGACCTTCAGGCAACAGCTGCCAAGCACAAATCCTTTTTCTTCTGTGCTTAATTGAATTGAAAATTAACAATAGACTAGCCCTGGCACTTGACTGGACTTTTTTTGCCAGTGTTTAAAAAAGGAAACAGCAGCTTAAGGACAAATAGGTCTCTCAGCTCTTTGATATTTCTCAGTCATGTCACCAGATGGGAGAAGTGATGGCACTGTATGGTGTAAAATGTTGAGAAAGCCTTAAAAAATCATAGGCTTGATATGGATCCAATTATGTTCAGGACTAGGATGTGTTATTCTAGCATACCCCAGCAAACTATAAGCTTGTTGAGAATGAAGTACCAATGGAAAAAAAAAATAAATCGCATTTCCATGATACTAAGGCAAGCCAGAGAGAGAGAGAGAAAGTGTGCTCGGGAACAGCATGTTATAGGGACTTCATGTCTGCAAGGGAGCTGTGCTAATGACTTCCCAGTGGGTGGAACTGGAGAGGAAGTCTTATCTCCAGACTCCTCAGAGATAGGCAGTTGGAAAAATCCAGCTCCACAGCTAATATTTCTGCCTGACTAATAGAAGTGCAGAAGTCAAAGATATGGTATGTGTTATGTGTCAAAGCTACAACAGTTGTCACCAAGTCTAAATCATAACTGCATTGTCAGGCAGAAAACCTTATGGGGAATGCAAGGATAATGACAAAAATAATAGGAAGAGAAATAAAAGGTGGAGTCCAAGGAGCCACCCAACCATCTGAAATCCTACTATATTTAATTTGCTTCTGAGAGAAGTGTTCTCTTGTGGCAGACAGACACAGATGCATCATTGGTTGAAGTAAATCAGAATTGCTCTTCTGAAGCCAGCAAAGCCATATTGATTTACATTACTTGATGGTCTCTGCTTGAAAATTTATCATTGTAACAAATACTATAAAACTCTAGGTTTGTCACCAGCAAAGAGCCTTTAGGGACGGCAGAAGGGAATCATCCTTCCTGCTTGAACAACAGGATTACTCAAATGGGAAACAGGCTTGCACCAGTCTTCCTTCAGGATATGATGCCACAGCACTATGAGGTAAAGAAATACAGGCAGTAATCCTGGAAAGCAGATGAGTAGCCAAAAACCAGGAATGTCTGGCAGCTGAAAACAGGAAGGAATGGCAAAAAAAAAAAAAAAAAAAAGAAAAAAAAAAGAGGCTTGTAAACAGGACAAGTGTATGAGTGTTTTACTGGCTGTATGCTCATGGCCAAGGAGCTGCACGGATAGATGTTCCTGTCTACCACAGGAACAGAAAATGAAGTAGGAAATTCTCCATGGAGTCTGTGTGAGGAGCAGGGTGAAGCCCCAGACTTGCTTGGAAGAGAAGGTTGGTTGGGGATTTAGGCTTGGTAGGAATGGAGAACTGACTTTAACCCATGGCTTGTTTTTGAAGGTAGCACACCACTGTGCTCAGGTTTGGGAATGCTGCTTGCTTGGTCCCAGCAGGGGCTTGCCACATTCAAGAGCCCCACAGATTATCAGCCATCAAGTAAACAAGTCCTGATATGCACCCTGTTTCTATTAATAGTGCCTTTCTTTTTGCAAACAGGGTTCAATTCTTTCTTTATCTCATTGTCTGAGTGGGGACTGTTAGTGGATGTCATCCTTCTACATTTATTGTATGCCACACGAGCTCACTTTGTACTCTAGTACAATCACACACAATGGAGGGAGTGCAGAAGCTAAGCAAGCAAAATCATACAGGAAATCACAGAGCTTGTCATTGCCTGCGTTTAACACACTCTAGAACCAGCAAGTTCAAAATAAACATTATTTGTTATTCAAAAGACCTCCCAAGCCACTTCCATCAGCTACACAACATTGGAGGAGGAGAATCTGCTCTTATTTTCCAAGACATAAAGCAGATGGCTCATGTTTTATGGATGGAGAGGACACCACATGTACCTTTACATATACAAACACATCAACATGTGGTCCTGTGCCCAACCTTAAGCATTGCATGTCTTAGTCTGAAGTACTATTGTATCCTGTGCTTTTTAGTGAGAAATTTGCTTTTGGTTTGCTTTGGTACTCAAGGTTTGGCAAGCTGGTTTTTCCATCTCTTTTCTCTTGGTATTGTGGCAGTAGCAATCTCATACTATTTACCTAGAAGTCTGCCTTCTGAAATATATCTACTTATCCTCTGTCTAAACTGTGCCTGCTCATATTTCATGTGCCTATAGGATTTAATCTCTGTTTTTAAAAGCAGAGAAGAAATTATAGCCTGTGATTTGACAAGGAGACTCTGCAGCAATCTTGACTTTTGATACAGATGACCTTTATTTTCCCACGTGTAAAATTCAGATTCAAAATTTTCTTCCATGTCTCTACAAGGCCCAATTTCTCAAGCTTGATTTAGACCTTGGAATGGGAGATAATTGTGAAGTGCACAGAGAGCTAAATTAGCCTGGGCAGTAGAAATATACTTTAATGGTGCCAGACTGATTGAAGTAGCTGAGGTTGCACAAGTATTTTGAGTCAGTGCTGGGCTTTGCAGCCAGACCCTTTGCACTAAAGGATTTCCCCTGAAAGTGTAGAGCATCAGGAGATTATCTGCCCAGCTGTCTAACTACCAGTCTTGAGTGAACACACACTTCAATTTAATTGTCTTCAGTGTGACAGCCACCTCCCTAAATGCAGAAACACAATGATATTAAAATTATGCACCCTCAAAGGTTGAATTCCCATGGGTCATTAATTACACAAAGATGCAGAATTCTTCCGTACATTTTTTTAAACAACAGTGCTACAATATGGATTGTATACTGAAGACTGAAAATGAACCTGGAATCCTTGGAGAGCTTCAGGATGACTCAGAGAGTGTAAAGGATTTGTCACATTGTCCTGAGGATATGACAGTAATTTATACTGATAGGAACATGATGACAGAGAGCCACATCCTGCAGACCCTACTGGGACAATCTGTCCCACATCCCTACTGCCACATCCCGCCAGAGGATATCTGTGAGAGATACAATCACAGTCCCAGCATCGGAATCCCTAGCAGGTTGGCACATCCCCAAAACAAATCCATAGATGCTTCATTTACACACATTTGTATCCAATTGCTTCTGTGGGTGGAAGAGAGCAGAGGCTTGGACAGGGATCCAAAAGGATGTGGCTGTTACTGGCTGCAGGAGCTGCCCTGGGTGCCAGTTTCCCTGGGCTGACAGGGTAACAATGTGAGGAAGGCATCTCCTGCTCCTGAGGCCCTTCCTGAGGGACATCCCATGTGGGGCATGGCAGATCCAGCACTTGGCTGGAATTGTCTGTGTGACTCATGTGCTCAGCCCTTTCAAAGGCTCAGCCTGGCAGCCTGCTCACATTTTGTCCCTGATTTCCTGGGTCTCAACATCCTCACCCTTCCACAGAAATATACAAAACACCGGGGAGCTTTCCTCCCCACCAGCTGACTTTTCAATTTTGCTCTTTTTGTCAGGGCTTGTCCCCGGAGCTGCCCAGCAAGACTCCCAGGAAAACTCCCACACAATTTATTTAACTGCCTTCCCACCCGCTGCTCTCAGAGGCACATGCTGGGCAGTCACTCATGCAGCAGCATGTCCCTGGCCTCGGGTGCCAAACTGAGGGGCTTCACAGTGGGCCCTGAGGGTTCAAAGAATGTCTGATAGCCCCCCTCTGCCACTGGGCTGCTCATGACCTCACACTGTATATATGCATATATACATATTTACACACATACACATATATACACACACACATTTTAAATATATATATATATATATATATATATATATTCTTTTGTGCATATGTTTGTGTATTTATACAGTCAAAGTATACAGAAAACATGAAGTGAATTCTAAAATACAGTGAGAACACTTTTTACCCCAACATTGCTTTCTTGTCTTAACACTTTGCAGTTTAATTTAGGGTGCAAATTCATCCTGAATGACTCTGACATGATGGCAGGATGCACTCATCTGTTCACTTTTGAATAAGAAAATCCTCAAGGGACATCAATCAAGCTTTCCTAGTGGCTTCCCACATACATCCATCCATCTTCCGTATTTTTGTACATGCTCATGCTGCAGTAAGCTTGAAAACAGAAAAGTTACAAACCCAGAGCTATGAAACAATGTATAAAATAACAGTATGTCTCTGGTTGTAATTAACTGAAGAACTGACACAAAACTAAAGCCAATGTACATGGATGTGTGTGTGTAGGTTTAAAATGCAGTGTATATAGAAAAAAATTGGGCATTGCCAGAAGGAAAGAAAAAAGAAGCCATGAGATGTTCCAGAGTCTTCATTGTGCAGTATGGATGGAGAGAAAAGTGGGATATGGTCCAGGTTTGGTGAAGGTGCTAATGTTCATTATCTAGAAAAGTGACATATTATCTCTTTTTCTGTGTTTTTAATTGTAGCAGAAGTAAATTCTTTCCTGTACAATTGCCAGAGTCTTGCTCTGTGAATGAGTTCCCCGCTCTCTCTACTCATGGGCTGGTTTCAAGGAGGGCCTGCTTTCCTGTCTTTCTGTAATTTAGCTCCCTATGTGAGGCTTGAGTTGACCCTGTCAAGAGTCAACCCCACTCTGTCATAACTCTTGAGGCCACTGAAATACATAAACTTTCCCACCACCTCTAGATGCTCTCCCCTGGGAAGTATCATCCTACATATACATGTATATATAGAATTGAAATATAAAACCTGGGAACTCTGAGAAGGCAGCAGCCTCCATGACTTACAGGCCCAGGGCATGTGATGGAAGTGGGGACATCCCCTCAAAGATCACCACAAGATTTTTCCCATGTGTGTTACATGCCATGATTATATACATTAAAGTGTCTCAAATTTTTAATACACTCCAGATGCTTTTTCCTGCCCTTTCCTCCCACTCAGCTTGACTCTCCCCAGCTGATTGATTCTCATAGTTTATGTTCAGGGATTCAGTGTTTTGCTTACTTGCCAGATTAGCTGTTTTCGGCACACCAAAAGCTGCCCGTTGAGCCTGGGGAAATGCAACATCATCTGCTGGGAAGCTGCAGTGTATGGAAATGGGATGAGCAATCAGAGTGGGAGTGTTCAGCTGTACTCAGCACCACACAAACTCTGGGCTTTGTGAAGTCAGCAGGAGTTTTCCCAACAATTCTGAAAGTACACAATCAGGCCAGTGTTGGGAAGAGCTGACAAAAGCAATCTATCAAACAACAGGGAGTCATTCCTTCTGCTGTAATTCTGACTTCTTTTCATATTTTTCCTTTTGTGTGTTTCCTAAGATGTGAAAATTGTAGCCTGCCTTTTGTCCCAGGTCACCTGCTGCATGTAACTTATTACTCTCCATTTCTCCAACTGTTTAGTCATGGGCAAACACTACAAACATCCAGAAATTTCCCCACCATTTTTGATTCTCCGCCCTTGTACTGCGAACTCACACCTTCCCTCTCCCCAGAGGAGGAAGCAGCATGGTCTTGTTCTATTAGAGAACTCACAAAAATTCCTCTCCAGGCACCAATTCTGTGTGTAGCACGTAAAAATGAAAGGATGATGCAAACACACCTGATATATGACCCAAAGAGGAATGGTATTCAAGCACAGCCTTGGATGCAGAACAAACTGTGATCCCGTGAGTCACAGAGTTTTGGTTTCCTTCCCTGGCAGCTGTCAGTGCTGGTGAGATCCCAAGTGAGTTTGGATATCTCTCAGCCCTCTTTAGCCCTGGAAGCTAAAACCTCTGGGAAGGTTTTGGAATCTGCTTTACACATACAGGATGGAGGAGAAAAGCAATATGTCAAAGCACTCATGAGGGCATGCAGGGAAATGCTGGTATGAGGAAGGAGGAGGGCTGACAGGCAGCTTCCTTTTCAGGGTGATTGCACAAAACCTCTGCAGCCTCCACTTTTGTTTGATTCATTCAAATAGTTCTTCCTGTATCTAGTTATTAGCATATTAACAGGAATAATGTTACTCATATCTGATGATAATGATTAGCCAACAGATGTGCTAAGATAAAAGAGTATTTTTTCTGATGCTTTAAAGTAAGAACCATATATATATTCTTAGCATTAAACTTATCAGACTGTAGACAACACATACACAGAAAGCATCATCTGTCATGGATGAGAGAACATGAGAGAGCTGGATTTTCCTGCCTTGTCCTGCTTTGCCATGCCTGTCCTGGCCTTTCATCTGTCAGCAGAGACCACTCATAAGCTCTGTGGTGACATCAGCCAGTGAAATTTGTTCTCTACAGCTCGTTCAGGGGGGAGGTCTGCTTATTGCTGCACTGGATCACTGGTGATATCAAAACTCAACATCCCCTGAGATCTGCTCAGGATATCTTGATCTGGTACCTCGTGTCAACTCACCCAATCTCACCTACAGGCATCACTTGTTTGGCTCCTCAGCAGAGAGCAGTCACATCCATTTGTCCACATATCCCTTAGAATTGACATTTTAGTGAACTACATTCCCCAATGCTGCTCTTCCTTGCTTTTGTGATGTCTACTTTTTTTCTTTTTCTACGTGAAAGAACAGATTTGATTGGTTGTGAACCAGAAGAAGCAGCACAACAGCAGAGAACATAGGCAATTCACTGGCATAATAGACTAGTCAATACAACCTGCAGTGCATAGGTCAAAGGGAATTCCAAAGTCATCCTAGGTCACATGCTTTTCCTTGCCACTTTATTGTGGCCATTTATTGCTGTTTTATTTATTGTTGTTATTGCAGCAACATTATTTTTCTGCTCTTTCTGACTCAATTCTTTACTAATGCACAGACAATATTACAATATTATATTATATTATATTATATTATATTATATTATATTATATTATATTATATTATATTATATTATATTATATTATATTATATTATATTATATTACATTCCTCAGCTTTGTCTTCTTTAGATAGAGAAAAACATGGTGCTAACTACTCCACTTATGTATATTCTTATGCATATTCTTATGTATATTCTTATGTATGTTCTTATTCTTACTCCACTTTTGTATATTCTTAATATATTCTTTAGACATAACATTCCCAATAGCCTTTCACTCTTTCAGCTCACATTTATTTTTCTTGAACTTGTAACTCCTACTGTACACAGCAGTACAGATGATATCTCCTTGCTGCCTAATGCAGTGGTATTAATATTTCTCCATTTCTGCTAGACAAACTAATGTTTAAGGATTGCATTTGCACTTTCCACAGTCTCATCAGACTGGTAACCTATCGTAATCAAGATGATAACTAATACTCTTCTTCCTTTGTCCTTTTGCATAGTCTCCCTGGTTTATAGCAGAAAATCTTGTGAATAGTCTGAATGTACATTATTCCTACCTTCCAAGATTTTGCATGCAATTTCATTTCAATTATTTGAGTCTGCAAAATCATTAATTTTTTCACTCAAGATATTCAAACCCTTGTAGCTAAATGTCTTTAGCACATTTCAATAGCACACTCACTTTGTATCAAATTTATTGGTGCAAACATTAAATAAGATCAGCCCCAAGATGAAACCTTGAAAAACTCTGCTGATAACCTCCCTCCAGGCAACAGCTCTCTTTTCACTGGCCTGGTCTTCTGTTCATCTGCTCTCTTCTCCCTTGCATTTCCCATCCCAGTGCTAGCTTGTACTAATGGTTTCCAATGCAACAAAGTACCATAAGCTTTATAGAATCAATACATATATCTCCTTTGCCTTAAAAATCAATCCCATAAAAAAAAGTAACACATTTAATACACCTTTGATAAAGCTGTGGGATTTTTAATTGTATTTTTCATTCTTTTTCTTATTTTTGATATTTCTTACCTTTACAGTTTATTCTAAAGCCCTTATCTGTCAGAGATCAGGTTAGTTATCCACCAGAGTTAATGAGACCAGAATGATGATCCACTATAGCACAGACTTCCTTCCCATTTTCTTGGAAAATACTTCATGAAATGCCCCCTTGTTACTCTCTATTCCAATAAACCATCTCTGAGATGTGAAAAAGTCCTGAAGATCCTTGCTACTGCAGTTGTACATCCATATTCTTTCTGAATAATGAGCTCTAACCCAGGTGCTTTGTCCTTTTTGACTTGAACACTGAATTTTGCTTTCCTAGTTGTTGTTGCAACACTCACTTTAATTGGCAGTGCTCCTCTACCTCCTGTTTTTTATTGACCTTCCTATTGAAGGTACATTAAGAAGGGTCACTGAGTTTGTGCACGGTGACAGCAGTGTCACTGACTCAGGCTTATTGTCTCTCACTGCAGCTGGACAGACACCATCAGAATCCCCCCAGTCCCTTTGTGGGACTTGGGTTCCTGGGCCTCCACATCACTTTCCTGGAGAGGTCACTAACTCCTGTTTGTCCATACTTTGGATATCTTGATAACCTTACACTGAGTCAGATGTGTTTGTTGTTCTGATAGAAATATCCCAGCCCACAGATAAAGACCCAAATTTCTCCACGGAGTCAGTCAGATTGCCCTAGGCAGGATTCTTAATGGGCCTCATCTCTTCTCAGATAAGCTTTGTTTTTCCCAAGTTTATACCTCTGCTCAGAAGCTCCCATACCTCTGTTCAGATAGGGCATAGGTATCCAAATATTAGAATTTGCAAAATATTTTTCTACCAACAAGTAAAAGGAATTTTTGCCTTTGTTTTTCAGATAATGTGGATGTTTTTTTGTAAGCCCTGAAGTGACTATTCCTTTGATTAATAGATCCCTCAGGATCTTTCAGGATGTTGCAGGGAGTATGGATGGATTGTGATGCTTCCACACAGTTATGTTGCAATAGGTTTATGTGCTCCCTTACTGGGTAGCAACTGTCCAGACCCCTGAGTGTTTTACCACTGGAATGCTCAGACTCACACACGCTTCATCTCCCACCCACACAGCATAAGGGAAGGACAAAATAGGAGTCCTGAAATGTACCTAACTGTGCCTCCTCATCATCCACATTTTAAAATTAATGTGCTTGTTTTGTTATTGCCTTTGTTTTTGCAATTTGGTATTGTCTTGGATTTCTACAGAGATCTGTGCATGTTCCTTTTGGCCACATCAGAACAGTCTCAAGGTTTGTAGAAGTAAAACGATACACTGCTGACCAAAAAGCTGTCAAGATTTGATAAATATGTATTCTGGTCCAAAGAGTGAGGATCTGGTCTACCAGAACTCTTGTGTTAAGCTGTGATAGCACATCCTACTCCCTTCACAAGGAAAGCAGGGTCTCTTTCAGCCTGCTGGCAGGGGTTTTGATATGTATTTGTATTGGCCCTTCTCTTTTGGGGCTGCAGGCGGAAGAGCCAGTCAGGAGGGGTTTTGTGACTACAGAAGAAATAGTGGGATGTGGAGAAAATAGTAAAGTCTATAGATCTGTAGTGCCATACAGAGTGTTTTTGGGGTTTTTTTTTTGGCTACAGAACAGGCCTTGAGCTGGCCAGAGGCCAGACCAGAGTGATTTATCTGTATCTGAAACTAATCTGTTCTGGACCACTGCTGTAAATGCAGAGGATTCAGTAACTGAAAGTGCAAGGGCTTCTTCTCTCTACCAACTGTGAAGACAGCCAAGTGCTAGCTCTGCCCTCACAGCACTTTATATGTTGATTAAGGATTATTTTGGCATGAAGACAGACCTAAGGAAATACAGTAGGCCTATCTAGTTGCAAAATAGGGATAGTGTTCTTGCATTTTAACCAGAAAATGGCAAGATTTCCTTTCAGATTACATGCACCTTTTCACTCTAGAGGTAAGTATGGGTTAAAGTTGGTATGAAGAAAAGCAGAAAAGAACAGCAAGGTAACCTTTTGCAGGTAGATGGCATACTTTATACCAGTGCGTACTTAATAAGTAATACTTAATAACTATCCATTCTACCTGCCAGCCTTGCATTACCCATATTGTCAGACAATTGCTGCTACAAGAACATTGCTAACATAGTGATACATTTGTTTATGTAGTTTTTTAGGATTTTTGTTGTTTATTTTCTAGATGGGGAAAAAAAAGGTTTTTCTCCAGAATGTTTTGGAGGAAATATGCTACTGAGATCCCATACAATAATTCCGATTCCTTTTTTTTTCTTTTTGTGTGACTAAAACTGACTAAATCTTCTTAATAGCATTTTGGTATCTTTTCAAGTTGGAAACCATTCCATTTCAGATTAATTCATGCTGCCACACGAGTCCCAGAGCTATGCAGATAAGCTGAATGTACCACACTACAATATCTGTGTTGTGAACCTAAGGGCATTCATGGGCTTTTCAAGTGAATGCACATTCATACGTGAAGTAGGCAACAGGCAGTGAATGAGCTACATTATGTGAATGTGCTCAACAGCTGAAAAATGAACTATGTCATGGATTTCAGCTTCATGGAGTGAGCAGCTGAATTTGTTGGTGACACTGAAAGATTGTTCTTCTGTATGACTCAGATTGATTCAGTGGTCTGACAATTCCCCCTTCTTTGTAAATCCTTCGCACCTGTAGATGCACAACACTAACAAAGGTCTAATTCTGGCAGCTAGCAAAATCCCAACTGTTAGCATGTTGAAATGAGTGCAGCAATTTTTCTGATGTCAATGTTCCTTGCAGCACTCATTATATGTTGAAGAATAGCATTAAACTAATGCATACTTTGAAAGCTCAGTTTTAAGATTTTACATCAGAAAAAAATATCCATGCTGAGTTCAAAAGACTCTCAAGAAAATTACAGAAAATATATGATTCCCAGACTGTAACACTGCAAACCTGAAGCCAAATAGAATGAAAATTGTCTTTCCTCTTAGGCCACTTTGTACTAAATTCTTTGCAGGATAAATAACACCAAGCCACTAAATAAGTACTATAGATTTCTCAGGAAATCTAAAGTGACATTCCAATGTCAAACCACAGGAAATCCCTACAGACTTTAACCATAGATTTTCTAATCGATATATCCCCAAATAAATATTAAAAGCCAAAACCACAAATGGCATTTTCCTTGCTGCTTGAGATATACACTGAGCTGTCAGAATATTAAAGCTGTCTGTACCCAGCTTGTTTATAAAGACAATAGTGGCTGCAACAGAGCTAGAAATAAGGAAAAAAAGAATCTACATGAGGTTTGCTTCTGGCTAAGCAACTTCTGATGAGATCCCCAGTTCAGCTGTAAATCAGGATTTAAAAAAAAGGAAAATAAATCATTCCATACACAAGAAAAACTCACCCAAGTTTTTATTGCAGTAGAAATCCCAACACCTAATTTTTAGCAATCGTTTTAAGAAAATGCCACTGAGAAACCATAAATCTTCAAACACTCGTGCACTCTACAGAAATATGCAAGCGCCTCTTGAAAGCACCCACAAGTGAACTATGGAGCCAAAATACAAAATCAGATGAGATGCTGAATTGCTGGTTGTATGATGATAAATGATGTGTTCAAGGTTCTTGTTTGGGATTGTAGTTCAAACACAGGAAAAAATAGAGAAGTGCTTGATTCAGGGTACAGCAGTCACCTCAGGTAACTGCAGCCTAGCCTGCAAGCCAGGCTGTTGGATTCCTCTCAGTGTGATCAGTGACGCAGCCCAAGACCAAAAATGTCAAATGCAATAACACATGATTCAGAAAAGCTTCAGGAAGGGCCCAGACAAAAAGAGCAGAGAAGATGGAAGAGGCCATGCAAGGACAAAAGAGGAGGCAAGGGAGGTTTTTTTCTCACTGCTGCCTGTTCAGGCAAATCTAATTTTAAGGGCTGTGAGTTTCTTGAAGTATTACAGATTTTTTTTTTTTTTACAACAGCATTTTCCTTTAAGCACACAAAGTCATAGAGAAAGAGCATTGGCTAAATCAAATACATAGATTGGATTGTGCTCTGGATGCCTGTTTAGATCCATCATTAAAGAAGATTTGATTGCAGCAGTGGTGGCAGTACAGGTACCTAAGGAGTCCCTTCCTTCAAGAGAAGTGGTTTTGGAGGTACCAACATTGAAAGTGCCTGTGCCAGCTGGCCAGCACACCATCCTGATGAGCTGTACACATATAAAAGGGCACTTCCATTGGGGAATAGCCTTTTCTGGGCAAAACTGACTCCCATTCCTTGGACTGTGCTATTGCACTGTGGGCTGAGAAACAGATCTGCAATGCCTCTTCTCCATTTCAGAACAGACTCCAAGGCAAGCACTTAATTTCTCTCTTCAAACTGCTAAGTTTCAGTTTAAAGTAGTCATTTTCAGGATCACAAAGACATGGAAATAATAGTGGCAGCTTTTAAAGCTGTCTGAAGGACAAGGTTTGCTGTCATTTTTCTCTTTCCTCCCCTAAGTGCCAGTCACCAAGTGGAACCCTTTTATTTCACAGAGGTGTTTTTGTACTGTATTGGAAGATTCTTTGAACTAAAATTAGTAGAAGTAAAAGCAAGGACAGCCCAGTAGTGTCATTTGCTTAATATAAATTAAGTCTTTTCATATCTAAATATCTGTGACCGTGGCACTTTGCAATGTCATAAGGGAAAGGCAAAGTGCTCCACATACTTAAAAACTTTGCTCTCCTAAAAACCACAACAGTGCCTACTCAGTACTACTCAGTATGGGACAGTGGGTAATGAAGATGGTAAGGAGGGTAAGGTATGAAGGATTAGCACTGGAAGCATAATAAGAAACATCATTAACACAAATTTAAACATTAGTTTTGTGAAAGGTGGATGCACAGAGGCAGAGTGAAAAGGTTTTGGAAAACTGAGAGGCTCCTGGTAGCAGCTCTGCCCTAAGTAAGGAGAGTAGGCAGGAAGGCATGAGCCCAGGAAATGTTCAGTCTTCTGCTCTCCATCTATCTGAGACAGAACATGAGAGTAACCTCACTCAGTAGGACCTTTGCTAGGCTCCTGCTTAAATGCTCTATTACACTGCTCCTGGGCACAAGGCCATCCTTTTCCAACTGGAGCTCACTGAAGTCAGAGCAGCTAAAAAAAGGATGAAAAGTATTTCTGAGTCCTGGGACAGCACGGGATGACAACAGACCTGATAGAAGAAGCTCATGATTGCAAGGGCAGGCACAGCTCAGGGACATGGTCAGAACAGCAGCAGGTTGCCTCATGAGGGATGCCAATGAACACCATAAAATAAAGGACATCATCAGGCGTCCAGGAACATGGTGAAACTCACAGGAAGATTAAAAGGAGAACTGATTTTCTTGTACAAATAATTGCTCAGAATCCTTTCTTGCACTTTAAATAGGAAAGGCTTCATGTCCTCTTTTTTTGTACTGTTAAATAAGGGGGAAAGAAACGCACACAAACAAGGAGAAAGGAAAGGGGAGAACACTCACTCTCACTAGAACAGAAAAAGAAGAGCAAGAATGCCAAGACCATGAAGAAGCAAAACCCCCAGCAAAGACACAATAATTTCCATTCTGCTCTGAACTAGGAGTTTCGTAGAATGAATCTTAGTGAAATCAAGCCTGGTTTGCACTGGAGTAGAAGGGAACAAGCTGTCTTAAACCTGACCACACCACTGGGCTGCTCAGCATGTCAGAGGAGCCTCTGCTCCTTCACTCTGCTTCTCCTGCCCTTTTGGCCTGAAAAGTGTTGGGGCAGGTCTCCCTGGATTCTGTGTTTGAGCAGGGTGTGGGATGTGACAGGCACCTGCATTTCAGTCCCACCTCCTTCCCTCTGGGTGCTGCTGCATTAATGTGAGATGAGATGGGCACGGGCATAGAAGCAGACCTGCAAAAATTGTGAGAAAAAAACTATGATAGCCCAACTCATTTAAATGCCAGTAGTCTTTAGGTACATTATATATTCAACTTATTGTTGGGTTTATGGTCAGGAGCCAATTTTGCTCTAATGAAAATAAAGGAAAGTGTTGAAGTTGAGAGGCTATGCAAATAGAGATTAATACACACTTTCAAAAGGGTTATTTAACAGTTTTACTGCTTTAAAACTATAATGCTTTTTGATTTTTAACATTTTCAGGGTTGTTAACTTTGCTCAGATTTAATACAAGAAATTTATATATGTGAAATGGAAAGACAAGCATGCAAAAATTATTGCAGGAAGCGAATTGCAGAGTGAGGACTGTATATGGATGCTGAAAGACTCCACCTATTTAAAGACAATCATTTTGGGGATAATGACGACTGAGTCAGCATCACATACTGCATGTCTTTATGTGTCAAAATAAGAGTAACAAACGTAGTCATAAGGCAAATTTGTGTGACTGAGTAATGAAGGCTGAAAAAGACCTAATGGCTGGAATAATTATGGCTGGGAGGGTTGCTTGCTATGATAATATGTGGTTTGCCTAATGAGGAACAGGCAGAGGAGAAGATTCAAGATATTGCACTGTATATTATAAACCAAAAGACCGAGGGAAGATGGCCAAAGTCGGCATGCAGGCAGACTTCAAAGGGCTCGTGGTACTCAGTGCATCACAGAGAGGCACGCTGGAGCTGGCAGGGTGACAGGGTATCCTTCTTCCCAGAGAGTTTGCACCTGTGGCTTCTGCAGAGCATGGCCAGCACACCTGACCTGTGCTGTGGGGAAAGGAAATGGGCCTTGACTCACCACGCTTGAGAGGATAATGGTGATGATTGTCACAAGCTGCTGGCGGGACAAAAGCAAGTTATCTTGTTATGGAAAAGTGGGAAGTGACCCTGGAGGGCTGCTGGTGGTGCCTCTGCGCTGGGAGAAGGTTTGATGCAAACAATGATTTCACAGTTCCAAAGCACAAACAGGTTTGGAAGGTCCACACCTCTTCTGAAAGTATTTCAGTGAGAGTTTTGCTGTTAACTCCAGGAGATTAAACATTTCTTCTACAGATATCTGTGGACAAAAACAGTGTAACACTGAGCAATGGCTTAGCTTGAACAACCTAATATGCCAATTGTGAAGTAAATTATCTGCCTTAAACTCTTCAGTTAACAGAAGCAATGAACCGTGCTTGAACTTCATTGGTAATTTTCCCTATGTAGATAATAATTTCTCTTTAGATTTCAGTGAAGTCTGTATTTTGGACCTGTGATAAGGGTGTCATGATGATTTAATGATTTTCATCAGTTGGATTTATTAATAACTTATATATTAGTTATTTCTGAAAATCCTATAATTTAATCAACATGAAATGCAGAAGAGTTTCTCAGTAATAGATTAGCACTATCTATTAGTTATCACTTACTGTCAAAACGAACTAGTGTTGAATATTAATGTTTGGGCAAACCCCCTTTTGTCCACAATGAATGTACCCAAGTTTTGCACGCTGTGCAGGTCAAATATGACAGTAGAGATCATTTTGAGCATTGCTGGACAATTCACAGGGTCATTTCTCAAACAGAACCTAGGTTCACAGCTGAGAGCTGTGACAGAGAGCTGTCATGGGACATCCCCCTTGTTCTATCCTTTGTCTGTCTGAGCTATGAATGGATAATCACACATGGGAGCCCAGGTTTGTGTGTGCTTACACCCTACACCCTTGGGTGCTGTGCTTACCTCAGTGGGGCTGTTAATGAAAATGAAGGTTTGCTGAGCTATCTGCAGGGTTGTGTGCCTAAGGGACAGAGTTTTTAATGGGTCATAAATCCAATCAAGATTTTCATAGCGTGTGAGGAAGCTGTGCAGTTTGTGGAAAACAAGAGCCTCCCTGAAAGCTACTGTTATGCAAATATCAACACACTCACAGCATACATTAAAGAAGCCCCCAAATTGCAGCTTTTTGGCTTGACACAAGAAATAAAATGAGACCAAAACAGGAGGGAATAGTACTGATCAATTTGCAAGATAAAGATTAATAAAAAGAACTTATTGCATGTTCACGTGGAAATTTTATGGTTAACTCAGTGTAAGTCTTTTTTAAAAGACCTCTTAAAAGACCTCTTTTTAACTTTCTGTACCAGAACTATGATTCATTCACACACAAAGATTATATGAGAGGCACAATTTCTTAGTTCATTCAGGCTTTCCTGTTCAAAGGAGAGAGGCTTTTGTGAGATCCGCTGTTGTTCAGAGAGGGAATTAGTTTTATTAGCAGTGTGTCATTCACAGCGTGCCTTACACATATACCAGCTTCCTAATTTCTTTTTTTTTCCAGTTTGTTAGCACTGGCCTGGTTTGGGATTCTCAGAATGAATAAAACCCATTTTCTGCTTCCAGTATTCTCACCCCAGGATGGCATTTCCTTCCAACCAAGGACACAGGACTCCCAAAAAAGAAAGAGAGCACAAAAAAATCCCCCAGCAATGCTGTTCTTGCAGGATGTCAATGTTACCAACTGATTTAATCACAAAAATCTTCCTGCCTCATCCTTTCTTGTACCTTAATGTGTTGTTTTTAGCACTGAACTAGCTCAGGAGCTTTTCCAAGACCTTTTGTTCTCTTTGCTAAGAGCCGCATGGATGGTGCTCGAATTAATTCCCGCGTTTGGGAGAACATCGAGGCCATTCTCTGCAAAGTGAGCCTTTATTATTTGCAAATCCTGGTAGGATCACACGAAGCGTGGGATGTCTCCCTGGTCCCTGGCAAGCAGCCACAGCAGCCACAGCCAGCCTGCCCTGCTCCAGCTCCCAGAGTGGGAGCACAAGAGGCCTGAGCCCCCTCGCTGAGGATGCTGCCCATGTCACTCCCTAAGCAGAATTTCTGTGTCTCAGCTCAAGCAAACAAGCAAGCCGGCCCTTCTTGCACCAGAGCATGGTTCTATCAGCTCTCACATATAGGTGCATCAAGTAAGTATCAAGCATTTGTAGTAATTTGGGGTTTATTCTCAGAAATTAGAAGTCCAGGGGGAACTGTGAGTGACCATCTCTCTAACTGTCTGCATATGGCAGATGGTAAGCTTTCTTCAAATTAACTGGAGCAAGAGCATCTGTTCCTGAAGACATTCAATTAATTTAAAAATTGTCAGTACTGTAGAAATCAAAAAGCTAAGCAGACTCAGAGAACTCACATACTTAATGATTTGTGCCATGTTTCTCATCTGAAGTTTTCTGTTTTCAACACCTGGGCACTGTCTGCTGCTACACTTTTCATTGCAGAATAAAGAATCTTCAAACTTCTGTTCCTTACATTAGTAGTTGTAGACTGTGATCATATTTCTTCCTTATGCTGAAGTAAAACTGATGGACTTTCTGGATTATTTAATTATTTAGCATATTTTTGCAATCACATCCCTGTCTTTTGGCCTTTTTTTCCTGAGCACTCCTCATATTCGCAATGTCCTGCTTGACCAGGCTATGGGTAATGAATAGTCCACTGTGGCAATAATCATATTTGATGCAGGTATGATAAATGCATCCTCCTCCTTCTGCTCCTCCTCCTGGAGTCTGTCCTGGTTCTGCAGTCTCTGATCAAGGCTTGTTCAGACCTGCTGGTGCAGCATGGGCTATTGAATAGCAGTGGTCATATTTTAGATGCTTAGGTCTTTTCCAGGATATCTCAATATACCTGCAAGATAGAGTTCTGTAAATGCAACCTATATTCTGCAGTTACAGGTTTTCAATTTCATATTTGGCTGTGTTCAAATGCCCTTGGGTTTCTTCTGTTCAAAGTAGTGCATGATTTTTTTGCCATCTGCAAGTTTCTTATTCGTGATTTATTTATTTTTTTGTTTTTCTCCCCAAATCACTGATTAAATATTCAGTAGAAAAAAAAGGAGCCAGTAATTGATCTTTGTGGGTCCTCCTTAGAGAGAAATCCACTCCTGAATAATTCTCCATTCACACAGGCCTTTAGGGAGCTGTCAAACAGCTTTTAATCCATACTGTTAAGAGAATAGCATTAATTTTGACACTATTCATGCCCCAGTGTAAAGGAGCACATTCCAGGACTGCCACATTTGACCAGAACAAAGTTGAACCTGCAGCTGTATTTGAGTTTTCATGGGATTCAAATAGCAGACAGATGGCTGACCATCTCAGGCTGTTCCAGCTTGATAGTTCCATGGTTTTTTGAAAGGAAAGGCAGACCTCTACAGTGATGTGTTGCCAATGTTTTAAGTCAGAGGTCCCATAAAATATTCCCAGCTCGGTGTTATAAGTCTAAATGTATAAATTAGCCTTTGCAAAAAAAAAGAAAACAAAAAGAGAAAAAAGGGGAAAAAAGAAAGGAAAAAAAAAAGAAAAAAAAAGGGTGTGTGGAATCTATTATTATATCTTAACTCTTTATGTGCTTTCCTGTGATACAAGACAGAAGAATGACAAAAAATGCCTTAGTTAGATGTAATACAAACAGCTATAGACTGCTCCTGGTAAATATGCTGGGGATATTTGCACAGCCCCATTTTTGCACTGGTATATGGGCTTCTGGGGGGAATAGGCGCCAAATGTTTTCTGCAGAGAGGTTTTGCTTTCAGTCTGCCAGAGCCTTTGTACGCCCTGAGCAATTCCAGCTACAAATTCTCCACTCTCTGTTAGCAACCAGGATGCACTCCAGAAGCCATCCTTTCCTGGATGGCAGAGAGCTATTACAGGGAATGATATGCTGTATTCCTCCCAAAGCCTCCCTTGGGTCTGAGGTAACGCATGGGGAGCTCACAGTGCTCCCTTCTTCTATGGAAATCGGCATTAAGGGAAGAGCAAGGAAGGAAGTTTCTGGGCAGGGCTCTGGCCAGGGCAGCAGGTGATTGATGCTTGGGTAACCCCTAGGTCTTCCTTTCTCAGCACAGTAAGAAAGCAGCTCTATAATGGTTGCTTTTGGTGTTGTCAGTTGAGATCCTTCAATGCATCACTGGGATAGCCACAGCCACAGCCAGGGACAAGGGGAAAGTGGCATGAAAAAAATCCCTCTCACACTTTTCAGCCCATATATATTGTGTCTGGGTCTTCATCTGCTAAAATGAGCAATTTTTTCTGGTGGGAGATGACATAAACAGGTGGAAACAGCAGGTAGGGCTGCAAATCCAGCCTGTGGCTCCTGCACTTAACAGTGACTCCAAACTGAGTGGAAGAAGATGTCTCTTTTAGGCTATGATAGTGTAGCTATCATTTATGAGAATAATTCATACCTTGAAGCATAATAATCCATGGATGTTTACATACCAGAAAAGCCCTAGGTCTTCACTGACAATGAAGGATACAGAGTCACTGTAAACTTTTTGAAAATAAGCAAACAAAATACAGGCAAAACCCATAGCATGCAAAATTCAGCACCTAGATCTAGTTGGTTGAAAGATGAGCAGGCCTTTCCTTCCTCACTCAAATCACGCTTAATATCATGTATCTTCATTCCATAATTGTAAGACCAGCAGCCACTAACTTTGGCACATAGGAATAATTACATGAGAGGCAAATTCATCCCCTACAAATGTGAGGGAAAAAATGACAGAAGTTTCCTATCAAATGTCCATCTTTAAGGAAAGACAGAGAAATCAAACCCATGAACCAGAATAGCTAAACATGCCTCATTTATCTTGGTCTATCTAAAAAAATATTTTTTTTCTCCTGTAAGAATGCAGACTGGTTCATTTGTGGAACAGATTACTATAAAATTGCAGCTAACAAAAAAAAGCTATTAAAAATTGCCTACTGCTCACTGATAATGGACACAATTTCTCTTTGCAGCAAGTGAAATGAAATTTGGCACATCAGTCACTCGTACAAGGTTTCTCTGCTGCTCCTATCCCACGCACTAGACACACGTGTGTCAGTTGTGCTTGCGTAATTGTTAAAAGCCTTAATGACTGACTCATTTTTCCATGGCATGTGGTGAATGTAGGCTGGACTTCTGCGGGCTCTGGGAGCCAGGGAACAGGAGGAGGCTGGGGGAAAGAATATCTGCTGGAGGGCAGGCTCCAGGAAGGCAGCACAACGGGCAAGGCTCACCCCACCAAGCTCTGTCTGTCATTTCCCCGTCTGTTTGACTTGCTTGTAGCCAGGCATTGGCTTTGCAAACTGATCAGCTGATGGAAAACTCCAGCTAAATGCCATGACTTCTCCGAGGGAAGTGACCACCTCCCCCTCACACTCCTGTTGGCAAAGAGGGTGGCACAAGCACATCCTCAGGGACTTCAGGAGAGCTCTGTGTTTGCCTGGCTCCAGCTGGTTGCACCAACCCAGCTCACCTAAGTCAAGGAAGAGGCAGGAGCAGAAGAGGTGCTCACATATGCAGGACAAACACTGATCAATGTCACCATTCTCTATTACCTTCTCACATAGAAAGTTGCTTGGTTGTTTTGGGGAGTGTTGTATCAGCCATCACAGTGTCCCAAGAGGAGCAGTGTCCGGGTTTTTGTCCCAGGCTTCCTTTAGTATCATCATCACTTTTGGAGTTAATAAATGATAAGGCAATTATTCTTTTTACTCAGATGTTCTTGAAAATTGGTCAAGTTGGACCAAAGTAAACATGTCCCAAAGCCAATCTCTGCTTTGTACAAAATGGGGTACTTAGATGGACAGGGAGCTACAGCAGTGATGCTTAACAGTGGCTGTAAAGTCAGGTGGATCAAATGTCTCAATTTTACATGGCTTTGAAATAACAGCAGCTGTCTGCAAAAGGTACCAACATTCTGACTCTTCCACGCATCTGTTTTACACCTGCTGTGGTGCTGTGGCAGGGTTACCTTGCTTTGGTGGCCAGAGGGCAAGGCTTTTCCAAACCTGCTGTGTGTGACTCACATCCTCCACGAGACTGGCATCCCTGTGGAACTGGCAGCTCCATGCTGCCATACAGCAGCTGCCATCAGGCAGTGGCTGGGCACAGCTTCTTCTCACCTTTGGGATTACACATCTCAGCCCATGTTGCAAGAAGCTCACATTCAGAAAGAGGAGACAGACATCCCTGCTTGGTTTCTGGCTTCTCTCCTGCAGCATCAAGAGTATCAATTAACATCAGCAACGATGCCAGTTAATTAGTGGTGGTAGGCTGGAGGACACTGACACCTTTTCCTTGTATGTCCTCTTGAGAGCAGATTAATCCCAGGTGGGTCAACCAACTGTGTGGCAGATGGCTGCAACCCTTCCTGCTGCTCAGCTTGGCTGGGGCTGATCTGGACACTCAGCACTGCCCACCTTGGTGTTCAGCACAACCTTCCCAGGCCATCGTTCAACCACACAGAATTTGGGGCGAGATGTTAATTTATCAGCTTAGTTTTGGAGATGTAGACAGAAACCATAAACACCCATGCCACAGCTACATTTTGTCAGAAACCAATCTCCCAAGGATTGAATTCCTCCAAATGAAATTTCTATACAGTTGAATAGGTCAATTCAAAGTCATTACATACTAATGCTGCTGCAATAAACCTGTGCACCACTCTGCTTTAAGATACTCAGATATCATTTCAAATAAAGCATATCTAAGACCTCATTCATCTGTATTGATTCCACAATAATTCCCGCACTAAAGGCAGTCTGGGGACACCTAGGATCAGCTCCAGGCTTTAGAATGGACTTTGCCATGTCACTCCCATTGCATGTTCATGTTACCTCTGGACTTAGTTGTCTTCTTCTCAAAGTTAGTTCTGTTGGCTCCTCCTGAGACACCTGAGAGTGTGATGACCTCATCTTGCTCAGGTGACCTGCCATGAGAAGACAAATTCCCCTCTGGTGACCCTCTAAGAGGTCTCTCTGACTGGTATTTTTCTTTCATCCAGAGATTTTTTCTCTTTACTTTTACACTGTGCATTCTTGGCAGTGATATATGAGAGACAGAGAAAGGCTTGTGCAGTGGAGTTCTGCAGCTCTGGAGCTACTCTGCATCTTTGTGACAGATGCAAGGATCAAGCTCAGTTTCAAAGTGGGCTGCATAACTGCTGGAGGAATATTAGGTCTGAAATGATCTTAACTACAATTTCTCTCCAAGACTTTTTACTACCCTTTACATGCAGCTGGTTACAGAGAAAAACACATTTCCTTCAGTGCCAACAGTGAAAAACCAGGCTGCTCTGGCTCCAGTGCATGCACCAGCATGGAGGGGCCAGTGGGCTCTGGGGCAGCTGAACAAAGGCTGGAAATAGTTGCACCTTCCTACCTTACCGTGCCCAAACATGGCTGTTCAAGGAACAATGATCTCATCCTTCAACTGCTCTGAAACTTCCTGAGTCTAACAAGGTTCAACTACTGCAACTCCACTTCTCAGAGCAAGAAGCCATGAAACAAACTTCTTTTATACGTGTCTCAGAGAGAAAAGGCTTATTATAATGTTGAACTTTTATATTTTTTTGTAATATCTCTACGCCCATCTTTTCCCACAGATGAGGGTTGCATTTCTGCGGGTTTTATTTCTACATTTTGCTTGAAAAGAGGCTTGAATGCTGGGACACAGGTGGGTGCTGTGGGGGCACAACACTTTCCAGCTGGGATTGGCACATAGCTCTCACCAGGGTGGTGGGTTTCATGGCTTTAAAAACCCAAAAGAAGGAGAAACCCAGCTAATGATATGCTAGAGACATAGGCTTAACATCAGGCACCAGTTATAACTTGCTTTTTAATTCATGCTCTCAGAAGGAAAGTCCTTTTATCTGGATAAGCTATACTTAACTGCTCCACTTCATAGAACTGGGAATTGAGAAGCTTTCCCAGCTGGAGAGGCACCAATGTGGGCTCAGCAGCTTTCATGTGCTTCTCATTTGGCTGGTCTGAGCTACCTGCTCCCAGGTGATAGCCAAGACTAATGCAAGCATCCAACAAGCTACTTCCCACATGGAGAGGGTGCATCTCTTTCAGCAGGCTTGCCTCTTCAAACGTACAAACTGCTCAGAGCACTGAAGTCAAAATGAAATAGGCACTGTAGAAACATTGCTTTGCCTTTGCCTTTGCTCTTCCTTGTGCCTAGATTTTCCAGTTTTCAATGACCTCTTGAAAAAGTGGTCCAGCCTTCAGAGATGAAAGTCAGCAGCGCCAATTATCACCCGACGGGCAGAGTGGCAGAAAACGAGTCCCTGTGGTCTTACCACAGTCATCTGTGGGCATCACCGTGGGGGTGAAGCATCCCCAAGCTCTAGTGGTCTGCAGCTAGGGAAATAGTGAGCTTGGCTTCCTCAGCATGTCTCAGTGCTGATCACACCACGGTTTGAGAAACAAACCGAGTGAGCATCAGAAGTGACAGAGCACGAGGAAATGTGTAAGAAGTCCTCTGTTGGCTGCAGTGATTAACCAACCATACAAGATGTTCCTGTGGAGATATTACACAAAATCTTGAGACAGGTTTAAAGTTATGAGGAAGAAACTGTAATTGTTCAAACAGAGCTGCTCTGCACCTGTGGGGGCATTGCAATATGTTTGCTTCTTCTGCTCTTCACTCACTTTTGAGTGTGGTGAAGAGCAAGTATTAGATACTGGGAATTCAGAGCAAGTATTTTTAGGAATGCTTGACTGAGTCTCTATCCAACCACTTCTCTCTGTCCCAAGGCCTCCTAATTGTGAGATCTCAGCACCTCAGGATGGAGGTGCAGAGAAGCTGAGACTACTTTTGGGGGGCTCGAGAATCTTAGAATGTTGCTAGAAGTGTCTGGTGGCAAGATTTTGATTTTACACAAGAGATGAGACTTGTATGAAGATAAGAAGATTCTACTAAGTGAATGGTGAAGAGATAAGTTAATTAGAGTGTAAAACACAAGGTTTAAGATTTTAGTACAGGGGGGTTTAAAGAAGTAAGATGGAGGAATTGGGGCGTGTCTTGTCTTTCTTCTTCTTCTTCTTAGCTTCTATTTTTTGTGGTGGTGGTGGCACTTTAAAATTGATCATTACTAGAAGTGCACAGGTTAATAAGAGTAGAAAGTATTGGAGAAAAATGATAAATATTGTACACGTAACTTAGAGTATAAAGATAAGTGACCACCCGGGGGCTTCGGGAGTGTGCTCATGGCTGACTTGCTGTGCAGACCTCTGTCGGGCTGAAAGAAAATCTTTTAGATAAACAATTAATAAACACCGAAACCGAAACAAAATCAGAAGTCTCTCTTCGTTCTTTGAAGCGTCAGCTCTCTAAAGCCATCCCTGGGCCTTTCCAGGCCACCTAAACAGCAAAAAAACACAGAAAACTAACAAGCAGCGTCTCTGAAATAGCTCTAGACATAAATCAGCCCAGCAAAGAGAAAAGAAGAACGCCGAAAAATTTACACCTAATTACCAATTTTTTTCCTATGGCTGGAAAGCTGATACAGACAAACTGCTGCTAGGTGGATAATAGCAGATGTGTTTGCCTCTGAGCTATTGGCAGCCAAATTATGACTTGACCCAAAGTTCCTTAAAAGATCACTCCAAGTTTTTCTCCTACTTGCATATGGATGCAACTACTTGGTTGAAGAAAAATTTAATCAATGGAGGCAGCAGCAGCACAAAATGTGCCATGTGAGATCAGCTTCAATTGCTGTCAGGAGGAAGAAGGAATCACTGCTTTTATAATTTTGTGATTACACCAAATACAGCATTTCATTTTGGATCCATCCCAAATCAAACTATTTCTGAATTCTGGACAAACATAAAGGATTTCCTCAATCAACTTAAATATTATATTCAACCCCCAATTGTTTTTTGTATGCTTTCTTTTCATCTGGGCAAGGGTTGGAATGTTCTTCTCAGCAGCGTGGTGTAAATAGGAGGAGGATGCAGATAGACCAAGGTTCTGACCTGGGGCAAAAGATAAATGAAAGAAGGAAAACTAAGTCACGTCACACCTCAGAATCTTGTCCTGACTGCTGGAAGTGCCTCTCCATGCTGAGTGGTTTTCTGAGTGGTGGTTGCACAAATTTTCTCAAGTTTTCTCTCAAGCAGGGAATATTCCTCAGAATTCACAGATAATTAAGTTTGGCTGAAACAGAATTTTTTCCCTGCCATTGCCTTTTTCCAGGCAAGACATAATTCAGACCTGATACCAGGTATGTAGCAGAAGTCTGCCTGACTGTGCTATACAGAGGTAATAGAGCCTGCAAAATGCCCCCAGAGGGACAGGATTCGTGCCTTCCCCGAGCCTTTGGACACGATTAGCCATTGTTAGTCCCATGGTGTATTCATCTCTGAGCTGCAGAACCTCTTTGTAACAAAGACAAATGTATATTGTATTTCTCCAGCTAAAAAGAGATGAAGCTGGCAATTTATAATGTTGGATTGCAAGTTCAGCTGAGTTTGGTGGTTTGCAGAGCTTAATCCTCTTTATTTAAAGTTTTATTCAGTGTGGCTGCTTCATTCTGAACAAATTTTTCAACTGACCCTCAGAAGATGGGGAATCATTTACAGCCTTTGACAGATTTGATCTCTTATCATTTTTAACTGGGGATTTGGAGATGTAATTATTTTAATGCTTTTTTAATTTGAAAATTAAACTTGCATCTATTTTATGAATAAAAGGACTAATGAGTTCCTCCTGCCCTGAAATAACAGAAATGTACAGTAAGAAGACAGCCTTAGAGCTGGTTTGGGAGGAGCTGTCTTTGAGCCAATTCTAAGATCAAGATTGTTGCCATGTTCATTTTTGGAAGCCTCCTCCATTGATTTTTCATTTGTGCATTCATTAGACTGAAAGCCCACAAAGTGCAGTTGATAATTACCATCAATGGTCTGGTTTGAATTCTTTTCAGACAAAGTTGATAATTCAGCTAAGTATCTGAATGGCTGAGGCTGCTTAATACCAGCCTGCTACGTTGCCTTTCATTTCTTCTCCTGAAGGCCTTTGTGAAGCAAAGGGAGGGCACACATGCTGATTATCCCCAGCTTTTCCTGGTGCTGAGATGCCAGCTCCCCTGTTGATGCCTGTCACATTTTTGCTGCAGGAAGTTTGGGCACAACAACCTTGTTTTAACAGAAATTAACAACGTTTTATTTTACCACAAAGCAGATTGAAAATAGTTGTATCAAGCAACAAATCAAAATGGTCTCTCCTACCTATGATTTAGGCAAAATATTGACCATTCACTCTTCAAGAGCAGGGATGAGCAGGTACTGCTCTGCTGTGAGGTTTCCCATTCTTTAAAAGCTGTAGGAAGATGTAAGATGACAACAGGCCCTCCACTACAAAAAGAAGGTGGAAGATGATAAAAAGTTGATTCTTTTTTTTTTTTTTTTCAGACTTTTGATGGCTGTTCAAGGCCAGTAATAGTTTGTGCTAATAGTTACTTTTTTTAAACTTTAAAGATAGGGACATCCAATTGTGTAACAAAGGGATTCATGAGAAAAATGACTTGAACACAACCCAGTCTCCTGTCAGCCTCCAAGACAAGACTCCACAAATAAGGAGTGGAAGTGAGAGGTTGAACACCCCTAAATGCTTCAGATGCAGCTTCCAGACTGTAACTAGGCTCTCATCTTTCCCCTGCAATAGTGGCTGCTTTGTGGGGGTGGAAGAAATAGTTGCTGAACATGCAGAGCACTGAAGGATGCTCCTGGCTGAGACTTCTGATAAGCCTGCTGTTAGTGTGTTCTCCATGTAATCACCCATATTTAGTATTTTTTAAATGACTAGTTGAAAGTTCCCCAAAATTTAAATAAAATTGGCTCGCTAATGAAAATCCGAAACATGCGAGAACTGTGACCTTGATAAAATTTTCAGTTTTTAAATATTTCTGGTACAGTATATTTATGCTTTTTTTTTGCAAGGAGTGCCTAGGAAAGGGTGCTATGACACTGCCAGGCATCAACAAACAGATAACTCAACATTTTGATATTTTTGGCTTATGTAGCTCACAACATCCAGAGATCATGAAACACCTCAAACTTCAGACTACTCCTGTTTCATAGAGTAGTAGAGAAATGGGATAGCTCTTGGTCCTTCAGTAATGTGCTAAAAATGAGTGGAAACCTTTCATTTGCATTATTTTATCACACTTTAAATCTGTGTGATTTTTTCCCCCCAAAACAATGTGATAATTTAAGTAGATTTCTGCACTAGCAGCCACAACACAGAAGGTATGGTGAAATTCACGGAACTTCTTTTGTATGAGGGCTGTCGTGCCTGAACACGTCGATTGTTATTTTTAATATCTCAGCTCTGAGACAGCTCTCGTCGAAAGACAATTCCTGCAGCATGCTCAGCACCCACGCTGCCTAGCCTGGCTCCAGGTGCAGGGGAGGAGGTGCTGATGGAGCTGAGGGTGCTGTGGCAGCCAGGACACCCGTGGATCCCTGTGGCTCCCCCAGCTGTGCCAGCCACAGTGCTGCTGCTGCTGCTGCAGGAGCTGGCTGGAGTAGGGGGAGAGATGGAGTTTAGGATGGTTGGCCAGAGCAGATTACACTGGGGTCTGTCCCAGCAGGTTAAATGACAGCATGCCTTGTGATTTACAGTACTGTCCAGGTTTGCTAATATAGAGAGCTTCAGGCTTGTGTTGAGGGGCACATTACAATCAGATTCTTATTTCATTTTTCTTCTGAATAGAAATGAAATGTTGTAAAACATTTTATTCTCCTAGCCTGGTTATTTTTTCAGCATGGGCCATTACCAAATCACTGCATCACCGCTGACATGCCTGAAATACTTATCTTGCTTCAGTTCCATTTCTCCCGAGCCCTGGCTGGCTGTGCCTGCCAGATAACTGAGGGTGTGCCTGGAGCTCTGCTGTGGGAGCTGAGGTAAGTCAGAGTGTGTAGGCTGAGGTGTTCTAGCTTCTGCAAACTATTGCTCATGCCTTGCAGTCCTTGGAGTCACCTTGCTGCCGTACTCTACAGACTTTTTTAAGCGCTGCAGTGCTGTTTGTTACTAGGAAGAGAATGAGCCTGAAGACTGCTTTGAGGAGGAGGTTGTTGCAGCTCTGGAGTGGCAGCATCCAGACCCTATTTACATTGTTCTTCTGGTCTCCTGTCTTCAGCTGCAGTTATGCAGGGAGAAGCTGTTTACTTATTTTGCATGGCTCTCGAATGTCATTTAAGCATTATTAACACGAGGGTTACTACCTCCCAAATTTCTAATTAAGGTCTTCCCTTCAGTCTATTAGCTGTGCTTTTCTGGACATATTCTTTAATTAGTTCTGACTTTCTGACTCCAGTGCAAAGTAGTTTTTAACTACTCTCTGCAATGCCCACGAGTGGTGAGTCAACCTATTAAAAATTAAAAATTAATTTTAGTTTCACCAAATGAACTAAGTGCTATTTCATCTTATTTTCATTATCACGATGCCTGAGAGTCCAGGTGTTGGAGAAAGCTTTCCAAACAGGGAGCAAAACCAGCCACATCAACAGGCTCTGGGTGAGGGAGGGGTTGTGCCCCCATGACCATACTAGACCCTTGTCCCAAGGAAAGGAGAGGATGTAAAGCAGAAGGAAATACAAGGTGGACACCTTGGTAGGATGGGGATGCTGAAGTCCTTGGGTTTTGATGTCTGCCCTGTTGTGAGTGCTGACCTGGCCCTGTCTGGCAAGAGCTCTGGAGGAAGGAGACCCCACAGATGCTTCCCTTCCTGGTTCTGCCACTCTGAAAAAACACTGTGGTTTTTCACAGCCCTGGGGAAAACACCTTAGAGACTTCAGGCAGCAAAACCCTGAAAATAATGGCTCATCATAACCTCAGGCCATTTTTATCTGAGTCCATACTTCTCTTTTGAGGTCACACCTGTGCACTCAGCACACAGACATCCTGGGTCCAGTGCCTGGTATGGTTCCTATCCTGGGTGTGACAGAGTGTGGGGTAACACACATCAACTCCCAGCTAATGAGTACCACCCAAAAAAAGCCATTCCCACTCGTCCCTCCACCTCCCACTAATGCCCTGTACCCAGCGAAACTGGCAGAAAACTCCCTTTCTGCTGGCTGGGGAATGGAACAGGGACATGACTAAGCCTGGGCCAGGGAGAATGACCAGTGTCTCTTGCAGTGGCTGCCAGTATTTAATGGGCTATAATGAGCAACGTATGGATGCCACAGTGTCCAGGGGGATCAGAGGGGAAAGGACACCCACCTGGAACAAGGAAGAGCATGACTCCCCTGGAACATATGTGGAGATTCACATCTAGATTTGCAGCCCTCAGAAAGGGAAAATTTTGAGGCACAGAGCTGAGATTGGGCCCTTTGTTCATGCTGCCATGATCGGATGCACACTGGTTCAGAAATCTGCTCAAAGCCACTTGCAAGATCAAGGCCTTTCTTTGTAGCCTCTTGCAGACCAAAGATGGTCTCTTTTTCTAAAACACTTCATGTTCTTGCAGCCTTTGCAAAAGGAGGAAATTATTCCAGCCCTCTGAAACATTTATATGAAAACTTTTTGGCTCAGGCTTGGTGTTCACCTTTATGTTCAGGCTTGATTTTTTAAGTGTGTGCATAATTACTAAGGTATTCATTAAGAGTATTTCCCATGGTGTCAAACAACTCTAAATAGATATCAGAACAGAGGGTCAATCCAACCACTGTGCATAAAAGGTGAAAAAAAATATCTGTAGAAACAGGTCAAGAGGAGTCTAATTATGGAGCATCTTTTGAAAAAGATTAATATGTAATTTTGGGTATATATTTCAAAATTAAAAAACTCACAGACCTTACTGATTCTGTGTTAACGAGAACCAAGAATAAATTATTTTCACAAATCTTAATATTATAATTCTCTTGTGCATATAATATAAAACATACTAAAGCACATCAGATGCTCTTTTAAAATAGTAAATTATTCACAAATATTGACATTGTTTGTCAAAATTTCATACTTGACAGTTCACCACAAGTAGAAGAAAACCAGTATGGTCTACAGTGTTTTCTGGACCATGTAAATTTTCCCCAAGTGTTTTTGCTTTAACCAAGCAGCATCTGAATGGCAAAAATTATGCAGTACTAAATTATGAGGTGCTGGGAAAGAAGTCTCAATTCCAGGGCCTCTACTGTAATTTTGATTGAATTCCTCTTTTAGGATAATGGCCAGTGAGAAAGGAGGACTTTTGGAGCTCAATTAACAGATTGAAAGAAGGTATAAGGAGAAAGAGTTTAAATGCATTTGCCATTGGAGAATGTTTTGGATGAAAGAACCTGGAGCTGGCACTGACTAGGTGTAGGAAACAAAAACAAAATGCAAGAATGATTGAACAATGGGACAGGTTGCCCTGACAAGTTGTGCAGTGTCTGTAAATGGAGGCTTCCAGCATCCAATAGGACAAACATGGTCTGAAGCCAGTGCTTACCTAGTTCTGAGCCATAAGTTGGATCTGAGATCTGATGTCCCTTCCTGTGTGACTTGGCACTTCAGAGTGAATGGGTTAACCACAGGCTAAGGTGAAGTGGCTTCACAGCAAATCCTCCAGTGCCAAACACCTGACAGTGCCTGTTTGGAGTTCACCAAGTCTGACTGCCTCAGAACAATCCAGAGCTCAGGGCAAGGGAACTTCCTCCCTCACCAAGGCAGGATCTGTGCATGGCAACAGGAGCATGAACTAACCATCTGTAGGACCTGCGTGCTCCATTGCTCCTCTTCCCCTGTCTTACCCATTTAGGTCAGACCCATTACCTAAAGGGATGCTCATGGAAACTATTTTCCTCCCACTACTGATGGGGAAAAGCCTCCAAGAGAGAGATAAAAGCAGAGGAGAAGCTGACAGGGCTCTGTTGGTATCTTCCTCTTTCCAGAAGCCGCCGAAGCCGCCTCCCTTGGATGGAGAACTCAGGCCCTGGGCTCAGAGCCCCTCATTCTGCTTCTGACTTTGCTCCATTTTGCCTTGGTTTGTTTTCATGGTCCAGCACCTGCACTGCTGGGGTCCCGCCTAAGATCTATTGGCATGGAGGGGCCCACACAGCATACACCAGCTGGGGATCACCTGTGATGCCCAGGCCTTCAAGGCCCTCCATCTTTCTCAGCTCAAAAAGACAATGTCTTCACATGCTGGCATGTGAACTCAATGAATGGCACATCCATGGTCCAGAGGACTGGCTAAAATAGCCAATCACCAGGAGGATATTTGGGGACCACTGCCTGCTCCCATTTTCTCAGCATCCTAAGGTGGCTGCCAGGGATGGGGCTGTGTGGGGCTCTGGTTAGGCTCTGTGCAGCTGCTCTTCTCTTTGACACTGCTGGAAAGCCACGAGGCATGATGGGCATCATACCCACCATACTCACCTGCAACATGTGGGGGATGAACCCCAACATCCCCATAAGCACCAGGACCTCTGCAGCCAGGATTTGGCTCAGCACACACTAAACAAGCCCCTGTGAGGAAGGGGAAAACCCCACCCACCAGGTCCTTTGCCTCCCACCAGCTGATCAGCTCAGTGCTGCAGCTGGATCCTCAAGCAGGGCTTGCAGGAGAGTTTTATTGCATCTCAAAAGAGAAAGACTTATTTCCTCACATCTCCAGCAGAACATCCCACCCGTTTTGCAAATCCTTTGGCAGTATTAGTCATTTATGACTATAAGTAATGATTTTCCAGGCCTCCCTTCGCAGCCAGTACCTAGGAGAAAAAAACTACGCCAGAACAGAAATTGTTTGTGTTTCTAAATCACAAACATCAGCATTGTGTTATCTTAACAGCTATCATCTTTATTTTTAGGATATTTAATCAACTTGGAGGCTTTCAGATATATTTTAGTCAGACCACTTTGCTCTAGCTTACCTCCCAGTTCTGGTTGCCATGGCATAACAATGATTTCTCTTCTAGCTAAAAATAAACCTTCAGCAACAAATGTATTAGCCATAAAAAAAAAAAAAAAAAAAAAACAACAAAAAAACCAAAAAAACCCCAAAACAAAACCAACAAAACCCCCCTCCAAAAAACCACCTAAAAACCAAAACCAACAAAAAACCAAACCATGCTGAAAGCAAAGCACCTCCCCACGCACCAATTCATATTACCCCACAGAGCTGCTCCTTTGGCATCAGTTCTACAAGGTCTTTGATGGACTCTCTCTGCCTCTCCTTCCCTATTTACACACTTCTTTATTCTGGTTAAGGAAAGAGAGACGAATGTGTAAAAGTTGGAAACATTTTAAAAACAGCATAAATCGAGTGCTGTAACAGAGATGACTGGTCCTCAGTGAGGCAGAACTGCCTGTCCTCAAAGCCTCTGTAGCTCCTGGGATCTGTTGGGAGAAATCTTTTCTTTCTTTGGCATGAATGCAAGCAAAGGAAAAATCCCCTCCTTGCCAAAGAGGCTGATGGAAGACAAAGCTGGGGCATGAGGTGCTGCTTCCCTAGTGTGGAGGCAGCCCTGACCCCATGCCTGCTCACCCACCTGTGACCTTGGCAGGGTGGTAGGGGATGGGTGAAGTTCTACTGCAGCCTGGTACAAGGCACTTCATCCCTTCTGGTGAAAAATTCTCTCCTTTGCAGCTATATGTTTTGGTTGAAAACGAAGCAGTATGCCACATATTTGACAATAAAATTAAATTACTGGAAACCAAAAATCAAACAAGTCACCTGTGAATATCTCCACATGATTTGCAAGTGTTAATTTAGAGGCGCAGAAGGCTACAGCAACACTGGAGATCATAAAAAAATAATATTGGTAGGTTCAGGGAGGTGCTTTCTTTCAGTTTTGATTACAAAAACCTCTTCCTTTCTCTTACAGTCCTCTGTGAGCACAGAGCAAAAGGAAGAGGGCAAGTCTGGCCAGGTCTGTCCTGCCCTGCCCTCGTGCCTCTCAGCCCAAATGCTGGGTAAGCTCCCCCTGAGCCCTGGAAGGAAATGCCTCAGCCACGCAGATCCCAGCACGCCTGAACAAGGGTGTGGAGGAGAACACGCAGCTTGTTCTGCTCCTCGCTACCAAAACAGCTGCTGGCCAGCCACGGTGAACAAGGGGCAAAGTGGTAACCTGAGTGCTTCTGAAGTTCAATTAGAGAAAAAAGACTGAAGCGAAGAAAAGGGTCCCCTCTGTGATTTTGTGGAAGATGACCAGCCCTTTCCCAAACCATCCATATTACTGTGGTTTTGTGGAAGATGACCAGCTCTTTCCCAAACCATCCATATTTGCCAGGTCCTTACACCTGCTGGTCCTCATGCTCCTCTTTTAGCCTGTGAGACTGATCCTTCTCTGTCTCTAAACACAGTAGATAAAGGAAGGAGAGGAGCAACTCCTGTCCCCAAGAACTGCCTGGCTTCTGTCCATGCAGCAAAACTCCCAATCCTTGATGTCATCAGCACCCTGCTGAGAACAATATGCACAAATATATGTGTATCAAATACGCCTGTAATGTTGCTGTTGTCTGGTAACTGCCAAGAGCAGAAAGGTTGGTGGCTTTGAGAGTGCTTCCTTGAGAACCTGCTTCCTCAGCTGCTGCAGAGACAGCCAGCAGGGTGATATTGATGGCTCCATGGTTAAAGCCTGGCAGGTTTGTGGCAAGGAAAGTTCTGTCCTCCAAGACCTGTGTGCCAAGGCTGGGGAGCCCAGTGAGTGTTTCCCAGCCTGCAGCAGAGGGATTCGCTTTCAATGTGCTTGCAATGCCCAGTGCCCCTCCAACAAAAAACAGATGGAACATGGGAGTTTCTGTAATTGGTAGCTCTTTCAGTCCAGGAGATGCCCTGGGGCTCAGCAATGGTGTGAATGTTAGCACAAAGGCTGACCAACCCAGCAGGGTCACCAGCTGAACTCCTTGTTTTACCTGTTGCTAATGCCAGCATTTTAGTAAAAAAAACCACCCTCACCTGGGAGAAGAGTAAAACACTACCTGAATAGAGGTGGCCTGAGATCCTATCTCAAATTTGTACCTATATCCACACAAGCCAGGACATTCCTCTCCTACTTTTCTTCACAAAACAGGGCCCTCAGGTCTGGACCTTCTATTTAGGCAAGAGAACAAAGCTGTGCTTTGTAGGTGGATGGATTAAGGTCTCAGGCACAAGACACTGTGGCTGGGCCAGCATCCCCAGGTGTGACCTGAGAACCTGCAGGCCTGGAGAGGCTCCCCAAAACCACACTTGATGTGTCTTCCTTCCCTGGCCCTCAAGCTTTGATGAACAGACAAGGCTCATCCCACCTCCTCTTCTCAGTAGTGAAACATCACAGTAAAGAAACCAATCTCATTAACACTGCTGATGAGCTTTTTGAACATGGTTTTTCCGAGAAGAGCAAATTCCACATGAGCCAGACGGCTGAGCTCACAGTGGAGGGACTCACCAGCTGAGTGAGGATGATGGGGAAGCTGCAGCAAAGACTTTTGGAGCCTGATTGTGCTTCTTGTGCCAGACCCATGCCAATGCCTCCAGTCCTTGGAGGAATATGGCCTTTTGCTTGTTCTCTTTCTCCTCTGGGCTGTGGGAAGAGTGAGAGGATGGTGGGTCTGTCTGCAGGTCCCAGGTCTGTCTGCAGGTCCCAGGTCACAGCAGAGTGCCTGTGGGGCTTCGGCCGCCTTTTCCCCCAGGGCCTGGCTCCTGAGGATAATCTGTAACAGCCCATGTGCACAGAAATTTCTAGAAGGGCTGCTCAATCTTGAAATTGCTTGAAAAGCAGATACATTTTCTGCCCAAACTCAGCAAAGTTGCCTTTGTTGGGCTTACAACAAAGAGAAACACTACTCTGTCTCTCCATTTGAATTTCTATTTTCCTGTAGAGCTCACATTTTTTCGTTTCTGCTGCATGAGGTCAGCTGACAATTTTAAAGGGCTTTAAAATCCCTTTTGCAGTATCTAATGGTTTTCCCAGAGCATCTTCCCTGTGTTTTACTCTTCTCCTCTCTTTGCTCCTTATATCCATATTTTCTTCTGGAATGTGTGTGTCCAACGAGCTACAGAAGACCCTGCCCTCCTGAAATTATTTTATTACTAGTTCATCATCTTGGAAACCAACTGTTTTCCAGCTCTGCTTTTAACAGATGAGATCATTTCTCTTCATAGAGAACCAAACCTGAGTTTCTGAGAACAAAAATCCCTCTGTTGATTATCAGCGTTGTCATTGTTTGGGTTTTATTTATATTGTTTCTTTCCACCTTTCCTCACAAAGAGAGGCTAAACCCACTCTGATGCACTGCCTAACATGACTGTCAACTAGCTGGCATTGTCATTATTTCACTGAAGCCAGAGGGATTTCTCTGCACTCAGCTAAATGTGATTGTATGTGTTTGCAGGCTCGAGAGCAAAAACGAAATGACAATATCTGAAAACTTATGATAATTTATGGATCTAGACTTCCACCCCACTAATGGAATCCCTGTGGAGGGTGAAACAAACTGCTACTGGTCTGAAACAGGATCATGCAACCTAAAATAGCCCCATGCTGCCTCACTCCAGACTGCTTGGCATTTTTGGCTGTCATCTGTCTGGCGGACCTAAAACAGCAAGGGTCCTTAAAACATGGCATGCTTATGGCCAAAAAAGCTCCCTGAGCTGTTCAGCAAAGACAATAAGGGGTTAAAAGCCAAGAAATATTTTTCTTTGAATTTATCTGAAAAACCCATCCTGGAGGCTTCTTCAGGAAACGCTGCACTGTACAAAAAGATGCCATACACTGGTGCACTCTCGGTGCTTCCAGCAGTAAGGACATGATAAACACACTGCTTTAAGGTCAGAGAGGTGGCAAATCTGTGGGAGAATCTTGCATCAGACTCATAAGGGCTTTAAAAAATCACAGGGTTTTAATGACCTCCTCCTCCTCCTCCTGTGAGCCTCTTGCCTAGTCACTAAATTGTTTTCCTGCTGCTCAGATGTCATCCTGGAATGGAAGAAAAGTGCCCAAAATCTATGTGCTGGTCTCGGAATGCACAGCATGTGCTGCTGCCCCTTCACAGCAGGAGAGGCACTTTCAGATGACAGACAAGTATTTTAACATTCCCATAGAGGCTGAGAGCTGGGCCCACTCCTGGGCACATCAAACATCTGCCCAGCTGTGCCTTTGGGCACCTGGCTGCGGGAATCAGCTGGCTCACTGTGGCACTGCTGCCAAACCATGGCCTGAGGGAGGAGTGTTAGCCAGTGAGGGGAAGGTGAAGGTGGTTCATAGGTGGTTTCCATCAGGACTGCACATTCAAGGGATGACTGCATGACAAGGGATGATTGCCCCCTTGATTAGCTGAGTGTTGAGGACACTGTTTGGAGGGGGCTGGTCATCACTCTAGGGAAGTCAGACACCATACCTATGTGAAATGCCAAATTTTGGGCTATTTTTCAGTGGCCTGTCACACCCAATGAGTTTCATCTGGTTTTCCATGCTCTTCTCCTCACCCTGGTTTCATTCTGCCTGCATTTCTGTTTAACACTGCACGGGAGGTGCTGTCTTTAACTCATCACCATGCTTTATAAAATCATATCCAGAATAGGTATCTAATGAGGTCAGATAGAACACCAGTGTATTCACATGCTTGAATGTCTGTGACTCACCCTGACCATTCCTGGTAGAGCCCTTTCTAAGGGTGTGACTTTGCTTAAAACTACAGGTACCATATCTTCTACCCATGTACAGATAAATATATGCTGCATGTGTGTGTGTATACACTCATATAAAAAGTCTTTAAAACTGTATTTATATGAAAAATACATATGAAGCTAAAAGAAATACATATGTAGTTAGATTTTGATAGCACTACAGCCCAATGGATAATAACTCACCTTCAAATGTACAGTCACTGTCTGCTGGTGCTGTGAGTAGGTTAACTGTTGGTTAAGTCTTTTTCAGTGTGCACAAATCTCCTGAACTGGGAAAATTAGTGATTTCCCTGTGGGTAAGTACAAGTAAAAAATGCATCATGGAGGATGCTCTAATGAGCTTGCACAGTACTGGGAGCACCTGTCTCAGCCACACTCACTCCTCAATCAATTCAGAAATCTTAGTGAGGGCGTCCAGCATGTTAGGGAATGCCCTTAGCTATGGCTAATTTGTGATTATTATGCCAGAGGAAATATGATGCCCTGGGTCCTGATATGAGGAGGTGGTGGTGGGCACACATCTCTAACACAACAGGGAGGTGTTTCTATAATCAGACACCAAAACCTATTCTGGGGTCTAGTTTTCCATCTCATTCACTGTGGGAATCTGTTGTGAGGCAGAGCAGCCCTCCTTTCTCAGCCTGTTAACAAGGAATAGAAGTCTCCAAACTCCTCTGGTGGGTTTCCAAACTTCCAGATTGCAACAGATTCAAGATTTTTTACATCGTTTGTGTTCCAGATCGAAGTTTCCCTATGGACCATGTTCATAGTGGAAAAAAGAATCACTTCTGGGTCAGAAAAAAATTAATTTTGATTTAGAACTGAGATATTTTTCATCAGAAAAATATTTTGGAACATTTATTTAGAACCACATATCAGGAAATTCCTGTTTGTATACACATCCCTATAGTAAAAGAAAATATGTTAGGAGGAAAGATCCCAACCTGCTCCAAATGTTTAAGTTTTTCTTTTCTTCCCACATTTAAACACAAACAACCCAAACAATTCCCCCCTCTTATGGTTTGAAAGGATATTATGGATTTATCAAAATGCTTCTGGGCATAAGATGCCCAACAAGACCTGCACTTGGTTTTGGTTCCTTGAGTCCTCCCTAGGAGCTTGCTCCTTTCTCCCATGGGATACCCTGGTCATTCCTTGGCAGCCAGAGCTGCCTGCTCCTGCAGCTCCAGGCACAGCAGGCAGCTGTGGAGCATCCCAGCCCCAGCTCAAGCCACAGCTGCTCTTGTAGCTGCAAGGGAAGTAAATGCTGGCCTTGCTGCTCTCTGGGATGCTGGAGCTGCCCAGGCATGGAGCTGGGAGTCAATTTTTACAGGTCAGAAGTTAATAGAACTGTTCTTATAGAACACAGGCACCTTGGCAATCAGCTTTGACAAGCAATTCAGGAAAGCTCCTGTGCACTCCTCCAAGCTCCTTGGGTTTCAGTGTGACAGGGGCCCTGCTGTTAAATTAAAGTAGCAAAACCACAAAAAAGCATTGAAGAATTAGGGCAGCAAGTCTGAGAAAAGCTGTGTCTAGAGCAAGGGAAGGAAGTGAGGAGATACAGGAGAGCAATTCCTCTGAGACCCTCCTTCTGAGTAGTGCTGTCCAGATCTTCTGTTTATGGACCTGCAAATGTCTGCATTGTGTTGGTTTTTTCCTGAGTTCTGAGTTTGTGGGTCAGTGCAGAACAAAGGGGGATAAGTAAAACAACCACAGCAATATTTTCTAGCTTTTTCCTACTTCTTTTTCCTTGATCTTATTCTGACTTGTCTTGATTAGTAGAATTAATGCAGGACTAAATCCTTAATCCTCGGCATACCAACTGGCCACAGTACTGCTGTCCATGGGGGCATTATGGCAGGGCCAGGACTGAGTCATGGAGCTCAGAGATAATTGACAAACATAGCAGCAGAAGATGGTACAGCTCATTTTGATATGCACTTTGTTGAACAGGGGCCAAAGTTCCAGCACTAATGTGCCATTTGATGTGGGACACTTGGGCAGATCAGCCCCACAGCAGTGCTGGCACATACCTATATTCTTTGTACAACTACGTCAGTCTGTAAATACCATTTGCAGCCAAGGCTTTCTTGTGAATAGTTAAGACTTGTTAAATCTTTTGTTCAGATTGGGACTCCCTTGGGCAATGGCAAGAAAATACCCTGAAAATGCCTCGTCACTCTGTGAGGCGTTGGTGGAATGTGGGGTCTGAGAGCCTGGGCAGTGGACACGTTGCAGGGACAGCTCAGTTTGTCAGTGTTTCACCTCCTGTCTCCATCCCCTCCCTGCTGTCTGCCATGTCCCAGCATCCACATCTGTACGGCCTTGCAGTGACTGGTCCCATGGGAAAAGCATCTATAAAACTCCTGTATTGAGTTTGCACAGCCAGGTCTGGGTAGCAGGGGGCTACAGAGGTGTCTCCTGTGAGAGGCTGCCAGAAGCTTCCCCCATGACCAGCAGAGCCAGTGTCCAGCTCCAGGATGGACCCAGTGCTGGCTGAGGCCGAGCCCACCAGTGACGGTGCTAATGCCATCAGTAGGCTGGGGGTGGATCCTTGGAGGGGACACAACTGACCCAAATTAACCAAAGGGTTATTCCACACTGTTGAGGTCTCTGGTGTTGAGACGGCCCTGAGGTGTTAGAAAGTCTCTTTTGTCCCATCCCCAAGACCGAAGAAGAAGTCAAGATTCGTCAGTTCTGCTTTTCAATTTTCTCTTATCTGTTCCATTCTTTCTCTGACCGGCAGAGGTCAGTCCAGCAGGTTGGGTTGAGGCACACTGCCTGCCCTTGGGGTGGTGTTACCTTTCTATAGTAAAAACTACGTGTACATTATTTACAATAATTTTCCAATATCTATCACCTATGTCAGACAATTTGTCTCTACTCTAAACCAATCCAAAAGTGTCACCATCACAGCAGAAGATGGAGGACAAGAAGAATCAGGAGGAAGGACAGGACACAACCAGATTCCTCCATCTTGCCTCTTGAACCCCCATTCTAAAACCCCAAAATTCTACTTTTTCACCCTGTGATAAATTCACTGACATTCTACTCAAACTCTTGTGGCTTGTAACTCTTCATACAAAGTTGGTAATTGTTTCCATGGGCTAAAATCGAAGGCACAGGTGTTTTTGACTCTGTGCCAAGGTCTCTGAGCCCCCTTGCCAGGGTCTCGAGTCCTCCAGGGCAGTCAGAGGAATGTCCTGGGTTCCGACACCACACCATGTGATGTCAAGCCAGACATAAAAGCTCAGGAGAGGAGGAGAAAGGGAGGCATTCATTATTTGCAATGTTTGCTTTCCAGAGCCAATGCTGAGGGTGCTACAGCCCTGCTTCCCAGGAAGCGGCTGGGCACTGCTCACTGATGGCAAGTAGAGAATAAAGCCATGTTTTTTTTCTTTTCTTGTGTGCATGCAAACTTTCGCTTTTGCTTTAGTAAAGTAAAGGCAACCTGTGAGTCATTTTCCATCTTACTTTCTTTCCCCTGTCCAGCTGGGAAAAGGAGTGATAGAGCAGCTTGGTGGGGACCTGGCATCCAGCCAAGGTCAACCCACCACAGCTACAAATCTAAGTTAAGCAAAATTTCCATGTTAAAAACTGTCTTATAGGCTGTCTGCCAGCAGCCTCTAAAAGAAAAAGGAGAAATCACTCTTTAAAGTGAAAAGAAAGAAAGAGTTGCTAAAATTTATGCTGGGCTTGCATACAAAATCCATCGAATTTTCATGCTGGCAAACATGAGGACTGGGTATATCAACAAAGCTGTTAGAAATTGAGTTGCTGAGCACCACAAATAAAGAAAGGTCCCTGACTGTAGAGCAGGGCCCAGCCCTTCCTCTGAGAGCTTGAGACTCTACAGTCGCCTGCTTGCTGCAAATGCGGGTCCAGGTTCCAAGTGCATTTGCTCTTTGGAAACAGAAATTACCTTTTAGATGGGTGTTTTTACAGAGTTTGAAGCAATGACTGGGCATTCACCCACTAGCTCAAGATACCTATGGGCTTTCTGATGAAATTGCTTTGTGTTTTTGGTTTTGCTGTTTTTTTGGGGTGTTTTTGGTACTGCTTTTTCCAGAGTTACTGGTGTAAGAGCACTGCTTGTTTTGACAACGTGACCTGCAGCACAGTAAAGGTGCCCAAAGCAGCCTCAGTTACTCAGTTCCCAGTGTCCGGACATGCCAGGCTGCCTTCCTGCAGGCTGCAGCCTCCCTGCAGCAGGGTGTGCACTGCCACCACCCTCCTGCCTTGCCACCCAGGCTCAGGAGCCCAAGAATGAGCAACAGGATCTCTCCTGGATTTCCAACAAGCAAGCTGCAGCTATCCCTCAGGTCTGTGCATCCTGAGCCAGTGAGCTTGCCATCCCACTGACCTTCGGTTGGCCTATGCTACATTTTAGCTGCACCTTCTGCCATGTCTTCAATTATTTGTTCGCTCAAAATTTGTTTTATGGGGTTGTAAACCAATGAGGTCGGATTAATGAGTGTGTAAACAGCTTGGATCATACCCTCCTTCCCATTTCTCACACTAACAGGAATCCTGCGTTATGTTATCTGTCTCTGATTTGATAGATCAGAAATCCTTACTATCAGACTGCCAATTTCATGGGCCAGTTCCCTCAGCTCTGGGGATGGAGATTATCTGGTCTTTTTAGCTGGAATATATTAAACTCAGAGTTTAGCTTCCATCTGTAGCAGGGTAATTTCCATTTCTCTGAACATTTCCATTAGTCATCCTGGCTCTGACCCTGCAGTCTAGATAATTATTCTTATTGAATTGCAGCACCAAGCTAGTCTCTTATGTTTTGAGACCTGAATAAATTGTTACTCCTTTTAACCTGAGCAGGAAGCTGAATGTCAGGATCTCACAGATAATTTCATTTGGGAAGGTAAATCAACAGGAGGAATTGAGTGGCTCTGAAGAAGTTTTGTTGGTTTGCTTGCAAAGAGGTGCAAAGACCAGAACAAAATGCTCTCATGGGTTCCCAGCTGCCTGTCCCAAGCCCATATGGATGGTGCTGGAGCAGCCAGGATCAGGCAGGGCTTCCCACAGAGCTGGGGCTCCTGTCACTGTGGCCCCCCTACCCTGCCAGCAGCCAGCTGCAATGCCTCCTGTCCCAAGCACACAACATTTTGCTCATCTTTGAGAAATTTTTCTCATTAGCATATCGTTATAATTTACTTTTATCTATTAACTTCAACCAAATCTGCTCATGCCCTTTTGGTCCAAGGTCATCTTCTGCAATGAGATTTTCTATAACCAGTCCAATGGATGACAAATTAGGTTGAGGTAATATCACCCTTGCTTGGTTCAATGACAAGGGAACTGCTGCATCCAAAAATACCTGGGGCTTGTGACTATTAGCAGAACTATTTTCCAGATAGCAGCTCTGAACTTCAGGTCTTTTCAATGATACAATTCTCAAGAGTGTCTGTTTCTGCTGAAGCTGCAAAGCATTCTCCCACCTCAAAAGTTGCTGCTCGGAGTGTGTGACCGAGTCTGTTTCACAGTCCCTAGTTCCCCAGTCATCTCTTCCAAAATTAGCTGATAACATCCCTTGTTTCTGTTTGCATTGGTTCTCTGTTTCCTTAACAGCTCAGAGATTGGTCGCTGTTCCTTCTGCCTATCTGTCTGTCTATCTATCCATCTATTACCTTCTATCTATCGGTCATGGTCATTGCTTTTGCTCCACCATTGTCTATACAACGTCCACATTTTCTTCCCTTCACTCACCCTGACCAGCTCCCTAACAAGTGTGCAAACACTGCAGTTGTGTGTTTCTGATCTGGTGCACATGGTTACCTGTATCAGGCCCAGTTCCTCCCCCTCTGCACTTAGGCTATATGAAAGCTTTTTTCAACAGTTGGGTTTTCCCTCTGTCCTTCCTCTTCTCATTCCTTTGTCCATGGATATCTCTACTTTTAAATTGCTTTTCTCTGTCTCTGTAATAAAATCAAGCAAATGGCTTTACTGAGTCTCAGATAATCTCCTCCTCTAAATTTTTTTTTTAACTTTTCTATTTCTAAGCTTGTCAACATTTATCCCACCAGACTGGTAGATTAGGTATGCAGGTGAAGTCCCTTTGCCAAAAGAAGTCCCATTCCTGGAAATGCCTATTATTGCCGCAAGAGTGTGATGAATGTTGTACTCATGCTGTGCTGCCATGAGGGATGTCACATCAGTTTTCTTTGTCCTGCACCCACGAGTACTTTGCAACATTATTATCAAAAACATATAAGAATTTGCTGATTATTTGGTGGAAGCTAATCAAGCTGAAAAGTAGATTAACTGCATTAATTCACTTCCATTTAGCTTTTACTGGAGTTTATTTCTTCAGCAGTTATTTGCTGAACTTGGAGATTGCTTACTTCATCTTGTGAACAAACCTTTATGTCTACCTGCCTCTGTAAGTGCCTGTAGCTTTTATCTGTTAAGGTTATCAAGGCAGGCGTAGATGTACAAGAAAAAGCATCTTGACTCATCTGCCCTGGCCCCTGGCTGTGGCTGGAAGTGTTGAGATAGCAGAGCACTGGCTCTTGTTGGGATCACATAGAGGGTTGCACCTCCTAGGTCAGCCAGACATAACCTGGCAGGAAAGAATTGATCCAAGGAGAGCGGTAGCAAACGCATTTCTGTGATGATGTGAAAACAAGCCTTCAGGCCAAAAGGCTTTTGCAGACATAGGCTGAGCTGTCTGAATGGCCATCATGTCCCCTGGTAGCTGACTGCGCCCCCGACTATCTGGGGCTGTCACCATGAGAGCAGGGCCTCAGCAGAGCTGTAAGAAGGCTCTCCATGCCGCTGTGGCAGCCTTTCATTCTGCCCAAATCCCTGGGGAGCTGGCACTGAAAGGGAGCTGGAGCACTCACACAATCCCTTACAGGGCTGCCTGCATGGCTGCCCATCAAGGGCAAATAATGATCACCTGGGTGGGATTTCACCCAAGTGTGCACATCTAAAACTGAAGGCAAAGCAGATACCTACACCTCACTGTAGTTCATGGAGCCCCAAGAGTAACTCAGACACTCAGATTTAGGCCTACACTGGAAGGTAAGAGGAATAAATTTAGGAGTCTACCAAATGAACCTAAATCCTCTCTTTGATGACTGATAAAACCTTCATCTTCTCCAAAGGTTTCCTAAATCCCTACAGCCCTAAACCCAGGCACTTAGTAAACAAGTTGGAGGCTTTTCTGCAAGGTCAGTCACAGAGCCAGCCAAAGCTGGTTATCTCCCCATCACACACTTTCTCCTTCCATCCTTGGGCCCGAGAAACTACTCCAGTCCCCACCTCATGGCTCTTGCACTGGAGCTGGAGGGAGAGCAGCCACTGCCCCTGGGCAGCGCCACATGCTGTGCCACAGGTGGGGTGGGTGAGCACAGCTGCTGGGCGGCAGACACAGGGCTGGGGAAACACTCACCCCTTCCTTTCTATTGCTCCTGTTGCTCAGTGTCTGGGGTGGAGCATGTGTGGGGTTGGGGGTGGCATCCATGCCAGTGTGTGGCCCCATGTCCCCCTCTGTCAGCCAGGGCAGAATGGCTCCGTGCTGTTCCTTCTTTTGTCCAGTGGAACTGCAAGGGAGGTGCATTTACTTTGCCATTTCTGACTCCTCTAATCTCTGTTCTAAAACCAGCTTTCTGAAACTCAGGAGGAAAAGCATTTCCCTCCCTTCTCAGCACAGATGTTTTTCTTGTTGAGGCAAAGGCTTGCAGTGCCTTTCTGCACTGCAGTAGCAGCAAATATGTCTCACAGGAACATTCAGGCATCTATTTGCTCCAAGATAGGAACACTGAGACTTTTATTTCCACTGCTTAACCTGTTTAACCTTGTTTGTCTACTAACAAACCCCATTTAAGTGCTGCTCTTTTCATTTTGGTCACTGTTGCACAGAAAAAGAAAGTTCATCAGGAGAAAAGCCTCTCTGCTCATGCCAGAGCTTGAAGAAAAATAGGCTTGGGTTTGAGTTTCATTTTTTTCCCTTGCAGAGAGGCCCAAACCAATCACAGGGCTCCTCAATTCCTTCAGTGAGTCTGCAGCTGATGCTCTCTGGGAGATGCTGTCTTGGGAGCACAGGGCTTCCCATCCATTTCTTGGCCACCTGGCAGTGATGCAGTGGCAGAACTGGGAAAGGATGGCAATGGGGACCAGGTTGGTGTCCCCTGGCACACTGATCCATCCAGCAAGTTGTCCCGAGACCACATGGGGACAAGGATAACCAGGAGTGTCCTGGGCAGCAGCCAGCTCATCCTGCTGCACTGGGGCCAGCCAGGGTTACATGTCATGCACTCCCATGAGAGACAACTATCCCAAGGGGCAGTACATGACTGGCATGCTACCATTTGATGTATATGTTAAACAGCACTGATTGCAAATTAACCATCCTTTAGCCTGCATTAGAGCATTGTCATTGAATATACATTGAATTGTCATTGAACTCTGCACAGCGTGAAAACTCCCATTGATGGCAGGGCAATTTGAAGATTTAAGTAAGTTCCCCTTGAAGCAGGATCTGCACAGTTACAGCTTCTGCAAGGTGATGGTTCTTCCATGCTGGCTCAGCCTGGGCAGATAACTACACTGAGAAAACACAAGTCAAAATGCTTACAGAAGAACCCCAAGGTAAACAAAGAAACTGTCAGGAGTGTTTAACTGAGCACAGACTCTTGGCTGCTCATTCCAAGCCCTGTATGATAAATCCCCAAATCATGCTGTACTGAGCTGGAGTGTTCCAACAGCAGGAGCCAGGATTTGCCCCTGGGTGATGCAGGTGACTTTCTAAGTCATGGTGCTTCTGTCAGCTCTGCACCATGAAACCACCCTGGGCACCTGGGATTGCTCCTGGAGAACTGTGGTGGGTTGTGACCAAGAGCAGGTCTGCGTCCCTCTGTTTTGGGGGCATTTCAGGGAGCCCTGTGGCTCTGTGCAGAGCACCTCAGGCAAAGGGCTTTGGGTACAGTGTGTCCCTCAGAGTGCAGATCGTGCTCATGCAAGGCAAAAAAAGGGGGTGGAGGGTGGAAGCAGGGGAGAAAGGAAACAGCTGCCTCATGCATGAAAAGATTTGCCAAACTCCCGTGGTTAGATTTAATAGCTGGGTGCTGCAAGCTCAGGAGAACAATGTAATTTATGTCATTACTGCTAAAAGGCTGGTTTGATGGCAAGGGCTTCATTTGAGTTGCCTAAAATGTTTAACAAAGGGGAAAGTGAAAACAAACATGAAAGCTGTATTAAAAATTATGAGGATTTTGGGGAGACTGCCAGGTGTATTCTCCAGTGGTACAAAGTCCTCTCCTGACAAACAGCTCATTTTGTCTATGCTGACTCTAAGATATGAAGTTGGAGCTAGAGTTAAAAGGAAATAATTAGGTTTTGCTTTAGATACACAAGTTTCTGGAACAGTAGATGGGTCACCCTGTTGTGCCTGAACAGCAGAAGCAATAGTGTGGATTTTTTCTTTCAGTATTAATTGTCTCTTCTTGAAAATGTACGTAGCATCTTTTTAAAATATTTTGGGGATGGGAATGGAAGGAGACAGAATAGTTCCAAAGGGAGGAGGTCTGGGTGGCTGTGCCAGACCCACCTTTTCTACCAGTGCATTGAACATGACAGTGCTCACAGCAGCACGAGCAGTGTGTGTGGCTAACCCTGCTGTTCTGCCTGGTTCTGTACCTGGTGCTATTTTTAATGCACCAGCTCATACAGCCCTGAGTGGAACATGGTGGGATCTCAAGTTAAAGAAGTGCTGCTGCTTCACGAAGGCACCACCAGGCTGCCCTCAGTTCTGTGTGCCCTGAGGCCATATGGTGCTGGGTATGTCCAGTCCTCTCCCCAGAGCTCCAAATGCCACTGAGTGCTGCAGGGAAACACATTCACAGGCAGCACATTCACAGCTCTCTCAGGGCTGTGCTGAAGCTGGGTCAGGGTGCCTTCCTTGGCCACCTGCTCATCCTCTGCTAGCACAACACCCTGAAGGACTCAGCCACACAGAGAAAACCGAGACAGCGTCAGCCTCTGGGTCACCATTTGGGCTGAAGGGCCTCTCTGGGGCGTTCTTGCCCTGAGCAGACAGCTGGCATCAGCTGCCATCCCAGCCAGCGTCCTCCTGCAGCACTGCTTGGGGTAGTAGTGCCTAAATTACTCATTTCAGGAATTCACCACAGAGCCCCCAGCCTGCAGAGTTTGTTTGTGCCTGTGTTTGCCCACCATTGGGCACTGGTGGGACCACTGGGAAAGGGTGCTGCCAAGCCCTTTCCCTGGAGGGAGACACGTGCTCCTTGCATCAGTTTGCATTGCCAGCAGAAGGCCCTTCTCCCTTGTGCAGCCACAGAGAGCCGTGCTGGGGGCTGTTTGAGGCGGTGGTCAGCTCACCTTCCTCCAGCAGGGCTGATCTTTGCTCGCTGCTAATCGCTGCCAAATGGGCAGCAATGATTGTGCAGCAGAGTGGCTGCCAGGCCATTCAGATTATCTGCTCCAGTGATTTGAGAGACAGCTGGTAAAGCAAATAGTAACAATCCAGAGAAATTATCTTTATTTGCCTGTAAGCACAGCACTGTAATGCGAGGCTCAAATGAGCCTCTTTTGGCATGCAAGGTCAGCGTTGCCTTTGCGTATGGCATGTATTAAGATAAGTCCCAGCCCCACACAGCATCTCTTAACCAAGAAGCTGCATTTCAAAATTAGACGTATTTTGTTGCTCTTGTCAGAGATCAGCTTACAGAATTGGCTGGCAGGGAGATTTGAAGGTTCATATGTGCAAATACTTGAATACTTCTGGATGAGTTTGAAGAATATGTTATTATAATTTTTATTGCTCTAAGACTTGTTGCTGCACACAGGAGATGGTCACCAGCATTCCATCAGCTTTAACAGGACAAGATGCAGGGTATGCACTTCAAAAAATCCTGATTTTCGTGATGCTGAACATCCCATTCTCCTTCCCTCCCTTCTACCCTTATGAAGTTAATGTTATGAAGCTGGTGGTTATGAAGGTGGTTTCTTATAGTGTAACACATATGCCTTTTGTTGAACAAGCCAGACCCACAGATCCTCAGACTCGGAAGATCTCTGTAATTGAAGGGTCTGACATTGTTTTTCTGTGCCTTATTTTTCATAAGTGGGTGCTTTGCTGCCCCATTCTCTGACTCTGAAGCCAGGGAAACATGGCAGGAGAGACACTCAGATAGTGAGGAAGCTGCTGGATCTCAGCATAAGCGTCCCAGGCACTCCACAATGCACCATCATACAGGACTTTCACATGACTGAGGCATTTGTGTCAGGGCCCCAGGAAACCTCTACCCTCTGTCTCAGCTGCCACTGCCTGTGGATGCCCACCTGGGCATTGCTGAGGGTGCAGCTGGGCGGTGGGGGCTGTGTGAGGACAGGCACAGCACACATGGCCAGCACTGTGCCAACTTGCTTGCAAGAAAATTCTCTCTTAGCCAGCAGACCTGCAGTCTGTCCTCTGGCTGGCTCTTCCATGGAGGTTTCCAACAAGGAGAGTGCTTTGGTGCTGGAGCTGGCTTGGAGCAGGTGCTCCATGGAGATCTGACTCAGACACGCAGGTTGCCAGATACCCACCAGCTGCCAGAGTATTTCAGTCATTAATAATGGCAGGATTAAATGCAAAGTATCGACAGCGTTCCCAGAATGAGCCAGGGCTTTCAGCTTTACTGCCTTTTGCTTTTTCTAAAAGGATCCAGGTCCAGAATGGATGGTGCTCCTGGAAAGGCCTTTGCTCTCCTTCAGGCTGTGTTCATCAGGTTTGTACCAAACCTGCACTGTCAGTGCCACTGAGGGAGGAGGTCACCAGAAAGAGCAGATGCTACTCCTGACACAAAGATATAAAGAACATTTCACTGACTCTACTGGACCATCCCTCCCAAGGGATTGCAGCACATTTGAGGCACTTTGTGTTTTCCCTTGTGTCCAGCAGCGGCTACTGAAAATTCAAGACATTGGTTTGGGTAGCTCTGGAGCATTAAGGCTGCTGCTGTGCTTTTATTCCCTCCCATCACTATGCATTTAAGTGTTGTATCAGTTTCAGCACTATCAATTCCTTGACTGTGGTTATCTCATGCAACAAACTCCACTGCCTTGCATTTGTGCAGTCTTCAGATGTTTTCTCTTGTGGAGTTGTATGAGACAACTGGTGCATGGACTCTCCTGGATCTACATGCACTGTGCTGCTCACCAGTTGTCCCATCTTCACCTCTCGGTCTCATCATATTAGACTCATGTCTGTCTTGAGCAGTTCTCTTTTTCCCACTGCTGACTGCAGAAGTTTTGTGTATCACTAATCCTTTTCATTCTTGTCTCTGGCTCACTTTGCTGCTGCTGACGTATGATGTGAAATGGCAGGTTAATAATGCTCTACAATTTTTCAAGTGGGAGTACAATAATTTTATAAAGAAGCTCCACATTTTTGTCAGTTTTCAGATTTGGTGCCTATTTTGAGTCCAGGTTATTGAACACAATGAAGTGTAATAGTGCCTGGATCAAGGTGACTGCAATTTCTCTAGGACATACGGTCTGTATATAATGAAAACTTTCAAATCATCCCTTTCCACAAGCAGCTTGGAAAGGATTTCCACTCACTGCTCTGCTATGCATCTAGCTTTCCCAGTTAGGACCATAACCTCCCAGTCTTCCCTGGCATTTATGAAAGTAGCTGTATATTTTGCTACCAGCCAGTTCTGCACCCGCTCTGCTGTTCCAGGTCATTAACAGCTCCATTAATCATTGCTGCCAGTTTGGAAGGAGAGCATACCCAATTCCTCACCTCTTGTTGCATTAATATGAATACTTTCTCCTTCCTCCTTTGTCTCCTGCCTGTTTCAGTTAATATTCAGAAGCATCTTTTGCCCACTCTTGCGATTTCAGGGCCTTTACTCGGTGAGTAGGAATGACAGGTTTGACAGTGCCAGCGAGCTATTCTGCCTCATGATTTTTGCTGACCAAGTCACAGAATGGCTCAGACTGAAGAGGACCCTGACAGGACACAGGACCTGGCTCTGAGCAGAGAAGGGAGTTGTGGGAAGATAAACTTAGCAGATTCCTGTGGTGTGAGTAGGGTGAAATTTTGTGGAAGCACTTGAGTATACCCCCCTTTTGTCTCCAGCAGTACTATTTCCTATGATTGTGGCTGGGCAAACAGTCAACAGCCAGCCTTGAAGATGTAGCAATCACTTGATCTGAGTTCAAGAATGTCCAGGGTAGCTCCAGGAGGCAGAGGCTTGATAACTATCCTTCCCATGGCCACAGAAGAGGCTCTCAGAAAGGAGAACACCCTGCAAAGGCTTTAATCACATTTGCTACCCAGAAACCAACCTTTGCAGGAGAGTTTGCAAAACAGTGAATTTCAAATGCCTGCAGAACAGGCACTGGAAGTGAATTTCAAATTCACGTCAAGCACTAGCAAGAGGAAGTTTCTTCCAAAAGCCACACTCAATCAGGGAATAGATACACCCTGTGACCTTGCATCCCATCAGCACAGCCTCGGTGCCGAGAATCTCAATTAGCACCGGCAATGCTCACAGCAAACATGAAACACCCATCTCCTGGGCTGCTAGAGCTCATTCAAAACTTACTGGGTGGAGAAAGGAGACCACATTGTCACTAAAACTTATCACCTGTCTACTAAAGGGATAGTGACAGAGGCTGTGAGGGCTTTGACTAAAACTGCTTTTGGCCCAAAAATATGAAGAGAAGAAGAGCGCAGCGGAGTATAAAGCCCAGCTACTGTCACCCATGTAAGGCTGCCCTCACTGATTGCGTTTGAGGGAGGTCAGGCAGGGGGGCCATGCTTTGCTGTTTGCAGTTAATAATAATTATTGTCTGCATGACAGGCAGCGAGCGTAGGTTTTGCATGTGGCCTCAGAGGAGCTTGTACCCATCTTCTCCCACCAAGAGCAAAGATCTCTCTTCAGTGATGAAGATGAAGAAGGCAAGGACACACAGGCACGCTTTGCAAAATGAGCATGCGGCTTGTGATGCAGATACCAGACCCTCCCTGACCACAGCCCTCATTTGTGAGGGTACAAACAGAAGTGCCCTTGGCAGCCAAGGCTCTCATCCCAAGGAAGTGTTTTTCTCCCCAGTGTGTGCTCCACAAGGAGCCGAGCTGGTGTGCACGGCAGGGCACAGGACTGGTTGTCAGTGTTTTTCCATTAGCAGGGACAAGAGCCTGTGGCTGCAGCTCAGCAAACAGCCAGTGCTGGGGAGGAGGCCTGAGCCCAGGGCTCTGGTCCATGGGGGATCTGATGCCAGCAGAGGTGGCCAGCAGCCCCACAGGGGCACTGTGGTGCTGGCCCAAACTCCCAGCTGGGACCTGGCAATCCTTTGGGTGCTTCCTTTGCTTTGTCTCTCCATCTTGTCCACTCAGGCCAGGGCCAAACCCTTCCTCAGGAGTGTCAGCCACCTCACACTGATGCCTTGTGAAGGCTGACCTGGAACAGAGACTAGACAGAGCTGAAGAATAAAGTAGGCATTTATTAGGAGGCCTCAATGGATCCACCTTGGGCAGCACAAGAGCCAGCCAGGGCTACACCCAAGATGAACCCAAAAATGGTCACAAAATGGATGACCAGTCATGGGGTCTCACACTTTTATAAGTTTTGGTCCATTAGCATAATGGAGTTATTGTCTAATTACAGCTTTAGCTTATGAAGTCCCATCCTTCTTGGTTTTCTCTACTCAGTCCACTGTTGTTTATGCTCTCTGGCCTGAGATCTGGATTGGCTGTCCTTGGTCCCCAGCTAGAGAGGAACTGTTTTGTCTGCCTACTCTGTGAAGAGAGTTTACTATCCCCTAATACAAAGCCCAGACCCACACACTAAAGCAGCAGAGAATCTGAAAAATATAAAAGCTAAAACCTGAGGCATCAACACCAGCCCTAACTCGGCAGAGCTGAACTTCCTGACAGGTTCATGTGGAAAGACACTTTGGTGTCTGCATTCCTCCTGCTTGCCCAACTCTAAGGTGTGTGAGTCTGAAACAAGATTGAATTTCCTTTTGTTTTCCTCCCTTGGAGGCCATTTTAGGTAAATTAATTTTCTGGGGGATATCAGCTGGCCTGAAAATATGGAGAGGGTTTAAAAACTGTTTTTAGCAGCTCTAAGAAAGCATTTCCCAGTAGGTACATGCCAGCAGAGACTGCCAGTTCAAATCACCTCACAAGGGCCCTTCAGAGCAGCTCTCAGACACAGGCAGTTTTGATAGTGAGAACAGGCATTTCTGCTATCACTTCTGCTTTCCTCTTTAGAAAAGAATAGCTACTTAGCTTTCTTTTTTTGTGGATGTCATTGGATTGGCATTGTTTATGTGAGGGACTTCCACATACTGACTTGTCTCCTGTAGCTGTTTTTATATTGCTCCCTCTCCCTCTGCAAATTTCTCTATCAGTAAAAGCAGTTACTGTTAGTACAAACTTCTCTCCTGATTTCTCCTGGGATTTGCATGACAACAGGAGTCTGTCTGTGGAGTCACTCTTTCCTCAGTCCGTTCAGGGTATCCCATGTACTCATAAGCTGGAGTGCACCACAGTGGTTGCCTAAATAGTGGCTGTGGGAAGATCTGCCTCCCTTGGTAGGGGCTGGAGAGCTCCCAGAAGGCTCATTATTCACCACACACTGCCAAACAGGCTGGTGAGCTTGCTTCTACTCAGGCAGTCTGTGACACCAGGTTCATAGAGCATTGCTCTGGTTTTTCCTTCTCCCCCAAAACTTAAAGATCGGGAACAGAATTCAGCATCTACAACCAAGATGTGTGCAACAGAGTAGTTCCATCCTCGCTTCCCTCTTTTCCATCCACCCAGCCAGAATGCACAGAGAACCCCTAAAAAGCACCTTTTATTCCCTCTGACCATTTAAATTGTGAGCAGAAACATGTTAATGCACAAAAATGTACCCTTCTACATTTGTAACAGCTCTTTGAAATAATTCCTGGCAATTTACTAAGCCTGACCTCATGTTTCCCCGACACCACAAAGGCCGGCTCTATTCAGGCTGTCCCTTTCCAGGAGATTCCCCATTCGAGCGCTTGAAATGCTTTTTGTCTCTCTGGCCACATACTCGCTGGCACTGAAAGCACTAGAGTAGAGTTTGTGTTTACCCAGACTACTTTTATAAGTACATCAAGATCTACAGAGCCACTTCTGACTGCATCAGGATTTTTAAACACAGGAAGAAGAAAGATTGAAGCTCCAAGTTTTTTTAACAAACAGAAACAGTGCCAGCTTCATTTCCTCCCTTGTTGCTTTACATTCAGTATATGCTGATGCCCTTAGAAGCAGGGTGGTTTCAGAACCAATGGTCTTTCAAGTTTATTTAGTTTCAGGGTTTAATTTTTTTTTGTCAGTTATTTTTACTAGCAGAATAACTCTCAATGAGGGGAGTATCTGTTGAGCCATGGAACTCTCCTTTGGATGAATATCTGTTTCTACAACTTTCCACAAGCATGAAATGAAATGAGGATATAATGCACACATTCCACTCAAGAGCTTAAAGCTCATTGCCTGAGAGCATGATATAAATATAGACAATGAACTCCACAAAGAGAAGGCTAAAAATCTGTTATTCCACTGCAAGAGATTGTTAGGCCATTAAAACAAAAGACTGCTGATAAAGTTTATGCGCACATTTGGATAAATTACTGGTAAAGGGTCTGTTAAGTACAAGCAGAGGAAAGGATTCCTTATTCCCAGATTTTAACATGGCACATGTGCAAAGGTGTCTCCTTGCTTCAATAGGAAAAAGCTGGGAAGGACAGCTGACTCTAAGTTCCTAGACTAACTCATCCTTGAGCCACTCAGCTGAGGAAAATGCGACTGCTCACCTTTTCCAAGATATTTTTAAATAGTTGTGCAGAAAACAGAAGCTGGAAAAATAAGTCTTAGCTGGAAACTTTCCTTTAATTCAATATCAATGATTACCTCCTCCAAAGCATTCAACAGATATTCCAGGGTATTTTAGTTTTCACTGACTTATAAGATAGGCCTTCAAAAATCAGCTTTACCATCACTGTTGGACTAGTTCTGGCAGAACATTTCAAATGCTCCTGTACTCTAATCCCTAGATGAGAAGCCTTGCTAAGTTTAATTTGATTTTAATTCAGCTTTTCTGTAGGAGCCTCCAACTTTTCAGTTTCCATGACTATTTAGTTAACTATAGGAAAAGCTCCTGTGCTCTCAGGTCAGTATTAGTATGAAGAGCCATTATTGAGTGTTTTGCCAGTGACAGTAGGTTGTGCTAACTGAGAATTGGACAGGTAAATGGACAGGTAAGAAATACCTCATCCTTTGAAAAACCTCAGGTGTGCTGGTAGTGAAAGGGAAAACATCCTCGTGCCCTGACACAAGGACTCCTCTCACCTCCCACACCTTCAGTGACTTGCAGGTGCCCAGATCCTCTCTGTGCACCCTGAAAAGTAGAGAACTGAGTTCTGCATCCCACTTGGTGAGGAGTCCCTCTGGGTGGGGTCCCCTGGGGCTGTGGCATAATGTTTGCAGCCCCAAGGACTTCAGCTGTGGCTCAGAGGCAGGGCGGGCCCACCAAGGACCAGGGCCAGCCACCCTCAGCGTGGTGTGTCTGCAGCAGCACATGGGGTTTGTTAAGGATGCTGTTGGGGGATGTGCAGGAAGCACATCCTGGAGGAACGGGGGTATCAATGCACCCACAGTGCAGGACAGTGGGCATTTCACAGTGCTGGAAACCCACACAAGCACCTGGGGCATTGAGCTGCTTTGCTCTTGGTGCCACTCAGAGAAGTTCATGCATCCAAACCTGCTGCCAGCAAGGATGCTGAATGGTCCCCCCACCAATACACCTTTGGCAGAATGTTTGTCTCAGACAGCCCAGGTTTTGCCTCAGCAAGCAGGCAGCAGCCAGAGCTTTCCTGGAGTTTGTCCACACAAAGCCAAGGCAATGGGAGGCCTGCTCTAAGGGGATTAGAGGGGATCTCTGCTTAATTAGTCTAAGAGGGCTGATCTCAAAGATTATTTCTCACACAGAACAGAAAGGGCTACCAAATGATCTTTGGGTCAGTCAATTACTGCCCATATTGGGTGATGTGGCAGAAAACTGGTTAAGACTTTTGATGCAGAAATCCAGTAGCAGAGGTAGCTGGGGCCATACTGACACACAGCCGGTCAGGGGGAAACACAGGCCATGCCCCTCTCACAGGGTGGCAGAGCAGCAGCCTCTGAAATCCTGCTGGCCTGATTAGCCCAGCTTAACTGGAAACACCCTCCGTGGTGGCTCTGCAAGGCAGAACAAATGCTCAGCATGATCTGGTCCTGCAGTTCCTGACTAACAAACACATGGGAGAGAAAGATGTGATGGACATCTTTCCTCTGTGCTGGACAGCACCTGAAGGTGGTTTTTCAAGGAAAATGCAGGTTCAGGAGCAATTACAGGACCAGTTAAAGAAGCTGCATGTCTCTAAACACACTAAGTGCCAGCTGTGGTCTGCAGGGAAGCTTTGCTAAAGAAGGTGAATGTAGCAGCTGCTGCAGTGCTAATCCAGCTTTCTCAGCACTCACAGCACAGTGCAGGAGCAGGCTGCTCATCACCCAGTGCCCACATGGTGTGGCAGACACTGTTCATTCAAGCACTGCCTTACAGGCACACTGGTATGGGCAGAGAAGAGGGAACTCTCTTTTTTCTAGAACTTTTCTTAGCATCGCTGCCATTGAGTCCCAAGTGAGCACCTGCTGCCACCATCTCCTTTTTATACTTGATCAGGGAACTTCATGGATTATTTTGGCTCAGTGAGTTGTAAGAGTTCTTCCCCTCCCCAAGTCTTCCCTTTTCCCTCCTTTTAATTTGCATTGGAGATAGCAAGATGAGGAAACCTGAATTTGGTTTGTACTGTTTGGTTATCTTGTTTGCTTTGTTTTTACTATTTGGTGTTTTTTGTTCATTGGTGTGTTTTAAAACTTTTGACAAACATGCCAAAATCTGGAACAAATGAAAAAAGTTTAACAAGGAGCAGCATTGTGAACTTTTTGAAAGTGTGGTTTTCATAATTTATCGGAAAACTCTAGCACTTATAAACAAGCAAACTGGGTTTATAGCTTCAGTCATGCATAGGCTGTGTACATTTCTGAGTCAGAATGTCTCCAGAGAGCAGGGGAGATGCAGCTTCTGCCATGAACTATTGATTCAAGGGCACACAGTGGTTGCTTTGTGCAAAACCTATACAAGATAAGAAGAAAAAAAACCAAAACAGACAAAAAAGGGAATAAACGAAGAATAATCTCTCTTGTCTTACATGAAGCAAATTGTTTTCCACATAGAAAAAACATGAACATGACAACATGATGTTTACCCAATGGCAGAGGTGACTTCCCTGGAGTGAAGAGCCTTTATGAGCAGTGTATCTTCCCTGTCACTATCCTTCCTCCATACTGACAAGTAGGAAGTTTGTTACCAGTGTATGCTTTTGGACGAATCAGAGTTGTGAAACTGGGGATACCTCACCTAATGGGAAGAAAGCAATGTTTATGGCTCTTCAGATTTCCTCCAGCTGTTAAAAATGCCAAGGAAAATGAGCATTTTGCTTTAGATCTGATGCAGAGATGAGAGTCCCCTCCCCACAGGCATCATAGAGAGCTTATTTGCAGGTGGATGTTGTCTTGCTGGATGAAGGATATCCACCTGAGGGGTTAACTTTAAATGCAGAGATTAGGAATTATCTCAGTAAACTATCATGCATGTCAAGCACAGCATTCCCTGGTTGCAAAGGGGAACAAGTAGACAACATGCTGTAAGTGCCCACCCACTCTTCATGCTTGAATAAGCATGTTCCTAGAAATAACCACAAATAGCACCTTCATCAAGGTTGATTGAGTTCCCCTAATAAAGAGGTGCCAACTCTTATGAATCCTTGAATCTTCACAGTGTATCTTTTCCTGCAAAATCAGGCAGAACCAGAAGAGTCTCTGGTGTTCTCCTTCCATCTTAAAACACAAAGATAAATGTTATATCAATACTGCACTTAAATGTTGTCTTCCCCCCCAAATTTTTTTTTTCAGTAGAACCACACAGGAAGAAATAAACTTTACCTAAAAACCAGTTAGAGAAATACAAAGGCCTAGAAGGAATCCAGCCCAGTTTGAGCAGCATCTGTTACAAGTCTTGAGGCTTCATGGAGAATTTGAGAAGCACCTTAATTCACATAGCATTGAGTGTCCTCATCTATTTACTCTCTATCAATAGGACACTTATGTATCATTAATTTTGGTGTGTGGAATCTTATCTTCTTCACTTTAATCAATTATTTGTGTTCCTGTATTTAAAATTCCAAACAGCAAATATTATAAAGGTTAACTTATTCTTGCCTTACTTAGGCAAGGACTTCTAGGCAAAATCCCACTAGCACTTTTGGAAAGTTTTTCCTGTGTCTCTGTGTTGGTGACATGCCACCAGGCAGGGTATGAGGTTCCTGTGTTCAGACTAGCCCTCCACTACTGGTGTTAATCAAGTCTGCCCCTGAATCTGCTCCTAGATGACTTCACTGCCAGCAAAGCTGATTTCTATTCCTTAAACAAGAAACATTAAGATCTACAGTTGGAAATCCTCCCTGCTGAAGTCTCATCCTACTCTTTCCCACTCTATTTCTCAGCTCTAAGCCAGTGTGTACAGACAAGGGCTGTGCCTTGTACCCAGCAGTTACTATATATGAAATACAAAGAGCAAAAAGCATATCCAATCCAGCTGAAGAGTCTGGATGCAGACATTTATCCCTCCTTATATTAGGCAAACCATTTTTTCAGAGGCTTATAATTTGGCTAAGTTTAGACCCATGTACCAATATTGTGGTGTTTTGGGCTATTTCCCAGCCATTCAAACCAAAATGGTGCCAGGTTTTGAGAGAATATTTTCAAGAATTTAGCACATTCAGAATGGTGCATCTTCCATTGTTTTATCCTTAGAAACAGCTGAACCATTAAAAAAATAGAGAACAAACAACCACCCCCAAATCTGGGACAGAGAGATCATCGTGAAAAAACTGGAGCTCTCCTAATTAGTTTGGAAAGCAGCAAAAAAAAAAAAAAAAAAAAAAAAAAAAGATCGCCTTGTGTCACACTGGAAAGTGCCAGGCAACCTCTATTCAGTTTGATTATTCCATCTGCAAGAACAAAGGGTGAGTAGCAAAAAGAAGCCTATGTAATAACCAAAAGAGCTGTGATCTAGAGTATATTCTTGGCTGTAGGATGAAAGCATGTTTTGCTTTTCTAAGCTCTGTTGTACAACTAGAAAGCTAAGGTGCCATGTCTCAAGTATTTGGGGATGACGTTTGAAGTTAACGTCTTTCGGTTATTAAATTGTACAAGGATTGTAAAGCAAGAAAAATTCAGAATCTTTCCATAGAACATCTCAAGAAGCAGCTTTATACTTATTTCAGTGAAATGTCCTGAAGAAGACTACACTTCAGATCCAGTTCTCTGATTACCTAATAAGCACTTCTGCGCAAGAATGTCCTTAATCCTAATACTCTTATTTCTACCACTCAACATAACACTCAGTCTACCTACCTATTTTTCTTCAGCAGTCTTTCAGGTTTATAAACTTACCTCTTTAACCCAGATCTACCTCCATGCTCCTCCACTTCTGCCAGCTAACTAGCTCACTGTTCCATTCTTCAGTGAGAGACTCCTATGTGGCTGTCTGGTCGTCTACCTACGTGGTCACTGCACCGTGAAAAATTTGAAATAAATTCTCAGTGCCCCACAGACTATTTCATATTCCAGTCAGACCACAAAGCATGTGCTTGAAAGTACACAGAAAAACTGTTCCAGCAGAGTGGAATGAAGATGTGCCGTTAGCAGTTCCAGTATCGCACAGTGCCTGGCTCACAACAACACGGTGTTTCTTCCACCCACTTGCAAGCCAGCCTGTAAATGCAACCCACAGCCTGGAAAAGAGAAGGCTCCAGGGAGCCATCTGGCTGTCTTCCAGTACCTAAAAGGGGCTTGCAAGAGAGCAGGAGAGGGACCTTTGACAAGAGCCTGTAGTGACAGGACAAGGGGGAATGGCTTCAAACTGAAAGAGGGCAGGTTTAGATTGCAAGGAAGGAATTTTTTCACTGTGAGAGTGGTGAGGCACTGGAACAGGCTGCACAGGATGTCCTATCTCTGGAAGTGTTCAAGGCCAGGCTTTGAGCAATCTGGTCTAGTGGAAGGCATCCCTGCCCACGGCACAGGGATTGGAGCTAGATGAACTTTAAACATCCCTTTCTATCTGAATGTTTCTATGAGCCTATGACTCTTAACTCAGTACTTTTTATTTCCAATGTGAGAAGAAAAATGTGTTGGCCATCAGACAACTAAAACCCTAAACAACTGGAGTCAAAATCCAGACATATTAATTGGCCTCCCTATGAAGAAATCTGCAGTTCTGAATGTCTGACTGCAATTAGCAAAAAATACCACAAGAAAAGTTCTTTGTACAGGTTTTATGGCAAAACAGGAATTATGTTTAAGACAACTGAGTAGGACACTAGTGCATTCAAACAGTCATTGGAAGCTGGAAATTTCTTTCTTAAATGAGAATGAGCAAGATGGTGCCTGCCAAAGGAAGAGATGACTACACTGCTACGGGCAAGACAGCGCAACAAGCACAGTTTCCATCAATTTCAAAATAATTCTTCCTGCACTCAGAAAAATAGATGTCATTTGATGGAGAACAAAGCACAAGGTAACCAGCAAGAACACAATACTACTTGAGGTAACTTTGATAGGAGAGGGAGTCCAGTGATTCTGTGGTCAAGCAATAAAAATATTGACCAAAGGTTGGTGAACCAGTTAGACTGATACCTGTGGAAGACTGATAACAAGATATTATGTCCAACCAAAATATTTTACAGAGTAAAAATCTTCCTGCAGTACCTAGAAAAGAAAAAAAAAAAAAAAGAAAAAGGGGAGAAGAGTGCAGAGAGAGAAAACATTTGCTAGGAGTGAAAAGTTCAAAGTTTTCTAGCTGTTCAGTTATTTGAAAAGAGCATGTCACACACTGGAATTTTTTTAACTGTTCAGAACAGCCCAATAAATTCATGTTGTCTCTCTATAGGTATCTTCTTGGGCAAAGCAAAAGGATATTACTAAGCTAATGGGACTGGAAGAAACCATCAGCAAAAGTTCCCTTGGAACTGATTTACAGAATGAATGGGCAAATCAAAAACATGCAATTAGCAGCATGTGTCAGCCTTCTATATGATCCATAGAACTAAAAGCATTTAAGATGTGCCAGCCTCAGGCTTCTTGCTCCTTAAGGCATGCATGACATGAGAACAAGAGACTACCAAGCACCCATCATTACTGAAAATAGGGTTTTTTAGTGATACTGGCATGACTAAAATGTAACTGCTGATCAGTGCCAATTAGCTAGAATAATCCTGTTAGCATTAGCTCAACTGTTCATTTATAAATCTCTGCAACACTAATTGTATTTGAAGTTCTTTTAACACTAACTCCTTTTGTGTGGCGATGAAAGCCTTCAAAACATTAATCAATCGAACAGCTGATATAACAAACAATCGTCCTTTAACCCTTTGCAGTCTCAGTGCTATAAAAGTAGTTCTGCATATTAACTATATCACATATTGAACAAGTTTTTACGTGGTCATTTTTTATATATGGAACATTTTATTATATATTTACATATATATATGTAAATATATATATTTATATATATTGCCATAGCAAGAGCTGTATCCTATCAAGTACTGAGTATTACTGATTGTTGTCAGTGTGTATCCCACTAAGAAAAGTGAAAACTGCCCTCCATTGCTATTGTTTTTTGTCAAGTTCATAACTTAGATCAAAACATCCATCCATCCATCCATCCATCCATCCATCCATCCAAAATAAATTTAATTTGATTTTTACTTATTGCTACTTAATTTGTACCAGAAGACCATTTTAGCAGGAAATACTTTCCTGATCTGAATATAGTTGACAATGTTGTTTCCAATTACTGGGCCCCCTCATCAGCTTTGGACAAAGTTTTTAATCAAATCAAAATGGACAACAGAGAAAATGCAAGAAGATTTCATTAAATAAATTTATTTGTTAAAATAATTTAACTCCAAATACAACTGCTGAGTTTGCATTGAGTTCTATGTACAATTCTTGTTTTATTTGAAACATCAAGGTTTAAACAACTGACATTGTTACAAAACAAACTGTTGCCCTATTTTAAGTTGCCAGTTGTATTAGAGCTCAACAATTAACTGTGAAATACATTAATTCACCCAAGGAAACTCCAAATCAACAGCATTAAGTCTGACTCCAGAACCCACTTCAGTCTTTCTTCAAACCCTGATCAAGAATTAACAGATGCACAACAATGCAGATAAAAGCCTCCTGCAGTTGTCAAACATTTGCTTTTGTTGCGGAGTTTCACAATTAAAGCCTAACCAGTGCTTTGATGGCACACTGGTAAAAAAAAATTAAAAAATTAAAAACAAACATGCACAAAACCCCCCAACCAAATGGCTGACATCTTTAGGTAACATTCTATACAGGAAAGCAAATACCAGTAGTTTTCCCACAGAAAAGTAATGGCAACTGTAGCACTGGGGTTAGGGAGAGGCTAGAATCAGAACAGAAAATGTCACCAAATTTCTTTTCTTGATGCTCTGAAGAGGTGGGCAGGGGGATGGGCACAACAGAAAAAACTCAAACAAAATCCAATGCAAGTTATATACTCTTGATCTGATTCTGGTTTGTTTGCTTTGAATAATTTTTGTGTGTATTTTTAAGGGAAAGAGGAAACAGTTGCTCTATCATAGCTTAAAAGAATAAAAGTTGCAACTTTTTTTAAAAAAAAAAAAAACCAACAAAACTGGAAAAAAATGCTGTCTTTGTAGAAAAGTACAAAGCTCTACAAGAACAGCCAAAGGAAAAGTGGGTCTTTGGAACAAATCATAATATTTTAAGGCATGTTATAAGAAACTTTCAAATACTATAATTGGTAATCCTATCAGGGTACAAATGAAACAGTGACCCAAGACCAGTGATTCCTGCAGGGTGGCCATGCAGCCTCTGTGTGGCTCACCTACCTCCCCTCCTGCTACCCCTATAACTTGAAAAATCTGTCGAGTGCAACTGTCATTGATTCAAGCTCCACTATCTTCACATTAGTGGAAATACAAATAGTGCATAACTACTTCCTCTGAACTATACAATAAAAAACAACACTTACACTTTGCTCCCCCAGCCAAGTTGCATGGTAGCTTACATATGGCCTATGCTTTTGAAAATGTAAGAGTGTAATGAAGCAACAAAACTGGGAGATATTTTCTTTAATATTTCTGTTACAAATTTACTGTGCAATTTTTCCTATATTTAAAGCCCATCTGCTTTATATCATGAACTTCATGATAGGCTGTTCATCCTCGACTTTGTGCCATTTTCTTGGTTGATGAACAATCTGTCAGGTAAGATTTTTAACATCTCTGTAAATAACCTCGCATAACATGCACTTCCAACTCGGTTTGGTTTTTTGTGGTTTTTCTTTTTCAAGTGCTTATGCAGTGGATCTCACACTGACAAGCTGTTTTATGGATGGATTGTGCTGCTTGATTAACCATTTCCCAAGATATCTGAAATCTAGATATCTGAAACCCTGAAATATCATTGATCCAACATCTCACATTTTGTTTAAGCATGGCAGCTGACACAATGGGCAGGCAGGGAGTGGTAAGAGAACATTCATACCATCTAGTTTAGGCATGTGAGTTCTGTGACTTGGAGGACTAAAGTTAAAAGCCTAAGTTTGCTATACAGTCAATGGAAAGAGGTAGGTGCCTCTAGGAGGGCGATTCAGAGCACCCAAAATGGGCATTCAGATGCCAGAAATAAACGGTGTGCCTATCTCCCTAAGAGAACAAAGTACAGTAACAAAAGCTCTGCAAAGTAGGTGGGAAATGGGCTACATTTACGTTGTAAGGCTTAATGCTCTGTGACATCTAATGCCCTTTGTCACACCGGTTGTGGAAAGGTCTTGAAAGATTAAGGGCAGAGTTGGCCAGTTCTCTTCCGTGAAAATGATTTTCTTTAGTTATCATCCAGTGAACTATAATTCAAATGTTAAGGATATTTATGTATGGAAATCTGCAAAGTGTTTTCTACTCCAGTGTCCTTTGTGGCAGATGAGAGCGCTTTTAGGAAGTTCTGCAGATGGAGGCAAAACTCTCGAACCTAACTCCAATTACAGCATTTCTAAGGGCCATATACACACACACATACACACTCAACACACACACACAGCCCAGCACCCCTATTTTCACTCATTTAAACACAAGGAACTACACTGTTACTGCACAAGATTTAAAAACTAATAAACGCATGGTGTTATTCAGACCACAGGCTCAGTGACTGTATTTTATGGCCAATTTTACCTATAAAAGATCCAGCTCAAGACAATCTCTCCAGCATTTAAAATCTAAACATTGCGATTGAAAACTTTTCTATACTTTGATTGTAAGACTTTGAAATAGGTATTTCTGTGCCATTAGTCATGCAAATGATAAATACTTCACTGCTATGAAACTAGCAAGTCAGAGCTCGAGCATCCTTTCCAAATAAAATATTTGCTCCCACCATTAAACACTTCAATAATTGGGGCAACCTTTGAATAGTGTGTCAGGCATTTAAAGAGCCATTTCCACACTCACCTAAGGAATTACAACCGTAACTATTTCACCTCTGAACCAAATGATTTCACGTGGTTATTCAATTTAAGTTTTCAACATTAAAGCTATCAAATAGCAAACTGGATTTTCAAATGTTAGTTTGGGATCACACCAGAGAATGTAGCCCTTAAAGGCAAGAAAAACTGTTGTCTTTAACAAACTTAAAAATGCAGGATGTTCATACTGTCCCACGAGGTTTCTGCAGAAGGGAACATATGGATGAAACATGGCTTAATTTTCCTTACAAGATGGTACTAGTTAATCTATTAAAGTGTTCCTTGTTAGTAAGGCTCAGCAATTTTTTTTTCATCACAGTTGCTTCCTCCTGGTTCAGTAAAGTGAAAATAAAGATGCTTCCTGCTTTGTAAACAGAGGGTTTGTTTGGCTTTTTGTAGACCAAAACCTGAAGTGATCCTCCATTTTTGAGCAGCAAAATGAAAGATTTAAAACATTCCAATGCCAGACTGTTTCTTCACCCGTCACTTGTTTCCAGATGTTGCCTCTCATTTCACACACTGATACAATGTTTTCTATTTCAAGATGTGGGATAAAGTGTAGAAATAATAGCATTGATTTTGAAAAGAATCCAAACTATATGGGTCTCTGGTAGCCTTTTCCTCCAACACTGTCAGAAGTTCTGGTGAAATCAACATAACTGACTGAACAAACTCAGTCACATGCGATAGTGTCCATTCTGAAGCGTGGTAATCAGACACCAAAAGACTTGGTTCTCCTTTTCATGCTTATCCTTGTCATGAAAGGTCTTCAGAGACATCCTCTCCACTGCTTTCGTCTCCGTTTCCAAAAGGATTCTGTCCTCTTCGGAAATAGTTGCTGTTGTTGCTGTCTGACGTGACAACACACGTACGTTCGACTGGAACGACCCTGTAGATCAACTGACTGTGCCATAAAATTGCAGGTGCTCAAAGGGAACAACGGGTGAGATGTGGTCATTTAACCCAATTATATTCAGAGTCAGTGATTGACTTTCAATGCTCAGCTCTGAGTTAATGTTGCTACTTCACTACAGATGTATTTCAAGTGACCCACAAACCAGGAAGTGAAGTAGACAGTTTTACCACCTTACAAAATTTCTGCAAATTAAGTCCAGGTTAGGTCATTTTTAATGCTATTGTATATTACATGCAGAACAGCATGGATCATCTTTGTCTGGCTGTGCTGCATAGTTCATTTGTCTAACAATTTCCGCAAAGAGCTCATCCACCATTGTTTTACTCTTAGCAGAGGTCTCCATAAATGGGCAGCCCCATTCTTCAGCTAAGGCTCTGCCTTCACTCAATGATACTTCTCTCTCACTTTCCAGGTCCACTTTATTACCAACCAGAATTACTGGCACCTTCTCATACCTACAGTTTAAAAACAAAAACAACAACAACAATAATTAAATTTTTAAAAATGGCAACATTCTTCAAGTAAAAAAAAAAAAGAAGAAAAAAATCTATTTGCAAACAATACAGGCCCAAATGGAAAGAGACACTTGAATGACCTTAAAATTTTACATTTGAAAAAATGTGTATTTCACATTCTAGCAATTTGTTGCATATCTTGTTCCCCTCAGAGCTTTCAGAGTTCCGCAAAAATTATCCTCCCCTGAATTTTCCTTCCTTCCAAGAAACATGGCAAGAATACTTCCACACTACAAAAATGAGGAATATAATACTATTTTCTCTGTTTGCAATCTCCATGTGTAAGAACAGGATGGACATCAAATCCTCCCTTCAACATTACACCCGCCTTCTCCCTGAAGAGGTATTTTGTATCTCCTGCTTGGGCTAACGATGCAACACTCTCCCTTTCAAGAGTACATTTACCTTTGGTCAATACACACAGAACTCTCTGAATAGCAATAAATGAGACACAAACAAAGGGCCAGTAAATTAATTCCAAATTTCAGGAAATGAAGTCCACTTCAAGTACCGCATACACACATAAGTACTGTTACATAAAAATATGTATTAGATAATACAGAATGTGTATCTCTCCCTTGCAGCACTCACATCATTATGCCAGTTAAAGAAGTTGAAGAGACAAAAAAATCACAATTAAGTTCCAGGCAATACTATCACAGTTCTGCTTCATAATCAACTTGGACAGCACAACAGATCATGTTGCTATGAAGGAATTCTTTACTTTGCACCTCCTCATGAAAGGATCCTTGCCAAATCTTTTTACAAAATTGAAATGCCTGCCATTCTTTTTTTTCCACCTCACATTCATAAACCTTTCTTCAGACATGAAACTAAGAGTTCCATCAGGTTTCAAATTTACATATTTGCCACAGAAAAGAAAAGAGAGAAGAAAACACTGGGCCTATTTCCAAAATCCTCTTACACAGGTTTTCTCACAAAAACAACTAGGACTGAGAGTAAACCACTCATGACTTTTCAGCACTCAAACCAGACCTAAGAGAAGCAAGATGGTACCTTCTTAACTTAAACCCGAATTTCTCCTTCATATTTTCTTAGTAGTATTGCTTTGAGTCAAATTGCTGGAGTAAGACTGAACTGTGGACAGACAAAAGACGCAGCTGACACCTGCAGCTGCTGAAGACGACACCCTCCTTAAGCCACCTTCTTCATCCCTCCCACCCATCCTCCCTGCCTGCCAGGCAAGGCAGCAGAGCAGTGCTGGTGCATCTGCCTCATCCGTTTGAGGGGAACAGCCTGTTTTCCCCGTCTGTCCCCACTGTGCACTGGAACAGGTACCCTGTGTGCTCCTGCTGCAGGGACAGTGGGCTCCTCCAGAGTCCAAAAGGAAAAAAGGCCAATAATGTCTCAAATCACATCAGCAACTCTTACATCACCAGACTACTATCAAAAATTTGTCCAACTATGTCATAAGATGTAGCTGAAATTCTAAACTTTGTTATGCCTCTTTGCTTACTAAGAAAATGTAATTTAATCCATAGTCCAGGGCTGTCATCAATAATTGCAGAGAATTCCCCTCACTTTTACCATTTATCCTGCCTTCATTTACCATCTGAAGATACACAATCCATTTCTCACTCCATGGATAAGTGTTTAGCACAATGATATCTTTGGAACACTTGCAAGAGCTAAGCTGCCATTAATAAAGTACCAAAATACACACAAGCATCTTGAAATCTGTCCTCCTGCATTTAAACACAAGATAGCACAGTCTTTAATTACATAAGATGGATGGCATTCAAGAGATAAAAAGAAACACTGAATTGCTGTCTTATCTTTATTGTTCAGATGCATGTGTCCTATTGTATTTGCTATACAGCATTAAAAAAATCCTTCAGTGGAAATGGAATCGGGTACCCCCTTCACTGCATTACTTGATTTCTGAAGGCCCTGAACTTCCTCTCACTCTCCACTGGCTTGCCCTCTGGTAAAACTGAGAAATTCAAAGCAGGTGCTTGAGAAATGCCCAGTGAAGAAACAGATGAGCCAGAATTAAAACACATAATCACTTCTCTGAGTTTTGTGACATCACTTCAATTGTTGAGAAACATATAAGGAAACACAAACACACTTGTTGCAGACTTATAGTCAGTTCCCCTGAAAAATTCAAGTGCTTAAAAGGTTTAGGAATGCTAGAAAAGCTGGGCAACTAAATATCTGAGTGTCGGTATGCTATGAGTACTCAGCACATGGGAAATGGAGCAGTGATATTTTGTACTGAAGAACAGAAAGAACTGATGAGCTGACAGAAAAGATGTGAAAAGCCTAATTTAATTTATTTGCAGAGGACCATCTAGGAACTATTAGGTGGAACTGACAGAAGCAATTTTCTGCATTGCTTTTCCTGTTGCATTTACTCAATTCACTACCAACCCTCACCACCTAAAATGAGATGCTACAGTCAATAGCCTTATTCACCTTATAATTCAGATTCACCCAATAACCAATAGCTTTACAAGACTGAAATGTGTTAGAAAGTGTTTCTGCAAAGCTCTCATTATGTCTCCTTAGCAAAAATAAAGTTGCCCTTGCAGAATACATCCCTGTACTACCTAGATTTTGAGTGGTTAATTTTACAGAAAAAAAACATTTTATATATATACATAATCTGTGTGACACATATTTTAGATTTTTATATATACTTATGCTTGTATATTATAAATGCAATTTATCTTTTTACATAGAAGAGTCAGTGTCTACTACCTAGAATACAGCAAATAATGGAAAAACAGTCCATGGATACTGAGCAGAAGACCGGCTCTAGTATGAGCTGGACCTAAGTGCTCCAGCTCAGGATCAGTCCTGCCAGACCCAAGCTGAGTAGAGGGATTCAGACCAGACTTCTAAGTATCAGATTCCCCAAGTACCAAGGCGATGATGAACTGTGTGTCTTCATTCAGAGTCCTAAGGGCCTTCACACTTTCCAGTTTTGAGTTCTGGCAACACTTTATGGAAAATCTAGATCTTGCCTAAATCAAACTCTACAAGCTCTGAAGCTGAAGCTAGCTCTGCACCCTTTACCTCTCAACACTGCCAGAATTTCCGGCCTCAGTATCCTGGGCAATTTCTTTTCTGATGAAAAGAACAGGGGAGATCCATGGCTCAATACTTTCCTTACTGCAGCTGCTGATCTCACTGGAGGCAATTTCTGCCTGCATCTGGAGACTCCACCTGATACTCAGAGCTTTGAGCAGCCAGATGTTGGACACCCTCACTCAGGTGCTGTGCAGCACACCAGGCCCACCAAGGGAAGGGCAGTTTCTCAGATGTGGGGGAATTATATGATTCTAATGAAATCTGAAAGGAAGAAGATAATCTCTTTTTCACCCTGTTGAATTTCAGTGGCCCAAGAGAAAGGAAAAAACAAATAAACAAAAAAAGAGAGCCACCTTGCAATGTCCAAGCAGCAATGCAGAACCTTCCATACAACCACAAAAATTAAACATGGGAATTTACAAATCCTTCCTCCAGTAGGATCTAACTTACTCACAAATACCTGTAGCAGAGCAAAAGAGGCTGAAACCCCACCACCCATACTGAAGTCCTGAATCCAGGCTGCTGCTCCCATCACAGGATCTGTGAGAGAGCAGCTCAGCTCACAGTGGGAGCTGGGCAGAAGTTTTGCCTTTTGCTGCAGCCCACCTGCCCCTGCCTGTTCCCTTAGCAATGGAAAAGTGGCACAGTTCTGCTCATTTCTGGAGCAGGAAAATCCAATTTTCTCAGTATGGTTCAAAACCTTTGAGCAGCACTGATCTTTCCTAATGAAAAGCATGAGGGCCACCTGAAAATAAGAACTGCTGCTACTTTTGTCAGTATCAAAGAGCACAGTACGTATTCTGGAGCAAATATAGCAGAGCCTGTAAGAAACACTCTCAAAAATGTAGCAGGGGAGGGCTTGACTTTTTAAGACCTCAGGAACAAATTTTTGCAAGACCAATTACACGTGTTTGCAGAACACGATTAAAGAACAAGGCACTTCACCCTGTTTAAATGATCTCATTATCTTTAGCTCCAATATGACAGATACTGAGCAGCAGTGACTCTTGAAGAGGTAGCAGGACTGCAGTCATTTACAGCCCTATGAAAGGCACCAGTACAGAGTCAAATGCCATCATATCTAGGGTTTCCACTACTGGCAAGGTAGTCATTGCCCCATAAAGACAATCAGAATGTGCTTGCCAGTTCTAGATAAATTCAGTGCTAAAACTCACCCCATTACCCATCTTTAATGAACACCTGGGACCAATAACCCACAGTAAATCCTTCAGTTTTCCTGAGGATGGACACCACAGCCACATGAAATCAATAAATACACAAACATCAGATGTTTTATGTGGCCCAGTGATACACTACTGACCACACAGCCTTATATGTCACACAGCAATAAATATTTCTATATTTTATCTTAACTCAAACGGCATACAGATCATCCACATTTCTGTTTAGATTACTACGTACACTTTGAATAAAAGCTTAGAACATTTAGCAAGTGTCAAGGTGATTGGTATGAGAATGATCTTCAGAGACTTTTTCCTCACAGCTTTTCCACCTTCAATCCCACCCAAAAAAACATGGGCAGTACCTAACTTCTTTTACAAGGTACTTCTCAGATTTCTGGTTAGAACTGTCATTGGATAAAGAGAAAAACAAAGATGATGTGCAGTGAAAATATAATAAAAATGAAGATTGAAACAGCAAGAATTTAAAAACAAAATCCCCAAACATGCCAAGGCTAATAAACTGATCTGATTCCTTTAAACAGTGGTAGAGATTGCCCAGTTCCCCTACACTCTGTGCATGTGTGAGTTGTAGTAGTCAGTAGAGAAAAAAGTACCAACAGGTTCCTGTTTTCCAATTTCACATTCTGGAAGTGGTGTCTCTTTTCTAAGATTTTTTTCCTGAGTTTCATATCAGACCCAAATATTTTCAACCAAATCATTCTGTGTAATAAAAACAAACCAAGATAATACCATGTACTCTGAAAGACTTTTTTTATAACAAGTTTAAGTCCTGTTGAAGTTTTTGGAAAGATGCATGATTACAGCTTTATATGATAAAACCAAGAACCACTGAAATACAAAAGGTATTTCAGGATAACGATTACTAATAATCAAAAGGAGTCTCCAGTACTAAATCTCCTTTATTACCTTCTACCTCCAGTACTAACTCTCCTTTATTGCCTTCTACACACAGGGCATCTCTCTCTTTTTTTTTTAAATGCATTTCTGTCAGTTTTGATAGTATTTAAAAAAGGAAATTAATTTAAGGGATAAAGATAGTAGTGTTGAAAATGATGCAAATAATATCAAAAATCAATAAAAAATAACTGTTCTTCAATTTAGACTTACAAAAAATTTGTGGTATAAATCCTGCCAAAATACACAGCAAAATAATTATGGGTAATATGAAATAAAGTACCAGAAATGACAGTTAAATCTATTAGGTTATTTACAAACTCACCCTAAATATAACTCAATATCCTTTTGTAATGTAACTTGCAAACTTTGATTGCCTTCAGTACAATCCGTCATAACTTGAACAAGCAGTTTCCTCATCTAGAGGAAGAACATATTCCAAGTGTAACTATCAAGAATTGTTCTAATCCCTTTCCCGTAATTACTTGGATATTTAATGCAGAATCCTAGATAGTTAAAACTCACATCAGCTATGGAGGATAAGAAAAGGCACCGAGTGCTCCCCAGCCTGATTCTGAGCCTCTCAAACACCAGGATGAGAAGAAGCAATACCACAGAATTTTCAAGGAGAAAACCATCTTAAACCTTTCCTGAAGTTACCAATTCTTGAACTAAAGCAGCAGGAAAAAAAAAAATTTATATATATACACACATACTTCTGAAGCTATTACTAGCTTAAGACACTCAGACAGAGGAGACATCTCACTTTTACCAAACTCCTATTCTTTGTATTTTAGTAGCTTTAAAAACTTCAGCTATTAGGGGGTCACTGTGCAGAATTATGTTTCCATAGACTCCTGCAAATAGACACCAATAAAGACATGGCAATACCTGTATACATGCATAAATGTGTCAGAGAGATACTTAAATCTAAACAAAGGTAGGTTTCTGCAAAGTTGGAGCACTTTTCCCTCTAATGGAAATTATTACAGCTTCTCAGGCAAAACCACACAGAACAGCTGTAAAACTCCCATGATTCTGCTGCAAACAAGTCATTCCAGTTTACTAACTAATTGCATTTAACATTCAGTTTTGTAAGCTATATTGTGTAGTGATTTAATTTCTTAAGCAATAACTCCCAACTAAAAAAATAGTCTTAAAATAATTTTTATAAATGAGTAGATGTTAAAGAGTTTATTGGAAGTCCCACTGCAATTAGGTGGCTGAGTCATGAATCAGTTTGCTATAAAGAACAGTGCATGGCCTAATTGCAGGACTGGGATCTAACATTTTCTTCTAGGCTTTGACATGAACTCCTTACATAGCCTTTGGGAAAAAAAAAACCTCTTTAGATGGATAGATTGAGGTATATAAAGTCATGATAATTGTACTTACTCATAGGACAGCAAATTAAATAATAATTGCAAAACTACTTGGGAGGATAATATTAGAATAATAAATAACACCACACCATATCACTTTTGAAAAAGCTTCAGAAACTTTGTTCTTGTACACGAAACTTTCTGGAAATAATGCCCTCAGTTTAAATAAAATACTTTAAAGCCAATTCAGTTCTGTGGGTGTTAGAGCTGGCTTCACTTGCCAATTTGGCTCACCATTGATGCTGTGCTTGTAAGAAATTAAGAGAAAATAGTTCCAAGCAAAAGCCCAAGAAACAACAACCAACCACAGCATGCAGAAGCACTATAAATATCTGCTTCCCAACTCTCACAATAAGCACTTTTCAACGAAAGCACTTGCACACATTATTGCTAGGCAGCTTACAGCTGAGACCTTCCAAGGGACTGGAACCACGGATTGCACAACCCAACACACACACTTAAAGGCCATGCAGTAAACCTGCATTCCCTGCTGCAACAGGATGATGCACATCACCTCTGTATGAAGGACACCAAAGATCTTTACAGGTCATTTCCATTCACTTCAGAGAAAAATTCCTATCTACAGAGGATTTTCTGCAACTAAGATTCCGTAGGAGAACTAGAATAACAATAAACTCCTTCCATGTTTTCAGCCTGCTTCTGCAAGTCACTATAGATAGAGCCTACTTTTAGCTGTCCCTCTTGTTTTTTAAGATAAAATGTCAAGAGCATCTGAAATTTCAAAGGTCTATCAACATGTCTAAGGCTTCACTAGTCACTAAAGTAAGTCCCAAAAAATATCCGTGATCATTAAGATGTTAGGGAGACATTTTCTCATTAAGTTTGCAGAACTCCATGAATGTTTAAACTATGTCCCATGACACTGTTTGCTCCCTGCAAAGTAAGGCTGTGGCACAGGTGAAGAAAATCAGCTTTCTGAGTGCTGGGGATGAAAAGGAGACAATGACACAAGTAGCTTCAGTTCTCATCTACTGCCATTTCAGAAGCTCTAAAGTCTTCACAAACAAGAGCTTATTTTCACCTTAAAAAGGACACTTCTCCGTAGTATCTATCATTAAAATTCATAGCTAACACTGAAGTCTATTATCAAGACTGAAAAGACTCTAAGGGATATATAAAATCTACCTTCTTAGCAGCAGGTTTGCTGGGAGCATATCCAAACAAGATTTTAATCCTCGAGTTCCCTCTCTATGCCAATCAAAATCCTCATCTTCACAACTGAGCATCAACATCATCTTGCTGAAATCCTGAAATGCATGGCACATTTAGCAACTCAGAAACACTGGAATTTTCAAATGGGAATTTTCTGTTCCTTGGTTTAGCTTAAGAAGCAATAACCACAAGTAAATACAAAGCAAATGTTGTACCTGGCTGTTTCCAATGTGACTAATGCCCTTGTTTCTAACAGCAACAAGAAAATCAGAATGTCCTACAAATCTGAGATTCTCACAGCTGCACCAATTTCATCTAGCTCCTGTTTCCCTACTCAGTTCATACTGAAAGAAGTCTAATTGTCAAGAAAACTATTAACATATTATGAGTCATGTTATAGTTGCTTAAATACAAAAAAGTTATTGCTCAAAAAAATTTCCTAGCACCTAATTTTTTTTAAAATTACTGCTACTAGCTGTAGGAATAGCCCAACATCCTGAATATTAGGCCTCACATTTCAATATTTAAGCTTTGCATCCATAATTGAAAATTATTCTAATAATAATATTAGTTTTCTTACCTTGAATATTTTAAGCCATATCCATGCTAATATACTACTGTTTATTCCAACACAATGAGCATGACTGGATAGGTCAAGTATCTACCAAATGTGCAACATATAGAAGATTCTAAAATTAAAGAAACTACCATCTATCTTTTATTTGTATACTGAAGTCTCAAAAAAATACATTTCTTTTAAATGACAACTTTTTTCAGACATAACCACTTATAATTAAACTTTATCCTCAATGTCTTAGAGCAAAAGCATTAAGTATCAAGCAAGAGGAATGCTGACATGTGATTTAAGAGATGTGGGTTCAGTTTCACACCCTGTTACAGACCACCTGTGCAATTTCTAGCAAGTCCCTTGAACTCTGTACCTCTGCTCTCCATCTGAAGAAAAGAGTTGTCAGCTTTAACCTCTGTTGCCTATGGCACATAAACACTTCTGAGGTCTTCCATCCTTAGTGATGGAGGCAATCTGAACATCTTGAAGCATGCAGCAGCAGTTTTGCTTGCTCTTCAACTGAAAAAGCACCCTGCATCCCAGCTATTCTCAGCAGTGAGCTATGGAACACCACAAAATTTCAAGATTTCTTTACAAGTATCAGGAACATTAGGGCAGACTCTGTGCCAACATCAAACCTGTCAGCAGCAAGGATAAAGCTGGTGGATTAGGTGTGCCTTGAAGCATGAACACCAGCTTTGGGGTCAAAGTCAAGGTTATTATCCCACTTCAACACCACCAACTTGAGCAGAAACTGCAAAGGCTCACAATACCTTTAAACATACGCTGACATTGAGGGATTTCTCCTCCTCCTTGCTCCTCTGTACAAAACTCTACCAGGTCACAAAACCTGCCTGTTCTGGTGATCTGGGACTGAATAGGGGTCTTTACAAAGGCAGTGAAAAATGCAGATATCTCTTAAAAGCAATGTGAGCCTTTTGCACATCATACAAATCTATGGATTCCAATTGCTCTACAGTTTAGTTATTACACTGCTGTGTTCAAACAACAGTGATCCTAAAATGCATTACTATTTATCTATCAATACATACTTTGTCACAAGAAATTTCTCTCAGAAGCATATCTTGATGTGCAAATGTTTAGATAAACTACTGTAATATTTTAAAATATACTGTAAACTTCCTGTACAAGCAAACACTGATAAAGGTGAGGGAGGAGAAAGAAAGGCACCAAAGAGATTTGTACCAATTCAGATATATCTAAGTTTATGCCAGGAGCTCAGCTAAAAAAAAAACAAAATCTTTGCAACAAAATACTGTTAATAATCCTCCTGAAAAAGCTGAAACAGCATCCAGACTTTGTATAAAGTGCAGAGTGGGTAAAGCAATTTATGAACACAATGGCAGGTCTAGTTTCTTACAGAGTCTATCAATGCTGCTATCTAAAGCTCTAGTTTCTCCTTCTGCCTACAACTTTTCCCCTCACCATTCTCCAGTCCATAAATAGCATTAAGCATGTGCCAGTTTCTTCCATATAGCAGCGACAGTGTGTCTTTCCCACCAACAATTCTGACAGAACTTAACCATTATTTAGATTTCTAATTTATTCCAGATGTTGATCTGGGCAGGAAGGGACCTTGGGAAGTTTCCAGTCCAACCCCCTGCTCAGAGCAAGGTCAGCCAGGAAATCTCAACCAGCTTCTTCAGGGCCATGCACAGCTCAGTCCTGAAAACTTCCAAGGACAGGCTTTCCATGATCTCTCTGGGAATTTGTCCTAATGTTTAATTTAGTTTAACTGTGCTGCAGAATTCAAAACTTACTGGCAGGTAATGGAGGAAGATAAGACAAGCGGACAACTGAGTTGCATAATGCTTGTTTACATAGAAAATGGGTTCAGAAACAAATGCCAAAGTTACATAAATATTTATAGCTATTCATTTATGTAGAGGAAGTGATAATCATACTTACAGGCCTCGAGATAGACGTACATCTTAGAATTTTGAAAGCAAAATGAACTAACCAGATTTTGCAGAATTAACTAAAGCTCAAGCATAAGTTAATGACAACTTCAAACTCTTTACCCTTGTTTATTTAAACTATAAAATTGAAACTTTTTAGTGGATACATAAAGTAAAAATAGCAAAAAGTAGTGAAATTGATATGCATTTTAAAAGGGCCAGAAGACTATAGTGCTCTAAAGTATTAGTTCACTCTTCAAAGCCAACATACTCTTATATTACTTTAACCAATTTATAATCACTGATAAAAATTTCACTGCAAAACTTGTTTAAACTATTCTAATGAGATTTTCTCTAGCTCATTAAAATTACACTTTTACAGTCTTCAAGAATAGACCTAACAATTAATTCAAAACCTTCTCAGTAGCATCACCCACTTCCAAAGGATTAGAGTTCAGCAACAATCATGTTGTCCTGTCCAGTCAGAACCACAGGCAAAGAAACAGTTTCTCTTCCATTTAGAGGTAAGAACCTTTTACTCCAAAAAAGGTAAGAACCTTTTACTCAAAAAAAAAAACTTTTACTGTGCTCCTGACTTTTGGCATTACCCAGATCTGGCCCCTGAAATGCAAACCTTGCTCACAAAACTGACCTCTGATAATTTGACTGCCACAGTCTAGTCTGCAGAATCAAGCATTACATACTGATACAAACTGCAGTTCCACAGAGGCTTTTATTTATTTGCTTTTTAAAGAATTTGACTGTTTGCAATGAACCTAGCTGCAGGTCACTAAAACTCAGAAAGTAAAACAAAAATAACAGGGCTAATTTGCAAACAACCTGGCCTGAACTTCTGCTCTTTCATCAGTCCCTAAGTAGAAGCTAAGGCAGGTAGATACTGGAGTTTTAATGATACTGCATAGCCTGAAAAGAATTTGTGTGTCTAGTTCAAAGCAGAGACTTTTGTTGCCCTAGAAACTAAAGAAGAATACAGCTTAATGTCCTTCAGGCTAATAAAAATATCCTACAATGCACATAAAAAAAACTTAGCAAAAAATGCTCTGTTGAGACAGATCTTCCTCACAATGGTACAATTAGGGTGGAACTCTGGATACTTTTCAGAAGATGGACTACTTTACAGAAACTCTAAGCAAGTGACCACACTGATACAGTGAAAAAAATTCAGGACAAAACAGTATAAAATGCATTTTTTCTTTTATTACAGAAATACTATTCTTATTTCAGTTCTTTTTGACCAAAGTCAAACCCTCCTCTACCAAGTAAAAATCCAAGGCCTTGACGAGTATGATGGGCAGATGCTCTGAAAGCCTCTTCACTACTGCCAAGTTTCTACTAAAACATTTTATTTTCTACTTGGTAAGCAAAACCATTCTGCCATGACTTCAGAAAGTTGGTGGCCCTTACCTTACAGAACAACTTATCAAATTACCATATGCCTACTATAAATAATTGGAATGTTAGACAAAACAGAGCACCAAGAAGGTTTTATTCTCCACAGGTTTAAGAAGGTAGCTCCATCTTCAACACCTCAACTTTCTATCTCCAGAAATTGTATCCAAAAAATGTATACAATCTTGTTAAATGAAACTGTTTCCATATCTAAAGATGAACAGACCAAAATAAGAGCTTCAGAAGTGCCAGGATTTTTTGATTGTTACTCGTTTGTTCTTATTAAAATAAAATCCTGGTTCATCTTCAAATACAAGATACTGCCTCCCAACATACTACCTTTAAATGGAATAAAGATAAATATAGAGAACAATTTCTTGATAACTTCCCTATTGTCTTGAGCATAAACTTCAGAAATAATTTTCGTAGGAGATTTTTTCATTCTTTCTACAATACGATGGGTACCAATTAAAGAAAAACAACAGACTACTTCATTCTGAATCAGTGTTGTGAATATAATCCATTTGAATATCCAGACACTTCCTAGTAAGAACTTGTTTGTAAGATGACATTAAATATAAAACAGTGAAATCTAAAAATTTTACTTTTTCTCACATACACAGGTGTGTGCATGAATATCTCAAATCTAATATTTGATTAACTATCAAAATGAAGCCATCTAGAATGAGGAACTCAGATATAGTCATCATCTCAGATGTCAAGCTATTTATATTTTAACTACTGTATAAACGTTTATTTCCTTGTGTCTACTCTAGGTTATAAAAAGCTCCTCTTTCCCAGAAGAGTTTTACTAACCTGTCTGACAGCCATTTCATTGTCCATGAAGACACTCTGTGGCAGCCAGTCAGGCCTGCAGACTATTTTATCTCGTACCTGTTAACCCTACCAGCAAGGCTGGCCCCTGGGGCTGCACCACCACCACGCTGGCACCTCTGGGGACGTGTGCACCTCGGCTGTGCCCAGGCTGTGTCAGCAGTGCTGGGGTCACAGCCCAGGGCTCTGGCTGCCAGCATCCCTTGGGCAGCAGCTCCGCGCTGGCGCTCTGCCGTGGCCGTGTGCCGGCCATCCGCCGTCACCCAGAGACGGGGAGGGCACAAAGGGTAACCCATGCACAAGTGTGTGACACAGGGAAACAGAACAAAATCAGTGCATATGTTTCTTACTGACACAATTTTGTTTTCAGAGGGAAACACAAACAAGCCAGGCAAATCTAAGAAATTTCTTTAAAATGCTGTGAATTCCCGCATGGATACCAATTTTCATATTGCTCAAATTAGGTATGAGACAAACAGCGTGGCTTTACACTGGTTTAAACAAATTTGTTCAGAAGCAATTTGGTGAAATAATTTTCACATGTAGACAAAGCCTATTTTAATTTTTTTAAACAGAAGATGACTGCAGAACCTGATAGAATCCATTCATTACTTTTTTCCTTTTATCCTGAGTCCTGACCCCAGATGGCTAAAAGACTGAAAACCTCTTGTGTACATATATGCATATATTTGTGTGTATGTTTTACATACATTTTAACTGTCTCTTTCTGAGCAAACTTAATTTTAAAAAAGCCCATGTTCTTCATTTTACTCCAAGAAACAAAATATTACTCCAATATTTACATGTCTATTTGACATATTTTAGGTACAGAAAGGATGGTAATTTGTATACTTAACCCTCTAAAGTAACAGTAAGAAAATACTAGAAAAATATTGAAATATTTGAAAAAGAAGGTTTTCTTTTAAGAAAGAGATTATGTTTAAAGGTACTGTACACACACCCCCGTGTCCATTACACCTTCTTCACTGAATCACTAATTGGTAACTAGAATTTCCTGAAAATAGTTCATTAATTATTTTTTCCACATTAAGTTGTCCTATTCAGAAAGGCCATTCCAATTAATCTGAAGGTGTGTGCAGAGGTGTGAAGCCTAGACTGTTCCCAGTCCTTTTAATCTAACCACATTTCTTGCTGACAGACAAAGTCTTTCAAAGCAAGCGTTTTGATCATTTCTTGGAGGAGAATGTAAACTTCAATTACCAGACCAATTATCCCAGCTAGGAAGGGAATACAATTGCTTAATTTTAGAGTAATGATGGACTTTCAAGGTGTGCCTTCTCAGCTTTCATCCAAGGCTGAGCTCACCATTGTCCCTCTCTGGCAGATGAAGCTACCACAGTGGCAGTCACTATTTCTGACTAAAAAACCATCTGGAGGAGAATTCAACATTCCCCCAGTTATGTGATTTCACACCTTTAGGTTATTTGTTTTCTTTTTTGAATAGACTAATTTAAAAAATGATGCTTTTCTCTTTATTTTTTTACCAAATATAGTTTGTGAGAAAAAAAAATAGAAAAGGCAATATCCTGCAATAAATTGTAGCAGTTATATTGAGTGACTAAATTCTTGAGAAGCCATGGAAATAAAATATTTTCTTTTTTCAAAAATCATACTTCTTCCCTCTGTAGAGCCTACAATGCAGCAAATCTTTCCAGAGGTGAAAACTTTGTAAACACAGGGTTGTTTTTTTTCTCCAATGTGTTCCTGTCAAGCCTAGGGACATATTAGTAAGTCTTGCAATTCATAGTACCTGCCTTCTCTCTTCCTTAAGTTCCAGAGCAATTTGGCCATTTTAAGTTCAAGTACTCCAATGGTAGTTTTCAGTATATGTTGTTTTCCTTTCCACAAGGGAAAGGCAGGTAAACCTGAATTGCATGGATTTGTTCAAAGAGTTACTAAAGTACCTAAGATGAAGCAGTCTGGATAAACCACCTTTCCACCATCACGTTACCATTATGTTTATCTTCAGCTTCTTGTGATGTAATTTTTAGAGATACAGGCCCTTTGAGCACACCTCCTACAGTTTAGTCTTGTGATGGAAGGTTCACATCATCTGCAAGTGTCTGTCACATCCTTCCCTTGAGAAAGGGCCCTGCTTCCCATTAAATGTTCACATGTCCTGTCTACAAACCATCACTGCAGCCCAGTAGTTGAGCTCTTGGCAATTACAAGTGTAACAAACAGTGTGAATCAAAAAGATGAAAGGAACAGTAGCTCCAGTCCATCAGGAGACAGTCCAAGGACTGCATTTGCTCCTTGTGGCTCCTGAAAACCACCTTCACACAGGTGAGGAGCAAGCCTTCCAATTACATGGTCAGTGCAGAATCTGGGGCAAAAGGCCTGGTGGCAGCAGGACCATTCCACAATGTAAAAACTGGAACTTTACAGAGTGGTAATAGGAACAGCATTCCTTGCCAACCATTGTTAACAGACTCATCTGACAGGTAGCAAGTATCTGATTTTGGTTGCTAAGAGATCTGGTTAGAAGAGAGCATGAGAAATAAAAGAGTTACAAGAAGTTTGTCTACAAACTGCTAGATAGTAAAACAGACTCAGAAATCTGCAACAACAATATAAGAAGACAGTGATACTTTGTTAAGTAACAGAGCTTACAAAATCCCAGATGGGACAAATACATCGTGTATGGTACCAGACTAAAGGTGAGACCATTAGATAAAAACCCATTCATTCAGCCCAGGCAAAATTATCAGTTGATCCATTTTGTTATCTTTAAAGGCAGCAGAGGACTCTTGAATCCCACTCCCATCAAAACATAGCCACACAAAGCAGGCAGCCTGGCTTCTCCCCAGTTTTAATGAATTCTGGGAAATTTGGATTGAGTGAAATTCTAGAATGCATCATCATGCTTAAATTTTCTAGAACATCAAGGACCAAGGAGCACAAGGCTATTGATTCCCTCACACGGCTAACTAACCAAATACTGGAGAAACAGATGGCATGAAAGGAGACTGCTGAGCATCTCCAGCTTCTGATGTTAAGTGAGGCTGCAGACACCCAAACTAAGAGACAGACAGAAGAGATACCTAGTGAAGGCAAACTAATCAAGTTTCTTCCTGTTTGATACTTAACATTAAAACTCTATGGACTCTTGACAGGCTATCCTGATATCATCATCTTCTCCAGTTTCTTTCTAGAAAAGAGTCTATCACCCCTCAGACAAATGATTTGTATAAGGATAGACACCTAAGAAGATTCTACTCAAAATAAAATTTTATAATCAGCAATATAATAAAAGCTGTGCATAGAACTCCTTCTAGAGAAGGGAAGCATCTGAAGCACAAGACTTGTTTATCCTATGCTGTGGATGATTTGATCATCGAGCCTCTGGCCTACTCCATATTCTATACTAAAAACGTCATACAAAGGCATTCAGAAACTCACTGCTCAATGCATACAGAATGAAACTGATGTGAAAAAGGAGGTAGAGAGATTTACTCATTCTGATGGCAAATATTTCTGGGTATGAAAGCAAAACTGATGTAGATAAATATACTGGGACTCCAGAAGAGTTTAGAGGCCCATGACCAGGAGACTGCTCCCCAATAAATTTCTTGAAAAGCTGCACCCATCCAAAGTTTTTGTCAAAACAAGGTATCTGTCTGAAGGCCTAGAGCTGAGCTCAGCTGAGCCACATACTGGAACCAAAACAGGGTCACACACCTAAGGTCTCTGCAGACTCATGCAAGCAGCCAAGTCCCTCAAGAGGCCTAATTCACTAAACATTGCTTACTGAGGCTACTAACACAACAATAGTAAGATATGCAACAAATCCACAACAGCTATCACTTCCACAGAAAACCTTGGGAATAAAAGCAAGTGGTGTCAATGGTGTTTCTCACATTTAACATAGTACAACGATTACAACCCTGATCAATGAGGTGACAGACCTGCACTACACACCTCCTTTAGACACAGGAGTTTCACATCTGCTTTTCCCAGAAGACTGTTCTAACCACTCAACTGCAAGAGAGGTTCAGAATATATTCTTCAATGTTTTTGTTGAAGACATACCACTATGAAGGTAAGTACAAACAAAAGAAGGCAAATTCACAAATCCCAAGGGAACAACAGAAAAAGATCGGATATACAAGATAAAGAAAGGTAGCAGGACTGGTACCCAGTGATTTCTCAGGACTGCTTATTCTCTTCAGGGAAGTCACTGCAAAAATGCAAAATTGATATCCCATATAGTTAATGATCACCAGAAGACTCCCCTAGTCAGGGTGACCATAATATTTCAGGAAAGGTCAGCTGCTGCTTCATGATGACATACTGACTTCCATTTCTCTCCCATTCTTTTAAAGTGTTTTGACGCGTGGCCAAGCCTGTTTCTCAAGAGAAAAGATTCTGCATATATGATTTGGTAGTTTGAGTGGTTTGCTGCAACAGTATTATAAACCTTAGAATACAGCAGATTCCTAAGGAAATGACCCAAAATAGCTTAGTGGTTTTTTCCTGTAAGGGCCAGGTCTCATTTATTTCTAAATGAAAGGCATAAAAAGAGAAGGTTGGCATCAGGGAAAAATATTTTTAAAAAGGCATCTGTTCCAGAGCACTGCATGTTCACAAGACTGATGCCAGGAGTGCCTGCTTGCATCCTGCACATTTGGTGCAATAACAAAACCAACCTCTCCTACTTTCAAAGCTTCCATGCATCCTGAGGAGCTCATCTGCTACAGAATCCAAGCAGATTGAACAGATTTAAGTGCTACCACACTGACAACCACGACTCCCCTCCCTCCAAACCTAAAACCACACCCAAAGGAAAGCAATGGGAGAACTCACTCCACATTTTCACTTGGACTTTGACAGTGGACTGCAGCAGCCTCAACCCAGCAGAAGGTGACTCATTCTTCTCTCTTCCAGGCATTGCAGGGAGTGACATGCATGTCAGCTACCAAGAATCTAACTGTATCTGAGACTGTTATAACAGAGCAGATGCCTTCTTTAAGCACTGAGATGGAGAGCCTGGATTTAACTGGAGACTAAAAAACACTCAGATCAGTTTAGGTTTTTTTTGCTTTGTGGGGTTAGAGGGGTATAAAAGGCATCTGATAAAGTCCTCCAGAAGAAATAGTTCAACATGACCATCTTCTGCCCTCCAAATTATAAAAAAAACCCCAACCTGAATTCCTGAAGCTAAAAAAAACCCCACAAATAAACCACAAAATACCACTGTGTGACAGGCCTTCAGCAGAATTATTTCAGCAGAAGAGGGACAAATTCTGAACCTGGTGATACTAGGAAAACCTATTAATACATCAAGTTCTTTTGGCACTGGAAAGTAATCCACAGACTGAAAACATACCTTCCTAAAAACATGCATTTACAAACAGCAGTATACAAATTAGGACTGATGTCATAGTTCAAAAAAATACACTTGTTCAGCATTTTGCATCATTAAATACAGAGGTGGGTGAAAAAAAAAAACCCACCAGATTTTTTTTCCCACTCATTTATAAATTCTGGGGGAAAATGGTATAAGTCCTCAACATTTTATATTCATTGTTTAGTTCTAACAAAACCAAGGAGTTTCTAAAATTTATACATTAAATTAAAAACATAGTAAGGACATTTCAAAAGAAAAAGAATTCTTGAGGAGAGAATTTATGCATTTATATATTGGTCTTATAAAGTTCAGAGCTTTTTGAAAAGACAGAAGCATTCCAATTACTTTATAAAATGTTTCAAGTAAGATTTTGTACAGCAGTTTGAAAGATGCTACAGCAGTCCTGGAAACTGCAACCAGATCTAACGAGGTAAAGTAGGTTGATCAGTCCTGGCTTACACTCTTTACTGTAAAATATATTAGGGGTAAGAGGGCAAACAATTCAAACATTCTCCTCTGAAAACTTGCTCATAATTCAGCAGACATGCTTATAGGCTTGTGGTGACCTATTTGGCTGTTTCTTGAAAGCATCCTTTCTTGCAATTAATCAGAAATCCAGGATCAAAGCTCTTCTTCACAACATTCAGAGCACTTAAGTTCAGTGCCTTATCCAATTCATTTCCAGTTCAAATTAAATTGCAGTTGAGTTGAAACTCGCATGGGAATCTCAAACACTATTAATCTTTTAGTTAAGGTGGCTACCTGTTAACAAGAACAATAATGGAAGTCCCCAAACCATTCTTTAAAGCGAGAACTGTATTTTATTTTACCACGGACCACTACCCTATTAGATCCTAATATTTAAAAAATGCTTTATTGTCTTCCTCATTACCATGACTTTTGCAGAAGACAATATTTTAAAAATTGTTACAGCTCCATCTACAAGACACAAGTGATATTTCAAAACAAACCAATCAATCCTAAAAACATTCCTTCTGTTTGTCCTTCACCTGATCTTTCACCCAGTCTAGGGCTAACCAAGACAATAACTAAAATATTGTCACCATTGCATTTTTAAAGAGTACAGCACCCAAATGTACTGAGCGAGCCCTATGACATTAATGTTGATAAAGGATAACATGCCCACAACACACCTTTAATTCTCTTGTCTAGACTAGGATTTAAGACAACACAGCTGCCAAAATGCACCCAACCCCTTGATACAGAAAGTGCTCAAGTTGCACTCATCATTGTAAACTGCACCTAGACTGTAGTGTTTGCCTTAGTGCAGCAAAAACTGAATACCAGTCCTGGATTGGAAACCTCTGGAAAACAAACCCAGAACAGAACAAAACAAACCCAAACCCCCCAAAAAGAGCAGAAGCAAGCTAATGAATAAGAGAGCCCATAGAAGCAGATAGCTACAGTTCTTGTTACCTTAAAAATTTTTCAACAGAAATCTTTATACAAGTCACTACGTGCCAGGATAATTTAGCACTGCAGTTCTGATTGCTTCCCTATTCTCTCTCAAAACGTTATCATCACACACCACCTACACCATTTACACGGAGGAAAAAAAATTGTTTGAGCAACACTTGTAATGCTCCAGAAATTAAATAACCAGTCACTCCAGGGCTTTTTTAGGTACAAGAAATAAAAATCTGATATTCAATTATTAAAAAGAAAACTAGAAATAAAATTTAATGGAAGGATTTGATGATTTTTTTTGGGAGATCCACCCACTCAGACATTTCACATTTTAATTAAAAAACTTCCAACAGCCAAAGAATGTCTATTTTTGAAATTCTGGTCTACAAAGTATGCCTGATAACATAGGAGCTTGAACTAAACATAATGTCACCCATATTGCTTCACGTTTGACCAAAGAATGAAGCTTATTTCTATCCACACACTACCTAACTGAATAAATATTTTGAAAGAAAATATTAAACTTACTGACAACTATGTTGGCTATAAAAAAAACAGTGTTTAAAGAATTACTGTCCTCCCAGTAAAATAAAAAATTCAAAGACAAAACTAGAAATTCTAATGAGCAATATTTTTTTTAAAAGAAAATTCTCCAAATATTCAAAAATCTTTGTCAAAATAGCCTAATGAAGAGCAAGATGGAAAACATTCAACCCCAAGCATTAATGCTATATTACTGAACTAAGTTAGGAAAGCAAAGTCATGAAAATATTTGGTCTTTAACACATTAAATGACATTTTTACAACACAGACACAATCAAGCAATATTGCACAACCAAAAACAAATTTTAAAAGTCTTGCCACATACTGTTCTACTATTTGATAACTGTAGCTATCCAAAAATTATCCACACATGTCTACAACAACATAAGCTACAGCAGCAATTAAGACCCAAACCCAGAAGATGATGCTAAGGAACACAGTTATCATTTGAAAAAAAAAAAAAAATCACTATACTCTAAACTAGCACAATCTAAACTAAACACACATACAAAAGGAGCTTGCCTACCTGGCTTTTTCAATAAAAGTCCAAAGAACACCTAAAAAGCAGGAGGGGATAAAAAATATTCATATTCAGTGTTCGGATACGAAAACTATCACATCATTTTACCTTAGAGAGAAAAATAAATAAAACTTGGGAAGGAATACCTATAAAGTTATCTGGACTAGGCTGTGGGCATGGTAGGGAGCAGGGAAACAGCCAAAAAAACCCCAACACATTAGAACACTTTGGTTACAAGCATTGTCTTCAATTTTCACATTTTCCACTGAAAGAAATTCCAAGTAATACGTATATTTCAGATTATCAAGACCATGAGAGTGGGAAAGTGTGAGGGGGAAGAGTCAAGAGACAATGTAATTGTCTGCAAATATGTAATTAAATTCAAAAGTTACTACAGGAAAATATTAAAGGTTACATGTTCTGAAGATGCACGAGCACCTCGAAATATCTGATTTTAAGACTAAGCTAAACAACTTTAAAATAGTCTTCCATAGCTTAAAATTGCACATTGTCAGACATTTTTAGAGGATTGTCTGTATAAGACTTGTAGGAACCTATAATTTTATCTGACAGAATTAGTTCATTAATTTCAAATTAAAACAAAGGTAGATTCACATACACACAAAATTAATCTAAGCTTTATACAATGCTTCTTTTGTCTCTAAAGTTTAAAAAACCTGAGAGTACAAATCTGAGTTATGCTTTTTCTATCACAGACACTTTCTAGACGACAGTCTGTGTATCAGTTCCCCAATAAAACACAAGGCGATGGCCAGACAGCTGAAAGTTCTGATATTGTACACAGAGTCAATTAGGTATGACTGACTACTTCTGCCTACCCCTCCTCTATATCTCTACAGATGCCTGAAGAGTTTATATTTTGTTCTTATAAATCAGTGAGGTTCCCACCTGAGAAGGAGCTATCCATAGGTGTCCCTTAACTGAGAAAGAAGGAAAAGGGAGACCAGTAGAGTTCTTCTATTGTACTTGAATATGTGCAAATGTTTGCTGAGATTTAGAATCTATTAATCTGTTCTTCCAATGAACTCCTAAATTTCATCTCATGGGTGCGCAAGAGTGGCTGGCAGCTTGGCCAAGGGCAGAATGGGGGCCATACTTTTTACCAAAATTGCCATTTTTACCCGAAGATGAGTACTCAAAACAATCCATTACATTAAGATGACTGCAAGAAAAACAACTCTTCCTAAAAAAGACTTAAGGATTTCAGTGTGTGCTTATTTCTGCCATCTCTACACAGCTAGAACATATGAAAATCCCCAGACATTTGTCAAGTACACTTCAGAAGAAACAGGATTTTCCTTATTTCACTTCTACCAAACACTTCAGCGTTTCTACCTGAAAGGTTGAAGCCATGTTTGGGATTGAAAGTGTTATACCAGTGTTTACAAAGAATCCTCTAACTACTTCTTAAAAGTAGAAAAAATGCGTTCTGAAAATAAGGCTGCAACACACACAGAACTTCAAAAACTGAAAAATTTGACCTTGTTTAAAGAGGTCTTATGTTCTCTGAATAAAAACCAAACTTCAATTTCAAAGTATTTGGAAAGCAATATTTTCAACTAAACTTTTGAGCAATTTGTAATTTCAAATATAGTTCTCCAGACTTAATCACCATTAAGTCACTAAATACATCAACTATCATTGACTGAAGATGCTGATTTCACAATTAATAAATTTTAATAATTACATCTCTTGTATGTTTTAATATTACACAGAATCCCTAGACTGAGAGGCAGATTTTCATCCTGATCATAAACCACAGCTACAAAACATTGTCAACTCAAAGACACATTTCTGTGATATTTCATAGCAATATACTTAAATAATTTAGTCTACATTTCCATCCAATCTAAATAAAATAATTTTTCTGGTCTTTTTCTTCTAGAGAAGAAGCATTAGATTAATGAAAAGGAGAGTTTTTTTCACTACTTGGAGTAAAATAGTCCTTTTGAGAAATACTTAAGTATGAATACTTAAGTAGGCTCTGTTAGTCTCTAAAATGTGAATGCAACAGTCCTGTACCTAAAGCACACATCAGACACTAGAGAAATTACTACAAGTGAAGAACTCAGAACTATGAGTTTGCTTTTACTTCTAGGCACTAGTTTTCTGCTTGAATAGAAATAATACTTTCCTCTTTCTTGGGGTTCAACTGAAAAAAACACTATAAAAATGCCTGTAGAACAGATTGAGAAATTACACTATTGAAGGCTAAGCAAGCACCTAGAATTGATACCCAGTGAGTTTTAAACATACCTCCATAATGGAAAAACATTGGCTGTCATATTAAAAATTAAAATTCAGTATTTGGCAAATACCAGCAGATTCTCTTTAGAGAGCTTCCTAATCACACAACAAACACAAAAGTGTTAGAAGATACCCAACTCCTTTTCCCACAAAAATAAAATTAAAATTTGCACTACCTAATCTTCATACTCACTAATTACTTCTAAATCTCGACATCTAACTGGGGTGTACCACTTCCAATCTGTTCTTCTGACAGCTTCTGTTCTTCCTTCACTGCAGACCTTTGTTGGCATGGGCCCACTCATCCAATTTTGCCCTGCTCTCACAAATAGAAGGTTCCTCCAGAAAACAGCTCATTCTGAAACTACGGTGAGTTCAGTCTGCAGCATAAACAACTCTTTGCTGCCAAGCCTAAATCTAAGGAAGAAGGTCCCAGAGCTGCAGCACCCACCAATGCACAGGTGGCATACCTTGTGTATTACCTCACCAGGAGGCAGTAAAGCAGCAGCTGATTCTCTTTGTCCTTCTTGAATACAGAAAATAAGTAGTGTTCAAAGCTACCTTATGCACACTCCACCCTCCTAGCAGTACAAACCTTCAGCCTATGCAAGAATCGAGAAACGAAGCTTAAAGGACCTATTTGGCAAAAGCAGGGTTCAGAAACCAGTTCCAGGTGCCCAAACTGGGATTGGATCAGGGTGTTTCAGATGAAGCATCAGGAGGAAGAATGGCAGCTGTGATTTCGTACCACCATGATCCTTCATCCAGCGCTGGCAGCGCTCTGTGCTGCAGGAAACTCTGGCCCAGAGTACAGCGAGCACCTAAGAAACATCTTCCTCCTCCTCATCCTCTGTCTAGGCAGAGCTGCTGGGGGTGCCCTGTCCACCCAGAACTGGCAGGGCTCCCTTCTCAAGGTAAAGCACCTGGACTCTCTCTTAGAAAGATCTAAACAAAACTCATTTTTTTAATTTGAGAAGAGGAATACTGTTTACATTTAAAACATTTTCTGAAAAAGACTTTTAAATACCTGTTCAAAAGGCATGGAGACATCCTCCACTCTGGATAAAGCTGTGCACCATGACTGAAAGGGATGCAAGGCCTACAGACACTACACAAGGAAGCTCAACTTCACAGTTTTGCCATTAGGGGAGTTCTCTGCAAGCTGGCAGAGCTGGATTTCAGACTAAGCCTATTTATGTGCTAATATTAAATAGCCATTTAAAGAGAACAGAAACTAGAGTGGGAAGAATGATCTCAATCTCTTCTAACCACTAAGCTTCAGAGTTCAGTGAAGGTCCACTTGTTTCCTCTCTTTCATTCATGAACATGTCATTCATTCCTCTAGGATCACTCAGATTCATCAGGTAGGGCAAAGGACTCGCTGAGCTTGGCTGGCCTGGTATGGGCTGGTTAGACCAGGGAAGCAGAAGACTCAAGGCTTTTCTACTTTAGAGAGTGTAATTAAAATTACTCTCTAATTATGTTATAACACTGGGATTCTTTAATCCGAAAATAAAATAGCAAGGACAATATGTAAAATGCACAGATACCTACCACTTAGGGACTGGCCAATTGGTTTTCAGTACAACTAAAGCTCAGAGACTTTTCAGAACATGGTTTTGTATCAATATAAGCACATAGTTGTCATCCAAAACCCCCAAAAAAGTCGTACGATTATTTGTTCCTCAGCATGGATTAAATGCCTTTCTGTGACTAAATTATAATTTAGAAGTCCTTGTACAGATGCATATTGTATCTGTAAATATGCATTTTTCAGGTTCAACTGGTAAGAAGGATGCAAGCTTAAGTCTACAGCACATTAGGTCTTACACTGCCTGCAAACCTAAGTTCCAAAACATAACACCTCCACCACAACCCACATATGCAAATCAGGCAAGTTAACAAGTAAAAATCTGGTACCCTCGCTGAAGCTACATCCTTTTAATGCATCATATTCCTTTCAACTACAACTCAATTAAAATTATCTGGGCTTGTTAAAATTTTCAGGATTTCAGCTGCATTTAGATTACTTTGCATAAATGAAATTTAGGATTACAATGTTGCTCATATGTCTCACAAAATATCTAACCAAACGCTGGAGTCTTGCAGTAAAAGAGCTGGCAGATGAAAAATGAGAGCAGCATTCAGACCCACTCTGAGCAGTGCTTAGTCAATGTAACTATGGAAGTACAAGTTGCTTTCTATTCTGCTTCACCTATCTACAGCTGGTCAGCTGGGGTCTGAATGCAGATGCTCCAGCACAAGGTACAAAGCAAGCTAAAAAAGCCACAAATATAAATTCAGAAGCTAAATGAATTTATAGTGATGATTAAATACAAGAAAACCAAAAGCATTTATTAATGAATAAAGTCTACCTGAACTACTTACAGAAAAAACCTTCCTCTCTAAGGTATGTGCGAATGATAAGAACAGAAGGATACTGAAAATGCACTTTCCATAATAAATTCAAAATAACTCCATTACATAGGTCTTTAGAAATCTCCACTGAAAGAGTCAGGACACACATTAAGAAACACCCACTATGAAGAAGTTGCAAGTCTTTAAAAATAGCAGCGCTTTGCCTCCTCCCTCCCCTTTCCCCTACTCACCCTCCTCCCCAATTTCAAAATACATCTTCCCCAGGCCTTGGTCTGGAATGGCAGTTTCTGTGAACAGACCATACCCGACCATATGATTAGCCATTATTACTATCACCTTTTATACTCTACACTAAGATGCAAATCCAACAGATGTGGTCCAACTAAGTTATTTACAAGGGTTTCCCTTTCAGATGTCCAAGCCAAAGCTACAACCAGTTCTGCGATATAATTACAGCCTCTCTCCACAGGCACTAACAGACCTCTGTCTGCGGCGATGTGGCCAGCGGCATTTTCTCATCTCCGCTCCGGTTCAAACGGTTGCTATGATTTCAAATGGTGCATCTACCCTTATTTTAGCGCGACTGGCTGCATTTCAGCTGCCGACATCTGACTGATTGATGCACATCTAAACAACACAGCGATTATAAAAACAAACTGGCAGTAGGCACCGGTGTTTCTCCACCGTGGGCTCGCTCCTAACAGAGCGGCTGGCAACGAGACCGTGGGAAATTTAAGAGCAACACCAGCACACATGAGGCCTAACACTCACACTGCCACTGCCACCGGGAAGGAGGCTGGCGCCCTGCACTTTTAAGAGTGGGAAGTTCATGGAAATACCTATGCAGGTATCTCAGCAGGCAGACCTCTCGCCTGCCGCACGAAAGCATCCAGGTGCTTCCCCTGCACATCGGCCACAGCACGTCCACCAAGAAAGTGCACTCGAGGGCTGGCTGACCCGACACACCGCTGGGGAACTGCTTTTCCGCCCCCACGCTGCCAGCCTCTGGCCAGATTCTCCACCGTATTCCATACGGGAGCACCCCAAACTCCCCGCACACGCAGCTGGGAGGAGGGCGAGCGGCGGAAACCACGGGAGCCCCCGGCCCCTGCCCCCGCTCCACCACCCCCGGCCGGCGCCCGCCCACGGGGAGCCCGGGGCTGCGGGCGCGGCTGCGGAGGGGGCGGCGGGCCGGGGGCAATGCCCCGCAGCCCGGGGGAGGGCGGAGGGAGGCGGGCGAGGGAAGGGAGCCGCGGGGCAGGCACCTGAGCGGGCGTGGGCAGCCCCCGGGCCGGAGATCCGGGCACCGGGGCGGGGGAGGAGGGCACGGAGGGGGGGGGCGGGAGGCCCGCAGGCCCCGGCGGGGCGGGCCGGGCCGCAGGTGGGCGTCGGGCGCGGCCGCCGGAGGAGCGGCCGCCGGGCAAGTCACCTCTTGACGCGGATGATCTGGTCGCGCATGGGTCGGATGTCCTGGAAGCTCTGCTGGTTGACCAGGCTGTAGACGAGGATGAAGCCCTGCCCGTTCTTGATGTAGAGGTCCCGCATGGAGGCAAACTGCTCAGTGCCCGCCGTGTCCAGGATCTCCAGGACGGAGGGGGAGGCGTCCACCTCGATCTCCTTGCGGTAGAAGTCCTCGATGGTGGGGTCGTACTTCTCGATGAAGGTGCCGGTCACGAACTGCACCGTGAGCGCCGACTTCCCCACCCCGCCCGAGCCCAGCACCACCACCTTGTACTCGCGCATCCTCCCGCCAGCGCGGACCGCCCGCCCGACCCGCACCTGCCGACGGCCCCTCCTCACCCCCCCGCCATCGGCCGCCCCGCCCTGTGCCCGCCGCCGCAGCCGCCTCCGCTCCGCTCCCCGCCCGGCGGATGCTCCGGGCCGCCGCGGCGGCTCCTGGGCGGCGCTGCCGGCGGCGGGGCCGCGCTCACGGGCTGCGGCGCGGCCGGGGTGGGGCGGCGGCCCCGCCTCCTCCTTCCCGTGTCGCCACGGCAACAGCCAACGGGGCGGGACGGGGGAAGAAAGAGCGGGGAGGAGGAGGAGGAAGAAGAAGAAGAGGAGGAGGGCGGGCACCGCCCCGTCACGTGGCGCGCCCCCCTTCCTGCCCCCGGGCGCGGCGGCCGCACGTGATGACGGCGGCGGTGGCGCCGCTGTCGCCCGTGTCCCTTCCCCTTCCCCTGTCCCCTCCGGTGCCGTCGCCCCGGGCACACGGCGTCCCCCGGGCCCGCTCCGGGCCGGCTCCGAGCGGGGAGGGCCGGCGGGCGGGGGCGGGCCGGGCCAATGGGAGCGCGGGCCGGGCGGCCGCGGTTCCGCTTCCCGGGCGGCGGGAGGCGGCCCCGGCGCGGTAAGTTCGGGCCGCTCCGGACCTGGCGGCTTCCCGGCCCTGTGGATCCCGGTGCTGCGTGTAAAAGTCAGTGGGATTCATCGAACCCGTGGCGGTGATCCGGCGCGCGTTGGATCCCTGTGGGCGCACTGCGGTCTGGGCTGCGCCTGCAGGGGGGCGGCCGGACGTGTTTGTTGGCACTGGGTGCCTGCCAGCCTTCTCGCCCCCTTCTGATAGAGAGAAAGGGCCAGAAAAAGTGGTGGTACAGTCTGGGAAAAGTGCTGCATCAAAACAGATAGGAAATGAAGATGATTGATGGGATAGAATTCACAGTTCCTCCCAGGAACTGATACCACTCCGGAAAGCTGCTCACACTTGTATGCTTGCCTGTCTGCTATGAGGCAGTCTCCTTAACGCTTCTATTTTTCTTTTTTACCTTCGTTTTTTTCCTCAGTCATAACTGGCTAGAATTATTTGATACAGGGAGTAAAAACTTTGTTTCCATTAGAGGGTTGAAGGTCAGCCAGAGCCCTTATTCTGCTGTTCAGATGCTTTCTGAGAAAGCTTTCTGGCTGTCAGAAATGAGCCCAGACCTGGTGCTGTGTTTTTCTTGTTGTGCTGTTCTTCCCACTGCATCTGAAGTAAGGCCCGAGGTGCCGGCCTGCTTTCCAAGCAAGTCTGGTTCTTTTCTCTTTTTCTTTTTTGTCTTTTTCTTTTTCTCCTTTTTCTCTTCCTTTTTGGCTTGTTTTCATGTTTCCAAACCTAACAGTGGCAGACGTATTAAGGGCTTTTTGGAGCACAGTTGTCCCTGTCCAAGTCTTCCAGTTAAATGCTTGCCAAGTGCAGTATTTTAAGCTTTGCGGTGTTTTGCTTGGGTATTCTGTTTGGCTTTTTTTCTTAGTAGGATGGCGATAGTTTTGGTGCATTGAGGAGAAAGAAGATTATCTGCCAGCTTCTTGCAGTTCCCATGTCTAAAGCTGCTGAAGTAAACTGGAAACCACACATATTTGAGTGATTTAAATATATCAATACCAAAGAGGTAGACAATTTTTTACAGGACTGTCAGAACTCATTTGTAAATAATGCGGAGCCTGGTCAGAACTGAGTAATAGTTTCAACGAATGACCTAATTTCTATTGGTGACTTGAGGCCTTCAAGTATTAGAAAAGAGCCTACAAGAATGTGTAATATCACAGAATACAAGATACTGTACAGATTAATAACTATTGTACAGATTAAATAACTGTAACTAATTAATTAACAGTAAGAGATTAATTAACTGTAACTAATGTACAGATTAATAACTATTTGTAGTGTGAATCCAGGAACCCTCCAGCAGAGTAATGGGAAAATACCTGGATTTATTAGTCAACAATGAAAGCAGGCTGCCAGTTTAACGTGGTTGTGAAAAAGCTGAGTGTGACAGTGGTGTGCACGCAGCCAGGCTTCTGGGCGACTGGTGAGACATTACTGTATCCAGTTCTGATAAATCATGTCCAGGAAAGAGCAGTTTGTGCACAAGTACTTCCGGGAGGGTTACTGGAGACGAGAACAAAGCTTATCTACAAGAGGCTCTGGGAATATTTGTTTGATTAACCTAGGAAAAGCAAATGCAGGGAAGGGTTATGAGTAACCAGTAAGGCAGGGTGGGGTCAGGCTCAAGTGAGTAGGCATTTAACCTAATGAGCAACACTGATGGGAGAGCACAGATCTAAACTGATAATAACTAGATAGAAAACGAAGCCCTGTCTCAGTGCAGTGAGGGTTTTGTTTTCCATGAAGAACAGTGAAAATGGACTTATCTAACAGGCTTTAAAATGTGTTGTGCATCAGAATAGGAAGATTATATGTAATTACACAAAACAGATTTAAGTGATCAATGTTGGAGGGAGGAGTTTTGAGCCTCCCCAACTCATGCTGAGACCAGAGCAACCTCCTGATGTTCAGCAGAAAAAAAGCTGTCAACTGCTGTTCATGATGGGCAGGGTGGGAAGGCCACAGTTCAGAAAGAGGTACCAGGAATGCTCCCACTAAGGAGATTTACACCAAGTGTTCAGTCTCTTAGATTGGATATTGGATGGGCTGCAAAATGTTATTTTACTTAATAGTGTATGCAGGGACCTAAAAAATGTAGAAACTGGAAATACAGAAGGATAGTGCATATGGAGTATGGAGGATGTAAAAGAAAATGTAGGATGGTCAACAGGAGGAGGTGCTGGATGGTGTGAGTGTTCCTGAGGATCTCATCATATCTGTTTTGAGGCTGAACATCTTGTCATTGCCCAGTGCTGTTTTTCTGAACTTCATTTTTGATTGTAACTCATCTGACAAGAGCAACAGCACTGAAAATTCACCTAATAAGTGCTGGAGGCTTAGCCCTAAAAACAAATACAGTGTCAGTTATGTGGAGTTATTTATAGTGAGGTGGAGAACATGGGGTCATTTAGGTACTGCCAGTCTGTTTTTATTGCATGTTGCTTATACTTCTGTTCTTCCTTACTGGAGAATGGGAGAAAAAAAACGAGGTAATAAATTGCAGGGAAAGAGAAACTTCCTGCCATAAAAGATTGAATCGGGCAAGGCTTGCCAGGCAAATATCTCAGCCCACAGCATGCTTTCCCAGCATGACTTCCTTTGTAGCTTCTCACAGGAGACTCCAGAGTCATCTAGTCCCCCTGTGCTGTACAACTGGGCTTTTGCTGGCTTCCTAGGATTTAGAAACTTCAGTTTTATTGCTCACTTCTCAAGTCTTTTTATGTCTTGTATCGAGCTGTCTTATTTCAAGCTTCAGTGGCCTGCGGCTTACCGCACTCTTTTATGGTAGCCTGGAGTTTCTCAGTAAATATTGAATTTTTATCTTGCACAGCAACCAACACACTGGTTTGTAATTTTTTTGCTAGCTATTGTAGCCTGTGACTGTGCATTAGGGTATGTATTTAAAAGAGGAAAATAGCCTCTTATATCTATTTCCATTCTAGAGCTAGGGTTTGCCAATTCTTCACTATTAACAGTATCAGTCACAAGATGTAGCAGCATGAAAAATGGGGGAAGCTGTAGTTCCCTCCCTCTGAGAGCTGATGATGGGCTTCTGACCCTGAAGTGCAAGAAAATGTGTGAGATAAAGCTGTCTGTGCTACAAACTGTTCTGGTGTCCATTTGTTTTCCATGGTCAAGTGTTCTTTTAAGTGCTTATTAGTAGAAGATCATGATTTCCTGTCCTTGCTTACCATCATGTCTTTACATTCAGGCTGTCAATTTCTCCTCACTGTTTGTCATTGCAGTATTTAGGAAGTGTTAAGGATTAAGATTTTGTTTAGTCCTTAATATTTCTTGCTACATAAATAGTCTTGTTAATACTGCCCATAAAGTTGTTAGCAAGTTGAGGATGCAGCTAGCTGCAGTGGAAGGTGGCTGACTTGGCTAACCCTGTCCTAAGGTGGTAGCATTTTAGCACCTTACCAGATGGTCAGGCTGGTAATTTCCCTTTCACACCAGCAGTAAAGTTATCCCCTTCCTTAACCAAGTGCAAAATTATAAATGTTTGACACCTTTGTTTGCTTTCCAGGTGAGAGCAGGAGCTATCTGGGTGTACCTGTAAAGGTGAAGGAGGCTGGACCTCCTCTGTCATGTCTGGCAGCAGTTGGGTGGCAGCTCAGGTCACCCAAGAGCCCATCAGTGACAGCCAGCACCATCTCCAGCCTGCTGGAGGGACTAGGATTTGGGATTTAACTTACCACACTGGAAGAGCATGTTACAGAAGCAAGGTTTCATTAACTTCACTGCTTGGGGCTTTTTGTTTTGTTCTTAAGCAAATCTAAGCCCTTGTTTTGGAAGGTACGGTGAGTGTGCTTTGGTTTTGTAGTGGTGAAGCCTTGTGTGAGCTCTGAGTGAATGACTTTTGTCTCTGTGTCTAGCCTCACTGAAGTCAGGGGTGCCAAGATGAGATAGCAGCTCTCTACAGACCTCACTGTAAGGAAAAGTCAAAATCTGCAGTGATAAATTGCAGTCATCATTACCTGTCTGCATTGGCTGGAGCTAACAGTTCCCTGTGTGCAGGGATTCACTCCCCTGTGCCGTCCTGGGCTCAGCACCCTAAGCTGGTAAATTAGGCTGATCTTCCAGGGTAGCAAGTGTGATGGTCATCAGTATTGCTATGCTTTAGTTCTGGTGCCTGGTTTTGGGAGGAGAATTCACAAAGCTGAGGTAAGCTCTAGGAAATTCTTGGCAAAACTGGGACTTTAGCACTTGGATTCCCAGCAGCCAAGCATGCTGAGTGAGGAGATTTTAAACCAGATGATTGGAAATGTTCTTTGGGCAATTCTTTTCTGCTCAGTTTTAATTGCTTACAGCCTTCACTTAAGCACATTTAGAGTCAGAGAGCCAAAATCTGAAGTGGTCTCTTGTACTTGCTGTGATCCATAGGGGTGAAGGCAGACCCTGGAAGCTGGCTCTGTTACCTCCCCAGCTCTGCCCAACCCCACACTGCCTTTGTCCCTCTGACACCTGTGCTGGGCCATTTCATCTCACTGAATCTGTAGAAAGTGAACCCAGACTATGAATACAAATAGTTTTATAATTCCTAGCTGCCAGGGGCTCAGCCATGAAAGAAGAACAGAGTTAACTCTGTTAACTCTCACAGCGTTAACATCTTCAACTAAAAACAGTTTAACCCCCACCTATTGATTCCCAAGAGACTGTTTTGTGTTGTGAGGGAAAACAAATGAGATTACATTCCAGCAGAACGAGATTCAATTAATGTGTTTTCCCTTACAACTAGAGAGGACAACCAGTGTGAACACAATTACTGTGGCTCCACCAATAGATACTCATTAAATTGCTGTACCTGCCACTTTCAATTGTGTGATCCAGTCCCCAGGGTTTGGGTTCTTCTGGTTTTTTACAGTTTGAAAGAGATGGAGACAATAGGGCTAGACATACCAAAGTCTTCTCTCAGTCATAATTTAATTTTCCAACCAGAAAGGAGCATTAAGGTAGCTTCAGTCCCAAGGGTTTATTTCAAAACTAGATAGGTCCGCAGATCCCCACAGCTTTCTCATTGATCTTTCCTAACACTGCAGGTTAACTGTTAAAGGAAGGGGATCACTTGTTGAGGGGTAGGAATGATGAGTTTTTAACTGTTTTATGCAGTCAGTTGCCCATCCCTGTGGTATTTTAAGGTCATTGTGTTTAATTGAAGATGGTGGTTAAATTAAAAAAAGAGTAATTGCTCCTGGCCCCTCTTTTTACTAATAGTGAAAATTTGATAAACCATTCCCCAAAGTGCCTGGAAATCAAAGTGAAAATAGTATGAATTAGCTTGTGACCTGGTTTTTACTTATTTTATTTTTGTTTTCAGTAGTTTTGGTGGACTTTTGCTGATGTATTATGGCATTTCATAACAAAGTTTTCCTTGCTTCCCATAAAGCAAATGAGAAACCTTGATGGTGCAATTAATTTTAATTAAAACTTCCACTGCATATTTAAGTTTTGTAAGAAATACTCATCACTAATAAAGTTAAGTTAAATAGCTGTTGTTCAGATGTAAAAACAGAGGGAGTCAATTTCAAGGTATAAAAAACACAGCAAAATAAACCCAAACCAGGTAATTTATTATTCTATTTGACTCTGTCACTCTTTCTTCTTATGATGTTTAAAAATAAATCAATTCAATCACCAGACTTAAGGGAAAGTTAACATAATGATAGTCTGTTTTTATTAAGATACAAAAGTTTTGCAATATCTGTCATAAGTCAGCCTTTTTTTCTGAGTGAGACTTATCCTTCTTTATAGTAATAGAATAATAGTAATAGTAAGTCCTTCTTTATAGTATAGTAATGGTATAAGCATCAGGGACATTATACTTGTAGACATCAATAAATATTACATTTACAATAATATTTGCTTGTTATGTGGTTATTTTTTGCAAAATATTCAGAACTGAAATTGTAAGGTCTCTTAATTGCTCTGAGTTACACTGTAAATTAAAATAACATTTCCAATATGCTTTTCACAGAAAAAGGGGAAGCATTTAATCTTGATTTCACATAATCTAATCATAACTTGGATGAATTCAATTTAGTACATGAACTAAAACCAAGTAGTTGATTTTGGTGCATATCCAAAGGGCTGGGTTTGTTCTGAATATTTGGATTTACATCATCTGTCCTGGTGGAGTTGGTTGCTGTGCCGAGCAAGGCAGTCACAGTATGAAGGGGCTGGGGAGGGTCCCTGAGGAGAGGCAGGTTTAAAGGGGGCTGCTCACTGCCTGGGGAGTGTGACAAGACCCAGCTGCCACTTTACCAGCAAGTGCTGACCCTGTCTGTGTACTCAAGGAGGGGGACAAATGTTCAGTAACTTGTGTCTTTCTGCATGGAGGTCTGGAGTTTCTACTTGCAAGAGCTTGTGGAGCCCAACCTCTTAATTAGTGGAAGTTTTAACTTGATGCTTCAGGATCATGTGGTTTATATATGATCTTTATCAACATAGGAGCTACTGACTGCTGGCCTTCAGAGATAAACATTAAGGGCCTGAAAATAATTGCCTCCTGACATTGACTATTGGGTTTGCCTTTTGCTCTTCAGTTATTGTTGCTTTTTGCTGCTTTGTGATAGATTGTTTGGATTTTTTAACAGAAACCAGGAATCTCATGTTTTTGATGCCAGTAGCTGATGCTTTAAGACAACCCAATATCATAAATTTATGATAAAATCATTCTGAGGCTAAAGAAAAAATTCATGCAAGGAAAATCTAAAAGGAGCTGAGTTCGTGAGGTGTACAAAGCTCTCATACTCTTCTTTAGGTCTTCAGTGCTGTATGTGAATGTAACACTGTGACTACAGTTTTCAAGCAGCCTTTCAGAGGTGTGTTACAGTGGGAGGTCTGTGCAAGCAGGAGATCTGCATATCCTACTCTAGGAACCACAGCTCATTTGCTTGAGGAAAATAATACAAAGAATTAGCTCCTGCCCCTCTTGGCATTTTCTCTTGGGCCTTCAGTGAGAGCTGATACAATTACAGGTAGATGATTGCAAAATAGTTTGGGAGCAACCCACAACGCACCAAACAAATCCATAGTGTTAAATTTTTCCAGAATTATTTTGGGACTTTCATATAGATCTGGCCCCACCGCACAGAGATTAACTTTATCAGGATAGCTTTTCTGGGACGGATTCCAACAACATTTCCTTGTGGGTTTGGGATGAACACACTGGGCATATTAGATGACTGAGGAAAATGCTAGAACTACTCCATGACAATCTTCTCAAGGTGGTTAGTGTCTAGTCATGCCTCTGGAAAAAAAAAATCATCAATTAGGTGATGTATTTTTATCAGGTAATATGATGGCTTTCTCTATGCAGAGGGAGACATGAGCAAAATTAGTGGTACTGCAGCCCTGTAATGTTCTCTTAAACCATACAAATGAGGTACCACCTGTCTAGTTAAGGACTAGCTTTTCATAAAACACTCTTATAAGCAAAGTTTTAAAATTATTAAGGGGATGCTGGAAAAATTGGTGTAGCGTTTTAAAAAGTGATAATTCAATTTGCATGTGTTGTCTAAGTATCTGTGTGTGTGTGCATGTAGTTAAGACAGAAAGGAGATAAAAAAAAAAGTCTTTGCTGCAGTGTTTTCCATGGACTTGAAAACCTTCAGCCAGTGTCTCAGTTCCTATAAATTGGCATAAACTCCAATAGGTTAAAGCTGTGTTAGTTTATGTGACCCAATGAGGAGACCTCTGGGATTTGTGGGACCACTGTGTAAGTACCAGAGCCTTCAACCTGCCAGGGTCAAAATAAATAATGCCTTTGGTACAAGTCCTGGCTCCATGCTTACATTTTACTCCTTGATTTAAGCAACATCATGTGAAGCAGAGCAGGGCTAAGGGAGCCTTCAGCAGCTCTGCACCTATCCCCAGCAAAACCCTCACCAGGCTGTTGCCATTTTCATCTTGCAGATGGAAACTGATGAAGAGAGAAGCTGTGTCCTTACTGTGGCATTAAAAATGCACTTTGTGGACAAAAGAGGCAGTGGCAGAGCTTTCCAGAGCTAAGTGAGGGGCAAACCCTTCTGAGGAACATCTGACATGACGGGAAAGCTTTGTTCCTCCAAGCCCCTCACTTGCCTATGGAGTGACACAGAAGCAGGTGGAGAAATGCTCCTGCAGTGCTGCAGCTGTGCTCCTGTGCCCACACAGATGCTTCCTTTGTGTCAGGACAAAACAAATTAAATGGTCTCCACCTCTACCTGTGCAACGTGCCCCTCTGCAGGGTTGGGTGGATGGACACTCAGGGGTGGAGCTGGGCAGGCTAAATTGTTATGGATGTAAATGCCTGAAGAAAATTGTTCTGTTTAAAATTGTTTTCTTTTTCCCCTGAGATAGAAAAGGCAGTGATTATAAACGTTGGCACTTTTTGCCAATCCAAGCTTTATCCAGTGGAAAAATGCAGCAGTCTGGAGGTGCCAGGGATGCTCCTGGCAGGCGTAGCAGAGCACAGAGCCATTCTTCCCTGAAGCAGGCTTGCTGCACTAGCAGGCATAGCTGCAGGCTGCTAGGACCATAAACCTCCAGCTATTTTCATTTCATCAAAACAAATGCAAATTTTGTCTCTAAACAGATATAAAATGCTCTAAAAGAGTCTTGGGCTTTTTCTGACCTGGGAAAGATGCAGTGAGCTAAGCCCTGTGTCCTGTGCCTGTGCGGGTAAAGGTGTGTGGAGAGACACCAGGAAAGGCTGAGGAGCAGTTGCTGGAAGGCTGGCTTGAAGCTGAGAGAAGAGCTGCATGTGAGCCTGTGTCACCAGCATTAAATTAATGGGATGGGGTTAAGAGCCTAAAGCACACAGATCCAGCCAGGTCTCCCTTCTGAAGGAGAGGGAGCTTTGGCAGCCCCTTGGCTGAGCAGGGACCATCAGTGGCCAAGGGATGTTCAAGGGCAGAATTAGGCAGGTGTGTTGCAGGCAGGCTTTGTCTCACCTCAGCTGCCTCTGAGATCTGCAGGTGCCCTGTGGAGCTAATCAGCCTCCCAAACCCCCAGACTTCTTAATTTTACTGATTTAAAAATAGCCTCAGGCTCCCTGAGGGGCTGCAGCTGAGGAGACTCCCTTGTAACCCAGCTGGCTGAACAGGCCCTGTAAAACTCACCTGCTCCCTCAGGTCCTCCACAGGGATGGTTTCTTCCAAGTGTGGTAGAAAAAGACATTTTTACATTTCTGTCTTTGCATGTGCTGCAATTCCTCCGTGTTTTGACAGAAGGAAACTTGGCACAAGGGGATGGCTACAGGGGATGCCAGTGCTGGCCTACAGCAGAGGTTTGGGAGAAGAAATCCTAAGAAAGAGAAGCCAACGGGACTTACTGTAGATGCCACAGACTTTCCTTCTTCATACTTACTAATTTCTCAGAGAGGTCCTGCTACTTCTGATGCCATAGGCTAGGGGACTTTGGATTTTATTTATTTACAGTGATGCCATTTTTCATGTGCAGGAGCAAGATAGCTAGTGACGCTGATTGGATTTGGGCACAGGATGTATTGAAGGAATTAAGACACATCCCCCAGTCTGTGCCTCTGAATCCTCTCCTTTGGGCCTTCCCATTGCCTTCAGCCCTACCAGAGGGCTGTAGGGTGCTCCTGTGGTAAATATAGTAATCTGCTGGACAAAGCACCAGGCATCTGAGGAGACCTTCTGTGGCTTGTTGACAGCCAATCTAAATATCTCTGCAGTGATTGCCACAGACAGACACACATTTTGGGATCCTGAAAGAAAAACATTGTTTAAAAAGATGAGGTACTTCAATTTCTGTGAGACAGGGTACTTTTCACTGGTGAGCAGCTACCCACAGCTCCTGCAGAGCATGGGCAGTGTCCATAAATCCACACAGTAGCTTCTCCTAACACCCTGCTCAAGTAACCCAGCCTGAGCCCATTCCTTTCAGCTGTGCCTCCAGCTCCAGTAATAAGTGTTTAGTCCCAGTAAAGCCCAACTGCTGCTTCAGGTCTTGCTTCTGAGGGACCCCACCACAAACTCTGGCTGTTTCAATTGGTATCAGCCCCTGTGAATGGGAGCTTCTGACACCACGATGCTGCAGCATGCATTTCTAGGTAAAACTCACATTGGGAAATGTTTACATTACTGAGCAAACTAAGTCCAAGTTCTACAAATGCCACATCTTATCAGAGCCATTTTCTTCATTAGTTTTATTGCAAATTGACTTGAGTCTTGACTCTTAGAGCATGAAGCCACATCCAGCTAAGTCTTAGAAGCTGAAATTTAAAGGAGATGCAGCTGTTTCTGTCTGGAGCATTCATGAGGTAATAATAGTAACAATAAGGGGAAGGAAAATAGACCAGTCTCATTGTGACATTTTTTAGAAAGTAAGGATTCCATTGAATATAAAATGGCCATTGATTTTAGGCACTTTGATGGACTAATGTTTGGTTTTAATAGAGTCATTTTCTGAGAAGTGCAAAAAAAACGTGTCAAGAGGGAACAACCCTCACTTTGTATAGAGAGGTGCTGCTGAGTAGAAGTGCTGAAGTCCTTTATTTAAATAGGAGTAATTATATTGCACAGGAAACTTGGATTTGAAAGCAGTTCCTCTGATATATTCCTCTTCAGGAGTAATTTTCTGCTGCATTCACCAAAGCCCAAAGGCTGATTTCATATCACATTGGATCATCTGCATTATGGCTAAAATTAAAACAAAGGGAGAGGAAACAAATAAGAAAGGATGTAAAACTCCCAAATGCCAGGTCTAAAAGGAAGTCCTTTTCACCAAGATGGAAGTTGGAATGCCTTTTAGAGTGAACATCTGATGTAGATGGAGGTAAAAAGCAAATAAGAGAATAATTATGCTGCACTTGGCTTCCACCAACTGGCTTCTCACCACGTGATGTCCCCTCACTGCTTTGCACCTTCTGCTTTTCATGGGATTTCCATCATACCTAAGGAGTTCTCATCAAAACCTTTCCTGTGGACAGCATTCACTGGGAAAGACTGGAAGACTTCTCTGGCCAAATAATAGTAAGCAGAGAGTTGCTTCTGCTGCTGAGGTGGAGACTCATTTGCAGTCAGCCTGCTTCATTTGTCCTCTTCCTGACCACAAAATGTTGGACAGAGCAGATGAGACATGGCCTTCATGGTCCTCTCTAGGAAGGCTTACACCACTTTACCTTCCATGCAAAACAAATCTGTAATTAAATGATGCTTTAAATGCTCAGACTGTTGTGGTTTCCTTCTTTAGTTATGAAGTTCATTTGGTCAATTCCATGGGAACTGACTCACAAAGGCTTTCATAACCTTGCAAGGAACTTTTCTGTAGGGTCAAGAACAGCATGGCCCTTAATTTGGATCCATGGATCTCCCAAGGAAGGCCAGCAGAATCAGGTGGGTGAAGATAAAGCCTCTGTGCACAAATTAAGAAAGGATTGGCTAATGCTCCCCCTTAAGAAGCAAAAGGACATTTCCCCCCTAAAGTCTCTCTAAACAGTAAAGGGTTCACATTAATGTGTATGTGTAGTGGTGGGGAGAGGTGTTTGATTACTGTAGAACATATCACTTAAATCATCTCATCTTTCAGGCAGCGTTCTCAATCTGTGGGGGCAAGATGAATCAGTTCCTTGTACCCATTGCAGTCCTGCAGTGGTGCAAGGACCACAGTGTGCTCCCCAGCCACATGGTGCTGTAAAAGCCCACATCATCTCCAGAGTCAAAGGAAAAAAAGGGGAACAAGATGGTTTGAAAAAACAACCACCCTCAGACAAAAATAAAGGCACAGAAGCCAGCAGGAGGCATGGGGTTCCCATGGTGCATATGTGCTTAGAAACAAGCTCGGGTGAAAGCCAGAGCAAGAAGGAGCTGCAGGCAGGATTGGGAATGCACAGCACCCTGCTGTGTGTCCCAGCTTGATGGAGGAGGGGTCACACTGGGCACCTCTGTAGGCAGCAGGGCTGGGAAGGCTTCAGAAGATCAATGCCTACAAGATCAATGTTGTTACCCTCTGGCAAAGCCTCAGTCACTCTTCTTTTGCGTATACAAGAACCCTGGGGCTGAATGCAAAAGGCCTGCACTTAGTGTGGTAAAAGCATGTTTCTGTTCTACCTGCACACAGAAAAAGATGCTCAGGAAGAAACTGTTGCCACTGTTCAGGCAATCCATACTGTGCTACATCTGGCAAATAGAGTGGCTGCAAGTAAGAAAGCACCGAGCTGGCTGACAATTGGATTTAATTTCGTTTTATTTGCTTTATAGGCTCTCTGTATAGAGTTACAGAATTATTTGGGCTGGGAGGGACCTTTCAGTGTCATCTAGTCCAACCCCCTACCATGGGCAGCTTGTTATCAACTCTGCCAGGTTCCTCAGAGTGCCATCCAACCTGGCCTTGAATGTTTCCAGGGATAGGGCATCCACAACTTCTCTGGGCAATCTGTTTGAGTTTTTTGTCACCCTCATTGTAAAAACCAGAATTCTGTCTTACATCTAATCTAAATCTACCCTCTTTTAGTTTAAAACCATTATCCCTTGCCCTATCACAACAGGCCCTACTAAAAGTCTGTCCCCATCTTTCTTATGGGTCTCCCTTAGGTACTGGAAGGTGCTCTAAGGTCTCCCTGGAGCCTTCTCTTCTCCAATTAATCACCCCAACTCTTTCAGCCTACCTTCAGGAGAGGTGCCCCAGCCCTCTGATCATCTTTGTGACTCTTCCCTGGACTGTCTCCAACAGGTCCACATCCTCCTTATGTTGGGAACCCCAGAGCAATCAATCTAACAAGTTGGTGAGAAGAACACCAAACAAAAGCTCCCATACATGCCTGCAACTCCAGACAAAACTGGACTTCTTCAAGTCCAGCTTCTCCCATGGTCTAATTAAAAGGAAATAAAATGAGAAGTCCCTTGCTACAGCAGGAATTGCCAGCATGCTTCTACTGCTGCCCAGAAGCACTTACAATGAATTCTGAGATAACAGCAGAAGAATGGGCAGTACCATCAGCCCAGGGACTTCCTCCAGTGATTGCTCCTGCAAAGTTCACACTCGTTGAGGACTGCATTGATTTTCTATTAGAATAGTTCAACCTCATTTATTTCCTCTGGAATGGGTATAAAGTAGCCACTTTTAAGGTCAATAGAAAAGGAAAACTTTCTGTCCAATTCTGTAGTTAGAAAGTCCACTGAAATCTGCTTAAGGCTGACCACTTTTTTCCATGTGAGTTCTCTTTCACCTGTAGTTGTTTATGTAGCTTTTCTTTTGAGCCCATCTGGCTTGAGGAAGGACACAAAACAGGACTCTTGCCTTTCATAATCATTTATCTTAAACCTAGAAATGAACGTGCAGGCATTACCAATGCCTGTCCAAAAACAAGCTTGTTATCAAGACTTAGAGAAATTAAAGCAACATAACTAATTTGGTTAGAGTAGGGTACAGTCATTTCACGTGTTAAACAGAGCAATTTATTTGCCTGCAGGGACAGCCCATCCCATTGCAACTGCACTCAGCCTATGTTGTACTGATAACACCACACCTTCATTGGCACAATAACTGAATAATGTCCATGTGGAAGTTAAGCCTGAAGAAATCATATCACATCCTAAAGGGTTACAGTATTTTGTCACTCCTCCCTACAATGTGGTAAGACATAAGAACTGCTTGAATTTCTGTAGTAAATTTTCATGAGTTTCTCAAGAATTTTGTGAACTGCTCTAGCTTTACATCTGTGAGCACAGGAACATGTTAGGTGACATGAAAAAAATTTCTAGGTACCATAGTAGGAGAGAAAAAGCTTAAATATGCAAGCTGAACAGCCTCCGAATACCTACAGAAAAGATCAGGATTTTTAACTATCAGACAATTTCAGTCAATCTCATGATTTTGTGACTTCTGTGCATGATAGGAGTTTTAAAAGCCATCAAAACCATTTTCCTTTGTGAAAACAGGCAGGATTCATTGACTAAACTCATCTAAGGTGTTGTAGAGTATCTGAGACACCTGCATGGGGCTGGCAGACTTAACATACTTATCCAGACCTGTGCTGCTCCATAGCAGCAGCTTTAGGCCAAGTGGGTACTCTGCAGTGTCCCATCTGAGACTCCACAGCTACAGACAGAAATCTGGATCCCACTCTAGCAGTTTTCTAAGTGTGAAAAACTTGCCCACTCACAGTCCTGAGCTGTGCTGTAAGCTACCAACTTCAGAATCTCTGGATGTGTTCCACTGGCATTCAGTGCAGTGGCTACAACCATAACCCAAGGAAGTAAAAGCACTTCCTCCTTCTAGCCCTGTGTGAAAAGGAGAGACAGTCATGGCAAATGCAAACACAGCTCAGCTTCAGCATGGGCAGCACCTGTGTGGCCATCCCTGGGGGCTGTTCCTACAAGGTGAACCTCACACCACTGTGGTCACCCTCGCCACCTCCACATCCTGGCATCTCTTTGGTCTGGTGGCCCTCTGAGGAACCACACAGGCCACACCTTGACTGTTTTGTGACAATTAAGGCTAAGGAAGACAGTCATCAGAATTTGTTTTCCTTAAAAGTAGTATCCAAATCCAGCCCTTTGAAGATGAGAGGAGCAGGGCGTCTTTCCTGTAGTGATTTTCCTAAATCATAAAGCCGAGTGTCTTCCTCACATTGCAAGAAGCCTTAATGGAAATAATGCAACTGCAACCCAGCATTGAGTAAGCAGCTCACACCAATACCTTCCTTTCACATTTCTTAGTATTGCACTTTTCCCCGTTACAGCAGAAGGTATTTTCATGTAATTAAACATGTAATTTATTTTTGACAATTTCTATGGTTTTTATAATTACAGAATTAGAAGACTAACACTTTAGAATGAATTTCCATAATTTATCCATTCACAGATAATCAAACTATCTATTGCATACCTTTATGCTTGAATATATTACATACCAGCAATAATGCAACAGCTGAGGTGATTTTGCTCTCACACACACCCACTCCAGCAATAAACATCATCTTGACCCATGCAAAAAAGCCTCCAGAACTGTCAATTATATGACATTAGAAAGGCAGGCTACAGGACAAAAGGCTTGGCTAGAGAACTGATTGCAGGCATAAAGAGCATGGTATGCTCAGATGACCATACGATCAGATGCCAAGGAAGGTGTTCAGCAATTCCAGGCGAGTTATTTTTTTTGGTCCCATGAATTCAAGAAAAAATGTCAGTAGCAGGAGATTCAATGCCTGCACTGTTGAGCAGCCTTGCTCACCAGTCCTTTTATCTATTGTCACCTACAGTACAGAAATGTTGGGTCGCTCCTGCCTGAGCTCTCTTCTGGAGTGAAGCAAGTCTTTTGGAAAGAAAACCCAGTGAACAAGGTTCAACCAGTTTTGGCTTCCTTTGCTGGATACAAACATGCAAAACTATCCCAGCAGTCTCTGATCCCTCAAATGTCGCATCCCCTTTTGTTTCATGCTTTTAATTCCAGTGGATTGCGAGAACATCTCCGTGCTCAGATTACTTCAGATTTTTGAACTGACAACCAAGTAAAACATAGAGAATAAGTCTTATGGCCATGGCTACCCCACGTGGGGCCAGGGGAGGGGCATGGCAAGGGGGAAAACCAAAGGTTTCTGAAGGCTGTTCTCTAGAAGTAACTTGCTCCATTTTGGAAACTCTGATGTTATCTGAAGGGGGGCCGCTCTGCACATGGACACATGCAGACACTGTGGGTTTGCTGTGGCCCCCGAAGGCTCACAGTGTCCATGAGCACTTCTCCAATGCCAAGAAAGTGTCAAAGTTGACAAGAAACAAAGCAGCTTTTAGACAAGAAAAGTGACCCTTCTTGGCAGCTGACAACTGTCCAGGGTGGGGTTTAACATAAGAAAGTGTCAACAGACAGGCTTCCCGCTCCTGAGTCATTAGGAGTTGAATTTTAATCATTTGCTGCTTCTGCTCTACAATGCCCTTGCAGCTCTCTAATGCTCCAGTCCTTCCCTGTCCCTGCAAGTCATCCTATTTCTCCTCTCCATCCCACATACTCATTCTCAGCAGGCTTCTGGCTCAGTATGCCTGTGATACATCCAAATGGACTGGTTGACCTGGTGGTTTTCCTCATCACTTGTGACTTTGGGCTCCTTTCAAAGCAGCCCTGTGCTGATGAAGTGTAGACAACTTTATGACACAAACTCTTCTTGATTCTGCAGGATTGTATTTCCTTTCTTTAAAAGCATTAAAAAAAAATAAATCAGAGAAGGCAGTGTGAAGTAACCACAGAGCTGCCAGCCAGAGTGTTTAATTTAATCCCTCCTCTGTCACTAGTCTGCCATGCAGTCCCTGCCTGTGGGTACACAGCTCCTCTGTGACTGCTCTCTCCAGAGGAATTAGCAGATAACAGGGATTATCTGTGGCTGTAACACTCTTCAAGATGTAGGAAAGAAAAGATGCAAAAGAGGTGCCAACAAAAATATGCCACAATGGTCAGGCAATTGTGAGCCAGCCCCTGGGATAACCAGTGCCTGGTCTGCACCCCGGCATGCACGGATGGGCGGAAAGGGCTTGGGATGGCTGTTGGAGGCATGTGGTGCAGGAGAAGGGCATGGGCTTCCTCACACAGCATCTGCATGTCCTGCACCTGGGGACCGAACTTAAGGGCTTGTTACCTGAACAAGCAATTAAGGAAAAAATAAAATTAAAGCAATACATACCTTTTAAAGATTCCTATTTTTTGTTACCCCAGGCCCCTCTTCCCAGAGCGCGCCACAAGAAAGGATCACCCCGACTCCACTCTCATTTTAAAATGCTTCTTTTTATTTCAGTGGTTGTACATTGGGTGAATGAATTTAACGTCACAACAGAAATAGAATGGCTATTTAACAGACCACTAGTAATTATATATGCTGGAAAAGAGTGAATGGAGGGGTTTCTTTTAACTGTTACTGAAATATTCATTGTACGTGTCGTCAATTATGCTGGATGAGAGAGGCAAACAAAAAGGTATTTTGGTGAGGTGCTGTATCCTTTGAAGAAAATAAGCACTGAGACATCTCAAGTCACTTGAAACCATGTCCCAGCTACAGTATTTACTGTCTCCATGTTGGCCCATCTCATGGTTCTTTTAGGGGGTTATATTTCTTGTTGTATTTTTTTAATTAAACAAAGCATTTAAAATTTAATCATTTTCATTAGACTTTTTTTTAAAATATAAACAAAGTTTTGGCAAATAATATTTATACAGAAAAATAGTTTTAGATCTTCCCAAATTTTGAAATAGTCTATAAAATTACTTTATAAATAAATAAAATGCAGAATCTGTTGTACACATATTTGCACATCTCTGTAATTGCCTCCTTACTGTTAGCATAAGTTTGTACTTGTACAGTTTTCAGGAATATTACAAAGTCATAAAGTCGGAAAGTGGATCTCTTATTAAAAATACATTTTCTCTTTTTGTCTGTCAGTTTATCTGGATGAAAGACCTGATGTATCTGAAGCTTCGTCATCCATGGGCAAAAAATAGTAATATTGGATTAATTGTAAAAAACATAGAATAATAGTAATTTTGAAACATAAAAAGTTCACACAAAATGATGTCTTGAAGAGTTATCTACATAAAATATTTAAACATGGATAATTTACCATTTAGTATTATACAATAAGCTACCCAAATGCCTAAATTAACTATTATAAAAAAATAAAAACAACTTTGACAGATATAGGCAAGTTGCAGTGTCAACTACCTAGTTATAATGACTGAGAAAGTCTACAAATATTAGTGTTTTAATAGTATATAATGGTGATACCTTAACTGCTAAATAACAAGTTAAGATACATTATTTTTCCACAAATTAAACTAACGCAACGTTACAAGCACTATGTTAATTTTACAACCAAATTGTGATTATTTGTTTTTCTTTCGGATGATCAAATCTCCAGCTTTATATATAAATAGATAGTAATTAGACATCGGACAAACAAGATTTAGCCTGGAAAATAATTTCCTAGACAAATAATAATATGGTTAGTGCCTTCAGTCGTTCAGAACAGGCAGTGCTGCCAAAGTTTAAAATAGTTTACAATCAATCTGAAGAGGTTAAGTTAAAATACTGCAATCACTAGTAATGTCCACATAGAAAACTTATGCTGCAAACAATTATACATAATATCCACTTATAACAGCTGTCTTGTTTTTTTAAACAATAATTTAAAAACTATGTCATTTATGTGATACATGTGCAACATATAAAATGTGAAATATGAAATATTTGGTACAATAGTGCTTGAAACAAATCTCAAATCAAACAAATGAAATTTTAATTATACATATATAATTACCTTGTAAATCAACAAAGTATTTAAAAAAGTAAACAACATTAAAATCTGCTTCATCCATATATATGTATGTATGTATATATAACATGTATATAATTGTATTAAAGATATCTTCATACTTTTGTGACATAAAATATGTTTTTAAAGGAAAACAATTAAAAGAACTATTTTTTCTCCACTCTAATCTGGTTACAATCTTATAATCCAATTTAAAAAATGCAAATACAGTAATGATTTATTAAACTGAATCTCATTCTACATTCTTAGTGTTCAGTTAATAGCCTAGATTAAAGTCACCTATGAAGTCTCAGTGACTCAACTGAATTTTAATTAAATTAGAGTATCATACAATCTCTTAATCTACAGCCTTTTTTTTGCCTTTTCTTTTGTTAGTTTGGTCTTGGTTTTTTTTGTTTTGTTTGATTTTACACTTGTAGAAATTACTTCTTAACAGCTTGGATCTTTTTGGTAACTTGACTATGAGTTTCAAAGATTATTCACGTCCGATGAGATTTGACTGTTGGCATCAGGCTCACTTTCATCAAGTCTGATGTGACAAAATTTAGGCACTTCTGCAAAGTCTATTTTAAAAACATTATAAATATACTCGTAAAATAATATTCTCAAGACTTTGTTCTTTTGGGGATTGAAAGGGGTATGAAGTTCATACTGTGCAAAATTTTTAAAATTTTCTTCTGCTATTCTGCTATGATTCAAATGCAACTTCTCCATACAAGTCAAACACCAACCATGTGCATCTAAAGACTTTGTGCTTTACTTTGGACTTCTGGCTAAAAATATCAGATTGGCAGGATGATGTGCAGGACACCGGGCTGCGTTTCATCTCTTCTGTCTTGGAATCAACTCACCAAGGGAGCAAAACCAAGATTTTTTTTTTTTAACTGAGAAGAAAACCCCGAATCATAGTTTGGGTGAAAATTAAACCTGCAACTGGGGAAAGTTTTTAGTCAATGCAATTCAATTATTGCTGAGCTCGAAAGATTCATAAACATGGAATCTCACGAGACGAACTGATCTGGACCATTTTCGTTAGGTGTAGTTATGGAGAAACGACAATATTTGCAATAATTAAACTATGCTTAGAAAACCTTTAAAACTAAATGTTATCCTTTATGTCTTGAAACATCACAGCTGGTATCAGGTAGTTAACTATTTTAGGTTGGAGTATAGTAAGCATACCATATTTAATATTCATATATGACATAGCAGCACTAGCTTTTTTGAGTTTTTGATTTGTCCATAAGAACAAATTCTTGACTTAGCATGCAGTTTGTGGCAACTCTAGAGAGGAGGAGACGGGGTAGTATGTACAGTAGCCGTGCTTGGCTGTCCGCAGGGAGGCTTCGTGACACTCCGTCCCGCTCCTGCCGGCTATTTCAGGATTATCTGTGGAGAGAAAGGGAAAGCGTGATCGCGCTTTTAGGTGACGCGGGGACAGCAGTGCACCCAGCCGGCCTGTGCTGGCCTAACTGGGCTCAGGCACAGCTCACACAGGACAGCGTCCCGTGTGGGACAGTGTGCCGTTCAGGAAAACGTCCCCCGTGGGACAGTGTCCCGTGTGGGACAGTGCCCTGTGTGCGAAAACGTCCCCTGTGGGACAGCATCCCGTGTGGGACAGTGCCCCGTGAGGGACAGTGCCCTGTGTGGGACAGTGCCCTGTGTAGGACAGCGTCCCGTGTGGGACAGTGCCCTGTGTGGGACAGTGCCCTGTGTAGGACAGCGTCCCGTGTGGGACAGTGCCCTGTGTGGGAAAATGTCCCCTGTGGGACAGTGTCCCGTGTGGGACAGCGTCCCATGTGGGAAAACATCTCCTGCGGGACAGCATCCCATGTGGGAAAACGTGCCCTGTGGGACAGTGTCCAGTGTCCTCAGGCTGCCTGTGAGGCGTTTGTGTCTCACACACCCGGTGTCATCCCCTGCACGCGTGTGAGAACACGCAGAGGGGGTGCTTTATGTGTCAGAATCCTGGAGGGCAGTGCTGCACCCAGGGCCTGGCCATAGGTGGGTGTGCACTCTCAGTGCCCTGCCCATCAGTGGAGGTGGAAGCCCTGCACCTCCCAGAGAAGCTCAAAGTGCATCTGCACCTGGGCCATTCTCACCTCCACTGTGCTCCCAGAAAGTCAGGAATGACCAGGGGAAACAGTGGAGGCAGGGCTCCTTGCCACTAACAAGCAAAAAGATGTACTGGCCTGGGTGTTTTCATGAAGCAAAAGTGTCTTTTCAATGCACTTCTAGCATTGCTAGCATGCTTATTCTCTAAAAAATTTAACTGCAGATCAGTGAACTTGAGAGGTTTTATCACGCTTCCTTATGGCAAGGATTCCAGGGGGAATACTATAGTGGTACCTCTGTGCACCTAACTAGTCACTAACCTTGCTGCTTTACCTTCATGGTGTCTCAAATGGAGGGTGAAAAAATCATTTTACAGGTGTATTTTACTTGCGCTTCCAATATTGCAAAGGTTAAATGCACAGTGTGCTCAGCAACCAACTCCACCTGCTCACAGTATTGGAAAATGGTTCAGATTCCCATCACCTGCCTGAAATGGCTGTCAGTGAAAGTGATATCAAAAGGCAGAAGTTTGATATTTTATCACACCATTGCTATCCTGTGCTCCAGACTTAAGCACAAGTCAAGGAATTAAGAATGTATTGCCTGCTCTTCCTGCTTCATTTGGCATGTGGCATATTTTTAGCTGTGTCTGCAGGTGGCATGCAAGATAGTCATGACAGCACTTGGACCTACTTGTGTATTATGAAGCTAGACCACTGCTTTATGCAATATTTATATTAAAAAGGGGGAAAAAAGTGTTTGGAAAGTAACTTAAGCAACATACTACCTCTGACATACACACCACCAAAAAGAAACACACTTGGCTCTGCGTGGCAGGCGCTCGTCCCAGTCCCCTGCCCAGCATCCCACTGCTCCTCACAGCTTCACTGCCTCTCTCCCTGTACACAAGCACCATCTCCCTGACCCCAGTGACCTTGCCAGCAAGCCAAAAAGCCATATTTGATTGCCATCAGCTCTGGAAATCTGGTGACACGTGAGGCCCCATTGTAATGACACTGTACAAACACCTGCTGCTCCAAACGACTTAACATCTAAATACATCATGCACACAACAAGGACATATATTTTTAATGAACTTCCACCCATTGTGAGTTTGTTAGCTTATCACCTATCTTCTGTTTCCTTTTGAAATAACAAAGAAATACCTTTGCTCAAATAATAAAGCCCTGTCTGTGATAATCCTGGTCCAGCTCCAGCACAGTGATTTGACAATACGTATAAAGAACACAGCCATGCTGAAAATAAGAAATGACCAAGATTTTCAGCACTAGTATTTTTAGCATGTTACAACCCAACATTAATGTAATTAATAAAGCAGCTTTAGCTACACTGGGTTAGCCATAATCACACAAGTGTATTTAAAAGATCCTAAGGTCTCATTTAATAGGACATAACCTGAAACTTACTCAGTAAGTTTCTTACTCAGTAAAATCTCAGAATTTCAGCACTGCAGCTGACTACATCATCTGCCAACTCTTGAGGGGATAAACTTGAATTTCCTATAGCTTTTTTTCTTGAGTACAGGGAGACAGGTAACCTCCTTCTGCCAAGATTACTTTGGTCAAACAGTCCCACAAGACCGGTGTTCACAGTTCCCCCAAAATGTGTGACAGAGAAGGCAGAGGGCCTAATCTCAGGCTGCTTCTCAGAAAAATAGTAGGACTGGAACTGTGATTAACCCAAGTGCCTCTCATCCTGCTGTGGACCATCCAGGCAGGACAGAGGGGTTCTGGGCGATGTGGAAGAGCAGAGACCCCTTCTCTTCCCTGCCCTGGTGAGTGGCAAAGCCCAAGGTAAGGACTTCACTGCTGTGTCCCTATTCCTGCCTTTTCTCTCCTCCTGTCACAACTCAGGAAAACAGCGAAGACAATGTGAGCACTTTCTTTTCTGGGCAAGCATGTCCTGTTTATGGGTTGCAGGTGCCAGAGGAGCAGCTGGAGCTGTCACTGCCATGCCTCCCCTGCTGCCAGTGGCTGTGGAGCTGGCTTGCTCCCACCGCATCATCCTCGATGTGCCGCCCCTTGTACAAGGGCCGTAACTAGGGCATGCTGCACCCAGCTATTTCTAGTACACGTAGGAGTCCTCCTAGGAAAAAACCCTCAAGTGTCTCCTTCAGAACAAGCTTCTCCAGTGCAGCATCACAGAACTGAGGAGCTACATTTCTTTTTTAACCTTAGCCACAAAGCGTAAAACGTCTCCCGTAGTCTTTAATTGCATGTTCACACCCTATTTCTCAAAAGATATCACAACTCTGCCACAGCTACATACACAGGCATCAGCTTCTGCCACTGTTTTTTTTTCGCTGTGTCTGACAGAGAAACATGAAATGCTAAACTACTTTACATGGAAAACACACTGTGAACCTGTCCTGTTTAATCTACAAATGAAGTAATAAACTGTGATGGAAGGCAGAGGTTATCTAAGTCTGCATCGCTGCTAATTGCTCCATCACTTGCATGCTGAAAAAGGAGAAGCTGTACTGGAGAAGGAACATCCCTGCAAACACTTTCTACAGAGTCTGCACTCCCTTGTTACTTGTAAATAGGTCCAGCCACCTTCATGTTCACTACTCTTTGAAGAATCTCAAATGCACATATATATGACTTGTCATATTTGCTCTGGTACTATTATAACATTATACTTCACAGCAACAGGATGCAATGTCATGACACTTTTACTACAGTATATATAAGAAAAAACCCTGAAAAACAAGACTATAAAAAGACAGGTCAAGCATGGGAATGCATTTTCTCCTGCTCTGAATGGTTAAGAACCACAGGTGTGGATACAGACACGCCAGAAAACACACCTTCTGCTGCTGCAGTAAAAGATCTAATAAGAAGACTAATTCCAGCATAAGCAAAATGGCTGGGCACTTAGAGCCTTGCATAGTACTTCACAGAAGATTTAATAACAGAAAAGAGCATTTTTTTGAGGTAATCACAGACAAAGGTACCCTCTCCATCATCTTCTTTCTTGGCATATGTTTGAAGTGGCAGAAAGCTGTCTACCCTTTAGATTAAAATCATTCACACTGTGCCAATGACAGTTAACAGACCTCACTGAAACTAGTAACACAAGTGAAACTAAATTTCTGCAAACTACTTTCTAAACTCACTACTCAAAATTTTCCAGCTCTTTAGATGTGACATTTTCAGCTCCTAAATGTCAAGACTTTCTCTCCTACCAGTGCATACCTCTCTTAGACCTTTACCTTCAGGACTTCTGAGTGATCATAGTGGTCATTAAGCCCCTTGTGCAACACAGAACATCCCAAAATTCAGGCCTGCTCATAAGGGTGTTACAGTTCTGCAGTGTCATCCAGGGGAATGACAATCAAGAGAGATATTACTGACAATGGTTTCAGCTTCTCACCAACTACCAGTGCAGATAAATCGATTTGGGAGTTCCCCAGACCTGGCAAAGGTGGCTGTGATCAGTCATTGTCTCAAGACTCAAAAAGTAATATTGAAAGTCTTTTTAAATTGAAGTAGAAATTCCATTTTTGTGAACTCTTTTCTGACACCTAGGTTACTGCTTTACTTGATACAGTTCATAGAATTGACCAAATTACAGAGAATCATGACTAGGTTCTAGGAATTACAAGAACGCTGTTTGGCTTGAGATTTTCTGTTTTGAAGCTACAATTCACAAAGCCTCTTTATAGTCTCTGACTTAAATGCATTTTCCAGTTCCAGATTTATTATACAATGATGAATACAGAAAATTTACCATTCTGCATGAATTCAGTGTACATGAACTCTTGTTCAACTAAAGACCTGTCACAGTGGATCAGCTGGAAAACATGACTTTGCATCTAACACTGACATGTTTCTTTTTCAGAAGTTTTGAATTATTACTCCAAAATACACTGTGCTTTATAAGCCCTAATATATTTTAAGAAGATGTTAAGACTGTATTTGATCTTTACACTACAAAGCACTTACCCCTCCAAAAATTAACTCAGACATAGCAAACATTCTGGTCTGCCCAGCCTTCCATTTTGAAAGCAATGTAGTAACAGGAGTTTCTTGTAAACAGGATTTATCTCAGAGCATTTCAGACACGAATGTCTCAGCCAGTCACCCATTTTATATCTTCCTAGGCTACCTCAGGCAACTTATTTTAGCATGAGACAGATTATCAACTCGTGATGCTTTTTTGCCCTCCATCAAATGAGAGTCTGTGGTGAACAGCTTGCACCAAGGTATTTAACTTCTGAACACCTGGGTCAGGATAGATGAACCTTTCCACAGTGACATTTTCTGTTTGCATGTTTTTCACATGAGTAGCAGACTGGTCAGATATAGCTGGGGTATACATTAAAAATGACAGATATTTTCAGACAGCCGGCTCATATCAGGCTGTCTCATAACTTCTCCCTCTTTCTAAAAATAAAAGCAACACCAAGTATTTCTTCCTTATGACAAGGAACCCAAGACTATTTCTATTTCCCCATGCCTTTGGGAAATGACTCCATGTCTTTATTTTTCATTTTCTCTTAGAATGTTCTCTTGTGGTATGTGTCTTGTTCCTTTTCTTCAAAATACTTCTACAACTTTTATTTTTTCTTTTCTTTTTTTTTTAATTAGTAGTGGAAAAAGAAAAGTAAATGCTCAGACACTTACTGAAAGTAATCCCTATTGTATCAGTTATGCCTGGTCTTATTTAATTTTTACATAGCCTTATAGATGGACTTTTCCCCCTCCTTTCCCCCACAAATTCTGCATCAGCACCTCCATGGAGCACCATCCCAAACATTCTATTTGCCCACACCAGGGGTCCCACCAACACTGTCCCATGGAATGGGTTTTGTCCCTGTCTCAACCACTGACAGATGAGCCAGCTCCAACTCTTGCTTGCATTAAATGCAGCCTGGACTTTTCCTTTGCTACTCTTTCTCCCCTGAAACCTTGTTCTCATTTCCAGCATATCATCATTTAATGGATATGTGCTTTGTTTTATTCACTAACCATGGTCCTCTCTTCAATCCAGGGCTGAAGGAGGGTATTCTCTTATTGCTTTTCCATTAATACAGTTCAGCCCCAATATATTTGTCTACTTTGTTCATCAATAAGATGACCTCTGATTTGTACACAGCAAGTGAGATGTCCGGGCCACAGACGGCTGCCTGCCCATACAGGGTCTAATATGGGGGCATCAGGTGTTTCCTGAGGGATGGAGGTCCTTTTTCCTTGGCTTTCTCATAGGCCATTCCCTCACATGGTAATTCTGGTGCTCTGTGCCATCCTCTCTTTTCTTCCCTAAATTTGAGTGTGCACAGTTTTGCCTGTCCCATATGTTAATGACATGCCTCTGGAAATGGCTGAGGGTCAGATGTCCATGCTGAAGTGGACACATCTGCTTGCACATTTTCATTCCATCAGGCACAAGCTGTTGGCCATTAGAGTGTCATAAAGCTGACAGAGACCTTGTCTGAATCCAGCTCTTCATGATGAGCTAAAAAAAAAATTCAAGGCAATTATGGGATCCCAAAGGGTTCAAGGTCTCAGCCAGCACCATTTTTCTCTTTTAATTGTCACAAGGTCCTGAGAGAAGAGACCAAAGCCACTTGTGCTGCCAACTCCTTAGCTTGCTTATGAGCTTCAATAGGTATTTACTCAAGTAATAATGTACAATATTTAAGTTCAACTTAATAAGTATTTACTCACTCTGGAGAAACAGAGCATTACTTGGTTTAGAAATGAAAGCAATCTGGCTTTATTTATTCTTCTTTAAAGTAATAAATAATGCAGTGCTAAAAATTGATCATAACATACGCTAATATATTCTACCAAAATCTATTTTTAACTCATTGCAGAGGCAGCAGACAGACTATATAGAAGTGAGAAAACCACTGCTGTAGTATTTTAGGAGCACCCATGCAGTGACTGTTTTGGATAGCCACTCAATTTTACCTCCTAGCAGGTCCAAGCTACTGCAATAATCTGTATTTTTCATTTCCTACTTTTAGGTCATTTTCCTCCTCTTCTTGAATTTTAGAAACTACCAGAATAGGCTTGCCCAGAGAAACTGAGAGCACAAATGAGTGAAAGTCAAGCACAAGTTGCGCATTATCTGTGGAAGTGCCCATATTTCTCTTGCAGGGGTGTTACTTCTCCACCCCAACATCCTCACTTAGCCTTTTTTTTAACAAAACCTGCGTTGCACTTTCCTTTTAGACACCAAGCATGCCCACACTATGCAACATGAGGCTGCCAATACACATACAGCATCCTTTTCAGGCAAAGGCACCACTGCAAACAGAGCACACTGCAAACAGAGCACAGCTGGCATGTCTGAAGTTATCACCACTCTGAAACTCCTCCTCTCCCAAAACCTGGCAATCCAGTTCAGACTCCCTTCTGAGAGCAAGAGACAACATCCAGAACTAAACTTGAACACAGGAAAGGACCAAATTTATGTTGATCAAGGTTACTCATAAGACCTTGAATTGGTTTTATAAAACTCACTATACTCATAACTTCTCTGAGGAAGCCTTAACCTTCCTGACTTTTGACTACTTACCACTTCCTTAATTTTCTTCTTATCTGATTACTCTCACATAAACAGCCATGCATACCAGTGTGTGCCATGGCAGGTAACACTGCACCAAAAATGAAGTCAGGCAACTCAGCAAAGTTTTGTATCCAGCTGAAAGTCACAACAGATACAAATAACAAAACTAAATATATAGATGTTTCCAGTGCAGCCTCCTGCACACTCAAAGCCAAAGACTGGCATTTCTAGTAGGCAATAAATCATACACCAAGATAAAAATATGATGTTCGCTTAATTCAAGGGAAAGTACTTGGAGCACCTAGAGATGTCCAGATGCAATTATTTTAAAGGACAGGATCCCAGACAAGTACATCTGGAGCTCCACACTGCTCTGTGCTGTTAAAATTTCATGATGGAAAAACCCAGACTCACATGGAGCTGTGTGTATAAACCACGAAAAAAACTCATTTTCCCCCAAATGCCTACAAAATTGGTGGACCTCAGAAATAATTTTCTATGTTTAAATAATAAATATATGCCCCAAAAGACTTTTACTCCACTTGTCAAAGTATCAGTTGTTGAATAATTGAATGCAAGAACATAAAAAGAGATTATCATATCAAACATCAACATTTTTTCTTTAAATTTCTGTAACAGGGAAGGGAAATCTGTTTTGGTTTTTGTTATATAAAGAATGAAGCCTTTGCTTACTGCTGATGTTGTGTGACACTGCCATCTAGCAGGATACCAGAGGAAGTCAGGTTTTAGTCCTATACAGGGGAGAGGGGTATGATGGGAGAATTTCTAAAAAAAACCCAAAACAGAGCTGAGATTTTTCCATTTCTTCCCCACTGGCTTCTTGTATATGGACATGCAATCTAAAGTTCTATATACAAGCCTGCTGGAACTTTTTATAATCTACAAAGAAACAACATGCTATGTTAAGAGGCCAAAAAAAATTATTAAAACAAAGACTCAGTAAAGTTTGCATGAAACTAAAATAGAGTTCCATTGTGTTTTCCAGGGTAATATTTTAGTTTTGCTTCTCTCCTGCCTTAGAAAATAGTTTTGCCACTTATTTTGTACCATCAGTTGCTTCAAGGCAGTTCAAAAGATGCTTTCTTGACACTGTTCAAGATTTGCTGTGGGCTTTAATATTGGAAACTCTCACTTCTTGAGTCTGTGAGACCCAGCTACTTACCTGTGTCAGACGAAATAACTTGAGTGAGATGAGATTTGTGATTCTTGTGTGTCTAGCATGGAAGAAGCAGCAAGCAGTTTATTTGCCCTTCCTACTATGATAAACTATTGCTATTTAAATATCTTCTCTAGAGAAATGATTCAAGGGTCACTTAGGTTTGTTTTTCCAGCCTGGTGCAGGTACAAAGCAATATGGTCAATCCTTAGATGGGCTCGCTAGATGCCCAGCACTGTTCTCCTCTGAGCTGGCTCTCTGGAAGTATTCCCTCTGATGATGTGTCTGAGGATGGAACCTGTTCCTCTGTCTCCTTTTCTGGACTTTTCCAAGTCAGATTCAAATCACTCTTTCTGTTGTTGGAACGGAATTTTCGATAGGAGCATTTAACTTGGAACTTTAGGGAACTTTTAGACCAAAACTTTCAGTCAGAAAAAAACCTAAAACAAAACTAAAATGATTTAGATACTCACTATTCCCAGAAGAAGTGCTTTCTTACCTGTTCCCTCATTCCCTCAGAAACTGCAATTAAAGGTTTTCTATGAATTTCGCATAGGGTCTTATTTATAATGTTCTTGTATGCTGGCATTAAGGATGTAAATAACATTTGTTTCAACTTCCCACCTTCTTTCTCAAAAGCTTGCTTTTAAACAACCACAAAAATAGTCAATTTCCTACTATTTACCAGATTTTTCAATTCATTTTCTCAGCATATTGCTACTTTTCAGGTTTCCATGAGGAAGAAAGGGAACGTGAGGCAGTAAAAGCCTTGTCAGCAGTGCCATGGGCAGCTCTCTGCCCTGCCAGACAGCCTCCTGGGTTACAGAGCAATGGAGAGGAAGCCCTGCTGGGGACACCAAGGAATATTTGCACAAGGGAGCATCTGGCATGTCTGCTTTGTGCAGAAGGGGAGATCACCTCCAGTCAGTGCCCCTTCAGACATTCTGGTCTGAGGAGAACCTGCCTCCCTTGGGAGTGCTGCTGCCTTTGCAGGCACCTTGGCAAGGACAGGTGCTCTGTTGCTGCATGTCCCAGCTCTGCTCCCTCCTGACAAAGCCACCACACATGGCATCCCAAATCCCAAAAGCTTGGCATGTTTGTATTTTACACTATGTTAACTAGTTTTTGAATTCTGGGGCAAATATTTTAATTGTCTTTTTGTTTGCGACACTCAAAACATAACTATTTTTATTTTTGCTTCATTGTATTCTAACAGATTTTGACAGAACTGAAGGCTACTGAATGATTTCATAATTAATATCTGCATAATTGCCACCTAATTCAGTGCAAATGCTGATGCATAATTTAAAGCAGCTGTGCCAGATAATCACAAGCCTTACCATGAGACAGCCTGTTGATCTTTTATTTCTTTTTAGACACAGGCTCTAAGTATTTAATTTTTCTTTTGGATATGCTTTTTACTATTTCCTTCTTGATAAAAGGTCATATAACCAGTAGAATAATGTCACGAAATAACGTCTTTGAGCAGCATTCTCTATTATGCTATTTTTATACTATCAGTCTCTGCCCATTTTCATCGGTACAAAAAATAAAGCCATGAATTGTTCTGAACTGATGTGATGTGAGCAAGACTCACATTGCTTGGAATTTGGTATATGTCCTCTAATAACCAGGAGCTATGGAAACACTCACTGAACCTGAGGACACAGATTAGGACACAGGAATGCTGGTGTCTTAACCCCCTGCCACCCTCACTGAGGTGACACAACCCAGTCAGTAAGCCAGCACAGCCTGGAGATCCCTTCATGTGCTCACCAAGTGCAGGCTTGGGCCATGTGCTCACCAGGGGTTGACACCACTTGGGCTAAGGGCTAATGTCTCCTGCCTGTCACCCCACTGCCAGTTCAGAAGTAGGTGTGCAAATTTGTCTGCAGGTCCTGTGTTGCATTTGCCAAGCTTGTGAAAATATCTTGGGTAATGCAGACTTCCAAGGTTATCTTGGGACAATCTCAAACATCACCAGACACATGTTTAGGCAACTGAACCAAGCCCTGTGAGACTTTTGAAGGACAAGCCAGGCTACTCTCCAGATTTCATCTGACTGGGCTGATAAACTTCACTGTCTACAATGGGTCCTTAAACTTGTATCTTGCATGTAGACACCCATACTTAGACACCAACACTTAAGTGTCTTAATTTTGGGCTGAGTTCTAACCTTCTAATCCTTGTAGGACTCACCAAGATAAATAGATATAAATGGAACAGTAGTGAGGCTTTCTAATTTAGAAATTTAAAGCCCCCACAAGGAGTTGTTTGCCATTACTTAAAACTGAACTTCAGCCCCAAAAGTCAGAATAACATCTCTCTCAAATAATGTCAGGATAAACCATCCTCTGTTAAATTACGTTTGGTGTGCAGGGTGGAGGAAGTCACATTTGACTGCATTTCCATTAATAGAAACATCCTTATCTCCAAATAGGCTCCATCTAATCTTTCCCCAAGTTTCTAATCCTGTATTTTCTCATAAAGTAAACAGCAAAACAAGAAGAGGAAAAAACCTTCCAAAATAATTTTCTTTAAGATCTATGACTTTTATATCATCCTGAAATTGCAGCACTGTACATTCTTAGCCTAAAAAACAGTCAGTAAATATTGCTCTTCACCTCTACAACCCCCTGAAAGGAGGTGGTACCAAGGTGGGGATTGGTTTTTCTCCCAAGTAACAAATGATAGGATGAGAGAAAATCACCTCAAGCTGTACCAGAGGAGGTTTAGATTGGATATTAGGCAACATTTCTTCATGGAAAGCGTTGTCAAGCACTGAAACTGTGCCCAAAGCAGTCACCATCCCTGGAGATTTTTAAAAGACTGCTGCACTTAGGGGCACGGTTTAGTGGTGAACTTGGCAGTCCTGGGTTAACAGCTGAACTCAATGATCTTAGAGTTTTTTTCCAAGCTAAATGATTCTGTGAGTCTACCTGTGAGTGAAGCTCAGCAGGTAACAGTTTCCTTGCTTGCTTGAGTATTGCTAGCCCATTAGCTGAAGGAGTAACAAAAGCTTTGTTAAAGATCTCTGAAGGACATATTTACACACAAAGACTGTATTAATATTTTAAGCAGGACATCCTCCGTATCTCTGTCCACATGCATGCACTAGAGGGAGCTAGGACCAAACCTCTGTATTCACATTCTAACGCTGCTTCTCACCATCATTTCACACAGTTTCAAACTTTGCTCCAAGAAAACGCTGTCAGCATCTCCAAACAACTGAACTGAAAGTTCATCAAGCATCTGCTGCTGAATTGGGGTTAAGCAGCTGAGGCTTCAAACCACATCCTATCAGGAATGGCTGGAGCAATTGTGAACAGCAGAGGAAGGAAAAGGGGAATGGCCTTTTACCTCTGACCAGTCATGCTCTTGGATGGACATGTACCTTTCCAGCCAGCTTTCACTGGAAAGCTGAAGTCCCCTCCCCTCCATTCCCTCTCACCACAGCCTGGCAGCTGCAGTAAGTGGGGCATTTTGCAGCATCCTGTTTGCATTGCATTGCACCAAAGCAATTCTCTTCCTCTCTGAACTACACTGCAAGAAAATTATTTTTAAAACCTAACTTTTGTAAGTCAGAAAAAGCAAGGGATGCCAAATTTTTCATATGTTCTTAACTGGTGTCACCCTGCACAGATGTACACAGTACATTCAGCTTTTAAGTCTACATAATCTTTTCACGTGCATCGTGCCACACATTGAACACACAATGCCCAGAGCTGCTGGCCAAGCATCACTGACAGTGTGTGCCCATGCAGGTGTACTTTGAGCTCTTACTCATGTTATTTTCTGAAAGAAAGGATGTACAGAAGACATGAGACACAGTGACTTATTTTTTCTAAACAGACACTGACAGCACATACTAAATAATTTACTGGACCCAATGGAGTTACTGTGTTTTATTAGCCATCAGCTGAGACTCCATAACTTTTGGGATGTTGACTTTTCCCTTCCACTTGTGCTTCAAAGACACTGGGATGATCACACTCAGTCCCAGGAAGACCCGCAATCTTTCCCCAGGTCAGAATACTAAACCAAATGATATTAAGATAAATTATTAAGCCCTGCTGAAACTTTCTTTTCATGCCCAGAATTGAGAAGAAGCTGTGGGAGATGAAATGGAACAAGCTGAAGGCTGCAGGTTGTAAAAAAAAACTATGGTAGAGACACTGGAGAGAGGAAACTGTACGTCACAGATATGTAAAGCAGCGTGGTACAGACTAGTAAAGGAAATTTTATCTGGTTGGGAATAAAAAAGTCCTTTTCTGAAATACTCAGGAGAGTTTAAACCCATACAACAGGACACAAAGAATGCTATGACCATGAACAAAGTAATGCTAATTACCAAGTTAATATCCTGCTCCTACTATGTTTCTTGGGCTAAAGAAATACTGAGAATTTGAGCCACAGAGTTACTGTGGGGCTTTCCCAGCATTGTAGCTTTGTCTCCAATCTTAGGATGTTATAAATAAACAGAAAACTTGGAGTTTTCATTCTCTTATAAAGAAGAATGAAATCCTACTGCTTTCTCTACTTTGAAATACATGGTTTTTTAACAGTAGCTTTTAAAGACTTAAAATGACTAAAACAAAGAGAGGAGAGAGAAAAAAGAAGACTGTGATGGCACAAGCTACAGAAACCAATAAGCTCCTGAGGTGGGACTAATCTCCTCCATGTGGAGTGGTGCAGAGCTTTGGTAGCACACCTACACTCATTCTACAGGCAAGGGACAGAGACAAGACTCTCCAGGACAACTTTCCCTGTCCTAACACAGACTTCCAGAAAAGCAGATGATCTAGATGCCAGACTTACAAATGGCTGAAGTTAAACAAGTGAAAACCCATCCTCCTGTTAAACCATGCATTAATTTCAGCATGGAATTGTATGTATACACACACACACACACACACATATGCAACTAGATTAATACAGACACTTTCTACAATTCCTGTTAAATTTAAAATGCTATAATCCTCCAATGCAAACAAAATCTGCACTGGGAAAGAAGGGGCTCTGCCTGCCATCCTGATGGATGAGGAAGAGCATTAAGGCACACCTTTGTCTTCTCAGGGGCACTAGTTACTTGCATGAAAGTGTTCCCATTAACTTAAAAAAATCCACCTGCCTACTGGTCCTTTTGTAGGCATCCATGTATTTATTCTACCTTCAGCCCAGTCAGCCCCTCTGGCACTCAGGGGTGCAGGTGGTGGAGCTGCCCCAGCTGCACTCCTGGGCTGGAGAGGGTCCCTGGCTCAACCTCTCCCCAAACCATCCCATTTTCTCTTAGCCCCTTAGCATCTTCAAGTCCCTCTGTCACCACTTTGAGATCATAAAACTACACTGGATACCACCAAACAATTTTCTGCTGTAGATGCTGTTCTGGGAAGAACTGTGTAATGCACATTTTGCCTGCTGCACTTTCATCCCTAACCCCAGCATTTTTCACAAGCTAGCTCTCAGAAAAGTAAGCACAAAACCACAATTTTCTTTTGATGAAAATGCTAGAAGCAAAAACATCTCAATGTTGGCAAATGAACCTTAAAAAAACCCAAAGAAAATGGACTGGTTTGTATTTCTTTAAGAAAGTAGGATGTATTTCAGAGGTAGTATATTTTTCCTAAATTATTAAAAATAAACTCTTGCAGCAAGTTGTATTTTTCCATGAGATACCTCAATAGTTTTGGGAATGCCAGTAAAAAAAAAATAAACCTGTTAGTATATCATTATTAAACAAAACACTTTCACATATTTCTTTCTAAGCCCTTGGTAAGTGGAGGGGAAGGAACCAACAGGACAGCATTTCTACTGGGTCTGCGACAGCTTGTCATTCTGTCCAGGAGCAACACAAGCAAAGATGATGGGGACATAGCCCTTTGGTTTCTTCTGAGCAAATCTGCTTGTTTGCTTTTCCATCTGACCTCTCAGAACCTGAGGGGAACACATCTCAGGTGGAAGTGCCTGAGCATGGTCCCAGAGCATGGGAAAAGCCAGAGTGATCCAAGAGCTGTGCAAACTCCTCTCTTGGCACATCAGGGTGGGAACCACCCCAACAGAGGAGTCAAAGCTACACACCCAGGGCTGCAATAGATATGTCTTCCCTGGGAGTTAGGTCCTACAGGACCCAGCCAAAATGAAAACTGCCATTAACGTAAACTGCAGTAGAAGAGGAGAAAGTATCATCTTTCCTAGCCTACCTCAGACAACAATCCTTGGGATTCTTTTTATCAGCGTTCTTCCTTAGGGAAATGTAAATTCCCAGGTTAAAGACACACTTTCAAATATAAAGCAGGCATAGTCATAAATATGTTCATTGCTGTTTTGATCACTAGTATTTACACAAAACATTCACATTTTTTTTCCAGCTGCCTTGTCCTGCTTGTGATTTTTTGACAGCTTCCATGCTTACAAATTAGTCACTTCCACACCTCATGGAGATAGCTACATTAACACACCTGAATGTTTGAAACCTGTGATGATCTTCCTTTTGAACTTAGGAGTTAATAATAGACTTTTGTAAGTAGTCCAGTGCTACGGTGATTCTAACTCCAGCTGGGTTAATCACACAATAATTAGGTACAAACATCGCAACACAAAACACAGCTACATCATTATTTGCAACAAATGTTAACTCTAAATAAGTGCAACCTGTCCCACAAACACTTGCTATAAACGACTTAAAAATAAAAGTAAAATTTGATGGGGTAAACACAGAAATAAAAAAAAAAATTCTCTGTGAGAATTTTTTTTGTTTAAAAAAAATAAAATAAAAATCTCAGCACTCATTTAGAGTTCAGGATCTTGTGAAAGAAAGCTTTAAAAGGAGCAAACCTGATTTGCTGTGGCTGTTGCGGCGAAGGGAACACTTGTTGCAGGAGTTGTTGCTGCAGAGACAGTGGCGGCCGTAGCGTTGTGCATCATGGGTACTTTCAGGAGGGGAACCATGGAAGCAATGAACAGGAGGGTGCAGCATTATGGTAAGAGAAGTGGTATTTTTGGCATGGTGAATATCAAGAGCGGCAAGCCATCGTCATGGGTTAAACCGGCAGATGGCATGCAATCACAGTGCAAAGCGAGAAAGCGTGGCGGAGAAATAAAAAAAAAGGGAAAATAGCTTATTACAAGTACAATTAAAGGAAGGTTGTCAACACAATCGGCGATTCCCAGAAAAAAACGAGTGAGGACCACTGAAAATGCAAGTGCTGTCTCTAAGAAGAAGATTACTTGTGCAAATGAGGCCTTTACCAAAATAGCCCATTACCTGCGGATTGTTACATGTGTAATTTGTTTTCCCTCAGTACAGCTATAATGCACTTCAAAATAAAATCCTACTAAAAAAACCCCAGTGGTTTATACTGGGAAGAAAACTGTTAAATGTTCATCTTAATTTTTAAACACAATTAAAAATGAATTATTTTCATGTATCTTCATTTTGAAGTAAGCTAGATACTCGCCGTCTTTCTTTATAATCCAGTTTATGCGTTTTTTCCTACTAGCACTGCATAACTGTTCGACTTTATCAGAGTTAAATTACCATCTGCTTGAGGCAAAAATCAGGAGAGGGATGATAATGATTAGCCTGATACATATACTACTTTGTTTGATCTAAAAAAGCAAGATCGATTTTGTGAAAGACACTGCTTTTGCTCATTTTGAGAATGAATTTTAATCAGCATCTTCACAGGAGAATTATTAATTTGATGCTTTAAAGACATGATATTTTAACTGTTTATGTGAGTAGGCCCAAAACCCAGAAATAAAATCGCTGGATAGGGCAATAGAAGAAAGATTACTTTTCTGTCTCAGAGGCTGTGGCATTGGACTTCCACTTAGCATGCCCAAAATGTTAATTTCAGGTTGCAAATATATTTAAAGAAGGAGTTCGATTCAGATCACAAGTTTCAACTGAACCTCTGTGCATCAAAGTAGGCATTTCTGGGAAACGCTGATAAAACTTTCTAACACACAGCAAAGGAGAAATAGGCACACCACTATGAAACTTTAAAACACTGATGAAATTTGCTGGCTTTTTCCAGTATTTTATGATTTTATAGTACTAGACAATATAAAATATAAAGAGAAATAAAACTTTGAAAACTGAAAAGCAGACTGGAATTCATGGTATTATGCTTTTGCAGTGTAGTTGTTATAGCAGGTGATATCATGTCTAAACTGCGGCTTTCATCTACAAATTTAAACACTCTGCAAAGTCAACCAGAAGGACAAGCAAACCTTTAATTCTAGTCAGTGACTAAATCTCACCTAGAATTTTTGAAACAAGTTAATATACATCATATACGGTATAAAAAAAAGAGATCAATAAAGAAATTTGGAACCTACCAATACTGGTAGCGGGTGTCATGCACAAAACTGACCCTGCGTGTCATGCAATGATAGGTGAAAAAAGTGGATAAAGGGAAGAAACAGGTTAGCTGTTTAGAGTTAACATTCAAAGTGAGATTCAAGCATAACCACAGAGAAGTAAGTTAGTTAAATGAAACTGTAAGGTCATTCACAGTTTTGCTTAAACACAAAGAGGTTTATTGTGTTCTTACTAAACTCCTGCATATACTGTGTGGGTTTTGGCAAGTTTCTGTACATATTCAAGATACTTCATAAACTTTTTTAGTTATTGATGTTATCCTTTCACTTAGTGCTTTTGCAGCAACAGGTTTTTGTTTATAAAAACATCAGTGGTTCAAGACCACAGTATTTGGGACTTTTAGAGCTCATTGCACAATTCAGACAGCTCAATGTTGTGCAATCAACATTCACCAATTTTTTGACATGTGGCAGGAAAAGAAAGTGGAATATTCTACTGCAGGGGTTTTGCCAAATTTGTGTTTGATGTTACCCTACCCATTCTTAACACAAAGAAAACAGTACTTTGACAAGTCCCAAGCTAAACACCTCAAAGCGTGGAACATTCCAGCAGAAGGCTCCCGGTGCACCTCAGAGATGCTGTGGGATGACTGCTCACCTGCCATGCAGTTTACTTTTGGTGCCTAGTCCACCTTTAACCTTTCTGGAAAGGCCAAATGCAAGAAAGAGATCAGCCTATTTCCAGCACAGTGCATACAGCAAGCTGGTGACGGCAAGCAGGTAAGGAGACCAGTGCAAGGTAGTGCATATTTGACACAGAGACGAATATGCTTCCTGTATTCCTGCCGAATTACTACTGCAGCCCCGTATGGACTCGTGTGACTATGAATGACCTTACCCAAGAACAGTCCCCAGAGAATACACAAAGTTCCTCCGCTAGAGGCTATAGAAACACTAACAAACAGCAATGGGAAGAGAGAAAAGATCTGCTGTTTTTAAGATCGTTCACCGAACAATAAGGAGAAGGCGACAAAGCAATCAAACTGATGTAAAACAAACAAAGTGCAGAACTTCGGAGGTAAGCCATGCTAAGTCAAGCCCCACACTTTTTATTAGGGGAGCCAGTGGTTAATAAAGCAGAGAAGTAATATAAAACAATTAAGTTTTATATATATTCCAGCAGCAAAACTTGTCTTTAAAATTTAACACACACGTGCACACACACACAAGGAACACATTTGAAAATTATACCAGTTTAGAAAATATCACATAATCATTTAAAATCCAACAGATGATGTCATGCATTGCTCCTTAGATGTGGGTTGCATGACAGTCCTTACGTCCACCAAATCCAACCTTCCCAGGAAATGTGGGAATATCAGATGTATCATCTTTAATGGAAAGCTCATGACATCCATTCTTATAGAGGGTGTTCTCTTTCCTGAACTCCTCCCATACCCCACTCCACTCTTTAATATCCTTCCTTGGAGCTGATGGTGTTTGAAAAGAGCAGGATTGTCATCACTTTAAGAAAGGTTTTCTACTCTGTGGCTTGGTCTCCATCTGGTATTTTATACACTGTTTCTTCTTTCTTTTCATGCACTTTGCTGGGACTTGACAACAACCTGGCTCTTACGGTTGGTTTCAAGATCTACCCTTCCTACCACCACAAACTGGTCAGCTAGAACTAGAATTACAACAGTTAGCTGGAAAGAGGGATGGACAATAAAAAGTACAAAAAATGAGCTACTTAAGGAAGCATGAACATTTCAAAAGTCTGTAAAATATCCATATGGTTTCTCACTGAAAATGGTTTAAACTACTGCATTTTCTATAGTTAATTTGAAGTCCTTGTCAATTGCAAATAAGAGCAATAAGCCAGGAAGGGGAGTGATTAGGAAGGAAAAATACGTATCATGCTACAAATTCTCATAGTTTCAATGTAAAATAAATTTGTGGACATTTCTGTATGTTCTTCAAGCACAGGGCAGTCTTCCATTCATGACCAAATAGGCGGTCTCACCATTTATTTATTTTTTTTCAAACACTCCCATAAATGTCAGTGTGTTTTCTGCCACACATATTCTGGTGCACCAATGTGCTAAAAATAAGGCTATGCTTTTACTTACTATTACAAATATGGGGGCAGGCTCCAAGGTTGTTACTGAGGCCTTATAGAAAAATTCCATGAAGTCAAAGCCATCTGTGTTTGTTTTTTATCTTTAAAAACATATGGGAACGCTGATAGATTGGGAAATCATCATGTGTTGCCTTTTAATTCCTTGTTTAACCAACATTATTTCTATAAACTAAAATAACATTGCTGAAAAGTCAAGCACATTTGCAAACACGTGGTTTTAAACTATTCTGAAGTTCACACTCGAGAACACCCTGACACTAAAATATGTAATTTGTTAATTATGAATGAAATCACAGAATTCCTTAGGAGGGAAATTCTCCTTTGGGAAGTTGGAGTGGGGCTGACTGACACAATTTAGAGGGTTGTGCTGTAACTGCTTACATGAGCACCCAGTACACCCCTTCTCTTGACCTGCTACCAGCCAGGGTGCAGGTCAAGCCATCGCTGAACGCTCTGATTTTCACAGAGCTCCAAGCACTGAAATGCAAATTACATTCACTCATCTTCAGATCATCTCTATCAAGAATTATAACCCCAGCTATGAGCCACAGGTGCTAGAAAAAGTTCTGGTGGTGCTCCAAAACCACGAAAATGCATCTGATGCCTGAAAACCCTTAAGTGCAGTTGTGGGGAGTGATGTTGTTTGCCAGTGCTTCCATGCAGGTATTGACTGGAAGTTTATGGCTGGTGTTCCCCTTCTCAGGGTGCTTGTGTGGGGCTGGGGAAATCCCCACGGCTGCGAGACAGCAGCTGAGGGAGCGGGAGGATGCTGTGGCATCTCTGAAGCACGATGCTTTTCCCAGCAGTTTTGTTAGTGGGAACAGATACGAGTCAAAATCCAGCCAATTTACAGTAGGCAAAAAGGGGCAAACTCCGGAGAACGATGAGCAAGGCTATGAATGAGCAAAAAAGCATCTTAACAGCATGTTGAAATTTCTGCTTGAATTCTTGTCCTTTGCAAGAGGAATTAAAATAATGTGCAATCATCTGTGCAGGCTTCACCTCAAGTGGGGAAGGGAGCATAACAAAACCTTCTGTTAAGTGCAAGTGCCTGACACAGAGGCTACCTAGGGATACTAAACTGCTTCAATGTGGATACAACATACCTGTCGGGATAAACGCTGCATGTTGCTGCAACTGAGCATTGGCAAGAGCCTGTTGATAGTGCAAGACACTGGGATTGAAAACGGCACTGGCACCATTACTTTTTTCAAGTGCTTGTCTCTTTGGTAAAGGGTGAAGAACACCAGGAGGAAAGGCCTGCAAATAAGAAAGTTAGTTAAAATGGCTCAATTTTTAAAAACTTGTCCGTAACATATACATAAATATAAAAACTTAGTAATTTTTAAAGCGGCTAAGGATGCCTCGCCATGCATATTAACTCAAAGCACAGCAATGTAAAATGAGTGAAATTTTGTTATTGGTAGCAAAAGCATGGTACTATTCACCTAGAACTGCAGCAGCACAACTACTGAAAAGAAACGTTTGCTTTAAAGCAACAAAAATGGCATTGCCTTTAAGTAGGTTTTCAAATAGTACAGGGAGAAAAAACCACTTGTGTTTCATTGCCAAGTATTTTCTTTTATTTTTAAATTTAAATATCGTTTCCTATTATTATACAGATTAATGGATTACGTAATGCATTTTCAATTACAAAAGCAGTTTTATCTCAATTCGACTTTTCATGAGAGATTTAAAAAAGATGAAACTGTGTTAGGAACCAAACTAAATCGTCTGCGGTCTATTACGTATGAGAATGAGATGGATAAATAGAGCTTCCGGTAAATTAATGAGTATGTGAAATCATTTCCGGTTGATGTTTGAAAAGTAAAGCGATACAAATTTCATTAGTTGCTTCTCTGAAGGAAAAAAAACAAAAAAAAAATTATAATAAATCGAAATAAAATTAAAAAAAGCTACATGCAAAGCAAAAGGTGAAAGGTCAAAGTACCAGGTCTACAGTTGCTTCGAGAGGTCGCTTCATTGCTTTGGCAGTCGACTGAGTCTTTTAATAACAGGCAGCGAGCACATGATGGCAGTGGGCCAATGGGAGTCAAGCGAATTAACATACAGGTAAACAGCAAGCAGAGGTGCGTCATGGGAACGGCATTGCATTTGTGGATAGGTGAGAAGGAAAAAAATATTCTGAATGCAATATACAACATACAAAACACTAGGCATGCACAACAACAAAAATGTCTTCTAAAGAAATGAATATTACATTTTGAATTAGTACCGAAGCAAAAATGCATCTACTATACCTTAGTTAAAAAGCATATAAGAGAGTAAAATATAGATGTTTGAAATTCAGGAAAGTTGAGTAAAACAGCAGCTTGCAGACACTATTAAGCATCATATAAACACAGAGATGCAGAAAGTTTTAAGGATACACCTATTGGAATTCCTGATAAGTCAGTTCGGTCACATTTTGAAGTGGGAAAATTGATTTCGGAGGTTACATTTTCAAATACAAAACACTAGTGAAAGTTATAGTGCATTACAAATACTATTAATATCAAGGTGATGATTGTCTTTTAATTTAGAGAAGAGAAACATTCAATGGTCAAAATGAGAGTGGTTCTTATTCACCAATACAAAACACAGTGCAGAGGATGTCCAGTTACACTAACTTATCATTAATTCCTTTTCTTTGCTCCTACAGCTGGGTCATTTTTGTAGATTTTTTTAATCTTGTAACTTACCACATTACATTGAGAGGGAAAAAAGTCTTTCAGAATTGAAAACATACTTTCTAAATTTTGCTACAACCTTCAGTACTAGCTTTAGGAGCAGGGATTAAAATTAGGCTCCCAGTTCATAAGCTAACATTAACATATGAGTTATGATACTAGTCTAGCATTATTATCTTTTCAAAAGAAAGTATTTAGGCATAGTACATAGGCATATACATTTATGTATTCTTTCATAGTAAATTCAAAATTATGGCTGATATGACAGCATTCTGTAAAAAATTCCTCATATAAAAATTACTTTCAAGTTTTATAGTGTAAATACTTCCTACAAACCTTTAGAAAGGAAAGAGAAATTTACTTAGAAGTTGAAATTTTTACTTTTGATTCTTAAGCACAGGCTGATATTTAGCTCTTTTCAGAATATGCAGATTTCGTCTACCTTGAAATCAGTATGTGGAAATAGGGAACAAAAGTTGAGGTGGAGGAAGAGGACAAGGCACAAAATGCCTGCAAACACCTTGTGGTCATAAGTTTATCAGCTGCCAACAGGGTATTCTGCAGGGCAGTCCTCAAAATTTTACTTATTCCTTGTACCTGTCTATGTAGCATGAATCTTGTCCGTGCCCTCCTCATCTCTTCTTTAGCACTTTTCTGGATTACATACCCTGATCTACAGGATCTGCTCATCTCTCTGGGCCCAGGACCCAGACACAACAAGAAACACCAAGAAACACTTAGTCTGAAGTGGGGATCTGCACAGACTTTGTCTAAGCAGGACACTGAGCAGGTACCACTGCAGAGGACATCACTGCACTGCCTGGGCACAGCCCTGTCAGAGCTGCTCTGCCTCCACCCCAGAGGGAAATCCACACGGAGGTGACGCAGTGCAACTGAATTCAGCACTATGCGATGATGAAGTGCACAAGTTCAAATCAACTTTACCAAGAGTAGAGTGTTTCAGTTAATTACCTTTCTTATCCAAATGCAGATCTTATCTAATCTCACTTGTTAACTTATTATCTCTCTGTTTATTATTGCCTTTCTCCAATTTTTCTTAACATCACCTCCCTACTTTGAAGCTTTCTTCTGGCTTTCCCCTCATATTCCCCAGTGAGTTCAGTCTTAGTCTTCCCAACCCAAAGGCTTGATCTGTTCTAAACCTACTCATCAACTTTGCTTCCATGTAGTCTCCCATTCTTTTCAAGCTTTCAAACTGCTCATTTTGCTCTCTTACATTAATATTTTCTTTTATTTCATCCTGCTAGTAACACCTCCTTTGCCTCTTTTTGTTCCATCAGATTATCTTTTTCTTAACATTTGATCTACATAACTAACAACCAACTAATCAATACCGGATGGAGAGGAAGAGGGTACAAAAAGGAAATAAGGATAATATTGAAAATGATCAAACTTCCAAGGCATAGTATTTGCCTGCCTTACAGCACATTGGTATGCTATAATGTCTCCTGGAATACAAACAAGATCCACACAGCAGTGGCCTCCATGAATGTGCAAGGAGCTCCTGACTAAACTCAAATGAAAGAAGGAAAGCCCACAAGAGGTGGGAGCAGGGACAGATGGCTCAGGAGGAACAGGGACACAGCCTGAACACGCAGGGATATGATAGGAGAGTCAAAGATCACCTGGAGCTGAATCTGGCAAGGGACGTGAAAGACAACCAGAAGGGCTTCTGAGCAACAAAAAGAAGACTAGAGAAAATGTGTTTCCACTGCTCAGTGGGGCAGGCAACCTGGTGACAGGACATGGAGAAGGCTGAGGTTAGGAAAATCCTTTCCATCTCAGTCTTTACTGGCATGACTGGCTTTCAGGCCAGTGGGAGACCAGTGGGAAAGTCCGAAGTGAAAAAGATTTTCCCTTGGGGGAGGAGGATCAGGTTAGAGAACATTTAAACAAGCTGTATGTACACACAGCCATAGGAACTAACAGAATGCAACCTGGGTGCTGAGGGAGGTGGCCAATGTCACTGCAAGGTTACTCTCACGTATCTTTGAAAGGTTCCTGTGACTCAGGGAAATTCCCAAAGACTGCAAGAAAGTAAATGACATTCCTATCTTCAAAAAGGGCAGGAAGGGAGGTCTGAGGACTGGCAGGTTGGCCAGCCTCACCTCAGTCCCAGGGAAAGCAATTGAGCAAATCCTCCTGAAAACCATCTGCAAACACTTGAAAGCCAAGACAATGACGGGAAGTAGTCACCATAGATTTATGACAGGGAAATTGTGCTTAACCAGCCTGACATCCTTCTATGATGAGACTGGCAGGGTGGTGAAGGGAGAGCAAGGGATATTGTTTCTCTTGATTTCAGGAAGGATTTCAACACCATTTCATCCTCACAGACAGATTTATTTATCATGGGCTAAATGGGAAACAGGGAGGGGGACTGACAATTGTCTCACATGCCAGGCTCAAAAGGATGTGACCAGCAACACAGAGCCCAGCTGGAGGCCAGTCACCAGCGGTGTGAAACTTGGAGGAGTGGTTGATACACAAGATAGACTTGCTGCTGCTCAGAGGGCCTAGGAAATCTGGAGAAATGGGCACAGAGGAACTTCACAAAGTCCAACAAATATCATCCCCCCCCCCGCCCCATGATGTCCTGGGGAGGGACAGCATGAGGCACCAGTACATGCTGGGGGCCACAAAGGCTTGGCAGAAAAGACCCTCAAGATCCTGGTGGACACCAAGCCAGCAATGTGTCCTCATAAGCAAAGGCAGCTAATGGAATGCTGGGCTACATTGGGAAGAGTATCACCAACAGGTGGAGGGAGGTGATTCTTCCCCTCCACTCAGCCCTGGTGAGGCCACATATGGAGCCCTCTGTCCAGGTCTGGGCACCCCAGTACAAGAAAAATACAGGTGTACTAGGAAACACTCCCATAAAGGACTTGAAACATGATGAAGGGACTGGATTCAGCCTGGAGAAGATACAGGGGAATCTCATCAGCGTATACAAATACCTGATTCCAGGGTAAAGACGGAGCCAGTGGTGCCCAGGGACAGGAGAAGAGGCAATGGAAACGAATTTAAATAAAAGAAATTCCATTTAAATGTAAGATTTAAAAAAAAAAACAAACCCAAAATACAACACCATTTCTTTTTACTGGAAGTATGGAACAGGCTTTCAAGTTATGGAGTTTCTATCCTTAGAGACATTAGTAAACCAAACAGGCACATCCTGGGCAATCTCCTCTAGCTCCCCTGCTTAAGCAAGGGAAACAGGCTGGAATATTTTGTACATATTTCTCTGCAAAATGTTATCCTGAATTACAGGTCCCTGTTGCTTTCTCCTGTGATATTAGACTGATAACATTTCAATTCTGTGTTTCATCTTGCTTTGAGGCTAATGCAACTCTAATTAAGCCTTATTTAAAACCCCAGGATATATATCTGCAACCATTACCAAAGCGCAAAAAAAATTAATCCACTCATCTCTCTCCTTTCTTATTTAGTATAGTGCCTAGAAATATTACATTCTCTAAATGAACAATAAATATTGCACAACAGAAGCTAATCAGAATAAAAACCCAATCTTCTCTGCTTTAATTTCCAGATGGTATTCAATTTCTGCAAGCACGGGAAACTTTAACTAAAAATCATCCAATTTGAAACAAAGGCTGTGATGCTATTAGAGAAAGAATATTGAAACTTAAGAAATATTCTTCTGTATGATGGTTTACTTTCTTGCATAACTTACCCTTTGTCGCTCAGAAAAGTCTGGTCTTTTCTAATGTGTTAAATACAATAGCTTGGGGTAGTTATGTACTGTACTGTATTGTGTTTCTTGTAGGCCTTTAAACCAGAGAATAACTGTATTGTCTATAACTATTGTATGCACTGCCCACAAGTCCACAAACCACATCTGCTTAATTATTCGTCCACTGACAGCAATGAGGACAATGACTCTTTGATTTGCTGCCAGCAGTTTTGTCTCTCAAGTCAGATCCTGGATGTTCAATTTATTTAACTTTATTAATACCACTGCAAACTCATCAACTTTCCTGGTAGCAACTGTAAGAGGAATCCAATCCTGGTGAAGGGGTGGGCTGTCTTGTCTGAAGAGTTTTAAGTAAGAGGTTCAAATATCTGAAAATAAATCAGATTTATGATCACTCACTCTCTTCTGTCTGTAGCCACAATGTTTCTTTCCTAATGCTTCCCATTACAGTTTACTACTTTAAAACCTCATGATTCAAGGACCTGGCCCATAATAGCAGGAGAGGCAAGAAGTCTCTAGGCATGAAATGTGTCTAACCAAAGTTCAAAAATATACAGGAAACACTTTTTAGTCATTGGGGATAGCTGTAGATCCACAGAGGGCAGTTCTTTCTCATCCTCAGGCAGACACTAATGGTACATCAGATGAGTGTCCTGGTTTTTCTACACTGCCAGCACAGTGAGACCAAGGTGGCTGGCTGGTTGTCTCGTTTCTAAGGCAGACTGTGCTGATCTCAATACAGGTTTCTGTTCTGCTACTGATCTCTGAAGCAAACACTCCCTCTTTGCTTTTCTTCCAAATTTCCACACGTATATCTGCCATCAAAGAGCTAAAACAGCATATGTGTCCCTGTTTTCCTGGGAACACTGAAGCTTATCAGTTTTGTTTCTGTTTGGAAATATGAGGGGCAAATTTACATATAATTAAGGCAGAGAACAGAAGTGGTATAGAGTGTCATTTGCTTCACTGTCTTGAATAGAAATACAGCATTAAAACAAGGGCATAAAGAAAAGAAAATGCTTCCTCCCATCAAGCAATAGTAATAATTTTATAAATTCTTATCTTTCACCAAAAAAAAAAAAAAAGAGGCAAAAGAGAAAAGAAAGTATAAGCAAACAGCATTAAATTGCAGCAAAATAGGCATCAAAAAAAGGCAGCCATACATGCCAGCACTTACCATCACAGTCGCAGCTGCCGCAGCTGCCTGGGCTGCCACTGCAGCCTGGTTGGCTTGGTGTTGCGCCGCTTTGATTTTGGCCTGCAAATGTGCAGGAGGGTGAAAATACTTGCATTTCTCCCTCATGCAACGACCTTTTATGTAATCCATACACACAGTTACGGTGTTGTCATTTGTGTCAATCATTGTGCTGTCTGCCGGATGCGCAAAGCGGCAATCAGTCTCTCCACGCGCACAGTTCCCGCGCTGGAACTCCCTGCACACCTACGCGCAAAACAACACACGTTGCAGGGCACAGCGCGCTGCAGCCTGCAAGGGCAGGGAGGCTCCCACGCCCCCAAAAGACAGCCTGCCCCCTTCCCCTGCTAGTTCAAGTTTTACAGCAACTTCAGTTTAATAAACCCTGCATCTTTCGGTGGGTGAGGGGAATGCGCCTATTTTATCCTTATGTTGTTGGGTCCTTAGGTAGCTCTCTGGTACTGTGGTTAAATAACAGAAGCATTCCCAAATGCCTTTCATTTTTTCCTGTTTAAAAAGCAGCTGGGAAGGATACTTACGTAACTGCTCCTGCAAAACTAGCTGGGAATCACAAAATATTTTGTCTCTTTCTGACTACACTTTGTATTCTTGCAGGTGGGCTGGTAGGGAAGGAGTTCCTCTTGCTGAAACCCAGGGAAAATACACATCAGATGCACTGCATTTTTTATGGAGCCTACAAACAAAACTGAGAGCCTACTTAAAAATAATTTTCAAAAATAGGCAGAATGAACACACTTATTTTCCTAAGAAGAAATATGCTCAAGACACTGGTGCTCAGGCTTTTGGGAAAGGATATTCATTTCTGCAAGAGCCATTTGGCCTCCTTGTGTACTCGGATCACAGATTCCACTGAGTCCAGCCACGCAGTGATCCAGCAACTGCTGGGAGGCTCTGCACATAGCTGAGGGATTGTCCCTTCAGACTGCCGCAGGGTTGGTAATATTCCACATCTCCATTGGGAGCTCAGGGCTGAAGGGCTACACCATTCCCCTAATACCAATCCATAAAGCTATAAAACTCCCTTATTATCAGTGCAGAAAAACCAGCACAATTATTACTGAAATAAAAAATGTGCTTGTTAGATAGTTCATCAAGGGATGTCTTTACGCGCATACCTCAGGTTTTTTGAGATGATGAACTTTACAAAAAAATGAAAACTCATGTTGATGTCTGTGTATTAAATACAAGCAAAAACTATCTTAAAAATACCAGTGTTTAATTACCACTGGCTGCAAGTGCAGAAATCCTGCCTGGTTACAAGTTTTTTATCTGTAGCAACTAAATTTAAGCTTTGCTTCTAAAACAACAGTCATATCCTCCAAGATCTCTCGCACAGCCTAACACAGATTGTGCTTCTAGTCACAGTGGTGTCTACAGTACCTCCAGTTTATCAGTCCTGAGGAGTTTCTGGGTAGCAGTTGAACTGGGGACTGAAACCGGTGGACTTCCAGGAACAATGACAGGCGGCGTGGGCAGGATCTCAGTCGGGACTAAGCCAACTCCTGGTGTTACTGGCGTTAGGTAAGGAGCAAAGCTAATAGCCGTGTTCGTTCCTATTGTGGGACCCACTGGAAATGTGGGCTGGAAAAGGAAAACACACACCAAGGTGAAACAAAAACTCCTTAATCAATAGTTTACTAGTTGTTCTTTGCTTGCTGTTCTTTCTGGCACTGGTTCATTTTCTTGCTGAAAAAACTTTAAACAGCTGGCAAAATACACAGCATCCTCTCTTCTTTTAATCATGTAACACATTCCAGCAGTACATGAAGAACCACCTTTGTAACTCTATTATTAGAAAAGAGTCTGCAGATGCAAAGGAAGTCCTACTTTGAACCTGAATCAGTGTGGAGGTCCAGCTTACATTGCAGGCTTATTTACACACCTAAATATAGAAATAACATAGACTTTATTGCTTTTTCTCAATACCTGTTTTGCTTGGAAAAATAGGCTGTTTTTCAAAGTATTCAGATTTCATAGCTGAAGCATTATTAACTATATTAAAGCCATATTTCTAATAAGAGTATATATAATGAGCTCTTTGGCATGTAACTTTCAGTATGTTTGCACACTGTATTTTGCCACCTCCTGCAATTGTATGTTACTGTGTCTTATACACTGAAAAAACACAACTTCACAAACGTTTGTGTGCTCAGCTGTCACCAGTGGCAAGCAGAATAAATATTATAATCTCAGCTGGACACAATATTTAGAAAGGGATTATTCAAGCTTATATTAATTCATCATATGAAAAACTTTGATTGGAGGGAATGATACGGGTCTAAAAAAATCTTGTTTTGTTTCTTCCTACAGTGAGCCAGTGAAGTCATGACCAGAAGAAAGAGCATTTGTGTGATGCTACGACAGCCGTGATGAGGCAGAATAGCGGGTTTGTTACCACCAGCTCCCCAGGGGATGGAGGCAGGACATCACCACGCTCAGCTCATGCTCAGACCTGCAGAGTGCTTTAGTTCTGCAGAGCTGAGTACCCCAGAGAGTGAAGCTATAATTATAAGTGAGGAAAAACTTTGTGGAAAAACAGGACACATCTCTGATCAGCTTTGTCAGAAATTAGGTTCACAAATAAGCCAGCAGCTAGAACCACAACAGCACAACACTAAGGCTTCAAAACACTTTAACAAAGGAGAAGTGTCTTTCTCGTTAAAGTGGCTTGCATGACATAAAATACGCAGAAAATACGCAAGAGAAAATGCAGCAGCTAGAAGGCAGTTGTTTTCTTTTTTGTTTGTATTTAGTTTTCTTGGGATTTTTTTTGTCTTTGGAACCAATTGCTAAATTATAAATGGATGTGACTTAGCAGCAATAAGATCCGCTGAGTATACAGTTTAACCAGGATAACCAACTATACAGAAATGGCATCTAAATGCCCTTAAGAGTTAAAAAATATATTATGCTGTGTTCTAATCAGTGATCAAATCTGCTTGGTATCAAGCAACTCAGTTCATATGTCAAATATGAGCTAAATTCTGAAGAGCATAATAATGAACATTTATATGAAACAATGGTTTGACTATGTTGAAAGCAATACATGTTATGTGAAATAAAAAATAAGAGCTTTGTGTCAGATATAATTTTATGAAAAAATCCACTTGTCAAATGACTTCTATAAAATTTTCTTTCACTTTTTATCCATTTGGTCAAGGCTGAGTCATCTTAATCTGGCAATTTGTGTGAGACAGATCTGGCATTTTTATCACAGCAATCAGTAGAGAAGACATTATGTAAATGAAATTGTAAAGTTCAAATGATGAAATGGATCAGAAGAAAAAAGTATAATTTTGCCACTTCAATTTTTCTCACAATATTAAGTGATAGAATCCATTACTTCATCAAAACTTTTTCTGGTGAAAACTCAAGCAGTAAATCCCCAGGAAATATCAAGACACATTAGGAGGCCAACATCACCAGATACAATTTGATGGACATGTACCAGAAATTCAGGGAGTCCTGACACTCAATGCCCAATCCCACCTGACAGTGGATGTTTTGAGTATAAAAAGGCATTACTGAAAAAGGCATCTGGGCTGAGCTTCCTGTGACCAGATGCAGATGTCTTCTTCTGCGATACCTACACTTCTGTGATAGCCCATGGAAAGACAAAGGCACTTTGAAAACTTAATCATCTAATCCAAATGCTGATGTCTGGAACAAGCCAAGCAAATAGTAATTAGGAGTGCCAATGTCTTTTGATAAACTATAAATGGATGTTGGAAACTCACTGCAGAAGTTGATGCCAACATTCCAGATGCCTCAAGTTAGAGAAAAAATCCCACTCTAGTGGGATGCCTTACACTAGGAATTTAGATTGAAAAATCATTAGCAGCCAGGTGTGAAAAGTTTAATTCAGATTACCTGCCAAACCATGCTTTAGAAGTCTGCTACACTGAGAAGCCCAACTGCAAGGACTGCCCAGAGCAACTGATCTCTTTAGTGCATACCCAAAGATGCTGCTCATGCGTGCCAGACTCTAGTTCTATATCACCTCCTGGATATGAAGTGTCTCAGGCACCTTGAGACCTTGAGAATGAATCACCTTGAGACAAAACACTGAGTTTGTGAAGTGCATGCACCACCAATTCTCTGGCTTATCCTCAGACACTTCAGACTTCAACAGAGTAAGAAAATGCTAATCATTTGTTCCTGGTACTGGGATTAAATAATATTTAAAGCCATTCAGACCCATAGACTCCTGAGAAACTCTGTGTTCCTACTCAAATTACTTACTAGCAAATTATTGTTATTATACAAATTTTCACCTCCAGAAGGATTAATAGGTAAAAATCTTGCAAACATGACATGAAATGCATTAAGGGGCAAAAAAAGAGGAAAAAAATGCAAATCATTATGGAATGAAAGAAAAATAAAACAAGTCTACAGCAACACTCCATTGCATCTTGAAATGCAAATATAAATGAGCATACCTCCAGCATCTTGACTATTCCTTAAATAAACAGACAGGGACTATTTTTATTGATACAATTTAGAGAACTTTTGCAGGTCAACAGGGTCTTCAACTTTACTTACCATCAAGACCACCAGAGAAATATACTTACCACTGGCTGTAGTGGTGTCCCTGGAAACATGAACTGCATTTGCTGGGCGAGCATTGCTGCTGCAGTTTTTTGCTGGATTAAGTTGTTCCTGCCATTGATTTCCAGTTGAGTTTTTAAATGTGTTGGTGGATGAAGGTACTTGCAGTTCTCCCTTGTACAACGACCCTGGAAAAAGAAGTCACAGTAATTAGTCGGCCGCTTTTGATGATAGTTCAATGCCTTTGAGCAAAATATTACATCATAAACTAAGCAAGAACTAATGAAACACAGGGTGTTTCCTGGACACTATGCAGAGGGCTGAAAGGAGCTGATGGCCTTGAGCTCTGCCTCAGCCCACCACCTCTGATTCATCATTAAGGCTATTAGCCATTGGAAAAAAAAAAAGGGAGAAAGGCTGTGAATCAGCATTTTCATTGTTAAGTATAGATCACTGCCATACAATTAATGATCTCAAAACGGCCCAGACTGCCTGAACTGCCTCTCATGACATCCTGGCTAGAGTATCTGGTGTTACTGTAACATAAAAGGTTTTTGTTAAATGACATCACGTGATGAATAACAAATTGAAACCTTCTTTAAGAGAAATGCAGCCTTATTAAAAATAATTGTGTGATCATGACAGGGAGGATCTAAAATTGCCACTCACTGCTTGTGTTCTCTCATACATTCACCCTTATTCCAGTTCACTGCCTTCTAGCCTCCTGTTTTTATTACATCAGCACAACTTTGAACTATTTCCATTCAAGTATAAAAGAAGTAAAGGTGGTAGTTTTATAGCCTAAATTTAGAAGCAGTGCATGGTCCTAAATCTGAAGGTACACAGCAAAAGGACAGCTCCAATCAACATGAAAGGAGGAGTTTTTAGACAGTTACAAGAAAATAAGAGACTAAAAATATAGGTGGGCTGTCATCTTGAGGTGGCTTGGGTTAGAGGAGATGGACGTACAAGCTGACCACAAACACAGGTAGAGCAGCATAGGATGCACTGATATATTTTCCCCCAGAAAGGCAAATTGTAGGGTGCACCAGGAGGTTGTGCAGCTGCAGGGCAGGACCTGCTGAGATCAGAGGCTCCTTGATGACACGGCTCACAAACAACCACAGAGTTTTAAGAGCTGTGACTAGAGGGCCTAAAGCATTAGTCAAAGTGCATTGGATACACTCAACCTGTATAAGTTGTTTCCAAATAGAGATGTTTTTAAGAAGCGTTTTTTAAACTTCCCATTCACAGGTATTAGGGCTTTACTATTTGCAGACAAGCAGGAGTATCCTTCCATAGTCAAGAAAGCATCCAGATCCCTATGCAGGAATATCACACGGTACAGACATACACTGACTCTGTGTATGCACACACACACACTGCTACAAAACTTTCAATGGGCTTCAAATGTCCCCAAACCAGTGTTACTGTTATACTTTTGACTTACACACCAAAACAGAGTGGATTCTGCCTCTAATTTGCTACAAGGACGTCATGACTAACTGTTAAGGGGTGAGTTAAACATGGTCAGGAAGCTCCTCCTGTGTCGAGGCTGATGGGAATGCAAACAGCCCTTTCCACACTATGAAACTATTGAGAACAGCCCTTTCCTGAGCTGCCCCTGGCTGCTGCTGGGAGTATGCTAAATAGCAGAAGCCAGAAAATGCAAGAAAGTTAAAAATTTAAGAACAAGCAAGGGTCTCAACACTCAGGAACAATGGTCTCAGTGCTGTTTTAATCTCCTAGTACAGTTGCAACCACTTTCAGGACATTAGGCCTTCCTTCTGTTGAGAGAATCACTAATGCTGCCTGATTTAATGAATTACACAAAAGGAACATTACTCTGTCAGCTGGCATGAGCAGAACCAGTAATAGCTGTGATTTGATGGACAAGAAAGAAAGCTGGCTCCTTCATTTGGGGGGAATGTGGCTTTTACCATCATAATGCTAAACTGGAGCAGATCCAGCACAGACAATGAGCATATGGTTTTTTGTTGGCTGATGAGGCCAACTGATTTAGACATTTTTAACTGATATCTATTTTACCTTAGCCTATTTTGTATATCAATGGCTCCTAGAGAAAATCTAAAATTTAAAAAACCAAAATCATATCAAACTACTGAATCTGATGGAAATATCAACCTGTGGAATAAAAACTTTTCCTTAAACAAGGACTAAGAGCACTCCCATGTACAGTAGCTTCTGAAGCACCTTAAACCTGAAGAGTGCCTTCAGCCAGACCTCCAGTCTTACCTCTGAAAGCACACAGCTACTGTATACCATCACTTCTAGCTCTGCAAAGCAACCCACAGTGCACAAAAGATTGGTTATTTCTGAAAACTTTCAAAATAATCCAACCATACAGAAATGTACTGTCCTCTCTGAAGTTATTCATGTCTGTGCATCGTTTACCAGTTCTTTGAGCTCCTGGTTAGCAATGAACGTACGTACTATAAAAGAGCTGTGTGGTCCCACCACGCTGCTATAGAAAGCCCTCTGAACAGATCAAGCCTTGTTGAAATTAAATGACCCAAAATAAACTGCAGTGGAATGAGCACTGAAAATAGTGAGTAAATTAATCCACCCTCACTACCAAAATTAAATAAATTCTGAGACTGGCTTTTTTACTCTTTGAACCTACAATGGCAGTAGGAAAACATCTAGAGGAATTTCTCATTCCTTTTTTCCCATATGCTCCATTTCCCAGCTACTAATCACTGCACAAACAAAAATTCAAACCTGTAATATCATTTCAGTCAAATGAAATTATATTGACCCTGAAATTTTTTGTTTATTAAAAAGTCAAATACGAAGTTCAACTCACATGACAGCACATATCAACCAAAAACCAGAACAGGCAACTATATACAACATGCAGGGGTATTCAATGTATTGGCTGGGTCACCACCTATGAGTCCACTTTGTAAAAAACTAATATGCTAGAAGGCCACATCATCACAAATGCAGAGACAAAAAGAGGTACTTTAACTTTCAGGTGCATCAATATAAAGCTTCTGTAGCAAGGCTTGCTTCATCTTAAAACCACAGCAGTTTAGGAGCTCTTCCACAGACATTCAGTCCCTCTGGCACAGGACGGCACAAACTCAGGCAGGGAAAAATAATTGCTTCTTACAACTTTTAACCTGTTCCCAGATATGAGTCAGAGTCCTGAAACCGAGGGCACAGACAGGTTGGTTTGAAACTGGGTCCCTAGAAACTCCTGTCACCCATGAAGTGAAGGTTATCAACAAGAACATCATAAGTGGTTGTGCACTTCCCATGGGAATTCATGCAAAAGTCACTGTCAATGAGCTGTCTCCTTATCTGCAATGGCTAGAAACAATGAACAGATATCAGATCACATTCCCAGCAGTCTGTTACTCCCCTCATCCTGGAAGGATGGTACCTAACTCTGACCTTTTATTTCTTTGCCTTTGTCCTCTACAGCTGTCCAGCCTACTGCCCAGCACTGCGTTTCAGGCGGGTAATGGAAAGTTTGAACAGAAAACTACTTTTCTACCGCTAATTATCTGGACTAGAACATGCTGTGGCTTGCATCAGGCTGTCCCACAGGTTTCATTCTAGCAAAGCAGTGAGAGAGGGAAAGGGTGCATCGAGGAGCTGGGAACTCAAAGGATTTCAGTGTCCAACAGCAGAGCACAGGAAAGAGAGATTCCACTTCTACAGGGGCAATGGTCTGGGGAGCTGCTGCCTGACCAGCTTAATTTCATAAACATCCCTTAAGAAGCCATGTCACACCATTGGCTTTTTTTTTTTTTTTAAATCAATAGATTTTCCCATTAAGAACAACAGGTAGTTTGTCTAAGATCAATGCCACAAGACAGCCCACAGACTAGCGTATATGAAAAAGCTAGATATGTGCTTAGAATTTTACATTTAAAATAAGCAAAATTAGGTGAATGTAAAAGTAACACCCCATAACTTTGCATGTTAACACATGCAAAGGATCCACATAGGGATCCATTTCCTGTCTTTTAATATTTCATAAATTCACAACTTCTCTCAGTATTTTACAGTTGCTCTGATAGTAACAATAATAAGTAATTCAGGTTTGAGAATTGTTTATGTGTAATAATGAGTTAGTTTTACTTATTAAAATTATCTTTCATAAAAGTAAGATGCTTAAACAGAAAAAAAAAAGGCAAAACAATGTTTCTTCTATCTCTTAAGGCAAGAATCAATTAAAGCTTCTAGAACTATTTTGCTCAGGTACAGAATTTCAGGCAATTAATTTATTGATGCTATTAGTGAGAAATAACAGAGCATGACTCCCCCTACTCACAGCACACTGTTAAAAACCAGGTTTTCCAATGAGAAGCAGAAAGTAGGAGGCCTGCTGCCTCGCAGGCGTCTGTCCCTTGTTCCAAACGTCGCTCCTCAGGGTGCTTCCAGCTCCCCCTACTCAACTCTCTTCCTACTGTACCCCAGCTCCCTCCTTCCTTCTCCCCCTTCTCCTCCCACCTCCCCTAATTATGCCCAGGAAACCACTCACAGGATAATTACAACAGGCTGGAGCCGTGTGTGTCCCGAGGAGCGGCCAAGGTGCGCACGCTGCCGGCACACCGCGCTCGGGAGAGGCCTAGCGCCCGCTCCTGCCTTTTCCTTAATTGGGTAAAACTTTGCATCTGCTTCTACCCAGACACTGATTTTTGCATAACCAGTAAGAACTTTGAGATATGTCTTTGAGATGTCTGCTTCTAGCAGCTTTGCTTGAAATTGGCTACGTTGTTCAGAAGTTATTAAGGTGAGAGGATGACGCTGGCAAAAATACGGACAGTGCATTTATGCAAAACCTGTTTCCTTAAGAAAACAAGCTCAACCTAAAATGCAGATGAAATTGTATGAACTCTCAAGATTGAATTGCAGTCTAATGAGAAAAGAAGAAAAGTATATGACTTCCAAGACATAAATGGTTTTAGAAGGCATCTGAGCAACTCGTTCTACAAGGGAAAAGAAGATTTTCTGGTTTCCGGATAGACACTATGCGACCTAAACATTTGCTGGAGTCAGAAAAGACATACACAAATTTTTAAAAAGTAATAATCACCTAATGCCACAACTATTTCTCCCACTCAAAAAAAAACTTCTGCAATTTTCTGCACGCCTTGCACATGCCTGTAAAGATCAGAACACGTTTTAAAACAGTAATGCCTTTGCAGCTGTGGGCATGCTGGTTAGCTAAACATTGCCTACTGGAAGCATTTCATACTGTCAAAAACCCAGCAGAATGAGAGCTAGCACAGGCCACTGTCCAGGGTGGTGGCAGCACATGGCAAGAATAGCCACAAAGACAGCAGTGTCAGCAGCTGGGGTGGTACCTAAGGCACAAACACTTCTTTGGAAGAGTTTCTGTCAACAGCAAAAACTGTTTTTTCTCCTTTGGGATTCCTCCTCAGCAGCCTCTCAGCAAATTCTATTTGGGAACATGTTTGGCCTCACCCAATCAATTAAAAAATTTCAGAATTACATAAACCAGGAACTTTTCAATAGTGATAATCCTGTGCTCCCTGAGGCTAAAAATAGACCCAGTCAATAGGAGGGCAGGTATTTTGAGATACTTAAGCTTCTGCTCCTATGCATAGACAGCCACATTAACTCTACTAGACCAAAACTTCCAGTTCAGAAGTTATTTTTCAAATGCAGAAATATCAAAAAGGAAAAAAAAAACCCAAAACAATACAGAGAACACTGTGTTCATACACAGAGAGGGATGATTCCTCTTGTTCTACAGGATTTGAATGCATCCATTTCCCTACATATTTTAGTACATGAGAGTTCAACCACCAATGGCACTTTCAACAGTCATCGAAAACCCTCAGACTCCAGTTTGGACTGAATTAAAAAGCATTTCCATCTAACATCACGATCCATGAATTCAGTTTTCCTATGCAGGTCAATCTGCTTCCTAACTTCACTCAGGAAGTAAAAAACCAGACACCACAGCTCCACTAAAGTATTCCCTTTGCACTTGCTGTGAATATGCACCACCTCACACAATCTGTAGGACTATACATGCTCATAGAGCTATGCATATGTCCAAGGACTTAGGGGATTTAGTTAAGCCTTAAGAATGACTAGTCAGAGATTTTAAAAAATGTAATGCAGCATTTTATTTCTTCCTTAAGGCATAAAAAAAAATTAATTTTGCATAATTTCACATCTAGAGTACATTGCCTTGCAAACATGTATGCTTATGAAAACACTTTTTTTTAGCCTAAGCAGAATTTTACATAATTTCATAGAAAAAAATGGAGATCAGAATAATATATCTTGAAAATGGGGCACACTTGAACTATTTGTGAAATTGAAAAATAATTCAAAAGGACCAAACTGTACTACTAATAGAAATATTAAGCTTTTGATGGTGAGTTCAAATACCTCAGACTTTACAGTTTGCCATACATCTTACAAACACAAAAACCTAAAGCAAAAAGTATATTTCAAAACCACACAAGCATCTCTTACATTACACTTGAAATGGTTCGGCTCTTGGATCTGTTTTCCTAGGGAAAAAAAACTAGACAAAAGCTACCCACAAAAACAACTGAAAACCAACTTTGAAACATTGCTGAGAACTTAGTTCTGTATTTATAAAGCCACCTTGCAAGTCCACCCACCAAAGTTAGTGAGTGTGCATACATATTTATACGCACCTACACACTTCCGTTCCAAGAAAAAGTAGAAGGCAAATTCACTTTCCTACCTTAAGGTAGAAAAGAAAGAAGGAAAAAAAATTCTCAGGTGACTTCAGTTTGATTCAGTTTCCAACTAGCTAAGAAAACCCATTAGCTACTCTTTTAATGACTTCAGTTTTTTGTAAGCTGGTAAAATAAAAATGATCATTTTATTCATAAAAGTAGAGAACAAGAACCGCCTGTAACTGACAGAAAAAATAGAAAAATATTGAACAAAAATGGAAGCCTTACAAAAAGATGGAATGTCTAAATGATGTAAGAGTCTTACCACTAAAGACTTAATAGGAGGTATTTATTTAAATAGAAAAAGACAAAATGTTCTACTGAAGAGCACATTTGCAATGCACAAAGAGCTCTGAGTCTCTCAAGATGCTCTTTCAAACAAATGTTGAACATAGCTATAGAGAATGGTTTAATAATTTCCCTTGCAATATCAAGGGAAGCATACTCAATATTAAATTGCTCAGAAGACAAAGAAGTCAAGCAGATATAGCAGACTCAAAAAAAAAACCACGTACAAAATTCTAAGTTGTTTGACAACATCCTCAAGATTATTCTAACAAATAAGAAGAACACTCAGACAAAGAGACAACAGTTTAATATCAATTTATTTTATTTCTGTGTTTACTGCCTTGAAAATAATTTGAGAATAATAGGGCAATAGAGATTATTTCTTTACAAATTATCTAGCTCATTTTGTTTTTCTTTTCCCATTCCTCCCCCTTTACTGGCACTCAAAATCAAATAGTAATTTTTATCTTAGCATCGTTTGGCTACCAGCATCTATCAGCAGTACATCACAAGCAACTGTGGACAATCCTTGAAATAAATCTTCGCTCTAATTCACATAGACAACTTCCAGGGAACGAGAGGCAGCAAACAGGTAAAAGGGAAAAACCCAACAGAATGAACATAACGACAGTGGAGGGAAGCATAACCTTATTTAGATAAAATTCCTCAGATGTCAGATTTCTATTACATGGGTGGTGAGTCTTCACACGGTGTGAAGCTCCCTTGTGCAGGTCTCCAACACAGCTCCCCTGTGGGAGGACTAGATGCAGCCTGCCATGGGACTCAATTTGGGTTTCAAAAGCAGAGCAGTGATTTAAGCCCTCCAACTCTGCCCAGCCAGAGAAGTCAACATATGCACTGATTCCTGCATTATATAAGAAAATGCATTATAGAAAATATGTCTAAAACCTTTATAGAGTCTCAGAATAGAGCATTACACATAGTAAACTGATAGCTGGGCAGCTCTCACACATCTGCTCATCTCAAGGATTGAGTGTTTTTGTGGAAGACAGAGGAGAGATGTGTAAATTGCGGGCTGGACCACACAGTAAGTCAAGGTGACACAGAATTTTGCTGGTAAACAACATACTACACCATTAAATTTAACTTGACTGAACAGTTAAAGAAGATAAGAGCTTGATAAGAGGCAATTTTTCTTCAAATTTTCTCAGTATTTCAAGAGTACCTCAGTATCTCAAAAGTAGCAATTTCAGAATTAATAACACAAAGAGAGGTAAGTTGCTTGGCTGCAGGGCAGATGGCAAGAGAAAAAGTAACAGTGGTGTAGCAGAGAAGCAAAACACTGAACAAGAAGATGGGTACGGCACAGCACCACTTCCTGACATATCCCTTTCCCCACCTCCTCTCCAGTTTCCACAAAAACCTTCAAGTAGACATGTGCTGACTTTAATGCAAGCTTGCTCATATGAACAGGACTGAGATTAAAGTCCCTTGCTTTGGAAACACCACTTTGCAGTGATAAGGTAGGCAAGGGTAACTGCAGAACTGACAGTCAAGCCCTGAGACACCATATTTCTCTCTCAGTGGCCTGTAAAGGAAAGGTGTTGTGGGTCAGCACACAGACACTCCAATGTCCATAGCATATACCCTCCACCATATCCAGGTTAGAAAAGAAATAGTGAGTAATGGGGAGAGGTATTTGCTGATGGGATGCCTATTAAGCCCATAGGATGAACACCCCAGCCAGGACCAGGCAATGGGCTTGTATGCTGGCAATGGTTCCCTCAGCAATACACCAGGAATCTTAATGTACCTCAGGAAAAGCCATAAAACCCATGTGGCATCAAGAATGAGCAGAAGATATGCCTTGGCATTGAGGAGCCTGGTTGACTGGATCAGAAAGAAAATGGGAGTAGAGTGCTATAAAAGTGACTCCATTGGCTTCCTACAGCAATTCACCTGGCCAAGGAAGTCTTGGGAAGGTGCTTCATTTGCAAGTTGCAGCGAGTGAAATGTGACTTGCAAAAGGCCCATTACTTGGAATAGTGTCACCAAATGGAAAAGGTCATCAGTATGGTGTACCAAGTCCCCATACTAAGGGATCCACTGGTGTGCTACAGAGAAGGGCAGACTTCATGAACACCAGAAGCAAGTGACTGCCTTGGACACCAGCATGCCACCGCCCCCCGCTCTCAAGCAGGATTCCCAGCAGCATGGAACTGCCACCAGGTGAGCTGGTATGTCATTGGTGAGCCCTTGTGCTGCTCCTTGGGAATATGCTTTCACTCCAGCCAGGCCACCCTGCACCCCTCTATTTGCTCGGGCTCCCAGTCCAGCTGGGGCTTCCTGGGACTCTTCCCTGTTTCACAGCCAATCATTTTGTAAACAAATGGAAAAAGCAAGGGCCAAGTTAAATACACAGATGGCCAAGGACACCTTACATAACTGCAGAGGTGAAAAGTACAGAGTCTTGTCCCTCTGCAGAGGAGGAGTGTTTACTCACTCCCAGTGGCAGCGCTGGCACCGCAGCTGCGTTATTAATAAATCATCAGCCTGGCTCCTAGGACCAGCCAGCAAGGGCTGGAGTCTGACACCAGCTCTCAACTGATTGGAAAGTTCCTGCGAACAAATAGAAATTAAAGAAACAAACACCTAAAAATGAATATATATATATATATATGCATTTTCAAGGAAGAATCAGACATAAAATTCTTAATTTTTCTAACTTCTGAGAAGCAGCAAACAAATTATTGACATTAAAAGACACCATATCTCTGTGGGGCTGTCTACGGAGAGAAGCAAGTATACCAGACCTGAAAAGCCAAGGGGAAATGGGGTACCTTTCCTCACCTTTTCTATACCCAGTTCATGCTCCTGCTCTTCTGGGAGTTGGTTTCTTAAGATCAGTGAAACATTTTAGTTTCCGTCTTTTCTTGCAGTCTGACACACCTTGAATTTCTCTCCTCAGGGAATGGGGAAAACAGCACTACTAGCAAAAGGGCCAGTGAGACCCCTGCTCTGAAGCAGCAGGACATAAGAGTTAGCAGTGAGAAATACCCAGAGAATCAACAAACTAAATCAGCTTAAAAAAAAAGGTGGAGGAGAAAGAACAATGGTAAAAGGTCCATAAACTCAAGCAAGAGAAAGAATGAAGCCCTGGCATTCCAGTAAGCTAAACCTCCCCTCCACCCCCTTTTCTTTTTTGCTTTTAGCCCCTTCCACCAGGTATTAGGAAGCTTCCAGAAGATCTAGCAAAAATAGCAAGAAATATAATGCAGTTACATTTATCTGAAATGGTAGCTTATGGAATTAGGCAGCTAAATCATGGTTATAAGAAAAGATAAGACATATTAGGATGTCTTATTACTTTCCCTGAATACTATATTCATTCCAATACTAGAATATGGGATTGTGGTCTTGAGAGTGGTTATACCTTCTCAACACTGTGTTGAAGGAGCAGATAATTATTCTCTTCCTTAAGACAGATTCAGCACTGACTAAATAAAATTCTAGGTTAATTTCAAATTAAAATAATGCCTCTAGGTTTTCCAATGCATATATCCATGACTTTGGGAGGAACACACATGCTAGGCTCCCTAGCATTTATTACATAGCAATGACATTGGAATACTGTGATAATCTCCATGGTACCTGTCTTCATCAGTAAAAGCAGTGATACCAACTTCAAACACATAACTACATCTACTATTTTGCACAGCCTTTTCCACACAGCAAATAGGCAGTCAAATGGTATTTCTTTTAACCCTGACAGTCAGTGGTCAATACTCCAACATGTTGACTTACCTCCTGGCCTGAGTGCAAGCTACTCACTCCCTTTTGGGCCCATGCATAGGGCTGGCTCTACAGGATCACATTAGCAATGGCTCTGTTAAAATTATTAATGGATTTCTCAGTCTTCTTGTGATACTAGACAGCATTACTCCCACTCTGTGCAGAATAAACTGAGACCAAATATGGTTAAACAGTTGAGAAATGCCTGCAGATTTTGGCTGCAGGTGTCTGTCCTCCTTTCACTTTGCCATTGCATCCATGCGGCACATGCAAATGCCTCACTAGACACCTACTGCCCTTGGGATTTGGGAGTCCACCCACCTGATGGCTAGCAGCTATGATGCCAGTTTCAGGGACCCACTCACTGGTTTCCAGAGGAAGAGGTAAACACCTGACCAAGAGCCCATCTCCTGCCAACCCTGCCACTGCCTGCCTCTCTTGCTGCACCAGCATCATTTGGGCAGAGACCTGACCCCTCCACATGCCATCTCACACTGAGGCACAGGGAAATACAGGGCTGGAAGAGAGCACGCACTAATGTTGCCTGGACAGCACATCTCCAACACAATTTCCTCAACTCTTGGCTCCTACCCAGTTCACCTGGCCAAACCCCGACCTTGCCCCTGTCTCTCTCCATTTCCTCATCTTCAGCCTCTTCCCTGCTCCTGGCACCAGCACCTGACACCACACAGAGCTGTGTCACTGGTCTGAAAACAGCTGAGTGTATGTGGGACCTGACTGCCTGCACACAGCCCCTGCTAGGCGTGCATGGATGGTGAGGTTTCACACTTGCAAAATGACCAAGTTTGGGTGAAATTTCACAAAAATAGCAGAAGGCGAATTATTGATATCAGAGCAGCAGTTGTGATGATGGATCTCAAGGTTCAGCTATAAACAATGAGAAATCAAGTTTATTATTGAGCCAGTTTAAAAAAACTGGAAGGAAAACCAAGGTGTTTACGTCTCAACTGTTTTTCAAAGATGGTTCAAGTGTTTCACCAAAACTTTAAATAAACACTCTGAGTCAGTAATTGAAATGTTTCAGCCCAGATAATTGCACTTTGAGAGACTTAGAAACCACAGTAAAGGAGGATATTATTTGGAAAGTGGTGGGGAAGATTAAAAGGTGATGATGATGGCGCACTGTTTGTTGGTAATAAAACACTCATGTGTGCCTCATCAACATGCCTGACCAAAAGCTAATGATCACAGCAACCCCAAGCATTTATGGAGCAATAAAAGTATTTAAGCACAATGGCAGTAAGCAAAACATTCATCCAGACAACCTGTTGGACCATTCATCCAGAAATACTTGAATACAAGCAGTTGTTCTATGTTCAAAGCTGATGCACTCCACTGACAGAATAAAGAGCTACCAAACAGCATTTTGGAGAATATAATGCTATAAGCACATGAACATAATTTCAAGGCAAACACTTTGTTCTACTTTAAATTGCATTGAAAGGAATCATGTACCAGTGTACCAAGACTTTCCAGGGTCACAGCAAAGTCACAGTGATTTATACAGAAAGAAAAAGATTCATGACTTGAATTGACCCATTTGACTTGAACAAGGTCTACTTTGTTTTTTTTAGCATTTTGAAGATGATACCTTCCCACCTTTAGCTCTTAGCAGGGAAAAGATGTTCATAAAGTATTAACAGGCTCTCACAACATCTAGTATGACATGTGCAAACTCACTTGGCAAAAGGAACCACTTTTGTTTACTTGTTCTTCCTTTCTCCTAAAGTTTCTATGGGAGACAAGCAGGCTACACTGCAACAGTGGCCAATTGACAACTTTCAGTGTTCTATCTCCTGGAAGCCTTCACAGGTCTGGCACCACACTCCTCTGTTTCTCAGGAGAAACCCATGGCCTGAAATACTCTTCTGCAAACAGGAACCGAAGTACGACATAATTTATGACTTTCCTTTGTGGGTAAAGTGTTTTCACTGCCCGCATCTTATCTGTGCGGGAGTCACAAGACAGAGATTCCCATCAAACCTCTTTTTGTCAAATGTTTCCTTTTGTTTGGGTGCTGGGAGGGAAGAGGCAGGATGCGGTCAGGAGCCAACAGCACAGCCAAGGCTTCCGTCACTGCTTTTTATGCCAAAGCGACAACAACAACCAAGTGAGAAGCCCTAAGTGAAGATTATATCGCCCTCTCCCTCTCTGCTCCCAAGTGGGAATAGAGAGACCAGAAGTGCTGAGAACTTTCCTCTCTGGAGCAGGAAGGAAAAGACCACAACCACCAAGACCTCAAAATTGCACTCAGACTTTGAGAACATACTCGGCTCATCACCCGGCCTGGTAGTGTGGCTGAACCATGTTTCACTGCTCCCAGGAAACTCATTCATCACAGCTACTTTAGAGAATATTTAGAGTAAATATTCTTTATAAATGTCACAAGGCTGAAGAACACAGTAAACTAAAACTCTACAAACCAGAACAAAGTTTTATGGAAGAAAAAAAATGTATAATGATCTTATGCTTTCCACAAGAGTGGCTCTTTCACAGCCAGAAACCCTTCAGTATTTGTTTCTATATTCTATTCATCTGATGTGCACATCATAAAGTGATTACAATAATTGTGGCATGTCAGATTTAACCTAAAGGACATACAGGTTAGAATGCAGTATGGTTAGAAGTGTTACTCATAATTGAAACCATCTTGATTCAGATTTTTCAAAAAGCCTTTGTAATTGCAGACAGTCTGGAAAAGAAGTATTTAAATGGCCAATTCAGTGTTTTTTCCCATCCTGCTGCTTTTCAGCAAAGAAAAATTGTGATGGATGGGTACCATTCATCAGGAGAAATAGTCAAAATATGAGATCACTAACCAGCGACTAGACAGGGTTTAGTCAACTCCCTTGTTTAATCACTGGGGATTCAGTGTCTGGATGGAGGGAGGGTGGGAGGGAGTTTAGAGGATTCTTCAATTTAATAGTAACATATTAAACAAATTTTAAACATTATAACCATTTAAACCAGGCTGTAGTAGCCTATTTCCAGCAGAGCAGAGAGAGGGACTCTCTCAATCAACAGTGACTGCATGAAAGTTGGAGTATGTAGCAATAAAAGCTATTTTGGCATAGACAAAGACTAGAGTTAGTTCTTCTTTGTCAAGTGCAATCTAAAATCATGCCAAAAGATACAGTTCCTGATACAAGCTATTATTTATCTCCCACCACTCATTCACAGGGCAGCTTATAAAATATTAGTCTTCAGGCTATTAAATCCTTATGCTATACTACTTAGCAAATAAATAAAACAATAAAAGCCAAAGAAAGTTGCCAGATGTGTTTTTACATCTTCAAGCCAGTCTTGGGGGCACAAAAACTGTTCTGTAGGGTAAGAGGGCATTAAAAAAAAAATATGGGAAGTCATTAGGGATCCTCTAGACAACCTGTGAGACAGATGGAGCATCTTCCTATGAGGTCAAAGCTCCAACCCAAGGCACTGCTGCATCGATTGTGAGCACACAGGTAAAAGATGGAGGAGCTTGGGAGGACTGCACTCATTTCCCTTCATTGGTAGGCAAGCCAAATGCTACAGAATCCATGGATGATATATATAGGCAGACCAATCACATACAAACTGCTTTATAAAGAGTACCTCTACTTCTCTAAAAATATGGCTTCTGACACAGAGATTGCTTTGGAAATGAGTTAAACATGAAGGCACCCCAAGCACGTCGTTATTAGCTTTACAATTATAGAGTTTCCTCTGGTTTTAGATTTTTAGATACCTTTAAAGCAGACTGATTACATGTATCTTGCCTTCCTACAAAACATAATGTGGAATATAGTAAATAATGTCAGTCTTCCTTGACAATTTCACAACAAAGGAATAAACTGCCAATGGGGGAAAAGTATTTCAATTAATTTAAAATCAACACTAAGATTAAAGAAGTGCTGTTGACACTTTTTTAAGGAAATTGTCTCCTTCAGTACTTATAAACAGGATTTTAATTTATTTTACTTTACATTCCCACACTGAAAACCCAGTGTTTCGTCAGAGTGTATGTGTCTGAATTCTTCCCACCAATGGTAGTTTCAGTTTTAAAGTTTTACTGGATAGAAAATATCAAATCAGTTTTAAAATCAGCTGTGCTTTAAGAAGAAGAAACATAGTGAATTTTAAAGGCGTGAAGGCCTCAGTAGAAGGTTCATCATATCTACAGCCACCCATCATACTGCAGACCATACCTTATTCGTTTTCCCATGCTGTAATCCTGAGAACAATGAAAGAGAGACAGTAAAGAATAGAGATGCATGCCTGAAGGACTCCCTTGGCTGGCTATATTTAACAAATGAAGTGTTCAGTTTTAACTAGTTAAAGAACATATGATTAGCATATCATAGAAACCAAAGAAAAGGTAAGAGCTATGAAAAACCTTTTCAAACATCAAACAGAAATGAAACAAGCTTATAAATAGAGTTGCCTGCAAGCAAACAATTTCTGGAATGTACTGGGGGAAGCAAGGGAGAATCCCACAACAAAGGAGATTGTAAAAGCCAACCCAGTTTAACAAGTGGAATTACCAGTTTGGAGACTGCAGGGAAACAATGCAAAACCACCAGCGAGTCTGATACAAAGAAATTTTCTCAACATTTAATAAAAAAACACCAACATAAAGGCCAATTGCTAGGCAATTAAACATGGCTCTTTGGAAATGTAAAGCCTTACACAGACTTGGTTAACTACTCATGGAGTACCAGAATTAATGAGGAACTGCAGCTCTCCTGGCATAAAGCTGAATAATTTCAGACACATCTGATCACAGTTGGAAAATGTTAAGCTACTTGAGTACCAGACAACAATTTATATATCATCAAATAGCTGTCTGCCAATTTATCATCTACTTTTTGCAGACACAAGAGATGATAACCCATAAACATCTCAAAACCATGATTCCAACACTTTAAATCTACCTTTTATGTGTGTTGTTAAAAACAAAGTCACCCATACACACTAGACCCTAGATGATGACGCGTTTTTCTGATCTCTGACTGCAGCTAAGAGGATGATGACAATCCTGCAATGATGGAAACATGGTGGTTGCCACTGCTCTCCAACACCCTTAAAAACCCCACAAACCCCCTAAGGCTGCAGAAGAGTACAGGTAATTGAGATTTGTCAGTCTGGAAGCAAGAGACTCACTTTGCAACATTTCTCCATGCCCACGCACAGCCCAAGCAGGCACCATGGCTCGTGGATACAAGCAGCAAGCTGGTGAAGTCCCTCAGCTCTCCGGCACCACACAAAGACTCAACATCCCCAGCTCTCACTGCCTCTTCCCCCAAGACAGCAGTATTATCCAGGATGGCTCTGAGTAGCCATGCTGAGAGGTGTGGGGTTGCTGGTGCTGGCTACAAACCAATGCCCATCTCTGAGGAACCAGCAGAAAAGCCAGCAACCCAACCCAACCCAACCCAACTTCCCGTACCTTAGCACTGGCAGCTCCCACAAAACATGAGGTGAGCCAGCCTGGACTTGTGTGTTCAAATAATTAGCTACATAAGCACCTATTTAATGGACTTCAGATAAACATCGTCTTACATTCGGAAAGATAATTTATATACAAAACAAACTGCATCCAGTCTTGTCTTTTGATCATGTTCATTAACAGATCAGGGACTAACACTGATATCCCTACATCTCTTTAGCTGCCGTATAATGAGGAAAAAAATAAATTCTTAATCTAAAAGATAATTTTTTTCTTTGTTTAAACCTAAAATAAAAAGACATGTAGGCGTTCCTTAAAATGAAAGTGCTTCAAGGACAGTGGAGTCAGATAAAAATATATTGCCTGTTGGCTACTGCACCATCACCAGAGAAGTGGAAATTGCTATTCCAAGTACTACAGCCAGGAAGTATTTAGGACAGCTATTCAGCCAACTTTAACTAACTCCAGAGCAACAAGTCAACAAAGCCCAGTATCTGTAAATGCCCTGACAATAACATAAAGAAAGGGTCAAGGCTTGCAAAATCTCTAGCTCCTTTTAAAAATACAAAAAAGAACATAAAGGTAGAAGGTGAATGCATCATACAATAAAATTTCAGTTAAGGAAAAAACACTAACTGTCTTGAAAATAATTAAATCAGATGATGATGATGTACTTCATTACAAAATCCATTAACTATGATAAAATGGGTAAAAGTACAGTGACAGTAAAGTAGAAGTCTTACTTTGGTGTCTAAATGTAGAAATTGCTTGAAAATTCTGGAAACACTAATCCTAATCCTAATAAAACTTTCATATTTACATATGGCCAAATAAGCAGGTAAAATTAATGCCCAGGAATCTTTTCAGATTTGTCTCTCAAGCTCTCATTGTACGATCATTTTCCTTAGTCCAGTGTCATTAACAACAACCACATGTGGGTTCACTGCATCATACCACAAATGCTTTGATGAGTTCAGTGGTACATAAATTTGGAATAGCAAAAAAATGAGTATCATAAGGCAACTGAGTTCACGTTTCTGTCTGCTTCTTAAAAAAACCCAACCAAACAACAACAGCAACAGCATAACCACTAACTTCTTATTACATGTAAGTATCAAAATTAATGTTAAAACAGAACTTTCAAAAAGAAGTGTGAAAGGTTCTAGCTATGGGCCCTTATAGTCTTGCTAAGCTGACTATTTAATAAAATATTTACCACCAACAATTTTGATATGGTATTAGGGAATTTGGACACCTCCTCTCTCCCAGTTTTCTCCTATTTCCTTTCCTGAGCAGTGGCAACAACAGCTACCAAGACTGAGGCAGATTTTGCTCCCCTCTATCACCCTGTATTTTCCTCAGAGTGCAAATTGGGGTAGCTGCCCTCTTTCTCTGCTGTTGTGGTCTCCAGCTCTTCTCAGACATCCAGAATTCTTGTGAGTCACTCACTTTGTTACAACACATGCTCGTTGCCTCTGCACTCGACAGAAGGTTACAATTAGGAACACTTCTATAATTACTTAGATGAGCTGTTGTACACCTCTGTACAATTTGTCTTCATACTCTCGAGAGCAAACCGCAGACTCTGCTTCTCAAGAGCCACTGCAGCTGCATACAAGTAAATAAATAGAAATCTTTTTTTTTTTTACAAATGCTTCAGCATTTAAGAAAATAAAACAGCTGTACTGTGTTAGACCAAGGTCCATCAAGCCCAGTATCCTGTTTCAAAAAGCAGTCAGCAGCAGATGCCTAGGGAGTAGTATAAGAACAAGGAAACTATTTAATGATATATATTGAAAATATTTTTCACATATTCTTGATGGAAAACAGAGATGGAATTTTGACAGAAGAGGGGAAAAAAGCAAAAGAAAACAAGGAGTCCAACACACACGCCCTTTGCAAAAGCATGAAACATTCCTTTCAAAATAAAAAGAGAACCGAGAGGAAGATAAATCTTACAGATTTCCTTCTTTATTCTTTTTTAAAGAAGCCCTCAGGAGCAACAAAAAAACCAGCAACTTACTTGCTATTTAAAAAAAACCAGTGTAAGTACACAGTGATGCACATCACTGGGCAGCTAATTTTGAAGAACCCTTGACTATCAATGTCAATGGTTTTTCTCTTGTGAAAAGGCCCTCATGGAAATCTACTGGTAGGGATTCACATCATGAAATCCCAGACAAAAGCTTCCAAACAATTAAAATTAATGGATTTATAAATACAGCTTCAAAAAGTATACACCTCAGTCAGAGGGAAAGCCTGCTCCACTTAATTCCCTGGGTCAGACAAGAACCATTGAGGCACTAAACAAGAAATAGGCAAACCAGGATGCACTTTAAAAAGTACATAAAGTGTGGGGACAGTGAAGTGCCCCATGAAATCAACTGGAGGTTTACAGTTGGCTTAGTTGAATATGGGATCAGTTGCAGAAGTCATCCATGGGGACACAGGCTGGAAGAGCTATGAAATCAGAGATGCAGGAACCAACTACTTTGATTATACTGTCAAGCTTAATATCTCCAGGACACCAGATCCATGTTTTTTAGATCTATGTTTCTCAGAAGCTCCAGCTAAGCTAATGAAATGTGGTGATGACTCTTGCTTATTTGGGAATGGGAAGACAGAAGCATCAGGGTATGACAGAAGATGATGAACTTGAAATTCAGAGAGCAAGAATCAGCATGAAAGAGCAGAGCATTTCTAGGATGTGAAAAGAGCCCCACCCATAAGTGCAGACACAGACTGGAAGGCGTCCAGCTATAACCTGGAGAGGGAGCTGGCCATGGCAGAAGAGAACATCATGGATGCATTGATCAGCTGCTGCCTGATGGTGGAGACAGGAGTGACACACCATGGAAAAGGCAATCACAGCCCCAGGGATGTATCAAACCATGACTGCTGGGGAAGGGCAGCAAGGCTTCCTCCTGTCCTGTGGCAACTCTACTCGCAGTGCCACACATGGCTCTGGTCACCAATGTCCAAATCAGCTGGGTTAGACCTGAAGCAGACATGGGCCAGGGCTGCCAAGGTGACTCAGGGAAAGGAAAGACTGTCTTACAAACACAGAGTGTGGAGGGGTTTTTTGACTGAGTTAAACACAGGCTGAGGAGAGGCATGCACTAAACATTTCATCTGTGTATCTGTATGTATGTATGTGAGCTATAAATTCATGGACTCCTAGGTGCATAATAAGTTGTGTCAGAGATGCAGCTTTTTCCACATATTTTAAAATACTCTCATTTTTTTAACAAGTGAGTACTGACAGGCACGCTCTCTGTTTCCAAGATGATCTATAAATATTACCCAAAGAAAGACATGTAAATACAAAAGTTGGTCTGCTTTTTCCGCAGTTATGTTAGCACATTTAATAGAAAGGTTTGACTCTCCTTACTAACCTTGAACAGCTTAGTAATTATTCCTATTTCTGAAAGAAAAAGGGAGGGTAAGCAAAAAATAAAAAAAAAAAACCAACCCCCCCCCCAAGCTGCATCCTTTTCACAAAGGAGAAAACAACAGGGCAGTGTTGTTAAACAATTTCCTTCAAATAACAGAGAACATAATGTCAAAAACCATCACTTAAAAAACATCTTCTAATACCCAAGGTTAACCATGACGCAAGTGCTTATTATGACTTGTAGACTGAAGACTGACTATTTCAGCTCAAAACAGGCAGATTCAGGTGTTTTGCAAGAGAGGTGTGTTGAAATATAAGATGGATATCTTCTCATTTACTACTCATAAATTTTAAGATTAATATGAGAGAAAGCCAGTCATTGCCAATTATAACTAAGATTTACAAATACTGTAAAGGTTACACAGATTTTTCAAGAGGTTTGTGCTGCATCATGAGACAAATGGAGCCTTAAACAGAGAACAGAAAAAAGTATCACCTTTAGGAAATTGTAATCACATCAAATTGGAGCACATCCTCTCCACATTCTTTGAGGAAGGGAAAGCATGCTAAAGTTGCTGTATTTATACTGATAAATTATGGTTATCTATTTAAACTAGGTTTTTAATTAGACACAGCGTGCACATAAGAAATGCAAAATTAAAAAAAAATCAAACTGAATTTAAATAATGATCCTGCAGATAACATATCAGAAAGTTTCAGCCTTCCGTTCGGACCACTTGAGGGCTTTTTTTTCATTTTCTTTGTCTATAGTTGCACAGTAATTTTTTTCCATATGATAATGCTGCTCTCCAAGCCAGACTGAACGAAACAGCCAAACCTGAGAACATGCAATACCATCTAAACATCCTCATAACAACCCCAGTATTCCCATGCTCTCTGCACCTGGTGGGTTTTTCATCATGCCAGGAAACAATGAGTTTAGAGAGAAGGTTGCCTTGTGTCACACGCAACAGCAGCACATCTGTCTGCAGCTCTCCCCTTTCTCTGTGCCTGCTGTATTCCGTGGAATTTCACTGAAAAACCAACACAGTTTTCCAAACTGTGCTGTCCTCTCTGTGGCCTTCTTCTGGTATGCACAGAGCTCCAGAGTCTACTGCTAGGCCCTGCTACCTCACCAGTGTCAACCTCTCTTCCTTTGAACCGCTCTAACCACATCTCATTTCAAGCCATAAATCCGCTTGGGATCCCAAGGACGCTGGAAACAACACAACCTGTTAGGTATAAGCAGTTAATTAACTTCTGTTGAACTGAACCAAAAATCAATTTGCTACCATTTCTTTATGGCTTCTAAAGATGCTACACATTTATTAACTTATTGCACTACTTTTCATTTGATATTTCCACATTTGTATTAGTAAGTTGATCCACTAAATAGAATTTGGCCACGTATACAGATATATTATGAATTAATTAACCTTCAGTTGCTACTTAATTAGCCAGTGATAACATTTCTCATTTTACATTAAAAACTTGCTGGCTACTTTCACACCCCTGATTCTCACATGCATTGCTGAGATGCACAGCTGCTTTATAGCAAATTGCACACCAAGATACAGCTGACACAAATCACAGTGGATCTGTTTGCAACATCCAGAACTGAAAGGCAAATAACTAATTAGAAAGAACAGCCTTATTTAATTACCTAATAATAAACTCCCTTTCTCGTTAAACACATTACATATATTTTAACAGCTGGCATACTGAAGTATCTGATAAGGGAAAACCTGCTTATAGTACTGTTGGTACTTTAAGGAAAGCTGGATAAATGGGATTTTTAATAGCAGTACTCATTTAAAACACTGTCTACAGGTCCAACAGTAGAGGATTTCAACTATACTGCAACAATATCAAGGCTGGGTAAAGACAGTAAGAGTAACCATCTTTTACACCAGCCCTGAGTGATGCAGAAGACCAGCTTACTCCTGCAGGATACAGGAGCAACCCTAGAGGGCTGCTGCCCCAAAACCAAATGGAGACGCTATGAGCTTAGGACAAAACAGCATATGGTTCTTACATAAAACACAGTCACCTTTATTTCCAGGACAGTATTCCATTTCTTTTCCTTCAAGTGACTGTCTAAAGAAAAAAATGCCTCCAGAAGCCTGGCAGCAGGGATGGTACCTGCAAACCTCCTCCTTCCAGATGAGCACTCCCCACAGACTCTAGTGTTACATCTTCTCCTGCTCTCTCTTACTGCCTGCAGAATTTCTGTGGTGCTGTCTATACAACAGCCAGTGTCAGTGAGGGATGTCACCTTCCCCACCTATCATCAGGCAGCCTTTCACTGCCTTGCACAACTACAAGACCTAAATCTGCATTCCTAGTGGAAATTTCCTTTTTCCCTGAAGAAAAAAAAAGTCATGGTAAGAATACCAACGACTCAGTAAGATAAATCTGCTATTTGAAAAGACTGAATATGGAAAATATCATGAAAACTAGGCTCAAGAAGCAAGCAGAGGCTAAAGGTAAGGGGGAATGGCTGTAGGCAGTCCTTTGCCACATGTCTGCCCAACAACATTACTATCATTAAGTGGGTTGTGCTGCAAACATCAGCTTGAATGAAGGCAGGGCTTTACAGGTTTGATTGCAGATTCCAAACCCCAGCTTCTTTGTGGTTAACTGAGTTTCAAGGTTTTCCCCTTGTCTGCATGCTCTAAGAACCTCTTCCAGGAGGGAGGGCTTATGGATCTCTCTCTTTCTCCACTCTAGTATTAGGCTACCTGTTTTTAAAAAACTTTTATGAACCTTACTATCCTTGAGACTATGATTTCTGTCAAATTTGACTGAAACTGGCCAGTGGGTTTACAAGTTAGCAGGGGAGGAGGGAAAGAGAAGCAGACTGACTGTGTAAGCCTCATTTCCTCAAGAATCCAGGCTAAAAACAATTATAGCCAGAAGGTTCAATTAAAGAAGGAGACTCATAGACATTTGCTGCACTTCAAACACAAACTGGTTCATGCATACTAATCAGTTAACACAGCTCTCACCGAAGGAATGAGAGTTTTGCAGCAAATTAATATTTATATTGATTTAAACCAAGAACTGTGGCAGGCTGGAATTTCAATAGCATCAACATGTTCAGCATGAAGCACACAATCACCCTCATATTCCTTCATACCAACACTAATTTACTCACATGATAAGATGCTTACAGTATCTCCACTGCAATATCCACACACCTCCAACTCTGCACATGCAAATCCCATGCCTGCATTTTTAGTGATGCTTACACATATGGTATGACCAGTGCTTTGAAGAACAATGTGAGGCCAAATGCATGCAGGGAATAGCCTGCATTTTCATGGTATCCATTATTATCCACTAGTTTAGGAAAATTACCATTAAGATACTGTTGGAAAAGGAAATATTCTTCTCTCTTTTGTATCTGAAATCAACAAACTACATGCATATTTGATTGCACTTGACAGATGTTCATATGTTCACATCTGCAAATGAAGTAAGGGAGAATTATACTTCAGAGGAACAAGACTTCCTCGTTGTAAATTTCATGTTTTTTTCAAACGCATATTCTGGTTGATTTCTAGCTTTAAAATCTTCATAAAGCAATAGTAATGGTTGGTATTTAATTTAAATTTGCAAAATGTTGTCCATCTTTTTATTTTTAACAGGCTGAGTTCACTGCCATAACATTTCTAGAGAGGTTTTCTTTTTCATAGATTTACCATTCTCGTAGGTAGCAAAAATGAGCCCAGTTACATGGGTCACAACCATTTCAAACCAATGAAATTACATTTGCTGTTCATGTTACTAAGGGTGAATTCTAAATTACTCATTAGTTCATCCCCTTCCTGGTCTCCACAAGGGCATTCTTCTGCTACAGAAGACAGGTTTTCCTGAGTCTGGCCTATATCCCAGCTTTTTTCTTAGCCAGGTCATCACTATGGCAAATGCACTGTCCACCTTTTTACCCAAAGCAGTTCATACCAGAGTTTCCAGCTTGTAAAAGAGCTAACACTGCCTCTCAAGAAGGGCTTCACTCTGTTACCACAGAGAAGTCAGCAGGACCACTTGGAGCACCCTGAGATATCCTGGAATGTTGCATGGTGCCAACAAAGGTGAGACACTTCTCTGACGAACAACTGAAAAGCCATCAAGAGTATCCAGGGCATCTCAAATAGAATCAGATGCCTCTGATTAGGCAGCTCAATCAAGCCCAAAGACTCATATCCTATCCCCAGCAAATAAATATATATTAATTTTAAAGTGATGGCCTAATTTAGCAAATCATCCTTGAAATAACCCTCAAACAATCATGATACATCTCCTGATCTTCATATGTTATATCTAGCTTAAAAAGCTGCTTTTGTTGTGCATTTTACCCAGCTGGGGCTGAAGGATAGGGGCCTGTTTGGTAACAGCCAGTGGGGCTTGGTTCAATGTCTGACATGCTGAATTTTATTTTTTTGGCTCACTGTGAACCAAAAGAGAAGGTCCCAGCAGCTCAGCTGGCTTTGAATCACAGCTGGCCGTTTCTTATGGCCACAGTGTATCTGTACACCTGCACTGGGTAAGCTCCTCTCCTGACAACATCTAAGATGGCAAACAAACCATTCAGTCAGAGGCACAGCTTCACTGTGGAATGTTCAGGGCCCAAACTGAATTTCAAACTAGAGTAAATAAACTGGGTTTTTACAAAGTTTAAAAGTTGCCTGGCCTACTGGACATGCAGGTGAGGTGACAGCAGCACACCTGGTGGGCTGCCAGGCCAGGCCATCCCTGCAGCTGTCTGAGAACTTGTAACACCTCAAGAGAAAGGGAAGATCTACAGTGCAGTGACTGCACCAGGTCAGTCAGTCAGGAGCATGGCACCAGCGCCGGGCTGTGGAGCAGTGTGTGAGTCTGCAGGGTGACAGCAGCACGCAGGGAACAGGACACCTCCCTGGGGCCCCTGAGCCAGCAAGCACACACCAGGGTTTGCACCACAGCTGCTACTGCCCTCATATGCTTCTCATATGCAGTATTCCACTGATTCCCCACCTCTTTGTCTTTACTGCTTGATGATTTGATTTTTCCAAGCATTAGGGCCTTCTGACTCTGGAGGCACTGCTCACATCCCCCTGTAACACAATTCATTAACAAAGCAGAGGAGAAGACAGTTTATTTTCACCATTATTAATTTCTTCTTTATTGTGGTCAAGACCTTGCAGGAATCTAATAATGGGTGGCACACCACGCCCACAGCCACAAGACAAACATCAAGGTCACAGAAAAGGGATACTTCTAATTGCCTTTTGCAATTCAGCTGTGGGACTCATATCTCACAAGGGGCTTTCAGTGATGTTCCAAAATCTCTAAAACCACAACAGTTTTCCTTTTATTGCAATAGGTTTCCAATGAAGTTAATCTCTAAAAAAGGTGGCAGTCCTCATATAAGGAGGTAAGTTGGGAGAGGGCACAGTTGTCAAACAGACTTGCAGATAAACTCCCCAATTCCTCTTGTACTGATTTTTTAGATTTTTAAATATCTTTCCAATGCTGGGGATGAATTGAACCAATAGGAATACAGGTCTTGTCTCTGCTAGGCTTCTCCATCAGACAAGCACAACCCTGTCTTTTGTATTTTATGATGCAGTTGAAGTATAACAGCTTGGGAAGAACAGCTGACGCCCGAGCTGAGCGAAAGCTACGTATACAAGGCCAAGGGGAAAAAAAAAAAAAGCACCTGGAATGAAAGAGGAGCCACCTGCCAGAAAAATAAAGGAGTAGGTGGGGAGACCTGGAGAGAGCAAGCCTGTGGGAACAGTGAGTGACCTGAGTTAATAGGGAGCGTGGAGGAGGAGTGGGCAGTGAGCAATTGCTCTTGTGTTCAAAATCCTAGTGATGGGATGAGTCAGAGACTCTGATTGAATTTTGCCTTCACTACACCCACAAACTGGTTATTATAAGGCTTAGGGGAGCATGGATCTGTGCAGCAACAAAATCTACAGAGTGAATTGATGGGTATATGAAACACCCCGGAGTGCCTGAAAATCTGAAGAACATCTGGCAAACACCATGCCCTTTCATCCAAGGTTTCCTGTGGCCATAACTAATCTGCCTTGCTGCTCTTCTTCGCCTAATAAGATTTAGACTGATAACCGAGTGGCAGCTGCTTCTGATGTGAAGGGGTATGGCACAGCACCTGCAAACGTTCTTTGCAAGTCTCTTCTGGAAGCAGGAAGCTGCAAGAGTAACCCAGCAAGACCACTGCCCAGGACCTGCTACATACTCCTTTGGTCCTTCAGGATAACACACTTCAGTGAACAGGATGACAGATTTGTACTACCTCCCTTAGTGACTGTTCTTTAACTGCGTTTTTTTTCAACCATTTCTGCTTCTTGTGCTCATCCTCATCCCCAGGCCAGGTGACCTGCTCAGCCAGCTCTAACACACTGAAACCAGCAGTGGAAACAGCACTGGTAACACTCCCTAGCCCACATCTGGAAACAGCACTGGTAACACCTCTGTGCCTCTCATCAGGTGGCCCTGACAGGCCAGAGGATGACAGGCTGTAGTGACACATCTGCTGGTGAAAAGCGCCTCTCTGACCACAGAGAGCTTTGCCGCTGAACCGCACCACTGGGAAGCCACTTTGTCTGTGACTTCAGAGAGAAGGAAGGCCTGGGTAACTCAGTATCCAAGTGCATTCTCCTTTGAAAATGGAACTTAAGTTAAAACAAGGTGTGCAGTTTTCAAATCTGGCAGCTCAGGTGGTGACAGGTAATAGCAGTGACAGCCAGGATGGCTTTGTGTTCTTGGTGCTGCTGCTGAGAAAGACAAAAGAGGAAACAAAACAGGGCCTTGAAGGAGACACAGCTTTTGTAGCAGGCTGTGTAATGAACTTCAACTGTTTTAACTTCTCTGCTCTTCACAGCCTGGGTCTGAACCTGCTAACCCTGTCTCTGCCTTAAGACTTGCTCCTCTGAGCTGCCTTGATGGCTAGTGGCCCTCTACCACAGAGGCCAGCCCTTGGCTTAGCTCCAGCAGTTCACCAGGGCTCCTGCAGGTTAAGCACCACAGGTGGTTGGGATGAGCTGTGCCTCCAGACTTTCTTCTGAGATAAATCAAAAATGTTCCTCTCAGCAGAGAGACAAACCCTAGCAAAGAACATGGTGCCCTCTGCAGAGATCAACAGCCTTTAAAAAAATAAGATTTAAAAAAAATTAAAAAGCTAAACACCATGTAATACAACAGCTAAAGGCTTATTGCAGTTTCTCTCTTTACCAATTTAAGTCAAGCTCATGAATTTTTAAGTACGTCAGCCCAGCAGTTCAGCTACTTGGTTTTTAATTTTACCTTCCTTTTAACCCTTTGAAGTCAGAAGAGCTGGCATGGAAACAGCTGCATGAATAGATACGAGGGAGACAAACAGGAAAAAGGAAGTATTAAAGGAACTTGTGCCTGCTGAGGACTACAGGGGAACATGGAGAGTTTTTATCAGAAAACAAACAAGAACAGGTGATTAAACAAACAAGGAATACTAAGAGTCCTTAAGCTCAGAGATAAAGGAGAGGTCTTCAAAAAAAGCTTATCCATTTTTAAATCCCTTTTACCTCAGTTTATGCAAGATGGTGCTGCCCAAATGTGTAGTTTCAACTTATATTTAATGTAGTTTTTCCCTTTCCTTTGGATCAACTCCAGTTGCATGGCTGCAGGACCACCTGAACAGAGATAAAAATGGGGAGCTAGCTGTGATAGGCCTGGATGTAACCACCTCTTTTTAGCAGCTGTTCACAGTTGCATGGATTTGGTATAAGATGAAATACAGTCTCAGGAAATAGAATGGCATAATTCCATGCAGCACTTTATTCTGAGTGCAAAAATTGCCATAGCCTGAAAAAGCAGGGCCTTTGGGAATTGTACCTGTCCTGAGAGCAGCATTTTCACAGAGCAGATTTAAAACCTTCTCTCATAAGGCTTCCTTTGAAGTCACCCGGGAGAAACATGCCCCTTCCAGAGTGAAGTCAGTGGAAAAAAACCCATCCAGTTTCACCCTTAGGACAAGTCAGAGGAGAATTTCTTCTGTTTTGCAGTACAAGAACTGGGGGCATCCATGGGATGGGGAGGTTTGAAAAGAACAGAAGCTGTCTTCCACGCTGTACATAACAAAGTTGTGAAGGAGGCTGCTGTGCATGCTGAATGTGAACATAGTTAAAGAACAGGACAAATCCAGTGGAAAGATGGTGACTGAGAGCTATTAGGTACAAGCATACATGTCTGGCTCTCAATGTCCCTGGCTATCACATCCCTAGGAGCCAGCAGAGCACTCCAGGAAGCCACTGCATGTTTACACACCCCCTCCAAGACACCCACTACTGGCCATGACTGGGTCACGGGGCTAAATGGGGCTTTGGTTGGCCCAAGGATGGCCACTGATATTCTGAACACAGAGGGAGCCCACAGCGTTAATTCAGTCACAATTAATTCCACAGAGTTAATAGTTACCTAAAACTGGCCTTGATTGGCACTTTCTCTTCAAGCCCACACTTTGCAGTAACTCAGACACACGAAAGCTTCTGCCAGGTAGTGTTCTCAGACTACCTAGAGATTATTGGACATTTTACAAGAAAAAACAGAGGTGGGTGAAAAAGGAAGCTGTTCTGCAGGAAAAATGAGACCTGGATTCTGTATCCTCCATCTGAAAAGTTACACCCTGCAAGTTCCACATCCCCAGAGCCCACAACTACTGAAAAGGGCAGCCTATTCCCTAACATCCTGCTGAAACTGGGTCACTGTGAAGCAAAGCAGGCAGAATTCATGGGCCCAGGAGGTATAAGCCACTCTGTTGCCCAAGAGAAATTACTTTGCCCATTTCAGTCATTTTTTCCCACCAGCTGTGGGCACAGTCCTTGAACTCACCTTGTCTTTGAACTCTGTCACACCATATAACCAAGTGATGGACAAAAATTCAGCCAGCTAGGACACTATAAACACTCATTTAAATGCTTTCTAGTATAGACAAAACTAGCTAATCCCCTTTTTCCATGCTCATCTATAGTCTGTTCAGAATGCTTCACCTGCCAAATGTGAGCAGGTACCACTTATTTCAAATTGTGAAATGATCCTGAGTCCCTGACATTTGTAAAACATTCAGAGACCCACAAAAGAATTACAGGAAGACAAATGACCACCTATTGCCTCCCAACTCTGAGCTCATTCTTGTACAAACACACTGCCCACTTTACAAAGCCTATTTTCCCCCTTTTCTGAATAAAGCTGGGGCCATCTTAAGAAGATTGTTTTCAGTTCCAGATCTTTCAACATAGAGGATGTTCCTAAAATTTCTCCTTTTTTTTTTTTTTTTTTTTGTTTTGTTTTCTCCAGCAACCTTTTAATCTGGTAAGCAAGTCTGTGCACAGCTTTCAGGTACTTTTTATTCTGTGGTGCCAAATTAGACCAGATAGATATATTCTTTATAGGCTTTCATGAAAATGCAGATGACCAGTTCACAACAGTCTGCTGGCTCAATAAATAGAAGAGTTTGAAGGGCTTAGGGACTAATGAAAAACCTAAAAAGTTACCAGGAGCTCCTAAAGAAGCTTTGCTTCCTTGTTACCACCATAAAACTTGCAACAACAGTATCTTCAAGATACCATCTCTGTTACCTGTGTTAACTTAGACAACATATCCTTCTAGTAGCTGCCCGGCAGAAAGGGTACAAATCTGGGTCAAGAAATGACACCAGCACTGAAAATTCAGACATGCCTGCAAACAGAAGAGTTAACTCTAAGCAAAATGCACATGATTTTATTTTATCTGTCAAACTTTCCCCTTTTCCCCCTCCTAAACATCTCCATTTGTTTTAATGTGTCTTTTTTTTAATTATTCCAATTCAAATACAGCAAAGTGTTGTATGTTCTTGTCTTCATGCATTATATTATATACTAGTATTCCTTTGAAAGGATTTTGTTCTTTATTACTACCAGGACAAGAAAGCCTTGAAAACAGACTTGCTTATAGTGTCCAACTTGGAGGGATCTAAATGTGATATATTAAATGTTATACATGCATGTTATTCAATTTTACATTAAGCTACTTCAACCCAGGGAGAAGTATAAAATCATAAATGAAGCAGTTTCTGAAATTCAAACTTTTGTGTTAGACAGGTCACTTCACTTCACAGACCCTTCCAAGGGCATCCAAAGGGGAGCCTGTACGGGCCCCAAAAAGGTTTCAGGATGGTTATGGCAGCAGACAAGGCTCTGGCAGTGTCTCCTCAGCCCCTTTATCCTCCCACCCACCACCAGGGCTCAGGCCCCGCCAGGAAAGGTCCCCTTCGTTCACCTCAAGCACAGTGACCTGGATTAGCCCAGAGACACTTTCATCCTCACATTAAGCTCACCAAGGTCACTTGCCCAGTACAGTTTCGGGTGTGTTTGTCTGGTGACCCAGTCATGTGGGGCCTCTCCTGGCTGGAGCCTCATTGCTGACAGCAACGTTGTGGCCACCTAATGGGCACACATCTGTCCAACTGCTACACCCACCCCAGAGGGATGATCCACCTGCATTCTCCTAAAAACCCACAAATGCCCTGTTCAGAACACAGCAGACTCTGTCCTTCACCAAAGAGGGAGAAACAAACGCTGAGCTGCCTCTCAGAAGCCCATACAGCAGAAGCTGGCTTGAAACCAGCAGGTTTCTGGCCTGAATCTGACCCAGGCTCATTAGTCTTTAGCTATTTCTGTCTAGCCTGGAGCATCTCACAGATGAAGGATATTCAGAGCCCAGACAGTCTTCCACAGTGAGCATTTTGGCTCCTCAAAGCTGTAATCTGTCCAATGGGTTGCTGTTGCAACTTTTGCTGGGTCTAAAGTCAAGTATTGCAAGGATAGGTATTGGGAGCCAAAAACGCCTTCTCAATTAAAAGTAAACAAGGTCCATTAAATTTTGTTGACCTTTTACTTGGTACCACCGGAACTACAAAGATACTTCTTTAATACAGGAAAATTTGGATTATGATGCAATCATGTTACTCCAAAAGGGCAGCCTAAGGCCACAGCACTGTCACTGGCAGAAGGGACCCAGTGCTCTGCTGGTGCCACATAGCCCTTTTCTCTTCTGCAGCAACTACAGCAACAACTTCTGTTTCCAGCCTGGTACACTGCACAATCACAAAGACAGCAGTGGGAGCACAAAGGAAGGCATGATAGGACTTAGAGGCAAGTGTCCCTGGCTGGGATTACATCCTTTGGTCCCAAAGGCAGCTTTTGCTAGCTGAGAAAAATCCTAAAACTACAGCAACGTCTGTGTGAAGGTGCTTCTGGTCCCACAGTCACAGGATAGTTGAAGAGGTCCTCTTGGCTGTCACCTGGTCTAACCCCCTGCTCTAGCAGGGTCACCAAGAGACAACTGCCCAAGGACTATATCTTAGACGGTTTTTGAGGATCTTCAAGGATGGAGACACCACAACCTCTCTGGGCAACCTGGGCCAGTGCTTACAGTGAAAAAGTGTTCCCTGACATTGAGAGGCAGCTCTTGTGTTTCAGGCTGTGCCCGTTGCCTCGAGCCCTGTCACTGGGCATCCCTGAGCTGAGCCTGGCTCTGTCCTCTTTGCACCCTCCCTGCAGGTGTTTATACACATTGAGGGGATCCCCTGAGCCTTCTCCAGGCTGAACAGTGCCCGCTCTCTGAGACTTTCTTATGAGAGGGATGCTTCAGTCTCTTCATCATCTTTGTCACCTTCCACTGGACTCTCTCCTGCAGCCTCCTGCTGGTGCTCTGGTAGTCTGATCCAGCTGGCAGACACTGATAGCATGCTCCCTTGTCTGCCCTGGAAATCTGGAGAGAAGATGGCATGCAGGGGAGCATATGTCCCTATCCAGAACAGGGACTCTTTTGATCAGTCAGTGTGTAAAGGAAAGTCTGTCTCAGAGTCCTGTATCTTGTGTTTGACTGACTTCTAAGGGAGCAGCTGTAACTACCAGGCACCACCTAAATGTAACCTAACTCCAGCACAGACTAAAAAAAAATAAAATTGTCTTTTCTGAGTAGAAAGATGTTTATCCAAAGACTCAGTATAATTTATTTTTACAGCAGGTATACCAAACCAAGACAGTTAAAAGGCTAAGTCTCCAGAGCTCTAGATGCTATGTAAATAAATGCTAAAAAATTGCCTGCATTTAAACTGTGGTTCAATGTTCAGCAAGGAAAATAGCTCTTGTTTTTCTTAAATTAAATTCTGATTTTATCTATAATTCTAGACTATTTTGCTTGTTCATTTACATGAAAAGTCATCCCACTTGTTAATGCCAAAGCCTTATTCTGAAACTGTATGATTAACACCAGTACTTCCAAAAGCTACATACCAAATAGGTTTATGTGACTAACCTCAAGTCCCTCAACTGGCAATATAAGCAAACTGACCTAACCAGGCACACACATTCTTGCTGTGGAAATGTCAATTTACAGGCAGTCTTCTGAATAACTGAGATTATGACTGTGAGGACACCAGACTGTGAGGACACCAGACAGCCCAGAGCCCTGCACCCACAGTGGTCCCAAATGGTTTCCCGTGCACAGCAGGATCAGGTAACACTTGGGAATGCACAATTCCAACTCATGCTCAGAGCCAAGGAGCCGCAGTTGAAGGCACTGTCATCCCACTATTGGATTTCCCTCAACCTGTAGCAGAGTTGGTAGGAAGAAACCTGTGCTGCTTCAGGCCACAATCTGAATTCTTGCTATAATCCCATCTTTCCCAATTAGCAATTTAACCCGTTAGACTCAACTAGAAGGTGCAAGATGGAAGGCACAGGTGCATGAGAGAGGGTGATGATGGGCAGTGGGACAGAGCAGCACCACTTCAGCCACCAGAGCTGGGCTGGAGCGGGCTGGCCCTTCAGGACAGATGTCCTCCCACACTAGGTGAAAACACAGCTACTTGATTTAACTACATTTTCTTACAGGGTTTTGGATTTCTCTCCACTGAGCAATGATGCTGGTTGTCAGTAAATTAGCCACTGTGATCCCTCAGGATTTCTCTTCATGGTATTATTAGCTTAGTCTGTGACTCCAGTTTTTATTTGCAGACAATAACCATCCCTGAACAAAAGTCTCCAGCTGGAGTAGCTGGCAACTCCACTGTGAGTGGCTGGTAGCACCAGGGAGAGCGATGCTGTCCTCAGGCATCAAGGACAGGTGCATCACTGCTTTGGCCAGCATGATGCAGCAGCAGCACCTCCCTCACTGCAGAGCCACTGTCCTGCCAGCCCAGGGGTGACCGAGTTCTGCTGCTTATCTCCAGCCTCCCAGCCACAGACTTGAGACTTTGCAGCACATAAAAATAGTACATAAAACCCCCTTCCACTGAACTGCTTATTTTTTGTAAAATCAGAGTATTGCCCACTTGCTGCAGACACTAGTCTGCTTGTTTAAAAAAAAAACCCATTGGCAGACAACCAACATACAAGAACATCTACAAAGGAGCTGTTAGAGTTTATCGTGCAGTAATCCATGGATTAAGGTCATTAATAGCCCTCTATGACATACTGCCATGACTCCAAAGGTGCTCTTCTGCCTTACAGAACAGATCTACAGAACATAACCCCCGCATAAATGTCTCCCCTGAGATACTGTCTTCTAAATCTTCAAAAGAAAAGAAAAAATGAGAAAAAACAGAAGGCAGATGCCTAACACAATATCTTGCATTGCATAAAAAAAAAAAGTTATAATGGAAATAAACCACCCTGAGTTTTCTTATATTTCAGACTGATGTTTTCACAGTAAAAGAGTTGTTGGTAACTGAATTTTGATCCTCAGAGCTAAAATAGCAAACCAATACATTCTCCCATGCCCAGAAGATAAAGCCATAAGTAAAACTTTCAAAATAAAATTTGAAATTCTCAATTCTACCCTTTAATTATTTATATGAAATAAGCTTTCTCCTTCTGTTAACATGAGAACACAAATATATCATCATGGAAAACACTGTGTACTCCTCAAATCCCAGGGGGTCATTAATCTTCTTTTATGCAGTACATGAACTGTTTTCACAGAACTTTTAAAAATAGTTTTCTAAAGCATGCCTGATGTCATTAGGAAGTCTGAAGAAGCTCATGTCCTAACAATATAATTGCTAAATATCCTCCAAACAAGAGAATCCCTTTGCTCCTCCTAAACTTATGCTCATATCTGCACTATCCATACATGTAATTACCAATGCTATTAATTTACCTGAGTCCCCAATACCAAGAGTAAATAACCCTTGTGTCAAATCTGAACTAATGGATAGGCTTTTCTCACTTATGTTGATCTAAATGAAAAAATCTGCACTCTTTCCATATGATTTGTTTCTTTAGGACTCTGGGAATGGCAGAGTATTGTGCCACTGTGTATTTTCATTTACCAGGAAATAATTATAATTCATAAAATATACTTGGGAGAATACAATTGTCCTACCAGCTGCAACCAATTCTGTATCCCACAGTCACATGCAATTTTTGTAAATAACATAGTGACATTTGAAAAAAAAAAAAAAACTTAGAAAGAAATCTTAAAAGCTTCAGTAAACAAACATTATGATAAACAACATTTGTTTCAATATACATCTCACCAGGAACGAATCACTCATCATTTCCTATTTTACTTTCACTACGATGTAGTAGCATTTTCACTACACATGCAGTTTCTTTTTCTTACCTTTAAGGAATCAAAGCAGGCAATAACTCTTCCATTTTCAACCTGGCAACTTTTAGGGGGGTGTGCAAATTTGCATTCTTCATCAGAGCGTGAACAAGTTCCCCTCTGAAACTGCCTGCACACTTCTAATGTCAGCCATTTTGTGTCTCTTACGGGAGCAACATTCAAAGCCATGATGAGAAGCTGATTTTGAGCTAGCAAGTTGCTGTCAGGTGAATTATACTGAAGAAATTTCCAAAACTAATGACAAAGGAGGGGGGGGGGGAAGGAAGTCAGTAAAAAATAACTTCAATTCTAATGGAAAATGAAGTTAAAAAAAACAAACAGTGGGGGACGATTAACGACGTCCAACGCACACAAAGCAGAACAAGCAGAGAAAGTTTATCAGCAAGCAGTCACTCATCAATCATTAAGTCCCGCTCGTAGACTTTTGGCTGGGAAAACACATGCTCAGTCGCATTTCTGTCTGTAAAACACGTGGGTTTGTTGATTGTAATCACGGATGCACTGGTTTAAAGCCAAGGTCCATCAATGCAATGGCACTCCTTGATAGAATAGCAGTCCTCTGATGGTTGCTTGCCGGTATTGATTACACGAGAAAAGCAACGCAGTCATTTGTTCATGTCCCAGGAATAATAATAATAATAATCCTTTTTCTGCTTTCAGTTTCCCATCAACTAATTGGCAAATGGAGACAGCTGAGGTATCTTCTGCCAGGTGTAAGGTGAAGGCAATGTCTGGCTGGCAAAGACGGGATTTTGAGAACACGGGCGTAGCAGTCCTCGCTCGTAAAAGTGACTTGGCAAAGGCACTTTTTAAGTCACTGACCTGACAAAACAAATACAGCATCAGTTCATGTGCAACTCATTCAAATCAACATTATGAAACCTACAGTTCCTTTTTATCAGATATTATAAACATATAGCCAAAGTTCACTCTTTAAAAAAAAAAAAATCATCCTCCTTTGTGAAGTTACATGTGATAGGGGAATAACCAGTTGAAACACGTACTGCAGTAATATTCCAGGCAGCAATCCAAAAGTTGGGAATGATTTAAATAGATGAATGTGGCAGACACAATAATTAGGCACACTAGTTGTGAAACAATTCAATCAAATGTGCTTAGTCTCCAAAACTGTATACAAGAATCCGTTTCCATTAATTTATCACTAGGCCGTTTAGACTGTGTTACTACATTATAAATTGTTACTCATTACTTGCTCTTCCTTAGAAACCAGGATGGTAGTATTCTGCTCAGATTTTTTGCGTCTCCCTCTATTTCTCAACAAAAAGAAACCAGAAAATATAATTCCAAAATTATAGGAAATAAAAGCCCTCCAAATGCAGACAATATAGTGAGTTTTCCCATTAACCCAGATGATGTTCCCTAAGGGCTTCATGAAAGGGCTTAACCACCAAGTCACCGTGCACCAATGAGTCCTTTCTAATATGAAGCAGTCTTTATATAAATATTCTTTTGATTTAATTAGCCTTTGTGTACCTCTGCAAATACATCCTTCAGAATCAAAACATCAGATTCCAAGATGGCACTTAAACTGTTTGGGGACTATAAAATACCTAGGATATTTTACAGAAAAAACAGATTTGAAAATCAAAGGGTTAGATATTACAAAAATATTTAACCACTAACTAAATTTTATACATAGATAGTGAAATCATGAATACGATGTTTTCTTCAATTTAGCTTCAAAGGAACACAATTTTACTTTGCAAATACCAGCCAGAAACAGTTGATGGATTATTTTTGTGCATGAAAAAAGGGGAAGGACTGGAATAACTGAGATTTTAAAATACGTCAATAAAAATAGTTCTAAAATCACTGTCAGATTTTCCATGTCAGAACAATTACCATTCTGTGCTTGCATTCACTGGCCTTAACTGAAGTCAGTATTGTTTGTTAAGGAAGAATTACTCACACCCAGTTCAGGATCAGATCCCAGTTCTGACTTCTAGGTCTTTGCATCAAAAAGCTTTTCTACTACTTAGCAATGCTACCAAAAGGTGTTTTACTATGTGACCAATACTTCCACCAGAAGTTCCTACTGCTAGCATGAATAAAGGCAATGCAATGCTAATTGCTCAAAATTCAATTTCAAGTCCAAAGTCCAGTAAGATGGGTCTGGAAGACACTTAGCTTTACTTGGTCATGAAGAACAACAAGGTGCAAGAGAATCAGTACATTTTGAAATAATTATATGCAATTATAGTAGAGCACATAAATTACAAACTCCACAAATTAAATATTCCATCAATGTTGTCTGACAGCATCAATGAAGAATGAGATTAAGCTAAAAGCATACAAAGAGGTGAGAAAATACTCATAACTGATGAAAAGGAAAGAGAGGAGGAAATACAAGAAGAGCCTCTCCACAAGGGCTTGTTGAGCTGATAGCTTGTTGGGCTGATGATTTAGCTGGCTAAATGTAAAAGAGGAAATACTCTCCCTAGAGCCACACATTCCAATTCAGAAATGTCAGTAACGGTTTTCAGTAATAGATGTAGGAGACAGACGGAAATTTTGGGAAAAGGGTAAATGTTATACTGCACACTGCTGAAAGTCACAAGTAGTAATACTCTGCAGGGCTGCACACCATAAAATTGACAAAGTTGTTTCTCAAGTAGTAGGTGTTAAGACTGAAAAAAACCAGACACAGCACGTGGCAGCAAAGCAAACAGCACACAGTATAGAAATGGCAGTAACCATGGTTTTTAAAAAAGAAGTGCACAGCAGAATCACATACAAGATTTGTGAGACTACAGCAAGAATTCACACCAAAAAGCATTTGGGCGTGCAAGGTACAAGAGTGAAACACAGTATCTTCCTATTTCTTACTCTCATGCTACATGAAGATTTTCTAAAGAAAGGAAAGCATGAAAAGTTTGTCTCTAAAATCCATGTCTTGTCCAACATAACAATGCCACGTGATTTCTCAAGAGTCATCAAGTGCGTCAGGAGTTCCTCCTGGTAAAAACTCAGGAGACAGAACTGAGTCCTGTCTCCTTTCTGAAGGAGGCCATGCCTTCAGCAGGAGGCAAGTTCAAACATGGTGAAGATAGAACAATTTGGAGTGCTTTATCTCTACCACTTACATGACCTATGTGTTCACAACCACATGCTAGGCAGCTGTCATACCTCCTCTGCCCATCACCTGCACCAGGAGGATGAAGGAAGAGATGCCATCTTGAAAACCTCAACATGAGGGACACAAAACGAGGAGGAGGGAGAGAAAAGACAAAGCAGAGAATAAAATTATTCTTCTTGGAGAAGTCAAGAAAAGTAGAATTCAACACATGAGGAATGTGCTCAAGAGAAGGAAGAAAATGGGAGAGGAAGGTAGGAAAAGGAAATGGCTGGTTGTGAAACTGAAAAGAAGGGACAGACTTCATAGCAAATGGAGAAAGGTGGAGAAAGGCTGTGAACATTGGAAGAGAGAGGGACAGAGGAAATTTTAGAAGGAAAGCAGAAGAGACTGGGTTACAGGGAAAAAACTCCAGCAGTTTGAGTAAACAGGGAAGTAAATAAGGGAAATGAATGGAATTTATATAAGAAAATATAACAACAATAACAACAACAATCCTCAATAAAATGCCTGCAAGGTCACACACCATTATTAACATCATGGTTAACCCTGACCTTGCGTGTTGCAAAACCCACCCATCTGGAGAAAACCAGTGGGTTTTGCAAATGCAAACTCTGCTCCTCTTCCCACTATTTCTAATTGTGTCCCAGCATATCAGCTGAAGTTAGCTGTCCTGACAAGACCAATGGTACCTCACTGGCATAAAGCCCTCAGCACCAAGTGTCCCTTATCCTGGCAGAAGATTTTGTTTGCCTTATGGTTTTGTTTAGTTGTTTTGTTGTTATTACCATCAATGATCCCAACTCAAGACAACACCCACCACTGTAGCTAAACAAACTATCAAAACTTACAAACAAACAACTGAGCTGCAAAATATTCTTACTGAAGATGAAGGAAGTACTTAACATAAGAGCAAATTATTTTTGTCTTTTTACAACTATTATTGTTTATTTTCAGTCTCTCACACAGTTGAATCAATGGAATTGATCAAAAATTCACACGTACAAATGCAGTTTTTTGTAGGTTAAGTGAAATGAAATTCATAGACATGTATTTGTAAAAGTTATTTAGCTTTGGATCCCTTTTAAGATAAGCATCAATTCCCTTTCACAGAAAGCTAGCAAGGCATAGGACTAGAAGGCCTTTGTCATGGTTAAGAAAAAAAATCCTTTTAATTAGTAGACAAGACAAAGCACACAGACACTAGAAGCCCAGAGAAAAAGTTCTCAGAGAAATACAGGGCAGCCTCATATTTGAGAATTGCAAGCAAAAACAAAGCCCTGCCCTATTATGAACCAGCCGGATCTTTCAGCTGGAAAATAAGAGCTCTTACTATCTACAAAATATGAGTTGCTTTGGTACAGTTTTACTTATCAGCCAGATCATGTGGCAATGGATTATGCAGTATCTGTCTAATGGTGAAGCTGAAACTTCCTGGACATGACATACTCATGCTTCAGTAGGTAACACGTAGTAATGAGCAACCCCATCTCCAAAAGTCATGTCTGCAGGTGATGACATCCACTAAAGGAGCACAGTCTTCTACATGATCTCACCACAGATATCTAGAGGAACCACTAAGTCCACCCAGAAGGTGTTAAAACAGTTTTACACTTTTTGAGGTTTAAACACTCTGTATTATTCATCACATTAAAATCTTCAGTAAGAGATGTCAACACTGGGTCTCAATTTGTTGCTCCTACTGTCAAAATTTATCAACATGATCCATATATTTCTTCTATAAATATACCAGAAACATAAGAATTAAAAAGTTAGAAAACCCTCAGTTGTACTTAAAGGGGACCGTGCAGTTTGAAGTATATAAGCTCTTCTTTCCCAAACAGAAGAGATGTACTAAATATACTTAGCCAAGTGCAAGTTTGATAATTCCTATTATTATACAAGTTTGATAATTTGTAAACAATGCTCTGTTTTAAAGACAAGGACCCAAAAAAAAAACCAAAAAAACCACTCCTCAAACCCCAGAGACTCACTAAGCTGTGAAAGCAAGGTGAGCCTTCTCTAGGTCACTAGCAGGGAGAAGTATGTTGACTTACAGACTACTGCCCAAATTCAGTTAAACACGTGACCTCAGGTGGGAAAAACCTTCAGGACCTATCTACAGCCACCACAAATGACCTGCTGGGTACTCCAATGCCAACACAATGTATTGAAAACTCAGTTTTCAAACCCAGCACACATATACTGCCACTCTTCAGGGACAAACTGTTTTCTCACCCAAATGTGAGATCTTTTTCAGGAAAACCAAGGTCAACTTTCTAACCCCAGGGAAACAATTTTAAGCTGTTGGCCCAAAGCAGGTTGCTTCTACAACTTTTATCCATTTACACATAAACAAAATCTCATGTTGCTTTCTCACAGAAAATCATGTCTTAAATTCCAGAAACTTTTTAACAAAGAAACAACAACAATGACCCTGCAGGAGACACCAGGCCCAAAGAGTTAAATGTCAAAATTTTAAGGTCTGGCTGGAAGCTGGAAGAAAAAGAAAAACAGGCTCTACCCTTAGACAGGGTTAACCATAAGCATCACTAACTTCACATCCCACAGCACAAGTTCAGCAGTGTCTTGACCACATACTACTTTGACTCAGATTCTCATGATGTTCCTTTTTGTTCAGGAAATAAACTGATCAGTAAGAAAAAAAATAGTTTAGCGATTTCATTCAACCTGGACTTACTAGTTTTGAATCAATGATTTTACCTGGGTCAGATGATGTGGAACAAAACACAACCCTCTCCAGATGCCTCAGGACATCTGAAAACACAGATTAACCAATGTGCCCCACTACACAGATGCATCCTCAGACTACTGACAAGAATTGTGTTCCTTCAAAAAGTTGTTGCTTCTTCAGCAGTTGACATATTTGCAAAGGAAACTAGTTTTGCATTTCACTATGTTTACAGACAAAACCAGTGGAAAGATTCCCTGCATAAGTTTAACTCATAGGAATGCTTCTGTAACCAGATCAAGTTACGTATCCTGAACATTAACAATGGAAATAGAGATATTTGAAGACTGACAGCTACTGAACACTTACCCTTATTCCAGGAAAAGGCATTCAAATCTCACTAAGTCATACCTCTTGTTTGCAGCTGCATAGTGGACTCCACTTTCAAATCATTGAGGACACAGACATATGTTTAGAAGACATTGGCATGTGCTTTAGTCCACAAGACAGTGGAACTTTGCTTCCATTTTTCAACTAAACCTCATATACACTCTTAAATGTCCTTTCCCCCACGTTGATTGCGCTTTAAATAGCATTCAAAGCCTCCAAACAGAAGATAAGCTGCCCACTAAAGGACAGCCACAACCCCACAAGCTCACTCCACTGCCACTTTAAATGCCAGCTACTTGCCATTTCCTCAACTCCCCTGTGAAGTTCTCTCTTGAGCTCCCCCAAACTCCCTGCTGAGGAAAGCAAGACTGCAGCTGAATCCCAGGCTGGATCCATTCTGATCTGCCTCATCAGGTGCAGGGTGGCACAGCAGCACAATGCCCCTGCCTCGCACGTGCCAACTCAACAGAGACATGGCCAGCTGCTCACATCCCACTCCAATGGAGCAGGGAGCAGAGCAGGCAGGACAGGCACCCCACCTGCAGCAGGTCTGGCTCCTCTCTGCAAGCACCTTTAGCTGCAGTGCTGTATCCCACAGGATATCCTCCCTGTCCCTGGAAAGCAAGGTGGCTCTCAGGCACCACGCGCTAGTTTAAGCCTATTCCTCACTAGCCAATACAAACAGGATCCTACATCAAAATATGCCAACATGAATTAAATAAAAAATAAAGTGATTTTACAGGCAAATAATGTGACAGTCAGCATGCTTGTTAATCACATTTGAATAAACTACATCTTAAAGAAAGAACATACAAGAGATTCTCCTGTGGTAGATAGGCTTTTCTGATCCCACCAGCTTTCCAAACTAGGGAAACAGGACCAGAAGTGATGCATCAGTACAGAGGTATCATTCATCAGTGAGTACTATGCCAGCTTTGTGTTCTTCTCATTAAACCAATGTCTAACATTCATACTTTTTTATATGTACACTTATTCTAGATATCTACTAAGACTGAACAATGCACAGTAGAGTTTAGGAGTGTCTGCATCGTTACGTAAAAAGACAGCATTAAAACCAGAATCAGGCTTTTGGCTCTCCTCCGAACTATTGTGGAGTCACAAAAAATTATAATCACTAAATTCAAGAAACTAGAGAAAACAGGACAGGTTTCCATGAAACATCATCCATTCTTTGATGGCAAATACAAATGGGAAATCTTTCTATCACCATAACATTTTTAAGAAGAGCCATTCAACTACAGTAGAGCATGTATAAATTCTTCTATAAATTTCAAACAAAACTTACAAACATTTCTTTAATCACTTTCAAGCATTTTTTTTTTCATTTTAAGATGTTAAGCAGCTCCCATGTCACACTGAGGAAACCAGTATTGCTCAAATGAGGAAGAAGCCAGAACTGCCATATCAGGGAACCAGCCCACTTGTTTGATCAGGTGGCTGGTAGCCAAAAATACTAAAATTCTAATCCTGGGTCTTGTATTAATTCAACATGAAGCAGCTCAAGTCAGAAGTGCCAGGACTTACAAAAAAGACATTATTTATTTTATTTGCTTGACTTGGAGATCAACTATTGCAACATCCTTTTGCCTGTTACACAACCAGCAATGAACACTTGTGAACTGTAATTCAGATGAACACTTTACAGAGCATAGAGACAATCCTAACTATTTTAGCTAAGCTGACTGAAGTTCAGGCCAGGGACAGACTAGAAAACACCAGTCTGCTTTATTTAAACTGAGCATGACCTTCAAATCAGTTTTGCTAAATGAGCCATATTTTCCTTGTCACGATCACTAATGTGCCAGGTTCAGGCTGTTTAGTATGTCCCTCCCTATTTACAGCATGGCAATGAGCTTCTTGTTAAAACCTGCCGCTTCCCTTTGAAGCTGGCTTTACAATATACTAACACTAATGTCCTTTGTCCCTGGGGAAGTAGGTGAGGAGGAAGGTGTACCACTGACTGTGAAACAACCCACACAGCCTGGGACCTTTTCAGCAACCCACTGTACTACTTTGCTAATGGACCGTGAAATATTTCTGCTGAACTTTAGGTCAGTGGATGACTACAGACCACAAGAGTATTTTCAAAAATCAAACTGCTTCGAAGTCATGCTGGAAAAACTAATGCTTATTGTGCTTCAGTTAAAATGCGATTGCAGAAGAGTTTTCTTCTAGCAAACTAATTTTGTTTTTATTCTACTCCTCCTCTCTTGGCTTGGACTTTCTCACAGTTTTTAACTTAAACACTTTCTAAGTCCAAATTAACCTGATTTTTCCTCTATGTGCATGAATTTCATACACAAAATTCTGTTCCCACCTTGACAAGAGGGCAAAAGCAATTTCTGTTTCTGTGCCTCGGCAAGCAGAGTTAATCATCCCCGGCAGCAATGACGTTACCACTTGGCCTCTTGTGGACACAAATGTTTTGCTTTTGGCAGAGTGAAACATGTAATAGCTATTAATCAAACCCAATTCCCCAGGAAAGGGTACCCCAGTGCATTAGGAGCTTCCACTCACACCCAGCAGCAGACATGCATTGTATTTACGTTTTTTAGGACTGTAAAATATTTATAGAAAAGTGTGCTTATGTACTGTGAAATTTTTACAGACTGGCATGGAGGGAACGTGTGATCAAATGACTGTTCTCACCTGCCAAAGGACTGATAACATGCTGTTACACAGGAGCACAGTCTAAAGGAGCTCAGGCTGTTGTAAATTTTCTATTTTCTCTAGTCCAGTTTTGCTCTAAGCCAAGAAGGCAGAACTCTTGCTGAGGTATTTATGTGACAAACAGCACCCCTTTGCATTGAAAGACAAGGATAAGTCTGAATAAACCAAAGACTGCATGTCAATTAATGACATGTTGAATTCACAATCTGCACACGTTTTAAGATGGCCAACAGCATTATTAATAATATACTCCACAAATTACCCGGCTCTGGGAAGTTGCATGGCACATCCAAACCAAGCTCCTAAGGTGAGGGCAGCAAGTACACTACCTAATGCTATTAACTCCAAACTGCCTCTTAAGTGCTTAACCCATCCTGGTGAACAGATTTCCTACACTATATTCAAGCAGCATCACCATTCTGAGATAAAATACCCGCATTCCTGTGCCATTTCCTCCACCTTTTACCTGAGCACAGAATAACAATACACAAAAGGATGACCCTAGCAGATGAGCCAGAGTCCATCTTGCCCAAAATGCAGCCTGTGACTAAGACTTATACTAGATGTCTTCAGAAGAGTGCAGAACCAGGGCAGGCAGGGCATGATATTTCCATGAATTTTCTCCCAACAACCTGTAACTGATGTCTTTGCATTTAATAGGTCTCCCTGAATTTTACTTCCACAGATTTCCTCAATCCCTTTTACAAATGCTGCTGTCAGAAATATCCTTTATAATGTGCATGAAAAGCAGGATACCAAGAAGAAGCCTGACTGCTCTCACAATTGTTGACAAAAGCAGAGACTCTCAGGAGAGGAGCATGGATATGATAGGAAACACTTCAGGACTTTGGAGATTCACAAAAATTTGAAAACCACATTTGGAGCTGGAGAGTAAGACGATTGATTACAAAAGACTTCAAGAGAATCTGTGTTGTTTCACCTGTGCTCCTGAATGTGTTAAACTACAAGCTCCAGGAGAAGTGGAGCTTGGAGAAAAAGATTTAAAAGCTACCACAAGAGGAAGAAACACCAAGACCCCTTCCTCTGCACCCCAAGCTGCATCACCTAGGAACACTCCCAGAAGCAGGGATCTTTCTCAGCAACCCAAAGGGGAAGGAAGAAAACCTGACAGCCTGCCTAAAGGAGCCTAAGCAAGGCACTCCTGCATCCTACCCAAAGCATTTCACAAGCATCTCAAACATATTTTGGAAGGACAAACTTATCACAATGGCAAAGTGCTTCTGGCAGGGAAAAGAAAAACCTCAGTAGCATCTTTAGTACTCAGAGGGTTGCCAAGCAAGCCTTCACCAGAGTCCATTTTATCACAAGGATTCAATTCCCCTTTTGCTCCATTAGTAGCGTGCACATAATAGACAACACCAGTTTTATTTACTTCCAAAACTAAAGGAATACTCATGAAGCAGAACATATTCAGTGCTTTACTGCTTAAATATCTCACAGGACATACTGCAAAGCCTGATTTGGTGCCTATGCCAGAATACTTCATATCTTACAGCAGTTAAAGATGGAACAGCAACCTAACCTTAAAGTCACCTATAGAATAGTAGATAGTTAAATTATTAATCTTCAAAGATGATTTTTAAAAAAATATTTTTAAATAGTGCTTTTATACTAACATTCCAACAGCAGCTGAAATCTCCCATTAAAAGCCATTTTTTCAAAGATCTTTCCCAGTTAAGAAAAAAGCAGAAAGGGGAGGTTTAGCATGGCCTTGAAGAAATAAAAGGTAGTATTTAACAGGTTGGTCTCTATTGGTCTCTTCTGAAGGTAGACTGCCTTTTTGTGTTGTAAGCAGAAATGGCTTCCTGCCTTTGGTCCTCCAAGGTGAATAAAGAAAATATTTAATAACGTTCCATGTGAAGATGACAGTAAGAAACTTCATTTTCAAAATTCATGCATTTGTCCACAAGAAAAAACAAATAACAGAAAACCCTAAACAAAACCAACATATAAAACTTCAAAGGCTACCTGTGTTTTATTTGATAATACATAATTCTGCTAAATTCTGCAAGCTTTTCTTTTTGGAATAAAATAAATTTGCATTTAGTGAACCACTATTCAGCTGTCAAATAGCTATGACAAGTTCAGAAGGAGAATGCTTTTCCCCTAAAACTGTTTTTGCAACTAGTGGCAGAAAAGAAGAGACAAGCTTTTCTCATATGACTTGCAACTTGTGGTGAATGTCTGTTTTCCTGAAAGTCTTGAATACTTCTATTTAGTACTGAGGCAAATAACGGAGTTACAACTGGAAGGAGTGCACAGTAACCATCTGCAGACATTGCCTACCAAGTAAACATTTTTTCCCCTGAGCTCCAGGATGACGAATTTTGGGTTTGGTGTGCAGTACCGCTACTGACCTTCCCTTTTGCTTGAGCACCAATTAAGAAGCACTGACCCAATACAAATGGGTCACATCGATCTGTTGTTTTGATTTGTGTAACATGTCTGCCTCAGTCCAAAAAGCTCACCACCCGTTGCCACTTGAAGAAAGTTACTTTTCAACTCAGTTTCATTTTAGAGAGTAACTTCTTTTCTTTTTTTTTTTTAATTTACAACTAACAGGAGATAAAGTACTTAAACGTAGAAAGGCTACACAGAAATCAACTCAGAAAGTTTATTTGCCTACAGTAAGGACATTGGATGAGTTCATACTCATTTTTCTACCATGTATATCATTAATTTGTTTGTAACAGTGGAGGAGATAAACTACATTCAGGTTTATGTCAGGGAAAAGAATCCCAAACCACAACAAAAAACTCCAGCCAGCATCTTTCAAAAGCAACTTCAACATATAGAGTCTTGGTTTTAATTTCTCTTTGCTTAAAAGTTGGAAAGGGAATGGATTTAGGCAGCCATACAGGTTAGGCAGTGTTAGCCTATGTCTCAGAGCCAGGCATGTCCCCACCTTAAATGAAACATTTTCTCAATATTCAAATTACAACTTCTATTTTAACTCAGCTATTTATTGTGAAGAGAGCAGTAGGGAAAAAAAAAAAGTTGAAAAATCAAGTGCTTTCATGCTTTGACACAAAGAATTTCAATGTTTTGCAGTGAAAAATGAGCACATTTCCTATACATGGTTTGACAGAGCCCGCTTCCAGACCTTTTTCTACTATCTCTGCTTACTGGTAACTACAGAGATTTCTCTGTCCTGCTGGCAGTGGCAGAACAGGTAAGCACAGCCTGGCATTTTTGAAAGACAATGTCAAAATTTCTGTGTCACAAAGTGAAAAAATAGCAAAAGAAAAAAAAAAAATTGAATTGGTCAAATAAATAACATCATCAACACAACTCAGAGATTAAAAAAAACTTATAGAAACATAAGAAGTGAACTGTTTCTGCTATGCTTACACACATTTCTAATCCAGAAACAAGTTTTTAAAAATTACTTAAATGTGTTTTGAATGTGCCTTATTTTAGTGCAATATTTCCTTAGCTTGTAAATAAGAGACTTTATAACTTCTAACCTTCAGCCTGTACATGCTCTGATCCCAGATACCTGGTAAGAATTTCTTCCATTTCATACAGCATTTCCAGGATAAAACAGGTGAGACATAAAATCAAACCAGACCAGAAAAAAAACCCAAACAAAAAAAAAGAAAGAGCAAAAAAAAGAACAACCTCACTCTAGGTCAGAGTTATGCCCTCTAGTAATCCTCTACAACTTTATGGGATGCAAAGTTTACACTATCAATATTTGGCTTTCACAGAGATAACCACTTTATAACAATGCATAGGTTCTAGAAATCCTGAAAACCTACTTGAATGGCTCTTCTCCACATTTATCCTTCTGCCCATGACCTGAAAGACCAGAAATCATGGTACCACTTTACAGCAACTGAATAGGACTGTCTGCTATAAAACAACAAACGAAAAAACCCACTAAAAATACAAAAAGTCTCAACAAAAAAAAAAAAAAAAAACCAAAACAACGAAACAAACAAAAAAAACCCAACAAAAAATCCAAAAGCAAAAATATCCACAAACAAAAAGGCTCCACAAAAAAAAGAACAAACAACAAACCAAACCAAATCCACCAGCCCCTGCCAAAAAAACCCACCAAAAATCCCCTAATCCCCCCAAAAAATATACTCTGAAAAGAGAGGGACAACAAAGATGCAGTGGTATTCTAGCTCTATGCTTTCTTACAGCAAAAGTTCACTCAATTTACATATTGGGGGACTGGTCAATTTAATTACTATGATTCTGTAAATTTGAATGGGAATCCACAATTTAAGGTCCCATATTTGTTCACCACATGAACAAAATCCACCAGGAAAATAATTAAAGAATAATCCTGCATGACGTACCAGAAATTTCCTAACTGCAAAACAGGAGTCAAAATAGCCACACAAATTAAAAAAAAAATAAATTTGAAATCAGAAGATTCGAAACCTGACCACAAATTTTAATGTCCTGTTTCAAGAAAATAATTTTTACCTTGCAGTGAAGCACTCCAAAGATTATAATCATCACATATGCCTTTCCCCTAAGTGAAAAATATGCTGATGTTTTGGTGACTGGAGACCCAGATGGATGAGATACAGCTGGTTATCCTCATCAAAGCAGAATATTACTACTAAGTCTGTTTTAATTCCTATTACAAGAATCTTCAAGTTTAAGAAGAGAAGCCACTGCAGCACAGCTATCTCTTGCCCATTTCACTGGAAATCTGAAAACATCAAGTGCATTTCATACAACCTTACCACCTACAAGTATGTTTAGAAGCAACTGCCAGCTCTCATTAAGAAGTACAATTGTGACAATGGTAGGGAAGAGCTAGGAAATACAAATCCCAAAATGCTCAAAATTAAGTAAAATGAAAGCAAATTAATCATCTCATCTTTGTAACCTGATCATTTTTGTGGAACCCAGTTATTGTGATGACTTAGGCCTTATGGATGTTAAAGAAATTTAATTTAAAAGAGCAGCAAAAAGTGCTAAGCACTGCAGACAGTATGAAGACTAAAGTCAGAGCAGAAGTTCACAACAAACTCCCAAGATTAAATATCATGTTTTACTTCTAATAATATACTGTAATTTTCATAATTAGGTTTGCCAAGAGAGCTTCCTTCTCTGCTTTGCAACAACAGCCACAACCAATAAGACAGTTTGCAGTTAGTATAAAATTTTTGCGAAGTCATAACTGAAGCCAACTGTGAGGAGTTAGAAAAGGATCTCATGATAATGAGTCTGTTAGGTGATAAAATGACATCAGTTTTAACATAAAGATAGGCACAATAATGCAGATGAGGGGGAAAAAAGACAAATAATGAATAGCAAACACACAACACTAGGTTCCAACAGGACACTGCTACAGAGGAAAGATCATGTGGACATTAGAGGCATTCAGTGAAGACTTCTGCAAAATATTCAGCAGCTGATGGAGTATAAAACAAGCAGAACATTTGGCACTATCAAAGGAAAACAAAAAGGCATTACACTAGTGTGTATAGACATGGAGCATGTAACTCTGGAATGATAAAAGAGTGAGAGAACAGTAACAGCACCATCAGCACTGCAGAAAGGCTTACATGTACAAAGAGGCAGCAGTGAGGTTTTTGACAACAGAAAGAATATGAAATTCATACAGGCTGATGATGAGGATCACCAGATTCTGACTAGGAGGCAAGGAGTGTTCAGTCATTTACCAGTGGGGAAGCCACAGAAAAGACAGCTGTTTTTGCACACAGCAAACAGCACAAGGGTGAAGTTAAATGGCAGATGATGTGTTGAAAGTCAAAAATACCAACAAGTTAAAAAATAACTTTTCAATTAAAAATCATATTATTTAAATAGTCATCAGAATCAACAATGGCTACTATGTTCGAGAAGGAAAACCCTTCTCAAAAAGCTTCTCACCCCTGGTAGCTCAAGCCACGTGCCAGTCAAGGCACTGCCATCTTCTGCCTTCCTCATTTTTGGAAGGCAGCTCCTTACAAGCGGCCCAGCCCTGCAACCAAGACTGGCTACAAATCCATAGGGACACACTGATCCTCAAGCCCCACTGCAAGAAACTTAACATTTTCATCCCCTAACAAACAAATGTATTTCAGAGATGACAGACTCATCCCACCTAGCTTAGAGCACTTAAATGAGTCATTGGTGACCAAAAAGCCCCATTTCCTTCACCCTCCTTGTGCCAAAGGGGAGACAAGCACCATGAAGCCACCGTCCTAACTGGACAGACAAATGCCCAGCAGCTGGATTTTGCCACTGGCTCTGCACTCCAGAAGAAAGATTTACCAACCTGAGGGAGCAAACAAACCCAAGCACAAACATGTTTGCTCTCAGGCCTTACTCTTCTCGCCTTTCAGTTGTGTCCTCCTCCTCAAGAAACTGGGGAAAGAAGCTGGGACAGAGTGAGAGTGAAAAGCCAGAGAGGTGAGAGGGACTGCATCCCTCCTGCCCTGCAGAAATGTCCAACCAGTTCTAGCCCCACAGATGAGGTCCAGGACACAGATTCAGTTGCAGGTATCACTCTCCAGCTCCTCCCACTGAGAGGGATGTTGTGGTTTCTTACTACTTAGGACCTTTTACACCAAGGATTAAGCTGAAGGTTTGTTCCCCGCTGGTGTTTCCACTTCAAAGAGCTGCTACTGTGGATACTAAAGCCTTTGAAAGTGGCCTCACTGCACAGTCCTGAGCATTAAATGAGGTCTTTAAAAAAAAGGAAGGGGGGGAAAGTGGAAAGTGCACTGGCTTTATAAACACATCAGTGGAGCTACTTTCAAAGCCTTTCATGCCATCTACAATGTGACAGAGAAAATCTTCAAGTTTTTAGCCACCACCCCAACTTCCTTAAAATTATGGCAATAAAGTAATCCATCCCCAAAGCATTTCGCAGCATTAGCAGCGGGGAACTAAAATACACAAGGGAATTGTAAAAAAAACCCACACACAAAGCAAAAAAGTTTTTAAAGACAAGCACTAGACTCCAGGACAGCGGCGCGCCGTGCTGCCAGAGCATGCTCAGCATGCCAATAAGGACTGCAGCACCGCAATCCCCAGCACCAGCAGCCCACGCACCGGCGTCCTCCTCTGCACAAGCCTCATGCCAGCTGCAGGAGGTGCCCCAGGCCACAGCACCTTTTGGCTACGGGGTGAGGAGATGCAGGTGAGAAAGCTGGCACTGGTCTCCCCACAGCCACAGGTGAACACAGCCATCACAGAAATCCCACACGTGTTATCACAGCCTTTTAAGTAAATAAGAGTGAGGCAGTGCTGAAGTCCTGAATCATTAACTGGGTGTGGAGGTATGCTCCTGCCAGCAGTGAGCCTGCCTGTCCTGCCAGGGGCACAGCCAGAGGGGTCTGCTGACAAACCAAGGCAGCTCTAGGTTTGAAATATGCATACAGCTGCTGGTAACAGCACTGCAGATAGTGAAAAGTGGAAGGAAATACCAAAAACATATTTAAATGGACTAAAATAGGGCTTTGCCAGTCCAACGAGGCAGCCACTTTACCCACCTAGACATTAGCAGCAGTGTCCCACAGAGAGCTGCCAAAGACGACTGGGAAGGCACAAACCTGATCTGCAGAAACCCAGCATTGAAACATCATCCTTCTGAACAACAGAAAAGAATGGAAAACTTGTCACTTGGAAATTGTAGGTTAGTTTTAGACTAAGTTCAAAACACTGCCTATGACACCTGTAAAGTACATAAATCATGACAGATTCAGAAAACTAGGGACTGGGGGACTGTGTCATTTAACATACCTGAAGTATATATAACAGGGCAGTAGGGGGAAAAAACCAAAACAGCATAAAATTCCTCAGAAACTCAAGTTTAAAAGTATTCAGTTTGGATAGGAGTGAACACTAGAGGGTTAAAAACCAAAAAATTTATTTGCCAGGCCTCTTAAGAGCAATCATACACATAAAAACATACTGAAAAGCTGCCTTCAGAATTCCCACAAAAAAAAGGAAAAGGCATTTCTAACCAAATCTTAGCTTTCTCCTTCCATAGAACTACCACAGGTAAACCTTCCTGCATTTTTCCTTACTTGTACTCTCTAATTCTGTCTACTATCAGAGGTGCTGTATTCCCTGCAGGAGAGAAGATTTTACAGCTCATGAACCTCCAGACTGACCTTGTCTCTATTTATGAGTTCAGCAATGTATGATACCCAGATCTTCCCTAAAAAGCCTCCCAAAATGTTTATCATCCACTCAGAAATTGATGAAAAAAATCATTGATCTAAAATAGAAAAAATTAATAGACTCTGATATGAACCATCTGTTCCTATTTCTTGATCCACTTCTTTATGCAGTAACTGTATCACTTATCCCTCCCACTGTCTTTATTAGCTATTGTTTTTGTATAACAAAAATCATGAAGATGAAAAATTATTTTTACGAGTTTGTGTATATTATGTATGTGTGTAAGTATTTGTGGGCATATATCTAGGTATGAAAAAGAAGGGAGAAAAGAAAAGGAAAAACAAAAGGAAAAAAAAGAAAATAAATAATAAAAAGAGCATGAACCTCTGTGTTTATCAATTTGTTTACAGCTGAGCTCTTCTAGCTGGCAAAGTTTCAGGCATCACAAGCCCACCAGGTCTTTTGCCAGACTTACGACTCCAGGAATCCTACAAGTCTTTTGCAGCAGCAAATTGGCAATTCTCAACAGCTTTAGTAATCATCAGTAGCACAAAGAGTCCCCTACATAATTAGTATTTCTTTGTGTTAGTTATAAGGATTGTGCATATAATCCCCTGTTAGGTATGCTCTTCAATCTTCAGAGCCCCAGACTTTTCCTTTTTTAGCACTCCTGAAATAGGGAACGAAGAACTTGACGTTGCCAGCATTGTCGGAGAGAGAGCTCGGTGTTTTAGCGGCCCGGTTACAAAGGAATAATAAAAAATTGTGGCGATTAAGAAGCTGGCAGATCCCAGAAAGGGGATGCATAACTTCTTTCTCCTCATGCACTCTCTGCTCCAAATAGAGCCAAAAAAGTTTCATTTTAAAAGACTTTAAAAAGAAGACGCTATATACCAATAACCAACAACTGTCGCTGCATTTGCTAATAATGTATAAGGAGATTAGTTTAATTCGTCAAACAGTTAATACTGCTATTATTTGAACTAGTTTTCAGCACTGACACTCTCTTGAAATGAGTTTTATTTTCCTCAGGCTATAATTTCAGCCTGTTCACAGACCAGTTACATAGCAGTGGTGCACATTAGTTAACCATAATACATTGTATTAAACACATCAAATTAGCTTCACAATCACAGGTTTTAAAAAGAAAATACATACTAAGAAATTTTTTAAAAAGTGATTTAGCTATCTTTTGCTACAATTTTGCAACAGCCATATTCACAAAAAAGGGAAAAAATAATTTGACTTTTAAAAAAGTGTTTCTTCCCTGGAAGGGAAAAAACAATCCTCAAAGTCAGAAATTTCTAGCACAGTATCACTAATAGCTATCACGTGAAATTTAAATATTAGCAATGTGTTAAAACTGTATGTAAAATAATCTATTTCAATTAAACACTCTATTTCTCATCTCTCAGTATTATAAAAATGGAACATTTTACAGAGCTTTCACAAATAAACACAGTACAGACTATTTCTGATACATTTCTGAGCAACAGAGAAGACAATTCATTCACAGCTGAGGTGATACCTGAGTGCCAGAAATCCCACGCAACATTAAGAGCCATTTTTCTTGCTCAGAAAGAAAAAATTTAAAATGGTAGCACATAATTATCTCACATTTCTGTAAAATGTACATTTACACACTAAGAAGTTGATTTGCCTTTATAATTGCTCTATTGTCAAGCACTATACTTCAGGACCTCTAACTCAATAGAAAATTCTATCTTCGGAAAATAGAGTAATTCTAAACAAAGTCATTATTCCTTGAAAACAGACAGACTGCACATTGGAAGGTTACCACACTAATAGCTCTGATGAAATACACAGAGCAATTAAGCAGAAAAGATATCACTAAATTAAACAGACACCAGAATCTGGTCTGAAATACTTTTAATACCAAATAAATGTAAATACAGAATATTTACTACCACCTCTACTCTGTAAGCTGAAGGTTCATTTACCTAATCATATAAAGTAGTAGAATATTTATGCACTTTGACCAGGAAATAATTTTTATAAATCCTTTTGTCCTTTGAATGTCTGTCAGTAGTTTGATACAAACTACTTGACTAAGTGATGAATGCAAATTTTCACTTTGGTAGTCAGCCATAACAAGATAACTCCAGATATTGAGATCTACAAGGCACAGAAATCAGACACTGAATTTTTCTGAAAGTAAGAGATTGTCTCAAAACAGGAAACTGAAAAGTTTTCTCTGAGAGCTCTGCATGAAAGCAGTTTTATTTGCAATAACTAAATATTTGTCTCATATTTTACAGAGAAATCTCTTGAAAAAGATTCTTTTACTTGCTTCTAATTATCAGTCTTTGCCTCGCATGCTTAACACAGTCCGCACACAAACAACACATTTAAGCATCAATAGTGATAGAGAGTTAAACATATATATCCATACCCTATGGATTTGTAATAATAATGCTCTACATCCTGACATTTGTTTCATTTGTTAGCAAATCTTGAAATTCTCAAAAGACACAAGGTTGTTTTGACTTAGAAGACTGTAGCCTTCAAAAGCCACTGGTTCATGAACTGAGTATATGTCAACAACCCACCACACATCTCCAGCAAGTCCAGCAAGTCCTTGGCCGGGGAGCAGGGAAGTCATATCAACCTTCCCTGAGCAGGGTCAGCTGTGAGGAGTTGGGAGGGGACATCAGGAGTCCTGAGTGCATGTCCTGTACTTCTCCTTGAAGAACGGGAGGGGCAATGGACAGTGGGTCTATGGACAGTTGGGCTAGAAGGGCCTACCTGCCACAACACTGTTAAAACTTATGTAACTCATTCCTAGGATAAAGGAAATCTTGAAACTTTCCCCCCAAAATTACATCACCAAAAGTTTTTTTTAGGCAGCAAAAGGTTATTCTACCTGCTTTCTCTTTAAGAAATTGATCTTTAGTCCTCCTGAGTACATGTATACATGTATACATGTATAGTATTTTTTCTATCAACATCTTAGCTGAATACAAGTATGCAATGTACATGGCTATTACAAAATAAGAATACAACATTTTCTTGTCTCACCAATAGGTAATCTTAGCGGGGAAAAAAATTAAAACCCAACTATAATATGTACAGTACATATAAAGGATGCTGCTATAACACAACTGAAGTCAGCATGTTAATTTGGGTCACTAACTGGGTGACATCCTGAAAAGGTACTGAGTACCATCAATGCATATGGCAGTGTGAGAAAGTTGAAAAAGCTTCAGCATATAACAGGATGAGGAAATGTTCTCAGAGCCCTCCTGCAACATGATGGTAAAGTTTGCCTTCTATCTAATAAATAATAGGAACAACTGAAAACTACTCTGTTCTTCCAGAATTTTACAGATTTCTGCTCTCTCTAGAGCATTTAACATAAATCTTCTCCATTCCTTACTGAGGCTCCTCCTCTGGAAGAAAGTTGATGTGCCTTAGCACAGTGAAATCATTGCTCTAAAAGCCAGCCTGCTCATTAAATTATTCTGCTAGCTGTGTGTTCTCTCATTAAAAATGTATAAAGATCAGATAATTGCAGCACATATTATTAACCTTGTTTTCCTTGTTTTCATGTACAGGTTCTATTTTGCTGCCTAGACAAAGACCTGGAAAGGGCAGTTTTCTACAATAAACTACAATAAGCTAAACTACGTTATGAAAAATTTCCCTGGCTTTCATTGAAGAGCACAAGGAATCACAGCACAGTCAGAAAACCCCTATAGTTTTATAACAGGGTAAAATACTGTAATCTTGTTGTATACTCCTACAAATCTAAACCAGGCAGTCTTGGCTTCAGTTAAAGCTTCCGATAGAGAATTATTTAGATCAGCCAGTCTAATTCACCTAAATCTTCAAACATAGCTGCTATAAACTTCACAGATTTCCAGGTTGACTCCTTCTCCTTCTTAAAGCTAGGCTGCACTTCCAGACAACAACCCAGCTAAAAATCCAATTAGGGTAGCAGCACTTCTGAAACACACTGACCTATTTCTTTTTTTACTTGTTTTAATATGCATATACTCATGTTCTATTTCTGAAGAGAGCTATTTACACTGGAAATTAATACCCTTTGAAAACAAGTTACCATAAAATCCACCTATTTCACCCAAACAGAATCCATTCACAGGAGAAACAGTGTTTCCCTCAGTCCCCCAAGCAACACATACAGTATGCAGTATACTGCAGCAAACTCTTGAAACATTGGATAAAAGACAACGATCCTCCTACCTTGTTTAGCCCCGTCTATTCGACACATTCCCAACGTGAGCAGGAACATCTGATACAAACAAACAGCCACATCTTCCCCATCGCATCATGGTAACTAATTCTCACACGAAACGATGAGCAGCCTGTAATGTTTTGGGTTTTTTTCTCAGAAAGCCTTGTGACTTATCGGGGGATTTTTCCTCAGATGATGAAGCAGACACAGCCTAAACTCTGTTGCTGAAAGACTGCAGCCCTTCCTTCTCACAGAGCCCTCCCAGCATATGGCAGCCAATCACACCCAGCTTCGTCAGCCCTACTGCTCTTAAACTGATCCTAACGGGATGATTGACACAGCAACACAGCACTTCTAATGTGTAAAAACAATGCATCCATACCAATGAACCAGGAATTTCCCTTGCACAGGGAAGGAGTTTTACTGGTGAGGCAAAGCGATAGCTCTGTGAAATAACACACACAGCAAAAGCAAACAACTCCCTTTCCCTCCACTGCAACAGCAGCTTCAGCATTTCTCGCACAAGGATTTTCAAAGCTTTTGCTAATCGTAAACGCATGCACAAACAACATTTCTGAAACTGCAAAACTGCAGTGGTGCTGTCTTGTTTGCAAAGGTGAGACATGCACCATAATAAATCAAACCATCTGTCTTTTATTTTAACATGCAGCCAAAACACACTCTGATTGAGGCAGCAATATTCTCATTTTAATACTGCATAATCTGTGTCTGCATTTAACAGCAACACAACCATAACATCTTTTTGATTATTTCAGACCGGTTGTTAGGGGCTGCAGGTATGGGATGCTCCTCAATGAAAACACAATCTGTATGATGGTGTTTAAATTCATACCCATGGCAGGCAAATCCCACCAGCAGCATCTAAACTGGAGTCCTTGCAATTAGCTTGCAACTGATGTTCATTTGTGTCAAGGTTCTGGCATAAGGACTAAGATACCAGTTGCCATTTTCAAGTCAAGCTGTGGGCAGCTCGACACGCTTGGTACACAAGGTCTGCTGTCAACCAGTTTTCCTATAAATTTTTCTAAAGTTTTAAAACATGAGAACAAAGCAGCCAAGGATTATTAAACGAGAGTTGCAATTAAGAAAAATACAAAAAGGAGCTTAAGCTGAAAGTCAATCTTTATCCAAAAAGGGATAAAGATTGCAGGGTAACTGTACTTTAGGCAGCAGTTTAGGCAATTCAAGACATTACACAAAAAATGTGTAAAGTGTGTTTAAAATGCCACTAAAAGTTTAGAAATATGAATAGACAAGAGGAAAACAAAGCTCTCATTCACTGGCAGCTCTGTCCCAAGGCCCTATTGTTTCATGTGGACTATTTTGCATATTATAAACACAGCTTCCCAAAAATCCATTATTCCTCTATCCAGCAAGCAGCAACTCTCCTTTGGGTTCCACCATCTCCCACACAATTTGTGAAAACCCTCCCCTTCCAGGCATGGCTGAAACGTGTTCCTGCCAAGAAGGTTCCTGCCAGCCAGCCCTTAATTTCTGTTCAATCACCCCCTCCATTCCTCTCTATTCTGCCCTATATTAAAAAAAACCCAAAACAATCCTCCTGAAAAAATCAAATAGTTGATTTTGGTGGGTTCAAGAGACCCTGGGGACAAGGGTGGTAACTCCACCCGATGGCCCTTGGTGCATCTCATCAGGATTTTCCACATTCTTTTGACTCTGCCAAACTTGAGCTGCCCTTGTTAAAAATTTTCCATGCTGGACATCTGCTGCAGGATTTATTGACTTTTCTGCCAAAACACAGTTTGCCTATTTCTGAGATAACCTCGACAAAAACATGTTGCTCTGCCATCCTTATAACTCACTGGGGAGCTCTGGCTCCTCTGCCCATGTTGGGGCAGCCTTGAAATCTGGCAAAGTGCTTTTTTGATGTTGTTTTTCAGGGTGGTTTTTTTCTTTTTTATGGAGGGGTTTTTATATATTTTGCCATGCATACGAAAATATTTTCCTATTTAACAAAGCTTTAAAACCTGCTAATATGCAGCTTACTCACAGCATCTTTTTAATTTTTGTTTCTGATCCCTACAGCCCAAATCTCGGAAAGTGTTCTGCAGCGAGCGTCTGATTCCTTCAGCCATCCGTCCATATGTGGCTGGAAAGGCACCAGCCCCACAGTGCGACTGAGCATGTAATGGGCTCAAGTTACAGGAGATTAGCAGGATTTCCCCTGTAACTGCTGCTCCCATCTGCCAGAGACCAGACATTGGAGCTGACAGCAGGAAGACAACCTCGCCTGTTGCTCTCGTGACCCTTCGGCTGGTGCGCGAGAAGAGCCCTTCCGAGCACACCGCAGAGGGGACTGTCACAAAGGGCAGGTGGGCCAAAACACACCACGAGGCTGGGCAGAAGAGGGAGACAGTGATGAGAGGGAAAGGGAGGAATAGTTGCAGGGTCTGGCTGGTCTAGGCGAGCAGGTTACAGCACAGAGGAAGATGGTGCCCCTGCCAGACGAGGCCGAGTGAGCAGCACAAGCAGCCCCAGTCAGCAGGAGCTGGCTGCCCTCTCCACAGACCCAGGCACATCCATACCACAGCCCCACCGAGAGCTTCTGTGGCCCATTGGTTCGCTCCAACTTGCAAGCTCCCTCAACCCTTCCCTGCCACGAACCCAAGGCAAGTCACTACTAACACAACTCCTGAAAAGGCACGGGCTCAGCACTGCCTGCACAGCCCAATTTCTTGTGCCACTGCTTCACAGTGCACACACTGCCTTCAGCCCCTGCAGAGTTCTAACTGCAGTCAAACGGGGCTGGGGGGCTTCCAGACAGCATTCCTAGGACTCCTGAATCACAAACACAAAGCTACCAGTCACACACCCACCCAGATCCTCATGTTGGTTATTATGTTATAGGTTCTCCCATGACAGAGGATCAGAAGACCCTCAACCCAATGGGGCATGCTGAAAATACATCATATCCCATTTGTGAACCCTTTAGCTAAGACTCATCAAAAAACTCAAGAGAAAATTTCTGTTTTTTCTCAGAACTGGCACTTGAGTAGTACCAGAGTAAGGCATGACTTCATTCATGCAAAAAAAATATAAATTAAAAATAATTGCTCTGTACGTTGAGGAGTGAGTAGTTCTCAAATGGAGATGTGCCCATGTACCCATTCATTTTTCACATCAGTTACAAAGAAAAAGGCCAGAAATTCAATTTTCAGTCTGATTTATACAACCATATTACGTATTTAATTGCAAAACAATATCATCTTAGAGAAGCTGAGAAATTCACATGTCAAACTCAACAAAGAATAACAAAGGTAAATTCCCAACTCAAAAAATGCCATCTGCTCTGCCTGATATGCTCCTGTAATTAATGAATCAAGGGAAAAATGCTTCTATCAGTGACTGTTACACAATTTTCTGAATGGTCTGGATACAACTTTTGGAGAAAAGTGAACTATTTTGGAAGTAATAAAGAGGAGGAGAACTGAAAAATGCAGAACCCACACAGTTATTTTTCCTTCCTTACTCTTGAATCACAGCAATTAGGTCTAATTCCAGAAGCAACAAAACTTGTCAATTTAAAGGGAGTTTTGCAAGAAGGATGGAACATATATAACACTAGCACTGAAGCCACCAAGCAATTTATGTGATACTCAGTTGTAGCAGGTTGATGATTTTGAGCTGTGTCTAGATGACCTATGGCAACAGTGACGTTTTGGTGAGTTTGGCAATGACAAAAAGAACTGTAAAGCCATTTCCTGTGTCAGTAATAGACTCTTCCCTTAGTAACTTCCCACAACTGTTACTACAAGCAAAATTCAGCTTTGGTAGCTATGGTCTGAATGACAGCATAAAGAAAAGTCAAAGCAGCTGCCAAGATTTTAAAACCAGGCACTCATGCATAATACCACTGTTGCCAGCTTTTGCAAAATACCTCAATACCTATATTGGGGCTGAAGGGATGGTGGAAATCATTATAAGATAAAAATTTAGAGAGTAATATCAAAATTTCAAGTTACTAACTGCGAACAGGTTCTGAAAAAATGGGTCTAATTTTTGTTTTAAAAATAGGCTTAATCACAAGAACTTTAAGTTTGGCTTTTCAACTGTTTTAATTTCCTACCTCCCTGACATCCCAACATCTCCCTAACCTAGGAAAACTGGAGATTGTGCACAGAAAGGAAAACTATTTTCATCATATATATGCTGAGAGAAATATAAAATGGAAACACTCCACAGAAGCAAGCACATATTCAAGTCACATGTTAGGAATCAATCTTACCAAAATTAAGGTGGCTCCTGGAGGCTTTCCAAATGCTTCCTTCTCCTTCCGCTGCTTGCACAAGGAGTTTAAGCCATGTCTAAATTGTGAGATCCAAACACATGGGTTCAGGCACACATCCAGTCTGCATCCTGACTTTATTTTAGGATGACACCAATTCCCCATCAGGATGAAAACTAAGTACATGTGCACAATTCCTTTAGAGGGTGGTTCCAGCTGGGAAGGGTGATGAAGGCACCAGCCAGAGAGGAACTGCAGTTCACATCCAGTCCACTCAGGTTTTTGTAGCTGAGTGTTTGAGGCACATACACCAGGTGCCATGGAGAGCTGAGCTGCCTCAGGATTGTAGCCTTATGCACTTAGCTAGAAATACATTTGACCAAATATAAACAACCACATTTCACTGAGTCACTCTACTCCCCCTCTCTCTTTATAGTCACTGAAGAGAAATAGGCATTTGTGGGCTGTGATTCATCCTATCCCAAAGTAGCTATTCTAAGAGATTCCATCATACCCTAAAAGCATCTGTGTTTCTGTATTGGTTACCTGAGATGGTCACCCTTAGGCTTCTTCTGGCATGTCCTTCATTAAACATGTAGGAGATGAAATCTTACTACAGAAGAAGCCTTATTAGGAACATAAATATTTAGATATTTCAGTTACATACACTGGACAGCACTCTAGATTTTCAAAATCAGTTCAAATAACTAAAGACATTAGCATAGAGCTAAAGGACACCTGTATTTTGACAATGTACAGTTACAGCTTTGGTGTAAATCCTCAGCTTGCCATAAGCATGTTCCAGCTATGTTGCTATATAAGCTACATAAGCTTGTTCTCTAAGCTATGCTGAACATGTTCCAGGGTTTTTTTTCCCCTGACTGAACAGCAATCTTTGCACTCACTCACGCTTTCCTTCTCTGAACAACTGATGGACACAAAATCAACCTAAGAGGAGCTGAACCGGGATTCTCCTCTTGATTTCCTGCTTTGTTTCCGAGGGGACATTTTTGGGGAGAGGGAAGGTTGGAAAAATAAACATTATCTTGCTGACTCTATAAGGCAGATACTATAAACTGGCAAAATAATAAGCTCAGAAAAATAAATTGGCAAACCACCTACACTGCCTTACTCTTAGAACACTGACTTATGCAAAAGTTTTTTCAGGAAAGTGATTCTGTTTTTCTTCATGACAGCTGAATAAAAAGCAGTTTTCAGTTTGCTCATCTGAAACACCAAATCATAGAAGTATTAAAACTGAAATTTTAATAATCCAAACCCAGACATCTAGCTTCTCGTAGACGGCCTAGGGAATTTCTGTTGGCCTTCAGTGGCCATCACTGGGAGGACTGGGTTACTGGTATGTCTTATATTTGCCATCCTCACACAGATGTCCCAGATATAAAATTGTCTAGTGCCATTTTAGATGCCATATATTTAGATACCTGTACCCATCCAAAAATGCAACCATTTCCTCAGAAATATTCCTATCAGAACTGATCTTCCCAAATCTTCCAGCAGAATGTAAAAAGGTTATATACAAAACAGAAACCCTTTATCATCAGCTGCTGAACCCTGTCCAGAATATGTTTTATGAATCACAAGGAATCACAGTGTAAAAGTACAAGCACTATTTAAGCCAGAAACATGTATCATAAATTCAAGATAAATCTCTCTCTGCTAACTGACTTCATGTCCCCCTCATTTGTACAATACATGCCAGGGCCAGGGACTTACCTGATGGAAGCCTCCTTGACTTCAGCTGAAATAAGCACCAAATGCTTAAGCCTTCATAAAAATGTATTACAAACCCACGTGGTTAGAAAGAATACTTCCCAAATGTGTCAAATGAAGAAGAAAGCAAGTGTTGTACCTTTGGGTTTTTAATACTCAGCTGGAAACAATGCAAAGGTGTAATCCAGCCCTACCCACTGATGCATAAATCATCTTCAGTGAGACCCCCATGTACTGGGAAGTTCTTCCATTGCTGATAAAAACATGCTCCTTCCTCCTCAGACCCCTCCATGACTAATTTCCTCCATACCCATTGTTCTGGCCTCAGATCTGGAGTAGTTCCTATTCAAAGCCACAACAGGAGGAAACCATTTGATAGATCACCTTTTCATAAAACCTACTAACCTCAGCCACAAAGTCACGTGGGCACAGGAAAACCCTCTTGTGTTTCAAGGAATGTAGTGGAGGATGCATATCCTAAACTTCTGCTCCTTATCTTGGGGATTTCCAACATATTGGGAAGACACACGAGCAAGAGTTTTCCACCAAGAAGCTCGTAAATGACTAAAAATTAGCACTTCATGTAACTATATGAGAGATGTATTCCAAATAAGTTTTCTACATGCAAACACAGTATTTTTTAAATCTATGAAGATTCAGTTATCAGCCTCAAATATATTTGAAATCATGCATATAACTCAAGCAATGGCTCCAAATAATGCATCTTTAAATGAGTGATGCAATGAGAACTCTCTAATTATCCTTTAAATCAAAAGCTCTATTTTATTAATCCATTTTGAACCCAAAGGGAAAAAATGCTGCTGAAACTAAGCTACATTTTGAATTTTCCCATCTTCAATTAGCACAAAAATAATTCAACTTGCTCTTTCTAATTCATTAAAATTACACTATTGTTTTTGCACACTACTGTAATACAGGTGTAAAACAACCTAATTTAGGAGGTGATGCTGCCTCCCATTTCTCTACAAGCTGCCTCTTAACAGCCTGAGTCTGTAGGGTAGATGCTCAGGGGCATGCAGCAAAATCAGCAAGCAATCTCCACTGTAAGCAGAGAAAATAGGCTCCAGGAAACTTCACAGAAAATGAAAGCCAATTGGATAATTTTTGTTTTTCAAAATCAGTAAGAGCAGCTTTCAATCCCTCGCCCCTTTACAGCAATTAATAACCCACACATGTAAGAGCAGAGGACTCTATATAATTAAAAAAGCATTACCTTGGCAAGAAGAGAGGGCCTGGAATATGTAAGTGCAGGGTTTTATTTCTTTCTGTGAAGTATGGATGACAGGTAGGAGAAAGCTATGCCAAGTGAACTGTTGGCAAGCAACTAGTCTTTTGGTTAACAGGCAGCTCTGTTTTGTGAAGTCTATGAGTTTGTGCTCACTTAGACAAGCTTTTCTTTAAACATTAGACTTAGATGCATTCAGTCATGAGTTTTGTACCAAATTTCCATTTGCACCTCAAAAGAGGTTGCTTTGTTTCAGCTTGTTTTCTGATGACTGTGAAGTGTCAGGAACACTTTGTTGCATAATGCTTTTAAACATTACATGTGGATCTTTGCCTAATTACTCTGCCACAAAATACTATATACATGAACATGAACCTTCAGTTTTCCCAAATGTCATGTAACAAAAACCAAGAAATAAGTAGCTGTAAACACAAAGAGAAACAAGAATTGTTTTCACATAGAAAAAAATAAGCAAACAAGTATGAGTAATGCAGGGCAAGAAACAAGGTCCTCTAGCAGAAGTACTGTGTGGGATAAAATGGCATCCAACAGCATGACCTCTGAAAATAGCATGTTTCAAGTAGCACATGTCAATATTTAATCCCACCACCAGAAAAATGAAACAAATTACAGAAAAAAATTCTTCAAATTTCAAAATGCATACAGGACTTCATTCACCAGAGACCCAGAGATGGAAAGGAGAGTTTATTTGTAGGGAAATGCCTATAAAGGGATAGCATCCAGCTTTCTAACATAGCTACTTCATCCATTCTCTGTTTTTCTTCAACTCTCCCCTTTCCCTCTCTCTCTCTCTCTCAAAAAAAAAGTGTTATAAATTGACAAAACCATTCATTTGGCTGTTCCCCCTCATATCAGCTCTAATAAGGATAAATAAAACCACTAACACATATTAGTAGAGCCACAATACAATTAGAACATATCCCGTCTGCTACCTTTGGCTTACCTAAAGGTAGTACTACTAAGGAAAGGGGAAAACAGGGGAAAAGTACAAGATTAAGACTGCACTGGTCTCTTGCTGTGGGGTGTATAGTCTTATAAACTTAAGATTTGAAACTAAATTTCACTGCAGACCACCTGCCCTTTTGGCAACTGTAAGGCCACCTCATGCCCCAAAGCTATCTTCAGCAGACCCACAAGGAGAGGTTTGCCTGTTAGGGCAGAATTGCATTAACCACCAAAGAGTTCTGTCCCTTCCTTCAGGGACAGGTAAGAACAAAATAAGGCTGTTGACAAAAATATTCTGCTGATCCTCAGGTCATAAATGCTTAGATGAACAATACTTATCTAAGTACAGTAGACTGAAACATTACTGGATGAACTACATGAAAGTAAGTTTACCACCAAGCATCCCACAGTAGATGGTCTGCTCAGTCCAACGTTGTCCAAAAAATTCTTTATTTGAGAAGGAAGGTGTGGGGGGAATTCTCCTAGAAACTTTGATTGTAAGGAACCTAAGGGGCTTTCTTACCTAGTCCAGCTTCTGCCTCAAAGGAAAACTATCATCAAGAGCAGCCCGGGTCAGCATGGCTTTGCCTTGATGAGTCCTGAGAAGCTCAGAGGGCAGGAACTTGCTCCTCTGGACACTCTGCTGGTGTGCTGCACTGCTGAACTAGTAACAAGATTTTTCCAACATCCAACCTGAATCTCCAAAGAAACAACTGATTGCCATTCTCCCTTGGTGTCACCTGGCACTACAAAGCACAGTTTGGTCCTACTATTTTCATAATCATCCTCCAATAGCTGTAACAAATGAGCCCAGCTCCCTCAACCTAGACAAGTACTCATAAAAGTAACTTTTCACTGGACCTAGACATGGCAATGGAACTTCATCTGAGCTAGAAGTACTGCCTTGACAAAAGCTGTGACCATGTGCTCAATTAACACTGGATGAACTAGAAACACTTCTGCTTTTCCCTTTACTACTGGCTGCACATACAAGGGACTACTACTCAGATGTTTTGCATTTGTTTCTTTTGATTCCTCTTTGTACTGCTGACAGAAGGGATATGTTAAAAGCCTTGCATTCTGTACAGAAATGTCCATAAAATTTCAGACCTTTCTATTTCAGTACTCTCAGATATTCTGCATATTGAATGCACTTCTATTTTACAAAGGTATCTAAAATCAAGCCACCTAACAATAAAAAATGAAATTACTAGTGCTTATTTTCTATAGGAGTTCTTTATGGGTCTTTTAAAAACCCACAAATTTTATCCAGATGTTTCTGATTATGGCCATCTCTAAAGACTTCTTTTTGAGACAACGTAACTTCAAGAATACTGGCAGCTAAAAAAAAAAGGGGGGGGCAGGGAGAGTCAAATCAAAAAAATCTAACCTTTATGGATATCCATTCATTCTGCTCCTTTTTCAGTCTATTATGTAGAAATCAACAAATAACTAAGAACCCGCTGACAAAATCTTGCTGGAGTAAGCAAAGTGGAACTACAGCAGTTTCAATTATTCTTCCTGTTTAGAAAATTCATTATCTCAATCCTAAAAGCCTTCTGCACAGTTCTGCACTAATGACATTTCCCCCCCCCCCCAGTACATTTCCAGCAGCAGACAGGGACTCAGCAGAAGTGGGGACCAGCTCTAGCAGATTAGGAACTGCTCGTACCACATAAGGAAAAACACTTCAGTCATCTTTGAAATTCGTAAAGAAGTATGGCGTAAGCTTTCCAGAAAGCAAGTACAGTGCTGTAGTAATCCTCCTGTCAGCCCCAGGGCCATCGCCACAATTCAGATGACCAAACTCTTCTGCTGCTTTGTGAGGGAGGAGTATTGTGATCCACCCAGCTCTGGCCTCCAGTTATTGCCACACCATTAGTCAAGTGGCCCCTTTACAGCTCAGGAAGCAGACAGATTTTTCTTCTCCCTCCCTTCCTCTAACTCACAACAGCAAGGACAGGTTATTTTAAAATAAAAAATTACTGCCTGAAACCACCAACACCATCATCTGATGGAATGTGCCTTAATCTTAACATTACCCTGCCCTCATCCTTCCTGTCCACACTCAACACAGCTCCCATAGGAGGCATATCCAGGTCTAACCATTGCTAGGATTCAACAGCTTGTGCGTCCAAGACAAATCACATGCCTCTCTTGTGGGACCCAGCAGTCCAAATGATATGCACACTTCATCTGCCATGGTATAAACTGGATTGGGTTTTCCAAGGAATTAGAGGGATAGAACCAGGGAAATCAGATACTTTCTGGTAGCTGCAAGAAGCAGAAGAAATACTCTCCACTACGAACAGGAAGCAAAGAGCACAAAGCATTATGAAATTAAGTGAATGAATTGAGTAATGTAAGACCTAGCTCCAACTGCCAACAGGCAACACACAATCCTGAGAGTGAAATACATGATATACATTGCATCACCCAAAGGTCACTCCAGATGAGATATAAATCCCATGTCTTTTTTCCCTGCTCCTCACAATACAGTGTCCAAGACAAGCAGACACCAAGAAGCACTTTGTTCACCTGTTCTGCAGATGTGAAATCTAAGGTGCTTATATTAAAGCATCTTTATTAGATTTCATTAACCTGAAAAGCCAAAGCTAAAATTTATTCACTCAAAGATTACAATAAAGAAACAGCTTTGGGAAGGCTAGCATTAATATCTTGCAATGGAAGGTAGTAGAATGTCCCAGAATTACAAAGCTTGAGAATTTCAGCAGATACTTCGATACAAGGTTGAACATGATGAAGTCCCCAAACCTTATCACCTGGTGTTTTTTCAGAAAAGCCAATTCCTCATAGTCCTCTTGGCACCTTCACAGACCCCACCTGGAACAACCTGCAAAGCTGATCACATTGTTGACACTTGACAGAGAAGTTGAACATTATGGATAGCACAACACCACTGCAGTTATGCAAAGAGCATTGCCTCATTCAGGGAAGTGAAAGCATGGCCAGCTTCCCAGGAACCGGAGAAAGCCTAAGCAGAGTAAGGACTAAGAAACTCCAAAATCTTGCAGATCTCATCAACAGCCGCAGGGCAAGGGGCCGAGGGCTCAGGACCACACATCAGCAATGTCAACTCCTGACAAACACTGCTCCAGTGACATACCCAACAATCACCTTGATGTTATCTGTCAGTATCTCACCACAGACATGGGACAAAAACTCTCAAATGAGGAAATGGCCAATAAATGCTCAATAATCAAAGCCTATGCTAAGGGTTTCCATGCTCAAGGCTTGTGACATCCATACAGTTGTACTGCACAGCAAGGACATACTCCCCTTTGTGAAACCTTGCGCACAGTTGGAAAGCCCTCTCAGGAAACAAAACTGTGCCTCGCCCATATCCACCAACAGCCAGCTTACACAGCTCAAGGCAACCACATTTAGACATCACCCAATCTTAAAACAGCGTGTCTTTTTTTCTCTGAGACCTGAGAATTCAACCATGCTCCTTCCAGTCTGAAATCATTAACAAAATACTTGGAAGTCTTCTTCCTCCTTGAAAACATAACAGTCCTACCACTGCCGAGGATACTCACGGTGGATATACCATTCCTGAGCAACCACGGGTTAGTGCCAAATCTCCCATTCCTGAAAAAGATAAGCAACAAAACCAACTATTGGCTCACTTCAGTAAGCACAATGGAACAGACCAGGGACATCAAACTAGAGAAAGGACATGGACCTTCCCATACTTCAAATTATCTCTTTTCAGAGGAGGTATGGGGCGATATAAACTCAGCCTCACAGACCTCCTTTTTGATACCATCAGGCATGAAATATTTGTCTCTCTCCAGGGGGGATACCTCAAAAGGGCCCACAAAAATACAGTTTAGGTCCTTCCTAGATAAACTAGGGGCAATGGAGAACAGGCAGCAGTAGAAAGGTGCTTCCACATCACCTCTTCCTTCCCCTGTAGAGACCAACTAAGCTCAATTCCCTATACACTAGTTTTTAACATCAGTGTCAAACCACCAGGTGAATTAGCCAGCAACAGTCTCAAATTCTGCCAGTGTGAAAACACAACAGACCTATTTAACATTCAGCACAAACAACTGCAGCACCATCCAAGCAAGGAGGAATAGCTGAAGTTAAACCTAAACCTGGAATTCAGTGGAGAACAGAGGAAAGCCCTGTCAAGAGTTTGCAGCCACAGACAGACCCTAGGTTTGTTGCTTTAAGATACATGATCCCAGCTGGTCATAGGTCAGAAGTATTTCTGGACTTTACACTGACATTATACTTTCATACTGAAACACTACTCAATAACAGCATTGCTGTCTCAGCTCTATCTGGGCAAAGAGTCATCTGTGTCCCCATGGGCAGCCCATGAAGCCTTCCAATCTAGGAAATCCGATTACTCCGGAGCGTGTTGTGTCCTTCCCTAGGAACACGGCGTGATACCATCATCCCCCCATGTTCCAGGCTGCATCCTCCCAGAGCTCAAACATCTACCCAGTGTCCTACAGCTCCCTGAGGCCCCAGCAGGGCTGCCTTGGGCTCTGCAGAGGAACAGCCCTGACAGTCACCCAGCGCGAGCCCAACGCGGCGCCACGCAGCTGCACGGCAAGATAAGCTGTTGAGTTCTTCAGCACTTCAAGGTTTTTGAGGAGATCTACTCTTTCCTCATACCTGTAGTTGATTGAGCCATATATTTGTATTCCAAAGCCAGCTGAGTGTTTTGATACTGTGTTTCTCTAAAGCCCTAAGCCAATCGATTGTGTCAAACGCAGTTACCACAAATAATCCAACCACAATGATCAAGACAGCAAAATGCACAGGGAAAGAAAGTATCAGCAGTAGAAAAGAAAGAGATTGTTTTTGTTTTTGAAGGTTTATTCACGAGAAATGAGTGATGTGAAACTGAAAAGCATTTTTGATTAACATTCTGCCTTGACTTTCATTTCAATGACATTTTAATGAACACTTTCTAAGTAGCTCTACTTGCAAATGAACGTGGGAGAATATTGAAGAAAGGTAATGGGAGGGGAAAAGAATAATCCATCAGTCATTTTATTTCTTAGGTGCCTCTGAGAAAATAAATAAAATTCATCAGGGGAAAAGTGATCCAGCAAAGATTCGACTGTTAAAAGACATCTGGAAAGGAATAATAAGTAGAATGGAAGAGTCTGAATTATGATAGAGGGCTATGAAGAAAGATACAGTGTGATCTGGAAGCCAATTAGGAGACTTTGTAATTCTTCAAAGATGAAGGCAGTGTGTTCACATCTGTCCTGAGTACTTCAGCCACAGAGAGCTAACAATAAACTGTCAGAAAAAAATTTATAGAAGAGCAGTAAATGTGATTGTAGGACTGACTGGAGCCATGAGGAGTGATATTTCTACCCTGGTAACTGACAGCATGAAAATACCTTCTTTGATAACAAGTTTAATGTGATTCATAGTTCTTTATTTCTATTTTTATTGCCAGATTCAACAAAATTCAGAAATCCTCAAGTAGAGCTATAGTAAGACCTGTGAGGCCCTACTAAAAGGGGAGAGGGGACTGAAGGCAATATAAACAAGAAAACCGTTCATTCACCTAGCATGGAATGACTTTCAGTGAGTACATGCCAAATCTAAATAAATTAGGCTATATAATTCTACTTGGCAGCATAAGGAGTAAAATAATCATGTAGTGTTGCTGAGATTCCAAGAGCTACCCAGAGGATGCAAAAAATCTAACACCATCAGGCAGCAATGGGAATACCAATTTAATACATTTTTTCTTTCTTCCTGCCATAAATCAGGACAAAAAGTTAACAGAACTTTTTCCAGTGCCTTGTAGCCAAGCTTATAACCCAAGGAAAAGCAAGACTGAGAAAGTTCCCCAAACAGTCACACACCATTGGTGGCAGCATTCATGTACCACTTTTCTAAGGTAGGTATTACCACAGTTTAAGAACCCCTAGGTTAGGAGAAAAAGCATTCAGTACTGCACAGTACAATTCTAGAGACTGTACCAGCAGAGAAACTGCAGAGCATCTGGAGTATAAGAGATGAAAATTTCACCCACCAAGTGTTAGCAGCAAGTAGACTTTATTTTTAATCTTCTTATGACAACTGTTATTCTGTAAAAGCCAAATTTAAGAAAATGATGCTCAGATGAAGATTTCAGCATCACAATCCCAAACATGCCAATTCCAAAGATTAGAGATCTTGGCAGAGTTGTTGTTGACTAAATCCAGGCCATTTCTTCAGAGAGAGGGCCATAAATATAGAGGAGATAAGTTCCAGAGGAGAAGGTATGTTGAAGTGACCCGTGTTGTATCATCCACCCACCTACGTGCACAATGCAGATAGGTACCACTCCTGTGGTGACAGCAGGGATTCCACAACAGAACAGCCCATCTCTTCAGCTGCAGGAAAACACGCACCATCCCACAGGTTACCTTGCATGGACAGACAGACAGACCCCCACACTGTACAAATCACCAGGGTGGCCCACTGCTATTCCAAATTTCACTGCCATGCAGATAAGCCATAGCGTATGCCTGCAACCATGGCAAGTGCCGGACTGGCATGCCCTGACTGGGAGCTCCAGCCCGTGGCAGAAGTTCTGTTGCTATGATCTCCAACGAGCCCCACTGGAGCCGGCACCCCACCATCACCTTACCACGGGAGAGAGAAACCACAGGGCTGGCTCTACCCAGAGGTTCATGCATCCTCTAAAAGCATGAGGTTTACACTGCACAAAAGGGCCCTGTCCACAGCGGGAAAAACTACATCCCTTCCAGCAGCAGTATCAACTGTACTCGACGAATGCAAATAGTATCCGTGCCAAATACAAGCTACAAATTGACATAATTGATGCTGGAGCAACTATTTTTTTAACTTTAAATATACTCAGAAACTGTATGAAAGATGTTTTCCACTAGTCCTTGAGAGTAACTTTAGAGCATTTCCCAGAAGAGATGAAATATGTATTTGGCCCTAAAGCTTACTGCAGGTACCTTTTTCATTTGTGCAGCGTGGTACGTGCACACACGAAGGGAAAATAGAGGACAGATGGCTAAATCTATGCATATTTACCGAGGTACGAATACCACGTTAAAATCATAAGCACTAGGCCAAGTCACATGTTTAAAATTAATTACACTTCCGCTACTACCTACAAGTCCACACTGCTTTAAAAATCTACAAGTCTGAACAAGATACGTCAGTGTGACACGATCACTTAAGTATATTAATCCCACATGGATATCCTCTGCAGCTGAATTAAAGGCACACAAGTTATTCTTTGCTACTGCTCAAATACATATTCAGCCACATTACTGTTGTCTGTTTGCCTCCCAGCAGAAATGTAAATATGCCCAAAAGAAACAGAAAACAAAACATCTGGAAACAGAAGCCTATAAGCAACGTTCCCACAGTTCAAAAAATACATGTGCATATTCTGTGCATATGCAGACAAATATGTGCGTGCAAGGAATAAATATATAGGGTATCCACACAAAACCAGGAGTAGGAAAAACATTTAATTTCTGAGTTTTTTCCCCCTCTGTCACATTCACCTTCACGGGTGGCAGTCCCGTGTCGTGTTCGCCCCACGAACCTGCCCAGCGCTATTCCCCGCTGCCTGCAGCGAGCCCCCGGCGCAGGGATGCAGCGGGCGGGCATGGAGCGGGGAGGGAGGATTTGGAGGAAGCCGCTGGGGCGGCCACGGCCCCACGGGGCCCTTTCCCTTTCCCTTCCAGAAGTAACACAAAGTTATGACTCCCGCTCGCCGCTCTCCCGCTCGCACGCCGTGCCAAATGCTGAGTTAACAAAACCATAAATCACCGCTGAACCAGACGCGACGGCCCGGCAGCAGCGTCCGCCGCCTCTCGCCCCGTCCCACGCCGCGGCGGCTGCCCCAGGGAAGCGAAGGGGAGGCGGGCGGCGGGGGCAGCGGGCACCCGAACGGGCGCGGGGCTCGGGGCGCCTTCCCGCGCCCTTGGCGGCGGCGGCAGCGGGGGAACGGCGACTCCAGGTGCGGCGGGACGGGCAGCGGCGGCAGCTCCCCGCGCAGGGAGGCGCCGCGGGCCGCCGCGGCCGCCAGGCTCCCCCGGGGCCGGCGGCACCGCTGCCACCACTCCCGCCCGGGGCGCGGGCACGCCGAAGTCCCGCCGCCGCCGCGCACCCGCCGCGTCCCCGCGCGGCCCGGCCCCGCGGCCAGAGGACACGGGCTGTCCCCGCGCCGCGGCCCCGCAGCCGCCCCGCAGCGGGGGTGGGCTGGCGGCGGCGCGGGCGGCTGCCTTACCTCGGAGCGGAGCGCGGAGCGCGGGTGCACCCGCTTCTCCCAGCCGGGCGGAGGCGGCTCCGCGCAGCGCCGGCTTGTCACCTCTCCCGCCGCGACCGCGACGGCGGCGGCTCCTCGCGTAGGGGCGGTCCGGCCCCTCCCTGCCGGGGCCGAGCGTCGCTCGCACCGCCCCGGGGCCGGGCCCGCCCGCCGCAGCCCGCGCCGTCCGGCCGCCGCCGGGGCCGGGGAAGGGGCAGCGGCAGCGCGGGGCCCGGGGCTGCGGGCCGGCCCGCGGGGCTGTGCCTGGAGCCCGGCCCGCCTCCGGGACGGGCCCGAGCGTCTCCTCCGCAAAACAACGGGGGCAGCGGCGGGCGGGCGGTGCTGCAGAGCGGCCAAAATCCTGGGTTTGCGTCGTGTTCTTCGGCTTCCTTTTGACTGCTGGAGCTATGGCGTGTCACCGGTTTCCGTGGACGAATTTCTGGAGGAAACAAACGCGTGGCTTGGCTCCCAGGGCTTATTCTTGCCGCATTTTGACCCGAATTCGTGAGCAGTTTCTGTTCCTGTGAAGTGTCGTTCACAGGCAAAATGGGCTCTCTTCCCCTCGCCCGCAGCAGCCGGCGCAGGCCCCCGGTACCCCTCTGCCCCGCTCTCCCACTGGCCGCTGTCCCTGGAACAAGGGTTGGCGCCTTTCCCTAAAAAACATGGAATATTCCCCACGCAGAAAAAGAGGGGCAGCTGCAGTGATTCCCGGTGTGCCTCCAGCCCATCAAACTGTGCTTGTGCTCGTGTGCCGGGTGAAGCTGAAGGTGCGGTGGTTCGGCGGAGCGCTGCCCGCTCTGTCCCCAGCCACCCCTGGCCCCACGGTCCCAGCGAGCCCCTGCAGGGCTGAAGCCTCGTCTGGCAAACCCCACAATTCATTTCCAGGCAGCTCGGGTCCCTGAACAGGCTCTCCAGAAAGCCAGGCAACATCCAGGGGTGAGGCCGCAGTTGCCCCATCCTCGATGGATCTGAGCCGCTGCAGCATCACAATTGTAAGGGTGGTGGAGCAGGAAATAAATCAGAAAACGGCTGCAGTTCAATTTCAAGTAAATTCCTTTAGACTGTCCCTAAGGTCTTTCACAAGGATCAGTAACTGAACTGCTACTGAAAAATGTGTTGCATTTTGAGAAGAAAAGCGACCCTTTCAACTTAGCCACATCCTTTTGGTGTTAGGAGGCTGAAAAAAGGCAAAAAGAAAAGGCTGGGGTTTTAAATTTTTGGGTTTTTTTATTTAATAAATGAGCAGACTGAAAAATTATTATTTTAAGGCTAATTGGAAACCTGTTTTAACCAGTCTGTTCAAGGCAGCCTCATGGTTAAATGTGTTTGAATATACCCAATGAAAAAATTATGGTAATATTGTTCTACTTTGAAAGGGAAAATAGAATAAATGGAGTAAACACAAAGCCAAGCTACAGCCTAGCTGAGGATGCCACCAGGTACAGTAAGCACCCTCCCCCAGTTTGTAGGAGGAGAGAATGGCTTTGAAAAAGGTGGAAAATAAAATTTAAAACTCTGCTGCTGCTCCAGCATAACCCAGTGCTGATCATGGTAGCCCCTAGGTGACCAGAAGCAGCAACAGCAACATCTCTATTCCTTCCCTCCTTTTGTATGATTTTGACCTCGGTGAATGGCAATTTTGTGAAAGAAAATAAATGAGATTGTAACATTTTTTTTTCCCTGGCTCATTGTTTTTAATCTTCATTAAATGCAGAACTAAAGAAGTTGTTAAATATGCAAAAAGCCTCAACAGGAAGTTCCATAACTGAGAGTTTAGTGCACAGCTGATACCATGAAACGCAGGCTCTCCGGAGGCCTTCTATTAAGCATCTATGCCCAGAAGAAGAATTAAATATATTTCAGGCCAAATCCAACACAGGTTTTTACCCTGCTTTTAAAAACCACCCATGAGGTGCCTATTCTCTTCGGACAACTTAATGTGCCCATCAACTGGCTTTGAGCAAGCCCCTCTTTCTGCAAATGAACCTGATTAAATTCTGTCTTCCTCTCTTGGCTGTGGAGGATGACTGATGCTATCCTATTTCTGACAATCTTCTACATATACATCTAAAGTTATGATGAGTTATATTTTGCCTTCAGATTTTACATTTTGATTCAAATTGCCACATTTTCTCAAACTTGTATCATTCTTTTGCTCTCCTCCAGTCATTTGAATGAAACATCCACAATAAGACTCTGTAGACCAGCCAAGCCCCAGAAGTAATGAAGAAAGTAGAATAATTAATGGTGACTTACATATAGAATTTTTGCCAATAAATCCCTCAGTGTGATTTGTTTTTCTTGCAATGGCAATTTCATGCTGACTCATTGAGTAGTGGATCAGTGCCAAGGGCACCCTTTCTTCACCAGCCCTTCCCTGTATGAATTTCATGCCCTCCTAAGTGCCTAGCCAGCACTTGGCCCCATCTTGTTCATTTTGCATACAAAATTGAGAGTATTTTTTAGTAGCAATAGCTTATCAATGTACATTCTGAAGTGGCTTATTGATCTTGCAGTATGGATCATTAATTTTGCATTTTTCTTTAAAAGATTATTTCTCAATCGGCTTAATGAGGCTTAGTCAATATTATCCTACTTGGAAAGGTGCAGCCTAGAAAACTGATGAGAAGACAAGACAAAGTTAAATACCATTAACTCTTTAATATTTGCAGGGATTTTTTTTTGTCTTATTTGTATTATTAATTTTTACTATAAATATACCACAAGGACTAAAGGGGTTTTACTGTTTAAACAAGATGTTTGAATAGAACTATTTATATTTTATAAAATCATAAAATGGTATTCAGAAATTATGCTGAATTTTGCTGAAACTTGCCTGCTTATCTGTCGAATCTTTGAACAGATCCGTGTTTCTGGGCTCCATTCTCGCCTTCCCTGCTGCACCAGGGGCTTGCCCTGATGCTGCCCACTAGCCATGGAATCCAGGAGAGTCCCAGGAGCCAGCCCACAGAAGGGGCCAGCCCGCGTCCATTTTCCACCAGCAGCCATCCCCCGCCCAGTGGTGCCCTCATGTGTCTCCACACGTGAATTTCAAACCCTGGGATTCCAGGAATTCGTCCGACTTACGTGTCACTAGAAACCCGGCACACGCATTCTCTGTGCCGTGCAGCGCCTTTCTCTCCACCCTAAAATCGGTTTGGGAATTTCCTACAAGGGAAGGAGGTATGGAGTGAAATACCGTTTGTCCATACCGGCATAATCTGGGTTTTTATTTGCTTTTATGTAAAAATGGTTACCAAGAAAATCCAACAGTCAGTTTCAGACCATGGCAAACACCTAAATTCAGATATGAATTCTCCTTGCCCCTTTATTTTCAAGGCTACCAGTAAAAAGAAACTTAACAAATTACCCTTTTTTTCTATCTATATAGTCATATACTGCAGGAAGGGAAAGTTGGCATGGTTTCACTGACATTATGCCTGTCTCCACAAGTTAAGATTAATTTGCTGTTTCAAAGGCCATCAAGCCAGTTCAAGCCTATGTCATTTTTCTAAAGCCTAGAAAAATTCAGCTGAGTATCAAGTTTTCCTGTGTGTGGGCACCAATATATGTACATACAGAGGCCATTAGAATTCATAGCTAGGGCCATAACTCATTCTTTTCCCTATTTTTTTAATAGTAAGGAGAAAACATGAACTCATGCAAGTTAATTGTGCTAATATTTTTTTATTAAATGTTGGAGCAAAAACTTATCATAAACAATTCACCCAAAATTTGTGCAATGCCATCATCCAAGGAAACAAAGTCTGCAAGCTGCTGCTTCTGCACAAGTTTTGCAATGTCTTTTTTTCATGTATGCAACATTAAATTTGTTCCTGCAACAATTGCAGCATCTGCCCCATCTGTTCAGGATGCTCTTGGGAAATAACACTTCAAATACATTCACGATACATTTATTAGGAAGTTTTGCAGTCTTTCATTATTTCAGGACTCAAGGCCATATTGAATCAATAGATTACAGATATACCATGTGCCATGTGCAATTAAATTTTCTCAAGGCACAGCCACAGAGAGCCAGCCCAATGACACTGTTCTCAACTTCAGTAATCACAGCAGAAGCTGTCTTACCCCACAGCAGACTGAGCTTTGCATGTTATGCTCAAAGAAATGGAGAAGCTGAAGTTGACCAAAGGCCTGGTAGGGGCTGGCTTCTTCTTTAATCTGTAGTGGTGCCATATTGGCAGGTGATCCTAAGAGAAAACCACTGCCCTGTTCTTCAGAGGAAGACAGAATACCCCTGACTTGGAAGCAAATTATTTCCCATTTATAGATTAATTGAATTCTTTGCAACTTTATTCACTGTGTGAAAAAGCTGTAGAAGATGAGTATGTGAGAAGAAAGATTCTCCATATAATTGCAGAAAATGAGTGCTTCCCACCAATATTCCAGCTCATTTCTAGTGTGTCAGAGTAACCCTCTACCCACAAAGTACAATTGGGCTATTGTGCAGCAGAAAGAAGTCTTTCCATACTGTGACAGCCAACCAGCTGAAGCCCAGACATACAAGATTTTAATACATTCATGGTTTTAATGAAGAGCTGTAAATGAAATGAACATACTCAGGGCAGTGCAGTGCTCATGTCCTCCAAGAGGACTGCAGAGGGACATCTCCATTCTACCTACACATGACTCTTCTCTGACCCTGACTCTTCCTGAGTCTGTGATCAAGTCACACTTGGTGTTGCATGCACACGGCTAAACTTTCTTCTAGTTTACTTTCTTTCTTAGAGCTGGCCACATTTGTTCTGCCTAGTGTGCAGTTATTCCCTGCTCTTAGAACATGGTGATGGTGTGAGTTTGCATGCTCAGTATTGTCTGAAGGTGTGTCATGCAACCATTCCATGTGGTAGGTAGTCATTAAACAGGGCAGAGAAAAGAAGACTGCCAGTGCTGAGCCTGTACTCTTGCCCTGTGCAGTTTATTTCTTATGTGTAACATCGCAGTTTTCTGATCCTGAGTTTTCTACTCTATACATACAGCTAATGTTGCCAGATCCCATGTGCAATTCATTGTATTTGACCTTTTTAATTTTACTTTTTTTGTCAGATTGTGTCTCTCAATGAGATGATTCAGACTCACTGGCAAAAGCAGTATGTGCTCTGCAGTATTTACTACCATCTGCAAACTTTGCCATAATATTTTATTTTGTCTAGATCATTGATAAAAGTATTAAGCACAAAAATAAGTTTCTGGGGGAAAAATCATTACAATAACTTCTTTTGTTTATGTCTTTTCATTAACAATAACATGTGGAGATCAAACAGCGAGTCAGTTTTTAATCCATGTAATGTTAATTTTGTATAATGGGACTTCTTTTAAATCAAAGTGTTATTACTGTATTGACTGAGAAGCTTTGAAGGGATCAATGGCTGTCACGTGAACACAGTTGTCTGTAGCACTTGGAATCACACAGTTTTCAAAACAAAGGAGGAAACACAGACACAAACTGCCCAGCAAAAGAACTATAGTAACTACTTTCTTGGGCGCTGTCTTGATAGATCTTAATTGTATTTTGACCTCTAATTTTTGCTAATAAGATCCAAAATTAGCAATCTCTTTGCTGTGGTAATGAACAACACTGTTAGTTATTCAACAAGTCCTTTCAGACTTTTCAGAACTGATGCAACTTTGACAATATTCTTCTGGGATCGCCCATGACCTAGGAAAATGCCTTATTAGCAGCTGAAGACAGGTTCTTGAAGTGAGATTTCAGCAGAACTTGGCCTGCTAGCTTTCTTGCAGGTGATTTTTTCCTCCTCTCTCTCACATGGATACATAATCCCTTTGTTACAAATGCCAGAAATCTGTTGTGCTGTTTACCTGTCGTATTTCATGTGTACTTGTGGTAAGATCCTTCCTTGCTTTTCCTCCTAATAGTTTTGTAAAGTGCCCTTTTACTGCATTTAATCCCGTTGGCTGCTACTACTCTAGCGAGCAACTTCTTCTTTTCTTGCTACTTTTAATCCTTGTCATTAATTACTTTGTTTCCCCACCTGAGTCTTTACAAATTGATTTTCTATTTTCTCATTTCCTCATTTAATTTTTTAACCAGGGTGGCTTTCTGCCCAGTAAAAGCTTTACATGCTAATGAAATCTTGTCGATCTACATATCCAAGTGGCTATCTTTGGACGACTCGCAGTTTCTCTTAAAGCTTTCTACTTCAAAGCCCTGTTCTCTGTCCTTTATGCTGACAATTAGTCTAAGCTTTGGATAATTAGCTCTTTTAGAATTTCACAGATGAATATTGGTTGCTACCATTGCCTGTTTAGGCAAATGAAGTGTAATCAGATTCTAATGAGAAATACATAAACAACAGGGTAATTTTTAGAGTGACAATTAACTATACTTGTCAAGCGAATGTCTTATAATGACTCGTTCCCTTTGGGAGGAAGGATACTGCATTAAGAAGATTTAAAAAGAAAATAGTCCTTCTCCTTTAATGCCATCAGTTCTGGGGTTTTTTTCTTTTTTCTTTTTGTTTCTGTTGTTGTTTTGTTTTGCTTTGTATTTTTTTGTGTTTCCCATGCAAACTATCAAGCAAACATTCCCTGGTTAGAAGTTACCAATTATATTTATTTTCAATCTAGATGATTTATATATAAATCATAAGCTTTAGCATAAAACATATTGTCATTTGCTAAGATCCAAATGTCTTGACAACTCATACATAGGAGAATATATTTCAGGTGTTTTTTACCCTATAGCTTTTTAAGGTCAGTAGAGACAACAGCAATAATCCAACCAGGTGTGCATTAAAACAGGATTTACACTCAGGCCTCATTCACCTAAATTCAGGGCATCAAGCAATTAGACATAGTCCTGTGGCCACGACATTCTACAAAAACAGCAGAAGTTAGTGCTGCAAGTTCTCTGCTGAAGAAGTTGTATTTTTAAAATAATATTGTTTTATTTTTATACAACACTTCATTGTGTACCTGTTTTACCACATGCCTTTTTAAAATCCCATTTTTGTACCTAAATGTAACCAAACCATTTAACTCTTTAAAATGACGGCTCACATATTTTTAAATATTGTTAGTCCTTGCCAGAGAAGTTTTCTTAGACCCATTAGAAAGGTTGCTAAAGTTCATACCTTACAGTTTCACCTACATCTATTTAATAATTTACAGGCTGGGAATTGCAACACTGAATTCTGTTTCAACAAAGCACTTAACTTTAAGGATTTGTTTAGGTTTATCGCTGTTTCTCAGACCACTTAAGTATGTCTTGAAGTTCCAGTGGTGCCTTGGTATGTTTAAATGGTTTGCTGAATAGAGATGAATTTAAGAACACACATTTGTTTTATGGTTTTTTTTTTCTGGAATAAAGATTTATTCTTCAATTTAGTTTACATTTTTCAGCATTTCTCCTATTAAAAGTCTAAAAACAATAGCTGTTTAAGAACTTTGATTTTAAAATTATCCAGGAAAAATAGGCAAATATTTTATAGTTTATCATTTGAACGAGAGAATGAATCCAGACATCCAGTGCCTTATAAACTATAGCAATTTTTAAAAATTTGCAAATTACTCTTATAGGGATATGCTCAATGAATACATAACAGATCCCCAGAGCTACTGGCACAACTTCACAGGAGTTATGTCAGAATTTTTTACCTATACAGTACTTCTGCAAATGAATAAAGTTTAAATAATTAATTTCCTTCTACATGCAATGCATTGACAGGCATAGGTGCCCTCCTATCTACCTGAGCCTCAGTTATGGTGTGGAAAAATTGGTGAGAGTTTCTGGAAGCAATAAGGTACAAAACCAACATAATCATAGAATCATTTATGTTTCAAAGAGATCTTTAAGATCCTTAGGTGCACCTGTTCACCCAACACTTCCAAGTCCACCGATATACCATGCACCTAAGTGTCATTTGTACAGTCTTATAAATACCAGCAGGGATGGTGACACAACCATTCCCATGGGCAGCCTGTTCCAATGCTTAACCCTTTCCATGAAGAGATTTTTAATATCCAATCTAAACCTCCCCTGGCACATTTTGAGGTGACACATTTCATGCTGTCCTGTTGCTGATTTCCTGGGAGAGGGATTCCGACCTGGCTACTCCCTCCTTTCAGGTGGTTGCAGAGTGTGATAAGGTCTCCCCCGAACCTCCTTTTTTCCAGCTAAAGAGCCCCAGTTCCCTGAGCTACTCCTCACAGGACTTGTGCTCTAGACTCTTCACCAGTTCCATTGCCCTTCTCTGGACATGCTCCAGTGTCTGTTTGTAGTGAGGGGCCCAGAACTGAACTCAGAATTGGAGGTGTGGCCTCACCAGGGCTGAGTACAGAGGGATTATCACTGCACTGTCCAAGCCATAAGCAGCAGGTTTTTTCCGGGAGAATGCTGTGGGAAGCAGTGTCAAAGGCTTTTCTAGAGTGCAGGCAAACAACATCCACAGCCTTTCTCTTATCCACCAGATGGATCACCTTGTCATAGCATGAGATCAGGCTGATCAAGGATGATCTACCCTTCATGAACCAATGCTGGCTGGGCCTCATCCCTTGGCTGCCCCACACGTACTCCATGCAGCCCATGGTACTCAGGATGGTCTGCTCCACGACCCTTCCCAATATCCAGGTCATGCTGACAGGTCTGTAGTTCCCTGTCTCCCCTTCCAGCCTTTCTTACAGCTGGGTGTCACACTGTTAGCCTGCAATCAGCTGGAACCTCTCCAGTTATCCAGGACTGATGATACAGAATGGGAAGTGGTTCAGTGAATACTTCTGCCAATTCCCTCAGTGCCCTGGGATGCATGCCACTGTGGCCATAGACTTGTGTGCCTCTAAATGGTACAGCATGGCACTGATCATTTTCCCTTGGCTTATGGGGGCTTCATTCTGCTTCTCATCTTCCAGCTCAGAGGGCTGGGGGTGCCCAGAGAACAACTGGTCTTACTACTAAAGACTGAGGCAAAAAAAGCACTCCAAACCTCAGGCTTTTCCTCATCATTAGTCACTATGTTTCCCTTCGCATCTAATAAAGAATGGAGATTCTCCTTAGCCCTCCTTTTGTTGCTAATGCATTTTTAGAAACATTTTTTATTATCTTTTATGGCAGTAACCAGATTAAGTTCTAGTTGGGCTCTAGGTCTTCTAATTTTCTGCCCTGCATAACCTCATGACCTGACTTAATGAAGTAAGTAATGTAAATTCTGACATGAAAAATGACTGTTGAAAACAAGAGGCAGCTAACCCATTTAAATGCTTTAATCCATTAAAATAAAATAAAATAAAGCAAAAGTTTCCCAACTGCAATGAAGCAGACTCACAGCCAGGTGATTCTGAGTGCCCCAGTTTCAATCACCATCAGAATTGGGTATTAAAAATCTATTTGCAATCAGATAGATTTAGGAGCTGCAGATGAGACAATCACATTGGGTGACCCTGGCAGAACATGGAACTGGAACTAAGCAACTGTTTGAGCAGCACCAGAAGAGTTTTTATTTCCAAATCAATAGAGCAATACAAAGTGAAGCAGCAGATGGGAAAGTGATACATGCTTTCACATCTACATAATTCACCACTAAAGTACAATTCATATAAATGCTTTCATGTGGATGAATTCAACATTGCACTATAAAGAAGCAGTGCATCATGGGTTAACTTATAGAGTATCTGTCAGTAAACAGGGAAATCTTGTACTTGATTTCACATCTTGTACAGATGCTACATATGGAATAAAAATCTGGTTTGACAGCATCCTATTCTTACTGTGATCTGGCTAGTCTGGACCAAATTTACAGCATGTAGGGTACAAACGGGGCTTTAAGTATGTTGAATGTTGGCCTTGACACTTAATCGTCCTTCTCTACTTTGTTTTACAAATCTGAAGAACATTTTATCTTTGACTCTTCTCTCATATGTTTTGTTGAGTTCCTTTTTTTTTAACCAACATAATGCAAAGGAACTTAGCAGTGGAAGTCCTCTATTTACCTACATTATAACCCTACCTATTTTATAAACCAAAGAAAAGAAAAAAAAAACTCCCCCCAACAAAAACCCAAAAAATGCAGCTGTGAAACTTGTTTCTCCTGGAAGCATTATGGAAACATGGTACTTCACTATGGCAAGTTCAGTTGTGGTTTATGATGCTAGGCTATATTATCTTAGATACTATAAAAATATACAATATAAATTCATTTGACTTAGTCTTACAGATAAATCACCCATCTTTAAAGGAATGTTTATTTTATAGAGCAACATATCTTAAGCGAGCTAGGTAGGGTTGAAATTATGTTAGAATATTTCTGTAAATTCTCATTGGATTTATAACTGGATTGCAAATCTAGCTGCAGCTAAAAATTGAAACCATGTGAATTCTGAGGTAAAAACAAAGGCCATCAGAACTTAGCCCTTCTTATTGTGTTGCTTTACCTACCATTAGAAAATGTCCCATTGCTGTGGCACTTGAGATCTCTGCAAAGCAAATTCAATCCACTGGAATGATAATACAAAGTAAGAATGGCATCACGGGAAAAATGAGTCAGGCAAAATGGATACAAAATCACTGGATAATAAAAGAAAGCACTGTGTATAAATTGAGGGGGTTGTTACAGAACTATTTCTGTAACTGAAGTTTCTAATAAATTTGGAAAACTGAGGGTTTTATGGAATTACTAACTTGGGGAAAATCTGAGTTTTGGGCTTAATTTTGTCATTGCCAAAAACAATACTGATACTTTTTTACTACCAAGGAAAACTATTGCTGTCTTTTTAAATACTCAATGCCATCTTTTTGCTGTATGATCAATACTTCACAGCACTTTACCTCCCCAAAGTGCAAAGCAAGTGCTATGAATTAAGTATAATGTTAGAGTAAAGTTTAGTAGGCTAAGGATTATATTCATTTAAGACAATGCTATCAAGTCAGAAATTAAAGTGAATCCTCTTGTTTGCGTTGTTGATTAGAACTATGTGTGTTCTCTTCTAAGACTTCTGTGCCCACCTATATGGGTCTTGTCTGTTTTAATAGGGACTCACATCAATCCTATACCATCTGATTTCTTCTACACTTTCCCTGCCTGAACCTTCATAGAGTTTGTACTCATTCCTTCCAATACTGCAATACAAACAAAGATTTGTGCCTTAATAATCTGCACATAAGTTTCCTCTTTGTATTGAATTTATATGAAAAGATTATGTGTCACACCATCCTTTTTCTTCCCTGTCTTTTGATATGGATGCATATGTCTATACTAAAGGATTTTCCTACTTGGTCCCATTGAGCCTGCAATAAATACAGCAAATGCTAGTGGTAAATATTACTGGCTTTCTATCTTAGGTATAGGTTTCCTGAGATGGTGCCTCACATGTCAGGAAGAAAAGGCAGCAGTGGCACATTTCCCTTGAGGACAAGACATAGAAGCTGTCTGGGTCATGTCCAAACAGCCTTGGCACACACACCACAGGTATATATTCCTGGTGCATCAGGCTGCCTGGGCTCAAGAGAGGTCTAAGAAAAGGAAGACTTTATTTCTAGGCCTGCTAAGAAGCTAACAAGCAATATACTAAGCCAGAGCCAGAAAGCACAGATACAATGAGGGATTTGAGAAAACATGTATTCTCCAGGGGAAAGATGAATGTGAGTGACAGAGGCTCTGGAAAGAAAACACTTTTGTCCAGACCATACATGCTGGGCTGTCTTAAGGATAAATAGTGGTTTTGTCCCTTTCCTGTATCTGAAGAGGGTCACCCCTGTAGTTTGAGACAAAAATGTGTATAAGTTGTTTGCTAAAAAAAAAATAATTTCTAAGCATCATTTTACACAATTTGCTAATAATTTTCAGCTTGCTTTCAGAAGGCATTTTTCTCATTCCTATCATGATTGCCATGACAATGAGAAGTTGACCCAGGAGATATAGAACCATCTGATTGAGGTCAAAGGGAGTCAAAAGTATCTACTTTCTGCATCATAAAAAGGTTATCTTTGTGGAATTTCTTGGCCAGCTATATTTTTCATTCCAGCACTCAAGACCAGAATTTTATATCCCTTTTTTCCCATAAGAGTCTGTACAAGATCATTAGTGCTATTTCGTCTAATATATAAATATATAAATATTTAGGTGGGGATTTAAATCCCCACCTAACATATTTATTCTGGTAATATTTTCAATAATATTGAAAGCAGAACTCATTTAGCTGTGCATTCCCACTCTTGCAGGTAGTTCAGAAGACCTTTACACACAATTTGCAGATGTGTACTAGCACTGTAATGCTTCCAGGAGATCCTTCAACATTTGGTACATACACACATAGAGAGAGAGCCTGATTCATATTCTCAGTCCTTTAGGATGATGAGTTTTGGACAGAGAAGTGGATATTTACAATCATTTCAGGTTCCCAAAGAGACATGTAAATGAAGCCTGTTGTACAAGTTCTCATTTCTCATCAGATAGATCCAGGGAAAAAAAAAAAAAACAACAGAGAAAAGGAGAGATCTGGACACAACATTTTATTATGCTGGAATTCCTTACAAGAGGAATGGTGATACCACAGTCTTCTTCAAATTGTCTTCTGAAGCATGTGAAGCAATGGCAATGAGCAGCGGCTGATATTATACTTGCATTATTTACAACCCTTTAAAAGGCAGATTTAAATTATTCTTTTAGTTACTATGGTAATCTAGGAGACCTTTGCAGCCTCCAGCTTTCTGAGTAAGGAATGAACTGTTGCTTCAGAACACTTTCAATATTGCTACAGAAGATTATTTATGGTGCCCTATTTTTTAAAATCTTTCCCTTTTATATTTGTTTGGTAGGTAACACATTAGATTTCTGTCACCTGGAGTGGTGACTTTAACATAATAATTCTGCCACCAGACCTGTAGACAACATAGGTTAAAGGCTTTTATCTTCTTATATTAGGATGTAAACCTAGAATTGCCTCATGTCAGATCATAAAAGTACTCCCAATTTATAAATATGAGGCAAAAATTTGGAATTTATTATACTGTGATGTTACATAGACTTTCTCCTCCTCCTTTTCCCATTTTTTAAAATCTTTATTGCAGGATTTGCATGGAAGATAAGTTCTAAGTTACTCTTACAGATATGCTGTCTATGTTAGAACTTACGAAAAAGCTTTACAGCTACTACCCTTGACCTTCACTGGAAAGTACTAAAAATTGGTAAACTGCTTTAAAATATTACTCTATTTTTTAATTTTCATGCAACCTATGTGCAAATAAACAATTTATTTGTTTTAAGGAAGGAATGGCATAGCTGTGAAAAGTGAGATACTGGGAGAGCCGTGAGACCTTGACTCAGAGAGAAGGTGCAATGCTGAGTATTTGGGTACTGCAGGTTTGTGTGTGTCCTCACCATTCTGCCCACACCTCAAATGGAAGCATCAGCTGGACATTTCCTGTCTCTATGCTCCTCTACCTGCTTACTGTCCAGATACCTGAGTTCTTTGTTAGGAAGTGGGTTGGAGTTTTGTGATACATGCATTGGTCTTCAGGGAAATCAGGCTGACATCACCTGTATCAGAGAATGGTCATCCCAGTGAGAACAGCTTTCAGGTGTTACTGGCTTGGATTTTATTTTAATCACAGACAAAAGGATTAGCTTGAAACTTGTTTTCTAGTTTATTCTTTCTTGTTTCAATGTCAGTGGATATAATTTGCATTCCTTTCATACTAGGCATAACTCTCAGTGTTGATTAGAAATTATGTTTTTAATTAAAACATATACTTTTAAATCTTCTGCTGTAGCATTTTTCCCAAGTTTGTAAAGGTAGAGGCTGCTAAGCATTCAAGAAGCTTGAGCAGGATTTGCATTCAAATCACTTGCTTTGTCCAAACTCCTCTATATATCACTTGGAAAAATTCACAGAAATATAAGTTTCAAGTTTGTGTGAACAATCATGTTGCAGTGGTAGCCACAATTTCAGGGCTTCTGATAGCTTGAGTTGCTTCCCTGGAATTTAAATCCATTACTTATGCAGCATCACAATGTAAGTAAAATTCATACTGACACAACTCACATTACTTCCCAGAGAAAGGCATTGAAATAAAAATTTGGATTTTTCCACCTCATTATGGCCCATTCTTCAATTTCAAACTGCTCTAACATGCTCTTTCAAGAGAAAGCATTCCATTCATATGGAATGACACCAGATTTTGAGTTGGACATAAATTGTACACATCTTGTTGATCTGAAGGAAATGTTGAACAAGTGAGCAAATATAATTAGAAAATTAATTAGGCTGTGTCTATGCTGAGATTTTGGCTTGAACCCTTAAAGCAGTTTTGAATCAAATTCCGTAGTCGGTCACACTTGCTGCACATTGTTGCGTAAAAGGAATGGGGCTTGTATATACAAACTGTATTTCCTTCAGAGGAGCTGAATCTCAGGCCCCACACCAGGTGCTCCCCAAATGTGCTCCATCCCCACAGGGGGGCCAAACCACAGAGCCCAAACCTTACATCAGACAGTTTCTAACCATGTGTGTGGCAGAGATTTCTGGTCCAGAGCACCCCACTAGACCTATTCGCAGTCAAAGCCTCAGACCAGGTTTATTGACGATGCAGGAGGCTCAGCACCAACAGCAGGTCCATTGATGTGCTCCCAATGCATCGTGGTGCTGGCTGACGTGCACATGGTCGCTGTTCTCTCTGCATGTGCAGGCCTGCTGCAGCCACAGGAGCGGGTGTCTCTGCGTGCCTTTGCAGAGCCTTGTGCAAGCCCCGTGCTGGGGCTGTTGCTGTGGTTGACTGAACCACAGCTATTAAACCTTGCCCTGGGACGTGCTGATCATTGCTCTAGCCCTGCTACAGGGCTGCTGTGTGCTCAGCCTGCAGGCCAGCTCATGCCTGCCCACCAAACCTGCGTGCCCATCCTCAGGGCGCTGCTCCACACGTGCTGGATGTGATTCTGCACGGAGCTTCCTTAAGAGCAGGAAGATCACCCAAGGATGCCGCTCCCAGGCTCGGGGCCTGTTCCTTTTCCCCTCGGAGGAATGTTCTAACGATGGCATGTGAAATTATACAACGCTATCAGATTTCAGCCAAATCGGACCATAGGTCACGTACAACACAGAGAGATGTCTGGAAAACAGATGCTCCTCGTAGCTTTGGTTATCTAAATGTATGTGGTCGATTGCCTTTTTCATGTTAATGAACAGAAATCATGGGAAATCTTCACAAAAGAGGTCAAAATAGAGGTCCGAAAATGTTTTGCAAACATGCTTAAAACTGCAACAGCTCTGAAACCACAGTGAATACTTGACACAAAGATTTGTCTCCGTCAATATGCATAATGTTCTCCTTATTGTTGTTGATGAGATATTCAGAATAAAATTCTGAGGCTTATTTTTAAGCCTATTTGTGGATTACTTCCAGCAAGTCGGTTTTACAAAACAATCCTAACAAAAAACACACGGTGTAGCTCTTTATAGCAGTATATTTCCTATTCCTCTTTTTTTATAGCTACTTTATAGTCCGCCCATCTTATCACATAAAAGGAAAAACACTTTTATTACTGAGAACTGACTTTCATATGAAATAGCATAACTCAATACTTTTCTGCTAGGTAAGAGAATTAATCCTCTCTTATTAAAAAGAAAAACTGTTTTCATTTTACTCTTTTCTCTTTATCAGCCAAAGAAAAGATGAACAGAATTCAAGCATATGTTCAGTATTTCAGCTAAAAATCTACAAGTTATTTGAAAAAAAATCAATCTTCAAACAGGCCAGAAGATAGTTTCTTTCTTGTGACACAAGTTTGAAGGACACTTGCCAGACACTTGCACACCCACTTCCTCAGCCAGAAAATCTTTTTGTAATTAGAAATTACAGTTCAAGCATACATTTAAGTTCTAAATACTAATGTCCAACATTAAATGCTCAGCCATCTCTACAGCCACAATGCAAAAGAGCTTTGCTTTCTCTTTTTCTGTCTTGCAGTAACTTCAGCAGCTTGCCTGCACTCATCTTTTCCTTTCTTATCAGACATAGAGACATTGTAAGACTAATATCTATCACAGCTTGTTCAAAAAATAGCTTTTTTCCTGCAGGGTACAGAGGACTGGATGGCCAAGCAGCAAAATTTGCTACTGTGAGTTCTATTCCTACAAACTAAATGAGGGAGAAGGGAAGAAATTATTAATCTTCTTTAAAAAGATAAATTCTGAACAAAACCTTGAAATACTTCCTAGCATTTCACAGAGTTCCATTTTCATAAAATTGATCTTACTGCTTAAAACTTCAAGAAAATAAAAGGAAAAAATCTTAAGTTAGTAACTCTTGACTTTTCCAGCTCAAGACAAGTAATCTTCAGTGTGCTAGAGATCTTACTGGTTTTCAAAATCACAGCCAAAATAGTCCTTTTGGAGTCAAGAAAAAATTAACATCACCTAGTCCTAATGTGACCTCAGCTGGAGTCCAGTGGGCAGCTCTGCCCATCCATGCTTAAGAGAGAAGGGCTGAAATTCCAGCAGTTGCAAATGATATTCAGATAATCCAAGGAAAGGGGAGCTTGTTTTACAAGAGTAAACTAAAAGGCCTTGGATTGCTTAGTCTAGCAAAAGGGTGGCTGTCGGGGAATGTGATTCATATCATGTGCTTGGACTCGTTCCAAGCTGTGAGGATTCTGAGCAGCAGGCCAGAACACACGTGCTCCTTGGTTAACGGGAAGGCTGAACAGATCAAAGTCATGCTGGACTCTGTCCAACAGTGGCCTGCTGATGTGCTTGCCTACCTAGCAAAGCTTTTAGTTCCTTAAAACTCACAAAAACATCACCTTTCAATCCCTTTGACAAATTCAGCTGAACTGGAGCCATGGCTTCAAAAGACACTGAGTTTAGAGAGGACTGAAACAGACCGACTGACAGGCACAGACAGAATCAATAGTTTCTGAAGAAAGCAGCTCTGGACACCTCATTAAAAATTTATAGTGTCAGTAAACATATCTAAAACAAGGAAACAATGGGGAGAGAGAGAGGTGAGGGAAAGCAAGAAATATTTGCATACATTGAATAAGCCAGGGGAGAAAACAGCTTTGATCAGCAGGAGCAGTGTGTTACCTTTTGAGCTTCTCCATTAAAAAGATGTAGACTGCAAGTAGGAACCTCTACATAAAAGATACAATAAACAGCATACTGCATTATTATTTCAGATTGCAGCAATCACAGTTTAAGGAATTGCACTGCTGGAAAAAAATCAGCAGTGTGGCTAGTGAATCTGCAAAATAGTTTGCCTACAATAATAATGCTACATTTTAGCATTTAAACGCTTATTTTATGAAGGCTGGTCCACCAAGGTACCTAAAAAGTGAAAGAGATGGGTGTCTCTGAAGACCTCTACCACTTAACTTCTTAAAGGACCATATTTTGGGAATGGTTATTCAACAGGCATCCAAAGTTGAGCTACAAGGCAGTCATCCAAGATGCATGAATTGAACATGATACTTACAGTGAAGTATCTTCTCAAGTCCTCTATTTTTTTTAATCAATACTTTATGAGCTGTAAGAAAGCATTTAGTAAGAAACTACAAAAGAAAGCACTGTAAGAAAGCACTTCCTTGTTTTTTTACAGATTTTACAATATCCTCGTCCCTAGCATTGTAAAGTGTAGATCCCTCCCACATACGTTCAACATTTTAACATCCCACTGAAACTTTTATATCTAGTTAAGGAGATGACTTGAAAGGCTGAATGATCAAATAGATTTAAATAGCTGCTGTCATTCATGAGTTTACATAAGACAATGTTGAGGTTTTCTCCCTTACATGTCATGGGGAATTAAACTATTTTTGCAGTCAGATTTATTTATTTACAGGAAGCAAGAAAAATGTTCAACACTCTGTAGAGTTCCAGATCTGAAGAACTTGCAGTCAAGAATTAAAATATATTTGAAATACTGAAACATTATTGTGTTGTGCTTATGGATTTTAATCAGCAAGAGGCATTGGTGACACTTTCTGTGAGTGTCCAACTTTAACTTTGCACTAGGTATTGATTGCAACAGATGTCAGTATCATACAGTAAGACCTTTTTAGGGGGATGAAGGTGTCCCGTCTCGGCTGTTCAAATGGCCTGGTAAGGCTCTGGATGGCCTTGAGGCAGCCCGCACTCCAAAGGACGAAAGGAGTCTTCAGGTTTTCAAGTTCTTCAGTGTTGTTTATTAATTCTTATCTACAATATTTTCTCCCGGCCCGACAGAGGTCCGCACAGCAAGCCAGCCATGAGCACACTCTGACTCCCTCGGGGCGGACGCTTATTTTTATACCAAAAACTACGTGTAAGATATTTACCTTTTCCTCCCAATACCTTTCACTCTTAGTGACAAGTGCACATTCAGTAAGAACCAATCCCAAAGTGCCACCATCACCATCGAAGATGGATGACAAGAAGAAGAAGAAGAAGGACAGGACACACCCTAATTCCTCCATCTTGTCTCCTAGAACCCCCCTGTACTGAGATTCCAAAACCTGTGTTTTCACTCTATAATTAATCTATCCCTTCACCATTTATCCCCGTGTGATCCTCCCATCCTCATACAGGTGTTGCGTCCTCTGCAGGATCAAAGTCCAGCCACCAAACACTTCTGCCAACGTTCCAGGACTTCCGAGCCCCACAAGGGTTGTCTCAGTGACTCTGCACATCAGGAATGATGTGCTGAGTTCCCACATGAAGGCAATGAGAAACAGCAAAAGAAGACTTAGTGGGAGATGGAGGGTGTCCTGTACCACCTGCAAGAGGAGAATTGCCAGGTAGCTTTTACATAATTTCTGTGGACCATGGGTTTTGAGACATATACACACAGCAGAGCTTTTGAGACATATACACACAGCGGAGAACTGGAAAAAAAAAGAGTGCAGGGGATCCCATGTCACTCATGGTCAAGTACAAGGAGGATTGTTTGTCATATCACTCAGCAGGGTGATGTAAGCAGCACTCCAGGTGGCTCAGAGAACCTTCCTCCAAACTGCTGAAGATGGCAGCCTCTCTGCCTTCCTATTGCCAAAGGCAGTGCATGCCAAACAAACCGAAACCCAGAGGCTGGAACTCTCTATGGTCCTTGCCTTCTGGATTTCTACCAGTGAACACAAGCGTAATGGCGAACATACCATGATCCTCTGAAAAACATGTCCCTGTGAAGAAACCATATGGAAATGCAGAATTGCAGTTTGACAGTTTTCACAAAAGTGGGGACTTCTTTTCAACAAAAGCCTAACTCCTTAACAAGTAACAAAACAAAACAAAAAAGTAAAGAAAAAAATTTAAAAATGAAGACCCCCAACAGTATATTCTAGGCTGTTTTGCAGTCTAGTTCTCCACAGAAATCCTGTCAAATCTAGCAATTTCCTCACAGTAACTCCGGGCCAGTAACTGAAAATTATCAGAAGACCAGCACACTGCCATAAAGCCCAACTGAACTGGAACACTGCTCAAGATCAGGTCTATCTAGCATAATTAAAGTTTTTTGGGTGAACACAATGTATTTCAAAGAGAATGATCTATTTAATACTTACAGTATTCTAGCACTTTTGTGAGACATTAGAGACTGCACAGCTAAGCACAGTCTGGGCAGATGGACTGAATGATTCAATATAATGAAATCCTTTCATTTCCAACATCTGCAACAATGTCTCCATTTGGCATTTGTGACAATGATCTTTGCTTGCTGTATTTTGGATTAGTTCTCCAAGTGATATCCTTTCCAAGTATTAGCAGACAGAATAATAATAGCTCATCGTTGTAGATGGCAGCAGGCGTAAACAGTAGGAGACACTAATTATCACCTCTTTGGTTTGCAGCAGCAGAGACCACCATTAAAAGAAAAAATCCCAAGTAAAGGATAACTCTTCACTATCAAAGCTTCTTTTCCTACCAAAAGGTGACTCAAAAAAAGAAAAAATTTGAGATTATGCCAAACTTGATTTTTTTGGTTTATTTTTAGTGCAGTATAGAGGCAGTCTGGAAAAATATTTTTTGATCCTCTAATTGGCAGATTACATTTGTAATTATGATTTTTTTGTATGTGGAGAACAAAAGGAATGTGAGATGTGTGAGTCTGAGATGTGCCAGTAGAAAGCAAGCACACGAAGAAGGGAGGGACTTAGATGAAGTGTCTGCCTATATGTTGGTAGTGACAAGACCAGAGTTAATTGAGACAAAAAGACAGATGTCACAAAACCTAAAATTCTCCTTACACCTCTGTCAAAACCTAATTTTTTGATGTAGCCATATTATCTTTTGCTTGGTGTGACAGTAGACTAATATAAACTCTTTGCTGCCTCAATTGCAGTTTCTTCTTTTCATTATTACATTGATAAATCTGCATTTTCTGCTACAAGCATTTGGGGCATTTTTGCAGGGAAGACTTTCAAAAGTGTAGTAATTTGTTGTATCAAACCAATGCATAGCAATTGAAGAAGTGTAACATTCATCATAAGCATAAGGTTCTCCATCCGTGTAGTGCCTCCCAACCTTATTAGGCTTAGACAATTTTTGTCAAGGTTTTAGAAAAGGTAATGAAAAGATCATGTTAGCCCTGAAGTCCCCCTTAGAAAGACATGGTTTAGGGAATCTTCTCTCAAAAGGAGATTTGATTTAAGCTGAGGCTATAAGAATATACTAGAAACATTTTAAAATGGTTGGGATAGAATTGAACTTAAATCATGTAATGCTGCTTTACTCTGGAGATCTTTCAGTGTCAAATCTGCATCTTGAGGTAATCCAGCAATAATTCTGTTTTATCAGTTTCATCTATTTAGATTTTCTATTTGTAATCCTGAAATTGGTCAGAGGTGTTGGATATAAAGGCTGCACAGCAGCCATTTGGGAAACAGTATGCATTAAAACCAAAATCTTTTATTCCAAGGAAGATTTGACACTGATCCAACTGACCTGTCACAGCATAAACACATTGCTGCTATACCACATCAGCTTCTGCAAAACTGACCTGTGTGATTTATTGGCTTGTGTGTTTGTAATCTCATCCCCTGGGTTTTCAAGGCTAATGATTCCTCATCTGCCTCCTGTTGGAAGTTCCTAATGACCTCGGCTATGTATCTGATGTTTGATATATACCAAACCAATCCAATTTGATTTTTAATGAAGCACCCCAGCTCTGCTTTTCAACAGTATCTCATGCCAAAAATTGGATGAAAGCTCTAGAAATCTCCCTTCTGATGAGATTCCAGGAAGGAGAATTCTGGGACTCAGGGAGGCACACACACAGCAAAGCCACCTGTGGCAGGTAAGGTGTTCAGTTTGGGTATCCTCAGGGAGTTTGTTGATTACAGATACTTCTGCATAAAGCTTGTTCTGACACAATTTGCCATTCTTGAAGAGGGCTGTAAGTCACAGATTGTTTGGCTGGCAGTTTAAGGAAGCACTGCCACTGAAAGAAGGGGTCCCCCATCTCCTGCACTCTCCGTGCTCATTCCCACTGTGGACACAGCTGCTCCCACAGCTCCATGCTCGGTGGGACGGGACGTGGGGAGGGGACATAGGGACAGGACATGGGGACAGGACATGGGCTCTGTCCCCGTGCCAGCCCTCAGCCAGGCCTGTTACCCAGCCTGGCTCATGGTGTAACCGTGCAAACACGCACGGCTCCATAAAGCAGCCAGCGAGCAGCTGGGGACCAGTGAAAGCTTATTTGGGCTTAAAGAGTTCCTCAAATTACAGACCTGGCCATAAGCCACACTGTGATGGCTATAAAGGCTGGTCAAATCCTGAAAAGACCCCCAGGAACATCAGAGGGACTTATCCTAGGGAGGCAAACAAATAACATTATGTCAGATTAAGCTCAATGCTGCTGGATAGCACACATGTGAAGGGAAACTTGGAGTTATTTGGCATCCTTATTCAGGAATGGCACCTGTTTACCACTAGGGACAGCTCAAGTGAAGTCTTTCTTCAGTATGCAACTATATTCAGAGTCAAAACCTGTCCTTATATTGCCTGTGCATTGAGAAAAAGCACACACAAAAATGACTATGTACCCATTATATTAAAAGAAAACAGGTTGCAGCAGTACTTTCACCATCTGCCAACAGAACACAGGACCAAGCAGAGGTTGTGGGTATTGAGAGGAAGGCAACAGGACTGATTAGGAGTGCAGAAAACCCATGCATGGATAGATTGAAATGATTGGGAGAGTTGGTTTCACAAGGCAGACTTTGAAAAGAGAACACGATAATAGTAGTTAAAGTAAGGAATGGTACAGGCAATATAGATAAAAACCTTTGTTGAGACAGCTCTGTTCCCTGGCTCCACCCAAGACTGTGGAGACATTCAGTGAAATTGTAGGGTAGAAAATTAAAAGCTGATAAAAAACTAACACCTTTTAGCACAATATGTAATTAGAAGACGTGGTGCTGATGCAGGCTGTGGAGTGCATGAGGCAATTTGAGTTTTCTTACCCTTCAGTGAAAGAGTAAGCTACTTAGGGTGCAGAGAAAGGTAAAAACCCATGAAATTACACAGTTACTACAGAGCAATGACTGCCACCAGCTGCCATCAGACAGGAGTTTGGTGTCTGTCCCAACTTGTATCCATCTACCTCTTGTCTGCTCGAGGGGCTTGCATTTTGACAAAGAACAAGGCTTGCATCTTCTGAATTCTGTGAGAGATGTCTACTCAAAATCAAGTACATTCATGTTATGGGATTCAATGCATGCAGGCGTGGAATGACGTAGAAGGGGATTTCCTAAGTTGTCTACAAAGGGACTTTTGCTGCCCACAGAGGAGATGCATCAACACAGAACATGTCTGCTCTGCCTCAGGACAGATAAAGTGTTATGTCTAAAGATTTAGGCCAAGTTAATGTACCCAGCTGTATGGAGCTGAAGTGACAGCTCCCAGTTTCCCACTGTTGGGCAAGCAGTGAAGAACAATGCATGAAGTCATCAAAACAAATCACCTTGGAAAACAAGATCTAAGTCTGTATTTGTCATAATTAAATTTGAAAAATCAGTGCATGAAACACTTTGTGGCATGAACACACACACACACATTTCAGAGCAGACTGCTGACAAGTGACATTATCCTGCACACAAATGACTCACCATGCACAGCAATGCTGGATGCAGCTGCACTTCACCCATGGGTTTGGGATAGAGACCTCAGAGATTCATCACACTCTGTGTCCATCCATGAGCTGAGCTTTTCAGATCTCATGGGACACTCCCCTGGGGATGGTCAGTGGGATGGCAGGACAGGGTGGTTTGTGCACTGCTTGTCCACCATTCCTGCCCTGTGGCACCTTTTCTCTTTGAAGGAAAGGAAAACAGCAATCTCTATAATCTTAGTCATGAATCTACTACTCTGTTTTGGGGGGGTGGAAGTGAGACCCAGAGAAGCAGTAGGAGGAGCAGTAAATCTATGCTGGTTTCTCCCACTTTACAGTTCTGTCCCATGAGCACGGCCCACTTGTTCTCTAAAGCCCTTTTCCTCTGTGATGAGCTGGCTCTAGCAGTCCAGACACTCTGCTCCCCCTCAGTCCCCTCCACTCATATGTCCTGCAGCCACAGAGGTTACTCTTCCCCCTGCCTCATACAAAAATGAATGATCACAGAAGTAATTAGGTTGGAAAAGGTCTCTGAGGCCTCATCCAGTCCAACCTATGACTTGAGCTCTCTATTTGTAGTGTGTCAGGGACACAGGAGGAGGGAAATAGTGCTGTGGTTTTATCAAATGGCTACAACTGGGGGTAAAACCCAAACCCACAAACCAAAACAAACTAACTTGCCAACCAGACCATGGCACTGAGTGCCATATCCAGTCTTTCCTTAAATACCTCTGGGGACAGTGACTCTACAACCTCCACAGGCAGCCCATTCCAATGTCTAATCACGCATTCTGTGAGGAAATTCCTCTTAATGTCCAACAGGAACCTTGCCTGGCAGAGCTTGAGGACATTTCCTCTTGTCCTGTCACTAATTGTCTGGGACAAGAGGCCAACCCCTACCTGACTACCCCTCCTTTCAGACAGTAGCAGGGAGCAATAAAATCATCCTTGATCCTCCTCCTATGCAGGCTAAACAACCCCAGCTGCCACAGCCACTCCTCATAAGATTTGTGCAACCTGACTTGTGACAGCAGCTCCTTTGCTTCATTTTGGAATGACCTGCTACTGTCTCTTTACACAACATAGCCTTTCAAACATGGCAATCTGTGTTTAGACCAGTTTTTTATCTTAAATAATATTTGGGCATTTTTCTGTTACAGTTGTCTGATGATTTGGCTTAGGAAGGCATAGAGTTTACTCACTCTAGCTATGGTTAAATTTTTGCCTTCCTGTGATACAATTTTGAGAACATATTTTCTGACTTCTACCTTCCATCCTTCCATCCTCCGTGTTTGTGAGGAACAGAGTAGCTCTGTGGTAATTTTTTACATATATATGACATGCAAGGTGGACACATGCAGTTGTAAGTACTTAAACATTTTTAACAGGGCTTCAGCAGGGTTGAAAACACTTGAGGATCAGGACTTAGTTTTTAGCACAGTGTCAGCCAGATCATGTTACTTTAATTTGTAGCAGTTTGTTGACGTCCTGTGAGAGCAGAAGACAAGAAATCATCTTTAGCAAAGTCCTTGCAATTTGATACAGAGCACTGCAGCTGTCCATAGAAGGTTAGGACCTACTTGTTGGAGAGCTCACCAAATAATTTTTTACTATCAGGGTAATAAATTGTATTAAATGAACCAGAAAACAATCTAGATTGATGAAGATCATCAATTATCTATGGAGATCTGTGAAGCTGTTAGCACAGACCAGGCACCTGCCTGAAAGTCTGCAGATGACCGTGGAAGAGTATGGGATTCTTGGGATTTTATGATGACAAAGCATTGCCAAGATTTGTCATTATAGTACTGATATTGTCATTATAGCTTTTGGTGAATGGCAAATCCGTCTAAATTATCCTCTCCCTTGAGTGTTGGAACTTAATCTCAGGAGGATGTTTTGATAAAACAATTTTGTGTTCACAGACTAGTAAGGGGAAGAGTTACACCCAGACTGGCAGTATTTGGTACACAAGCTGATAGGGGAACTGTAGAGTTGGCACCCAGAAGCTGTCAGACCTCACACTTGTGAGAGAAGATACAGCTTGCTTGGTACCAATGGAGTCTGTGCCAAGGACTGTTAAAGTGTCTTGAGTTCGTGGAAATGTTGGCAGTAGCACTGAACAGGATCTTTATATTTAAGCAGTACTAAATCCAAATGACCTATTCAGAAATGTAGAGGTCATCACATTCATTTTGTAACAGCTTTTGTTAAGTGATATTAGCTATAAAAAGGGGCTCAAAATTGATGTTATTTTAGGCATGTTTCTCTCTGAGGAAAGCTGAAGACCATTTTGGCTCCTAATCTCAATGTATGTCCTGTCATTTTATTGAAGGAGAGCTACAATAAGCCAGTGAAGTCAAGCAGAAAATACTGGACATAAGTGAGAAAGATAAAAAGAAATCCACTATTACTCCACATGTCTCAAATAAAGTGGAACTGTTAGGCAGTTGGGAAAAAAAGGCTGTGTGTTCTGCCAGCAGAAGCACAAGGTTCAGGGTTTACCAAGAGAACCAAAGCAGAGACAAACTGCCCAACTTTGCAATGTCAACACAACTTACATTCAATAATTAAGTGTGAGACTGCCCTAATGAGACAGGCAATAACCATATTTCAGGTTCAGTGGTTCTCAATAACCACACTGGAAGAGTATAGTCGAGACTGGAGACAAGAAGGATATTTTTAGAAGCACTAATACTAGTGCAGTGATTAGAAATAAGATCCTTTTTTCAGGTAATGAGTGTTTTAACCAAGAAGTGCAATTCCCAGTGTTTTGAGTCATGACTGTGTAACACAGTCAGGACCAAAATCTTATATAGGGACATATCTCTGTTAAGCAAAGAGCAGAGATTAACTTCTTTCCTGCTTGAAGGAAGAGAAAAAGGATATTTACTACAAGCCTGCCCATCTTTTCTACAGTATAATTAAGAACCCTCTGTCTGCTCCTTTGGACAGGGAAGAAAAGAAAAAAAAGAGAAAGAGGTTTTGGTCTCACTGAAGACTTGGTAAAAAAAAATGCCAACAGCATGATCAATATTTTTGATGAGACACTAAAACTGTCTAGATATGTCTTATCCTTTGTTTATTGAATTTAAGATGAAGTTCAAACTAATCCATTAAAGTTTTCTGAACTGCTGTTTATATGCATTCATCAGTAGAAACATTTATGGCAACTAGAACAGCTAAAAATTGGGTATTTCAATGGCAGTACATGTAAGAAATAAATTCTGTTGATCCCAAAGGACGTAAAATATCTCTGGGTTTTTAGTACTGCACAGTGGGATACAAAAAAGCATTCCTGCTGGTATGCTAAACTGTTCTGTGATCAATAAAACTGTATGAGAACATGAGACTGGATAAATAAAACTGTCCCTATAATTAATGTATTCTCTTCTCTCAGAGTACTGCACTGCTCTTCTCTGCCTCTGAACTTCTGTGCTCCCTCTGCACCATGTGGCCATCTCACATTTTTATCATCTGCTATTTTGTTCTGCCTTCTCCCTTGTCGTTGTTTTGTAGTGTGTCAGGGACACAGGAGGAGGGAAATAGTGCTGTGGTTTTATCAAATGGCTACAACTGGGGGTAAAACCCAAACCCACCAACCAAAACAAGCATCTCAGCTCTTATTGGTGACCCATTGTGAGAGCAACAGAGAGGAAGGAGACCTTGAGCTATTAACAATGTGGCAATTCTGTACATCTACTTGTTCTAGCTGGGCAGCTCGTCAAGATCCAAAGCACTTTTGATACAAAATCCTAAGTCTGACAGGAACTCATACTGGGCAAAATGACATTTGCCAACCAAAACATTCACATGCTTTCCTTCCTTCTTGCTGTTCTACTGACACGCACGTTTTCACTCACTTGCCAGTCATGTTTTCTCACCTGTGGGCGAGTCAGTGGGTTCACAAGTGTGCCCCAATACTTGGCACATCCACCCCTGACAGCAATGCCCTTTCATGACATTTTAGTTTTGGACTTTTGAACAACAGAATCCATTGAAAATTCACAGATTATCAGAGCACTGTCACCTTCAAAACAGCTGACTTCTTGTGCCCATTTAACCATGTGAAATGGACATACTTTAACAGAGATTGTTGGTACTCATGGATGGAATAGCCCTGCTCAGCAGTAATCTCAACATTTTTAGTAAACTTTACTGCATATAGATTACCTAATTCTCAATGCAAATTGTGCTGTGATACTGATTTTCATTGTTTTGACCTGTTGTGGAGCAATGATAGCTGATGATGTTATAGCATGCAGTAGCCTTGCAGAAAGGAATATGTGGAAGGAAATCCTCAGATGTCCTTAGAAATAAAGTTTGTTTTGGTTTTATGTTCTCAAGAAAACCAGGGTTTGTTTTCAGCCCCTTCCATGCAGAGACAATGCCTCTCTCCAGAAGGGAAAGACTGGCTGCTCCCGGGGCTGGCATGGTGGGGCAGAGGTGGCTCCCTGAGCTGGGGGGTGGCAGGGCAGCCAGGCCTTGTCAGCCAGGGCTGTCCCACAGCCCCAGCCAGGGCAGGGCAGCCGGGGACACCAGAAGCAGCCCCTGAGCATGTGGCACCTTCCTGGGGATGGGTTGAGGATGGGATGGGACTTCAGCCCTGGCTCGGTGTGCCCCAAGCAGCATCTGGCGAGTAGAAATGTTAGCAGTAGGATATTGAACCAAACCTAAAGTACAGCAGCACCAGGCTTTCCAAACTTCACAACTGTGAATTCTTATTTCAGAAACATCCTATAATAAATATATTTAACTCTATTCAATGCAGTTACTTTGAAAACTGTCTTACATATATCTGAATGAGTGATCCTGCCCATGACCCTAAAGTGGTTACTAACCTCTGAACCAAAAGCCAGTAAAGAGCTGCAAGTACAGTTAATTTGCTACTGAAAGTAGTTGTTCAATTTCTAGGAAGAGGTCTTTAAAGGTTAAAGAGATATATTTAAAGGTATTTAAACAGATTCATGATTGCTGGGACTGCTCTGGAAGTCCTGGACATGGCAAAAACTAATGTGCTGCCTACTTAGTTTTACAGAGTGAAAGACACCTGAGATCAGTTCTTCCTTTTCTATGCATTAATTTTTATAATTATGGTATTACAGAAAGAGATTTCGTGGGGAGTGGAGGTGGAGACAGATGCTATTTTGAAAAGATTCGTATCTGGCCAACTGGGAGCAAGGGTAGGGGAACAGGGATTTTTCTGTCAGAGAGATTTCAGACTGTTAGGACCCCTGAATGGATGACAAGAAATGTAATTCTACAAGATAGAATATATTATAGTATTGTACGTTAGACAGTATATTACGTAGCTCCTTTAGCCAATGGAATGAAAAAAAAATAAAGCAAATAAAAAGTTTGGGTTTTTCTTCTGAACCACTGTGTTGTTGAGCACAAATGGTGATTCACTATTCCTACAGGAGCGACAGTCTGTGGTGATGTACGTAATTGTGCATACAGTGTACTCAAGTGCATAAACAATCCCTGTCTCCTCTCCACAGGCACATTCCCTCCATGTTTTTCTATTCTGCTGAGTGTACAGCATGGCACTTATTGCACAAGTTCTAAAGAGAAAAAGATTTGAAGTAAACCATGCCAGACCAGATATTGATTTACTTCAGTGTGAGCAAAAATATGTTTCTTCATCACTTATTATAGGGAATGGGTGAAGGAAGTCTCGTTCTTCCCTCTGTTTGAAGATGCCCTTTGGTTTGCTGAAAGAGAGTGGAAGTTTGTCCTTGATCTCCTGCAAATTATTAAGTTCAACACCTAAGTAATTTCCTCCATGTAGCAAAGCAGTTTAGTGTCTGGTTGAAGGCATCTAAATGAAGCACCTCCACTGAGAGCTGAGTTCCCCATGGTCCCTGTAGGGAAAGTGGAGGGAGACAGCCCTCTAGAGGTGTCTGTTTTGCCCTATTGAGATATTAATTCCTTTCTGGAAATACCATTATGGAAAACATCAACAATCAGCATTGTCAATAAAATATTTCAGTAAAGTAGCTAAAATGAGATGGCATGACCTTTTCCCAAACAGAAATTCCCTTCCTGAGATTTCTGTTATCCAAGACATTGAACTATTTTTCCCAGATGTCTTCAGTCACTGCCCAAGATCCTTTTAGAACTTAGTGCAGGTAGAGGATGTACACACACCTTCCCTAACATCCCCTTGTCACCTGCACCTCAAGGACTCCTGGAGTGAGCACAACGAAGAAGCTTTCACACCCAGGTCAGGGTGATGTGTGAACAAAACAACCAAGGCTCTTATCAAGGTTTTCCAGGGCAAGGGGAGGGGAACAGTGATATCAAAAGGCATATTGTTCTGAAATGCTTTTGTGTATTCCAAACTCTCTGTGAGCAGATCCTCAAAGGCTCCCAGTTGATGTTGAACTTCTACCAAAACCTAACTTAGAGTTAGAAGCTCAATTGCCTCTGTACATCATGCCTAATGACACTATGTTCAGGGACATGAGAAGCTTATTATCTATTTATGAAAGGCCATGTTTACAGGCTTGTAAATAATGCAGATAAATTTTATTTAATAGTGACAATAAATTTTAGTTCTGCATCCTGCATTAACAGTAAGTGGCTGATGTTTGCTATTGCTAGTGCAAATGGTGGTTCCCACAGAACAAGATAGATCCTAAAAGTTCAAATTAATTTGAGGTTCATCTTGCCCTAAGGGAGTTGTAAAAGATGGCAATACTGTGACTTAGAACTGCAGAGAGACTGAAAAGGAAAAGAAATTATGCTGCTTGTAAATCATAGCTCAAAACTGTGTAAGTTGTCCCCTTCTGTATCAACGTGACTTGAAAGTACAAAAGATTTTTACTGAGAGTTAGGCTGCATGGTGCATCTGGCACCCTGAAAAATATAACCTGTAGTCATAAAGCTTTGATAAAGTAATAAAAGCCCCGAAGAATCATATGAGCACAAAACATTGCCACAGAGCTGCTTGGTCTGGGAAGGAAACAGTGATTTGGGGCATTGCCATGGCCTGGCTGTACAGGAGTGCCTGCTTCAATGCCGAGTACTGCAGAAGAGTGCTGGGCACTGACGCAGCTCTGAGCCAAGTTCATGGAAAACATTCCACTGTCTTCAGTGAAAACTGGACTGAGGCCTTGATTCTGTGATAAAAGGATGGTCTTTCTCCCCCACGGTAAAAAGGCAGGCTGAGTTTTTCCCTTTTGTGGTTTTTCACTTTGGAGATGCCCTTGCAAGCTTTTATCTATTCTAGGAGTTCCATGAGATAAGAACATTCATGCTGATTTCATGGAATGGACTGAGAAGTTTCAAGAGGGTTTCTGAGAAACACTTTATGCCTCTGGCTAAAACTTGAAGTACAAATCTACAAGAGAATAGGGAATTAGGCTAAGAAAAACACACAAAACAGAAAAGAAAACAAAAGAATTATACAAGAGATGAAAACACGGCAAAAGCAACAAAAACACATTTATCTCTGAAGCCATAAGACTATTACACTTTATTCTCTGTAGAGAGAAGAAAAATTAGAATTCTACTTAGGTAACTACAATGGAAAGGCATGGAAGTAAGGGATTGAAAACAGATACTGATGGATCTAAATATTCACTTTTCAAGGCAGGGATTAGAAAGTTCATCCTCTAATGCTCTAAGAAAACTTCTTACCTAAAGTCACCATCATTTGAAGAGGAATCTCATTACATGTCTGTTACTTGAGAAAAAAACCCCTCATATACATAAAACAAAACTAGGAAAAAAAAGAGCAAAGGATAGACCCTGATTTTTATCTAGCCACTCTTTTCTGAAGGTCTCCATCATACCAACAACTGAGTGTTCATGCATGGCAGCCAGACCTCCAAAATATCCATAGAAGATGCCAGAGTTTCTCTTATTTACTCTTAGAGGACATGATTATTTCTTATCACAAATTGTTTCAGACTGGAATTTAGCCTTTTCGCGTGAGTTCTTTTTGTCACTTTCCACTGTGGACTGTATTAGTGTCTGCAGAGCCCACTGGAAGGAAAAGTAGTAGGATAAAAATGAACGGTGTTTATTTTTCTTTGATTAGATCAAACAGCAAACAGTGTGAATTTGGGTAGACAAAGGACCTGTTGTTCCATTTTTGGGTGAGATTAACCACTACATAACATAAAAGCTTGCACAGTGGTCTAGAAAACTGCTATCAGACTAAAAAGATAATAAAATGTTTTGGACAGAAATACAAACAATGGTGAATAATGAATATCTAGCAATCTGTAATTCTGACAAAGGTTTTTCTTTGAGGCTATGTGTTAGAATTACATGCACATACACATGCTCAAAATACTGCAGTACTCAGCATGATTTATGTACTTGATAAAATGTCTCATAGTAGCCCAAAAATAGAATTGCACCAGGTGCACTACAAACAGACATGCTACTTTTAAAAAACTCAAGGAAGCCAACTGGAGTGGGAGCCAATGAGAGCAGATGATCGACATATTTATTTTGAAAGCAGCCAGAATGCCTCAACCTTCCTCAGTCACAACTATCTAAACTAAGTCATGGCAGTCCCAGATTCAGCTAATCCCAGTTATGACTCTGTTATCAGGTGAGAGTAAGAGTAATTCTGTTACTCAGGCCAGCTTTCTTATTTCTCATGACTCTTACTATTGTTTACTTTTGCTGTCCATGGTCAGATAGACCTGAGGCTTCTTGAAGTCATGACCTAAGTTCATATAATTCGATGTCCAAATAAAAACATGGAGAAGTAGACAAACAGCTCCAGGAATACAGGGAAATAAGCCAGTGACACAAAGAAGTGAGTTGATACAAAGTCGAAGGAAAGGAGACATAATTGCTCTGGTAGGGCAGAAAGACGGGAATTACACCTCCTGCTAATACAGAATTGTCTTTGAATGAGGTGGAGGCTACTGTGAATTAAAACAGGACATTCTTTCTCACTCACTTTCCCTAAGCAAGGGAAAATATCTTTGAATATTTGTATTAAAGTTTTAGATTTTAATTTAAATGTTTGAGAAGTAGAAAGATAGAGTAATTTAACTTGTCAGCAAGATACGAATATTTTTAAAAGAAATAATCTGGATCATAAAATTTAAAAAAATAATAGAATTAAAGAATCATAGAATGGTTTGAGTTGGAAGGGGCCTTAAAAACCACCTATTCCAACCCCCCTGCCATGGGCAGGACACCTAAGACCGGGCTACTCAGAGCTCTATCCAGCCTGACCTTGAACATGCCAAGGATAGGGAGTCCACAGCCTCTCCAGGCAACCTGTTCCAGTGCCTCACTGCCCTTATATAAAGAATTTCTCCCTAATAACTATTTTGAACCTACAGTCCTTCATTTTAATGCCATAATCCATATGATACCTAAGTATGGGCAATGGTAGAAAGGAGAGGAACAGAATAAGCACAGATTTGGTGATAAATAGCAGTTTTCCAGAATGTAATTCTAGTATCAGACTAAGAGTCAGCCAAGTAGAAATTCTGCTGATGTAAAGTTATCATTACTAGAAGTTTGAAGGGAGAAAGTAAATGTCCTGTCTGAAAGATGTAAGGACAATGTACTATTTGGTCAAATTGATATCTCGACTTTCCAAATTTATGGATGGTGATAGCAATTGTTGAAAAATTAGATGTGTGGAGGTACTTTGTAGTGAAGATGAAGGATCAGAGAGAAGAGTCAGATAGGAAGAGAAAATACCAGAACAAGAAATGCAAGTCTGGACTCGACAGAGGAAAAGCAGAAATCAAAGGGTTTATGCGAGCAGAGAAAAAAGTTGCGGGAGTGTGACAGGGAGGTGAAGTACAGGAGTCAGACAGCAGAGGAAGCAGCTTCATGGAAACACCTTAACCATGACACAGGGATTTTACCTTGAGAATACGTTGGTGAGTGTAGGAAGAGAAGGTTAGGAAACCAGAAAGAAATCAGAAGTGCAAAGCAGGCGCAAGGAGACTGGCAGTGCAGAATGTGAACATTGTAGACTTCAAAAGGAAGCTGTTGAGGCGGATTTCAGTGGATGTGTTGTGTTTGCTATGAGAAAGGTATCAAAATGGAGACCCATTTAACAATGTAGATCTCTCCTGGAACTGTGGTAGTGTACTTTTGTTGATTAGCATTTTAATGACTCATAATAAAATATAATATGCGGATGTAATCTGTGCACAAATGCTTGAGGAAATGAAAGACTAACAGCCACTGCATAATTTCAACATGGAGAAGTTATTGCCCAATTCAGATGTCAAAATCATGCAAATAGAAATGCCTTGGTCCTACTAGGTTAATGTTCAATTTGTTTTATTGCCATTTCAAACATAAAGGAACACAGGCAATAATATTTCTGATTTGGATATTTAACCTTTATTCCAGTAATTTCTCTTCTAGATGAAATGAAGCCTAGAGCTAAAGCAATCTAATTGAGAACAAGGTTTGTCACCTAAGTTCCGTGATTATGCAAGCATCTTCACATAATAAATCTGGCAATACTTTCTCTTAAATCAATATTTCCAGGACAAAAAGGTCTGTGGTTTGTGGTAGACCTTCAATTCCTAATTTATTGATCATAGCCATTCTCAAGTCCTGAGTTCCCTTAGAACAACAGAAAGCAAAGCTGGGAACCACAATATTTTCAGTAAAAACCAGTGAATTTATTCAAACCTAAGCTATGTCTCACCACAGCCACGGGGCCCCCAGCTGAAGGGGTGTTATATCAGCTCCTAAGAACAAAAACATCTTTATTTAAAAAAAGGAACTTTAAAAATAATCCTTTTCCCACCCTTAAAAATATTTGATTTGCATGCTTCATCAGAATAGAAATGGATTTTGAAATCAGTTTTCCATGTAGATGGCAAAGGTTGTGTCTTAAATGACTTTCCTTGCAGAATGGTATTTAATTTTCCCATGAACAGCATGAAGAGAAGGGAATACAAAGTACCAAATCAGGAAAGAGATAGTTAAGTAAATAGGGAATTTAAGACAAGGAACCATTAAGCACATTCCTATTAGTTCAGGAGTGAGTCCTTTTCAAGGACAAGGGAAAAACAAAATGTACAATGCAATTCCATGGCAGTAGGTTTAACATTTTAATAGCTGGCACGCTGCCTGTATCTGATGCACTTGTTCAAATAGGCAGATGCTGGATTGGATAAATGGAAGGGCATGTAAGGACAGGGAGTCTAGCTCCTTGCTGCATTTATTATCACAATAACTCACCGACTACAGAATGTGGGAAGAAAGTTCCCTGGATGTTAAGAGAGGCTTTACACTGACAACCTGAGGTGGAGGCTGGTGCTGTGATTAATGGACACTAGAGTCGCAGAACAACTGAAATCATTCCAAGTCCAACTCAACCACGGCTTGCAACACTTACTGGTAGAAAAGACTCTTTCCCCCTACTATCAATTCAAATGTAACTCATGTGATTTATATTCTCCCACAGGTAATTCTATACCACCAAATTCTTTATTAACAGGTGGTTTTATTCTGCATATTTTCATTTTTATGCAGAGGCCAAATACCTTTTTTTTTCCTGACTGGTTACGATGGATGGCATGGCTCACTAGAGACACCAGATCACCATATTGCCCTATAGCATCCAGCTGGTCCAGTCTGATAATCAGTAAACTGATGACAAGACAGCTCACAATTTTAGAGCAGAAAGATGTCAGTTTTATCACCTTTATAATTGTGTTTTAGCGCTGACATTAAATTTTCTCCTATCCAAGCCACTAGGGATGTGATTTTACTTTAAAAAATGGAAGACTCTATTTCTTTGGACATGATCCTTCACACAATTTTTGAGTGGATTTAAAAAGAAAAGCTCATTTTTAACCAGCGTGCATTCTTCTAGTCTTTGATGGCATCCCACGCATTTTGTGCAGCTAGGATGTTCTTGTTGCTAAAAAATGTCTCGAGATAAAAGCGCTGCCCCGTGAATCACCTGGTTCCTAAGGAACGGGGGGAACGGCAGCCGCGGGTGGGGGCGACACCCCAAGGTGCGCCGAGCACTCCCCGGCAGGCACATCCCCCTCGATCTGTCGCTGCCGCGACCGACGGCACAGGTGTCCGTGAGTCAGCGCTGCAGCCCGTCCTGCCCCCCGCAGAGGCTGAGCCAAAGCTCCCGCAAGAAAACAGCGCGGCGGCCGCGACGCGCGCAGGGATGCTCCCGCCGGCCGGCGACGCGAATTAAAAAGGGAAGAAAATGTTGATTGGATTGGCTTGTGCAGCCCTGGATTTTGGTGGGGTCGGGGTTTGGTTTTTTTTTTTTTTTTTTTTTTTTTTTTTTTTTTTTTTTTTTTGTTTTTTTTTTCGTTGAGTAATGACTGCTCTGTGCTACTTGATAGCCAAGGCTGGCAGCACTATGGCAACCGGGCTGCGGGAAGGGCGGAGGGGAAAAGTCGCTTAGCAACTGGAAGCGTTAGGCAGGCAAGGCTGGTTTAATGCACAGCAGTTTCAAAAAAAAAAAAAAAAAAATCCTCTCCTCAAAACAAACCCGCAGTTGCTACTAGAGATGACTAAAATACAGATCTGAGGAGTTAAGAATTTAGAAGAAAATAAAAGAAAAAAGTGCACGACAATGCCAATAAAAAAGGAGATAACAGCTTGGAGGGTGGGGGGTGGTGGAGAGAAGTAGAGATATTTCACACTGATCATCCTAGATACAAGCTTCACCAATGCAAACAACAGCCCTAAACCAGCACAAGCTATTCCCTGTCAGATGTTTATACTCTTCTGCAAAGCAGAACTCCACAGGCATCGCCTCCCTGGCCCCCCAGGCTTTGGCAGAGCATGCAGAGGGGCTGGGTGCATCCTTAAGCCTGTGTACAGCCCCCAGGCACAGCTCCCGTGGACTCCTGGCACACCCAGCCCGCTGCCAGTGGGGCCACCACTACTTGGGGAGGTGGAGGGAGCAGCAGCCTGTCTAGTCTTACCCTTTCTCGTTGTTATTTATAGGCTTCCCCTGGCATGATAAGGGCTCTGCGGACAAGAAAAAGAAAGTAATATGAAAGGTTATCCAATGCACCAATTCAGATTTTTTAGAAATAATTTTTCTGAGATGTTTTTCCAGTGCTCCAGGCACCCTGGCAGTTCATTAATAATGCAGTAAAATCCCAGCAACATTACATTAATCACCCCAGTGGGAACCCAGCCAGTCAGGCACCTCTTTTTCAGCCCTCCATCCTCAGCCTTCTCTAAGCACTGTCTCAAACAGAAGTCTTTCACTGCATGCTTGGAAAGCTGCCCAATTTGAGCTATTTTGGACTAACAAAGGGACAATTTCATCCAAAGACACAGAAACCCCACAGAGCTACTGCCCTCCCCCTCTCCAGTGCAATGGGGGTTGGGTGTTTCTGCTGACCATAGGCCAGGCAGGAAAACACAAAAGGAGAGACTGCATTGGTCTGACCTCCCCCTTTAAAGTCTACCTGGAGGCCAATGGGAAGCTAACTCACATCTGCAGGTATGCAGAGCCACAGACTCCTCGTGGAGTGCAGGGGCCCAGCAGCTGAGCTGCAACATTTGGTGTTGTTGTGTTACCGCAGAGAAATCAGTTCACCATCGGAAAAACCTGATCAGGCAAAAAATCAAAATAGATGCTGAGAATGTGTCAGTGCGGTCAAATATCAGCGTAGTCAAGCCCCAGGCAGGTTGGCAGGCAGATCTGGAGGGCTGAGGTACTTTCCCAGCCAAGCCACACAACCAGCAGCCAGCAGGAAGGCTGTGCCCGAGCTCGTGGCTGCTCCTGAGCCCTGGCCTGTCCCTGCAGCCTGTCAACTGCTGGCTGCCCATCTGCTCCCTGGAGATCTGCTCCCTGGAGATCTGCTCCCTGCTCCCTGGAGATCTGCTCCCTGGAGATCTGCTCCCTGGAGATCTGCTCCCTGGAGATCTGCTCCCTGCTGATGGCCAGCGGCACTCCGGCTGCAGCCCGGCCACCTCCCGGCCTCCAGGGCTCCTGACCAGTGCTTTCAGGGGTTATCATGCCACAGCATTTCTGTGTTCACGTGTACCCACCGCATTGTCTCCCCAGCAGATAATGCTGACTAAATTGATACTTCACAAAGGCACAAAGGAGTCAGCTTGTGACTGATACACAATACTGGTTAACAAGACACATACAATGGTGGTATTAGTGGGAGGAAAGAAAAGCTCAACTTTCTGTCAGTCATAGGTTCATTAGAAAGTAAAGAGTTGTTAGCATGCGGAAAAGCTCTTTACATGCATGAAAATGGTACCAGTTTTGAAAAAGGGAAGTAAAGGAAAAATTAATCTTGCTTTCATGCTGATGAAGGAACTAACTTAAACTGTCTTCCCTCAAGAAGCAGGGAACTTTCTTAAAAGAATTAGGAATTCTATTAAGAATTAATAAATTAACCTTTGTTAATAGAATTCTGAAATGTGTACACTAAAATAACAAGATCAATTGTAGGAAATGGATTTGTAAAGAACTTTAAATATGTAATAGAAAGCTCACACAGTCTTGTACAACTATATGGGAAAATCAACAATCAATGAAAATCCCTTTTTTTCCCCTTTTCTTGCATATATTTTGTCCAGAGATGGATACTGTCAACCTGAAGTTTCCTGAGAAATGTCATAGATTATTGCATCACTAATGACCAACAAAAGCTTCTAGATTTACAAGAAATAGATAATGTGAAAAGTACATTATCTTTTCCATTTGTTTCTTCTAATGGTTTTTTTAAAGGTCAGGGAGTTCTTGCAGCCAGGGGATATGAGAAGAAAGTATATAAAATGCTTTAAATCCTCCAGTCATACATAGAAAAAAGAAGCTGCAAATTTTTCATTAAAAAAAATAAATTCAGTGAATCTTGGGTTGAAAAGTCCGAGACATACCAGCATACCCTAGAAGCTAGGTGTTGATTTCATTTTTTTTCTTTCCAACAGCTCTGTGCTCGTCAGATGAGCTGTCAGAGTCTCCAGCACAGCCTGGGAATCCTGCTCCTTTATTGCTGCACAAGTTGTACAAACCTTATTGCAATTCTATTTTTCTTGGAGCAGGAATGGCAAAATGTAATCTACCTCCTCTCATGATCTTACAAACCAAATAGACATTGATTTTAACCATGGCCTATGGAAGAAGGTACCAAGCTCAGCACAGGACAGAAAAATCCTGATACAACAGTGAATATGTAGATTCATTCATCTCTTGGCACTCTCACTTAGCCCTCCAATTGGAAAAAGCCCCAAAAGCCAGAAAGTCCCGATATTAAAACGTGTAAGACACATGGATATTGTGAAGTGCACAGGCACTGTCCTTTCTGGGTTGCTGGCTGCCAGTGACACCAGTGAGATTCTGGATTCAGATACATAAGCTGCAGGTGTTAGGTTTGCCTGGCTTTGCCAAAAACAGCAGCAAATAATATATGTGTTGGCAAGGACAGGCAAAACAATCATTTTTTTGTTAAATGGTAAGTTTTGCCTAAAGATAGTGATATGATCTTATTTTAGCATAATGCATTCAATTTGTTTGCACTATCGATATTCTTAACTATATAAGCCCTTGGAGGACAAATGAAAACAAAAACAGAATAATGAGTGTGATATGTGCCATAAAAGATTGTTGTAATTGATGCTATACAACATATAAAACAAGCTATACTTGCTCAGGCCACCAGTTTCTTAATTAAATTTTGAGTATATCATCTCTAAAGTTTAATGGTCTTCAACAGAAGTTTCTTGCACTACAACAAGTCTGACCCTTTTCTCCTTCTGTATGCAGGGACTCTGTTATTATGTTTATCATGGATGGGAAAGCCTGTGAAGAATAATGTATTGCCCTAGTACCATCTAGTGGAGGGAATGCTGGAGAGAGATTTAAATGGAAGGAGAAGAAATAATGGCAATTATTTGAGGTGGGAGCTGAGCTCATCAGGGCTGTGACAGTTCATGCGGCAAAGAAAATGAGAAATAGTTGTCTTCAAACTGTGCAGAGACTTTTTCAAGGCTCTCTCTTCCCAGGTCCCATAGAGATTAGTAAATTATCTAGGACTGAAACACCTTTAAATAATACAGACCACCAAGCTTAAGAATATTTTGAAATGATACCCCGTTTTCCTGAAGAAATCTAAAGGCAAACACCATGTTGGTGACATCACCTGCTTCTTATTTGACAGGAACCATCTGGGCAGCAAACACTCTAAAGCCAAGAAAGTCATTGCAGTCTGCAAGGCAGGAGAGAGAGCTGCAATTTAAATGCCCAAATGTCACCTGCAATGTGAAGGATCATATGTGGCCCAAGAGCATAAAATGGAAAGTGTGCCTGCAGCTGTAAGCCTTGCATTAGAGGAAACAATGATTAAACATGTAATGTAGGGACTTGGATGGGCTCTACTCACCCTCTTTCTGTTTGCAGTGACCCCTAGACAACAGAGAAAGCCCTTCCAGAGATTAAACTTACTTAGAGGTGGCACAAGCAAAGCAAAAGCAGTGAAGAGCCCAGAGGATGCACCTCATGACCTCATTCACAGCCTGGACAGCAGTGAAGTAAACAGCCCACATCAGCTGACTTCTGGCTGCTGGCTGCTAATCTGACTCTGCTTTCCCTAATCTTCCTTCTCAGTGTCCCATCAGCCCTGTGCTTACCTTCTCCTCCTTTTTTCCTTCTACCCATCCATTTGGTTCCTAAAGATTAAATTAAAATTTTAAAAAAGTAAACAAACAAACAAGCAAAACCAAACAGAAAGAGCACTAGAAGAGTTAAGTCCCACATCTCATTGTAGCAGGGCAGAGCTCTGCACAAGTAGGAATAAATTCAATGGAAAGAGCAGGTCAATAAGACAAGAGCAGGGAAAACATTGGAAATGAGAGTGTATCATTTGCTCCTGGAAGGTGGAGCACAGCCAGGCAGAAGGAAAAAGGGATGAGTTCAGTGCTGCTGGACTAGCTGGCAACCCTCCCACCTTCAGACTGAGTGCTAATTTTTAAACTATGCAAAATGTCTCCTGGGGTCAGAGAGCATATCTGAAAATGAGACCCAGGGGATGGAGAGCAGGCTTCAGTGATGGGCACTGAGTGCAGGAGAAGTGCCTCAAGGTGGTACTGAGGCAAACAAACAGCCCTTTATTTGTATTCCCTAAATTCCCTGAAGCAGCCATATGGTACTGATCAAGAAAAGATTTATCAGTGACAAAAAGAGGAGGGAATTTCTATCAGGAAGCAAGGTAATGGTGTTCACGGCAGTCTTGGTCCATAGCTGTGGCATGGTTATGGTTAGCGTGATAGATCCAAGGTATTTTGGAATCAAACCTCACTCTGTCATCAGGAGATGGAGTAGAAGCTCTTTCCCATGTCATTCTCCCAAAGATTATCATAAATATGAGAGCATTATCTCCATAGCAGTGGTCCACACTCATGCCACTGAGACAGGCAGCCCTGCCTGACACCTACAGCAATCCCTCAGAGAGCTGTAACTCAGCCTCCGCCTCCTTCAGCATCCAGGAGGAGCCTTCGGCATCCAGCTCTGCACTGGAAGACACTGAGGGACCAGCCCAAGTCAACATCCCCTGTACTCTTGCTTGTTCATGGAGATGCTCAAACCCCAGTGTGGTTATCTAAAAGGCTGGTTGCACATCTCTCACCTAAAATGTGGGACTTTGCGTGAGAAGATCCAACTAGGTCCTGTCCAACTCAGAATATCCTATGATTCTATGATTTTATGATTATAGGATTCAGCTAGACTGGTTTCTCTGCCAAACTTTAGCCTAGAGGAGCTGGCATGGCCATGATATCAATGCCACCAACTGCAGCCCTGCAATATCCCTGAGGCTTAGTCTGCCACGGGAAGAGAGGAGGGTGTTCAAGTCAGTGAAGGCAAAGAGAAGGGAGGTAAAAAGCAGGAAGAGCCCATCTGTCTCTGCCATGTGATGAGTCCCATGGTACTTCCCTGCTGTGTCTGTAGGCTGCCCTGCCAAGTGAATGGAAAGCCTTCTGCTATTTCCAGTGTCTTGCTGGGAAAAGGAGATGACATTCGAGATCAATAACAGAGCTTTCGCTAGGTTTGCTGAGGAACTTGCTGGCAATGTGCTGTGCTGTTCATTGGAATATCTGGGAATGCTACCAAAACCCCTTTGCTCCCTGGGAATTGCCTTTACTGGTCTGGAAATGGCTGCAGAATGTCCTGCACAAGTAGTTTACTTCCTTCTCCAACACAGGAGAAGGGAGTTGGCAGGAGGGAATCATAATGTTCCTGCAGGATTCTGCAGTCCCAGATAGCTCTGCCCAGGGTTGGTATAGAAGGTTTCTCCCCAGTCTTGGTGTTTTGCCTGCCTCAAGAAGGGAGCAGTGCCTTTTTTTCGTCCCTGACAGCACACAAGAGTCTCCCCAGTCAAACCTGTTTCTTCAGAATCCTGTCCTACACATGCCAACCTCTAACCAGAAGAGCACCTGGAAGGCCAGTGTTTGGCGACTTCTTCAGCTTTCTGGACACCAAAACAGACAGTAAATCTGGGGCTGAGCTGTGGAGCGTTGTAGACCTCTGTAAGCTGCACTGTGTTTGCAGCTGAAATCAATGGGGGATGGACTTGGCTGCTGAGCTCCTGGCTCTCACCAGGGCCTGGGCTCACCTGTGCAAACTAACACACCCCAGGCAGCATGGGCACACTGCACAGAGTGTGGCTTCTTCCATCCTTCACAACCTCCCAGTGCTATCCCAGCAGGTTTTACAGCCCCACACATGCTGTACACACGTGCAGCTTCATGTTACAAAGCCACCACCCCAGCACGCTGCAACATGGGCTATAAATTACTTCAGACATCTTGAACTGGTCAAAACCACATAAAAAGTGGCATTTTCCATTGGACCACGTAGGCACCACATGGGATAAGTCACAGGGACAAGAGCTGTGCAGCATGGATCAGTCTGAGCTTACCCACTCAGCCTCAGCACTGAGGATTAACTCCTGGCTCTCTTCTATTTAGCAGTGTAGCCACAGGGTCTAAGTAACCTTCTTCAGTCCTATCACAGCTAGAGTTGTAATAACATAATCCTATTATTCTAAATATAGCTCAAGCTCCAGGGATCACTGTGAAATTCAGCCATCTTCCATAGGTATACTTCCAGACCATCTGAAGGAAAAGATGGCTGGGTTCAACCTTTCTGAAGAATAATTTCAGGTTGGTTTAGATCCATACCATGCATTAATAAATACAGTCTAGGCCAAAGAACACTTTTACAGAGGTGTGGTCCTCATTTCTTCCATTATCTTTTATATTTGAGGAGAGGGCAGGTTGCTTTTTCTTTCTTTTTTCTCTCAAAAGTAAAGTGTGGCATGCATATGGCTAGACTACTGCATTTGGAATTACCAAAATGATAAAATTAATTTTTTAGGCATTTCAAGAGCTCTTAATCTGAAATAATAAATGAAACACCATAGATCCAACAGTATTCTCTTTATATGTTAGCAGTTGGAGTGAAGTTAATTCATAAAGTAAGGGCAGAAGGACTTGGCCAAACAACTATTTACCTTAAGAAAGAGCTAAAATATAGATTAACGCTGCTTGAAGAAGATGTTAGATTGATATAATGCAATGTCCATAACCAATAGGAAAAACCTACTCAGTTAAATGGATGCCATCTGTGTATTCTGGCATTTGGTAACATAAACAGCTTTTGATACATTTGGACTCAGAAGCAAAACTCGATCTGATGAACCTTCCAGAAATCATAAAAGACTATGAATTCACAGTTTTCAACAACTCACATTTAATGCTTGTAACTCAAACTTTGTTCCATGACTTTATGGCAGGAACAAGAAGTAAGAGTATCTTTGCAGCAGCCAGCAAATGTCTTTGTTGTTGACAAGGATTAAGGAAAGAAACAGGAGAAGGCGGCTACAAGAGGCTCGGAGCCAGAATGCAGCCCAACAGGCAGCTCTGATATGGATCCCGCCTGCTATGGGCTGCCCTGGGTCTGGGTCATCTCTGTTGCTTGGGACTGGACAGTGGCATTGGGGCATAAAAAACCATTTCTTTCAACACAGTTGTTTGCATTTGGAATGTAAGCTTCTACTGACTTGAATCAGCCATGAATCAAATACGTATTGGTGTGATCTATTTTATGGGAACACTACTTTAATTTGTATGCCAGCCTAAATCTCTGTGCTTACCTCACTGAAGTAGGTTAAATTGATTTTTTAAAAGTCTTTCATAGCTTTCTTTTTGCCAAATAGAGACATGGAAAAACTTTCTTGAGGCATATTCCTTTAGAAGAAAATAGTGGTGGTGTACAGTTTTCGGAAGGCAGATTCTATTGGAAGGTGATACTCTTCACAACTTCAGTTATTGCAAAATTATAGAATCCTATAAATGCTATACCAAACATTGCTGGAGTGCAGTTGTTTTGCAGAGGAAGGCTGGTGATTATTTACACAAATCTAGCAACAATATGTAATAGTTTTATACTTGGCAGACAGCCAAGGAAATGCCACCAGTGTTTGAATTTACCTATTGCCTGTCTTAAACCAATGGGATCCAGAATGCTAAAGTTAATAATTCTACTCTATAGGGAAAAAAAAATTAAAAATTGGGATTTGAAATAAAAATAAGTCAGGAATCTGGATTTCCTTGCTCTACAGTTGTCTGCTTTTCAGAAGCACTGTAACTTTCCTCAAATGAGCACAGAGGACCCAAGAACTGGCAGTGCCTACAACCTACCATCATCGTGATGCTGTCTGAATCAGGGGGGCACTCCTTCCCTTCAGGCTGGTAGGAGTTTGGTGATGGTGGGTGGTGGCAGACTCTGGCATGACCAAGTGTGGTCTGCAGAGCAGTGAAAGTCAGATTGCCAGTAGTGAAAGCAGAAGTGTCTGTCTCGGGCACCTATACAGGAGGGGGGGGGAATGTGTTACATTCACAGGTGCATTTTGTATACCACAAACTAGTCCATTTTGTTCAAAGCAAAAGAGAAAACATTTTAGAAATATACAATGTTGATTTTCAGTGTTTTCAAAGTAAAAAAGGAATTACTAGCTCTACAGAGGAAATTAGGCACTGGAGTGTTCTGTTTTCCACTGAATAGCTAACATAAAATGCTTTAACATTCATTGTAGATGAACTGGGATCCAGGCTGCTATTATACCATAGAACTGCCAAGGAAGAAACTGGCTTCAGCTTCTGAGAAATGAGTGCAAGTTGTAGCATCATGAATGACGCATCCAAAGAGCCCGCAGTGAAAGCCTGATTTATGGCAACTCAGTGTTAACAACAGAAATCATCTTCCTGCTTGGCATTCAGATAGGCTGGAAAGCCCTAAGCAATATGGGTAATCTGTCCAAAAGTGTGTAATCATCAGATATTTGAGTAAGTAAATTATAAAAAGGATTTTGCAAGATATTTTGTGACAGTTTTGGCTGCCCTAAAACTTCTTAAAATCCCACGTTGTATATCTGTGCTGAGAAAGCCATGCAGTAATTTATGAACTTAGCAGTGAAGTTGTAAATATAAATAGTGACATAGTAGCTCTGCTTTACTTTATATATGATAATGAAACATTAATCTTACACAATAAACTGTTCTTCAAAGCAGTCAGCCTTGGTCCTGGATGCTTTGTATTGGTGTGGGTTTTTTTTCCATTGAATTTGCTGAGAAGTCTGTTGGACAGAAGGCGGAAGGCCAGACATCGTAATTTCCCTTCTGCCAGTTGAAATGATTTTATGGGGACATTGAAAATATGAAATGCTTTGTTGAATAGCTGGCACTAATGTCTTTTTTTCAGGGGCTTATAGAGAGTGTGGCAGCTCCTTTTCATTGTTTGTGGAGAACTTTAGTCAAAGAAGGACTTCATAAACGACTGCCTTTCACGGCATTCAGTATATGCAACGCTATTTAAAAAGCTAATTTAAATGTAAGGTAGATCTCTCCATACTCAAAAGGGCTGCTTGTCTTCTTACCTTCTGGTTTCCAAAGACAGTCTTTGTCAAAATATACATACAACATATTTTAAAAGAACAGCTGAGCTGGGTTGTTCTTCGTCTAAAAATTAAAGGGCCCCACCATCATCATGATAAATGATTCATTACCTTTGAGGTTTGGCAGGCTTTTAAGGTCACCTCTCTTTAAATTTGAAAATGCTTGCTCACATTCAAGTCTTCCTGCCAGGAGGACTCAATTCATTAACTTGCACTTATATGGATGGCTATTTTACTGTTACTTTAACTGAACTTTTATGCTGGCTGCCTGCTGTGTCCTGAGTGCTGTGAGCATTTCAGAAAGTAGGTACATGCTGTGAAGGCAGCCCTCTCTGTAAATAATGTTCCAATTAATAAGACAATTATACAGCACTGCAGTACTTTATTGGTGTTCTCTGTTACTGCAGTGTTGGTCAGAGCACAATAGTGAAGAGACCATCAACATTTTCTTATAAGCCCTTCTCTCCAGAAGCTTAGACTTAGAAATTCATATCACTCTGGAAATTCAATGTAGCCAAGAAGCAGAAAGGCATGGATTTTACAGTGTTCTGATATAAAACTGTTTATAGATTATATGAGTAAAATTAAAATGAGAAGGGGGCATTTGGTTTAGTGGGGGTTTTTTTACATGAAATGCTTTCTACTTTATGGGCTGTAAGAATAAAAGCAGACTGGAAATGTATCTTCAGTTACATTTTAAAATGTTTACTATGACTCTCCAAAGGCATTTTAAACTGGAATTTTACAGGTCATTAGTCTGTTATATAAGTGGGTCCTGGAACAAATGTAGATTGAAATATCTAAGGTCCAGGCAAAATCTGTAAAACCTGGGTAGAATTTAGTTGCCCTGCATTCCCCTGCTGAGCTGTCAGTGTTCCTCTGTGTGATGCCTGTGCTTTCCTCCTTTCATTTAAAGTTTCCCAAATACCTCAGTTTATATTTCTGGTCACAGAAAGTATTTCTCTCTAAACCATTTGGTACCTATGTCATGTCTCAGCCCAAAAGAGATGCAAGAAGCAGCATCTCTTTTCCCCTCTGGACCCCAACACTGTAAGGAACCCTCAGACGTTGCCCTCCCAAGTAACAATACCTAAAAATGCCAGTACTGCATTATTTTAAAATATGCGAGAAGGAGATGTTGCCATTTTCCCATATGACAACTTTCTCATGAAATAGTTAGAGAAGCAAAGGAAAAAGGAGTATGTCAAAGGTGAGACCAAGAAATAAATGGAAAAAAGAAAGCAGAAAGAGCAGAACTTGCAGCCCTGTGGGAAAAACATACATACAGAGTAGGTGACAGTCTTGGCTCTCTGTATCAAATACAGATACAGTCTTCCATTCACCTGTAAATGAATACATTGGTATAGACGCATATATAATCTGGGAAAATGTTCTGAGATTCCTATACAGTGCATTTCAAATGTGATCAACACTAAAAATATTACTTTAAGTAACATCAGTATCATTTTTTCATGCCTCTATTGCAGTTCATTGAGCCATTATGAACATTTGAATTCCGTAAGACGAAAAATTCTTCTTTTGTATACTTGAGGAAAGTCCAGGGCATTGGAGGTCTAATACTCCATTTGGATCTTTCAAGGCTGTCATAATATTTAATAAGTATCAGGTTTGCCCATCTTGTGCACACATGTGCATTTTTCAGATTATCAGGAAATCATGCTCCTTTTCTGTCCTTATCAGCTCTCACAGTTTTACTGCAGATTATTTACTGTGGCTTAGATTTCACAGTATTAAATTTAGAGCACACACTTCAGAGGTTTTTCTAATCTATTTGATCTAAAATCCACCACAGAAATACATATTCTCAGCAACATTTATCTGACAGGTTGAAGCTGTCCTTTAAGCTGACCATCAGCCTAACCACAGATATTTGTACTAATGTTGTCAGAGGATGAAAAAAACAACAATTGTTTGTGTGCCTTTGATCACTTTTGAGGAGGTCTCCAAGGTCAGCTACTAAAATCTTTCCAAATTTTTTGGCCTCAGTTTAGGTGCCAGTGGTGAGGGGATCCACACCTAAGCTGTTAGCTTGTCTCCAATTGTACCCCAAAATGGTTTCATCACTTGGTAAAGTCACTGGTGTTTCGAGATCAAGTGAAATAGCTTAATATTTGTTTTATATTGTGGTGCCCAAAACTGCTCACAGTACTCAAGGTGAGGCTGCTCCACTGCTGAGCAAATATAAATAAAAGTTTACCTTAGGCTTTCTGGAGGTGCAGATGTTGCCTTTGTTGGGTGCCCAACAAAGCAAAGATGGTGCACGGGTTTCTGTAGGGCCTGACCAGAGGAAAGGCAATTGCAGAGAGGAGAAAGAGGCAGCATGATGCAGCAGGGGACACAAATAGACCTTGGTAAAGTGATCTTTCTCTGCTGGAAACATTCCTCCTTCAAATGTATTCCCTCTTATTGCTGTTGGTGCAAATGTAGGGAATGAAATCTTCTTGAAGAACCCAGGTTTCCTCGTGGGAAAGAGTGTATAGCAGCTGTGGGAGATTTTCCATGTGTGCATGGCTGTGGGGAAGAGGGTGATGAGGAGGGGGGTGTACCCATGAGTCAGGCTATCCTGCAGGTCTGTGTGAGAGATGAATGTTCTTGCTCTACAATTTCAGTGAAAAAAGTTGTGACAGATAAAGGAGGTTGGCAAGGAGGCAGGAGTGAGCCAGCTTCCACCACTGAGCCCTCTTCCACCAGGAACCAGTGGAGAGCTGTGACACCAAAACCCTGCTGCCCTGCAGACAGGGCACTAATGACTAATGGGGCTGATCCATGGCAGCCAGGGCTCAGACACTGCAGTGGGTGCCAACCATCACATCATGCAGCAATTTTGCAGAGGGGTGTCATGCACAGACCCCAGTGCTTGTTATGGAGGTGGATGTGGCTGGGAGTGCTGAGCAGAATGGCTATTTTTGTGCTGCCATCCTTACACATCTGAACAGCTGGTTCTGGGCTCTGACAGTCACTGAGGGAAGTCTAGCATGGCTTGTGAGAGAGGAGTCAACAATGAAATATCCATGAGAGGTTGCAATGCCCAGATCAGGCCATCAAATTCCTTTAATTTCTTTTGGTAGTTTATAAGAGAAGCAATAGAAGCAGAAGAAAGAGTAGGAAAAAACAAGAGTTATATTCCTACTTTATAAAAATACATGTCTGTATTTTAAATATCTTCCTGTTAGGTTTCTCCAGGCACAGAGAAACCTTTTTTGGGTTTGTCTGTGACATTACTTTTATATTTCAGTGTTGTAGTATTTTTCTGGAAGCACCTACTATAAAATCCATAAGTTCTTACAAGCTTTCTAAAGGAAACCCCAGTCTTCTGATGAATTTTGTGGAGAGAGTCTGTTATAGTTGGTCCCGTGTGTGATTACTCTGCAGACTTTCCTTTGCTGTACAAGCCAAGGACTTTGCCAAGAAATCAGGCCAAAATGATTACAACAAAGTTATTTATAACAACCAGAAAAATTAAGTCTTATCAAGTGACAACATTATCTTGTGGTAATAGACAAACTCTTCTTTGTTTGAAAAAGCAATTTGTATATAAAAAAGTTCAGGCTGACAACTAAAGTATAACAGTTGATATATGGAAGATGATTTGGTTTCCAAGGTTTAGCACATTTATTGCTGCTCTGAAAGCTCAGACAGACCTTTTACATGCCTAACTAGTGGCCCAAAATGTAAGATGCTTGCAAGCCCCATAATGTTTCCAGTAGCTCCATTTCAGGCTGTTGAAAACCTTCAGTAATGCAGCATAATAACTGGTTAAAAGGAAAACATGTTCAAACAAATCTCCATTAAACTGTCATCTTTATGTTTGTTCTTCTTTTATTGCTATTAAGGGAGTTTGTGTGATTGTTTCTCCTTTTTGTTCTTCTTGGTTTTTTGTCTCTCCATTAGGAAGAGGTAGCAAGTGACTCCCTAAACAGAGTTTTTCATGGCTTTAAGTGTACACAAATTGAGCAAGCACTGTACACAAACATGGAAACATCACATAGCAGTGATCCTTTTGTTTGCAATTAAGCAATGTGGAGTCTAAAAGCAAATTCAGCTGCAACACCTCACATACATATGTTATGATAACTTACATCACGCAATAACTTAGGTCTGCTTCCTGTTCACGAGCAAATAACCTTTGCCTAGGCCAAATACACTGCAAAGATCCCAATCCATGCATTAATAACATAAAAATGTCAAGGTGGGAGGGTGGTAAATTTATTAGATTGAGATACAAATAATGATTGGCATCAAAATGAAGTTTTTCTTATTGAAAGCATAAATGAAAACGAAACGACAGAAACATTCTGAGCAGGCCATCAGAGAAGTATTTTTTAAAGGCCAGGGGAAGAGCCCTTCCTGCCTTCCCTGGGGTAAGAGCCTTCCTGGTGTTCCCATTGCCTCCTCCCCACAGGGCAAGGAGTGAGGCACTCGGCAGACCCCTGGAAAAGGTCAGCCAGGCCCCACAGGAGGGATGCTCAGGGTCGGGGTGGGGGCATCCAGGCAGTGCTGGGAGGAGAAGAGGCAGAATTTGGCTGGTGAGAGAGGGAGGAAACCCAACCCTACTCCCAGGTGTCCATCAAGGGCAAGTGGTGACACAGTCACTGAGGGCAGCAAGGAAAATGTCAGTGCCAAGTAATGAAATAGAATTTTCTGCATGAAGCCCCATATACAGGTGGAGATGTTTGCCTGGGAAAGCAGAGGATCCTTGGAGATTTCCCAAATTAGGCCAGTGCTTGCTATTGCTGTTCTCTGACAAAGTGGGTGACACTGGCAGCTCCCAGGGCCTTCACTGTGCACTGTCACAAAGCTGTGTCAGCTCAGAGATGTTCTGCCTTGGTATGGACACATTGTTTACAGTTCCTGTCCCTGGGAAACGCTTCCAGCTGGCCCTACCGCCCATGCCTCCGCTGGGCCTGCTGAGTGTGGAGTCCTACAGTGAAGGTCAGAATAGCCTTTAAACTGCACAGTACCCACCAAACCTCCTGCCAAGTCACTTGCTCATGACTGCAGGAGGAAACAACTGTGCTCCCTTGGCAGCCGTGCAGCCTTTGCTGTGCCACGGCACTCAGCCACACGCAGGGCACTGGGGGCAACAAGCCTTGCTTCCCACCCTCTGCTTGGTTTGGTAGCTCTCTTGCAATTCTCTTCCCAGTCTTAGCACCCATTTCACTCCTTGTCTTACTTTGGGAAATCTTTAGTGTGGCACTAACTCCACCTTTTCGCTGGAATGTTTTTAACAGATGAATTATTTGTGTCACACTCTCCGGTTTGTTGTTGTTGGAACGGCTCTCATGGTATTAAAAGCCTTTTTTCCCAGTCGCGCACTCAAAGAAGAAGTCGAGATTCCTCAGCTCTAGTTTTCAAGGTTGCTTATTTTCTCTTATCTAATACAGGCTTTTTCAGACCTGCGGAGGTCTGTCCAGCAGGTTGGGTTGAGGCACACTGACCGCCCTCAGGGCGGTGTTATCTTTTTATACTTAAAACTACATGTACATTATTTACAATAATTTTCCAGTACCTATCACCTATGTTAGACAGTTTGTCTCTACTCTAAACCAACCCAAAAGTGTCACCATCACAGCAGAAGATGGAGGACAAGAAAAAGGCGAAATACAGGACACGCCCAGAATCCTCCATCTTGCCTCCTGAACTCCCATTCTAAAAACCCCAAAATTCTACATTTTCACCCAGTGATAAATTCACTATCATTCTACTCAAACTCTTGTGGCTGGTAACTCTTCACACAAAGTTGGTAATTGTTTCCATGGACTAAAATCGAAGGCACAGGTGTTTTTGACTCTGTGCTAGGGTCTTGAGTCCTCCAGGGCAGTCAGAGGAATGTCCTGGGTTCCGACATCATACTGGCAACTCCAAGTCCAGTGTCTAATTGTTTCTTTTAACAAAACCAAAAGTCTAAGTTGCACCAGAATTGTTTTCCACCACAAGGCCCTGGTGAAAAAATTTTCAGTGTTTTCCATCTAGGCTTGGTAAATGAGGTTGACAATTAAAACCAGATGAGAATATATTTTTGGCAAACACTCATTTTACCTTGAAAATACTGCAGATCAGCAGCCCACTGGAAAGTATTTTAAACCATGACACGTAAATACCTTTCTCACAGTGTAAGGAAGGTATTAAACCCAATATTGGGAATGTCAGTTGCCACTGAAGGGTATGGTCTATTCAATAAGTGATTTTAAAGCACTGACTGAAAATACCCAGTTGTCAGCATTAAAGAGTCATATACGCCTTAAAGACAGCAAATAACCAAAGAGTTAATTCCCCTCTAGCTGCACCTCTGTAATAGTTACTCAATTTTTGTAACATTTTATTGACTTTCATTGACAATGCCAGTCTTGGTCCCTGTTGAAAAGCAGCCCATTTCTGTTTAATCAGAAATGTCCTTGATCCTTGAACAAGGAAAATACTGGGAAACATTATGTCTTCTGACAAAAATATACACATATATTGTGTACACATATTTTATTTATATTCTAAACAATTATTTAGGCAAAGTCAGAGGGGAAAAATACTGAAATTTGACTAGAATATAGCCAAGAAGTAGCCTTTTGACATTTTGGTGTACCTATATATAATTTTTTTTTTTTTTTTACTTCATAGTGATGAACCTTTGAAAAAAAAGATGTTTTTTCCAACACCAGAATATATTTTGCTCTGTGTAACCCTAAGGCTGCAGTGCATATGTGCATGAGGCTCACTGTATAACTTATTTTTCCTTCAGCTGTCACACTCTCAGCAAGGTATGGAGCAGACTTTGGTAGCTGACAGCAGGTAAGGCAAGGCTGACTGCAAACATAAGAAAAAGTTCTTGCATTCATATCACTGGGAGCACAAATAGTTGCAAAGAGAGAAGAAAAAACCCTTTCCAGCAATTATTTTACTGTCCATATGTATTGCTGTGGGAGTTTTCCTCTTGAGCTTCTAGCAATGAATTTTATTGTGGGACCTATTATTGTTAGATTTGGGTAATATTTTTTAGAGAAAGGAGTTAACATGGCAAAAATGCTGGGTTTGTTTTTTCCCCTTGCCAAAACCACTTTTCCCAGGTTTTTTATCTGACATTAGAAGCAGGCTGGAGTGGGCAGCTATGGTCATAAGCATTGCAGACAAGTTTCTGCCACCCCCTGAGTGGGTGGCCAGCAAACTGCAGTGCTCACTTGGGAAATGGGGTTTGACTTCTGGTATGGACACCAAGGTTTTAAAACTGAATATCCTGCTTCTCATGAGCACACTGTACCCTGCATGACATAAGAAACAGAGGATGAAGTGGGTGAAACACCCTCAAACCCTCTTGTTGATGGCACAAGACCTTAAGTATCTGAGCCCAGCACTTGAGGATAAGCTTCACTGACACTCTTGCTGTGAGCTGCTGTTGAATGGAAAATTACTGTAAGTGGGAGATGGCACAGCCCAGCTGTTTTCATTAGTCTTCACTGCTGTGTCCTAAAAGAGAGACACAAAGCTCAGGAATGTTTCCTTTCAGCATGGTAAATATGTACGTAGCTACTGTATGGCATCCACAGAGGCATTACAGCCCTGCATAATAGTTCCATTTCAAGAGATATAAAAAGGAAACCCTTGCATAATGTTTCATAATCACATATTTCATTCAAAATATGTCTATAAAGCCCAATTTTCCTGTCCTGCCAAACTTCTGCTCACAGTAAGGAAAAGCATGAGGCCAGCATAAGTCTCCCACATCTTTTGTTTGCCTGACAGGCATGTGGCTGTGCAATGAGCTGATAATCAAAGGCTTTACATCAGAACAGCCATAATTTTTCTGATCACTTCATAAAACATATAAGCCTTACAGAAATAATTCAAGTTTGAGTCTATGCTTCCAAAGGAGGTTTGTGGGTGTTTTGTTTTTTTAGGTTTTTGTTTGGCTAGTTGTTTGTTTGTTTTTTTTAAGGATGAAAACATTACCACCTAGTGGCAAGGCTTCAGAACTTAGCAAACCTAATGTAAAATTTTGGATCAAAAAATAGGTATCCTGAATTTCTGCGCTTGACAGAAAAAGAACAAGATGAAAAATAATTATGAATTCAAATGGGCAGCAGAATACTGGGTGTAGATATGTCTGTATAGGGCTAAATTTCTGAAATTCTCAAGTTGATTCCTGTGGCTTGACAGCTACAACTGGTTTATTCTGGTGGCAAAATTTCATCCCACCTGAACTAGACGAACATAGCACATCCTGCAATTAACAAATAAAAGTGAGATGAACCTTACAATTAGGAAACTGACCACAAGCTGTGCTTTTGCACACGGACTATTCAGTCCAGGAAAATGAGGCTACAGGTGATATAAAGAAGAGCTGATGCTGATGAGAGGAGCCCCCAAAGTGAAGTAGCAATCTCAGAAAGAAGAAATGAGTCTGGAAAAACAGCAGCATGTATCTGGCCTGAAGGCATCCCCCGGCAGTGGGGCAGATGGATGACACCATGGACAGCTTGCAGCCCATAATGCCTGAGGGTGTTAATGGAGAGCAGCAGCACAGCACAACCCAACCCAACTTTCTGCTGGGTTGTCATCAGTCAGTGCCCGTCCCTGCTGAGAGGGATGGGGACACTTTGTGACCACAGATGGGGTCAGCCAGGGAGCAGGTGGCTCAGAAAGCAGAGTAAATCTCCTTTTTCTTAAATAAGCCCCAGTTAATCCAGAGCCACTGCAGGTTGTTGTTCAGTGTGTCTCACCCATGAGAGCACCCTATTTCCAAATGATCCTTTCCAGCTAACTACTATTGCCAATTACTATGCATGGTTGAATTAATGAGGTTTCCCTTTATATTATCTAAACTCCTTGTTTAATTAGACTTATACACATGCCAACAATTTTACTCTTTTTTTTTTTTTTTTGACATACTGCCACAATTTTGCACAATCTGTGATTAGGTGGATGTAACTCACTGAAAGAAGGTGTACATTGACTTCCTCTGGAGAAATTCAGGAACTGCCAGGCTGACATACAACCCTGACAGGGTTATTAATAGCACTGCTAATTTGATAAATCTGGCATTTTTCATAGATTCTTCTATAAACAAGCATTTAATGCTTGACTAATGTCTCTGTTGGAGTGGGTATAGAGTGGGATTCAGAAGGAATGCAATTTGTGGCAGATGTGTATTTGTGAAATATCTCGCCTTCAGCATCTCTCTCAAATGATGTCCCAGTTGAATAATTCTTCCATTCTGCTTTTCTCTTTAAATTGTATATCCACAGAAGACATTAATTATAAAGAAAATTCATGTCTCTTTTTGGAAACACCTTCTGGTCCTAGCAGTGAAACTCTTGGGATCCAGACACAAATGGAAGAATTTGTGTAATTACTATATCAGAAAAAATGGCATTTTTTTACGTCAGAAAAATTATCTTATGTGAAAAACCCTTTGAAAGGACACTATTTGAGAAAGCAACTGATGTTTATAGGAGACCACCAGCCAGATCTTTAGAGGAAGTCAGAAATTACTGTGATTTCCCCACATTGTTAAAAAATGAAGTTTACTGTGATGTGTAGTGAGAGTTGTCCTCACTGTGGCAGCAACTAATATTTCTTTATAGAGGACCTGATTCTTAACTTACTGAGAAAAAAGACAAACAGTACAGGTCCTCCCACAGGTTGCAGTTTTGCAGGCATTTTTCCTGCGCGTCGTCTGTTCTCCCAATGGACTGGTCTCAAAGGGACTCTGAATTCATTATTAAAACATAAGTGTGATGTACTGACACTCTCGAATGTCTGCAGCCTTGGGGCAGCTCCAGCCCCAGTGCTTGGGGGACAACTGTGATGTTGCAGTTGTGAAGTGGTTGCTCAGCTGCTAGAGAGCTGCTGAGCAGAAAGGAAAGCAGGCCTTGCTGGCAGCCTTCCACTGTCAGGCACTGCCACAGAATTTGTTCTTCACATATAAGATGGATGGCCAAGAAATTCTCCTTTAGCTCCTCAGTACCCAAATTTACTATTAAGTTGCCACAGATGAATGTATCAAAATGGTGGCTTTTGGACCAGACTGGTGTAATTTAGCAGGGGCCCAAAACACATTTCAAAGACGGAGCTAAAACAAACCAATGAAACAAATAAACAAAAGCATCTGTACCAAAACCACACCAGAAATACACACCTCATTAGGAGTTCCATATACCTTTCTTTAGGGACTAGGAACAAGGAATAGTTAAAATATCTTGTTTAGGAAGGAGAAGGCTCTGAGCATACTTTATTGCAGCCTTTGATTACTTACAGAGGGCTTATAAGAAGGCTGTAAGGGGGCTTTTTACAAGGGCATGCAGTGATAAGACAAGGGGCAATGGCTTTAAACAGAAGTAGGTTAGTTTAGATTAGATATACAGAATAAATTCTTTACTGTGAGGGTGGTGAGTCACTGGAACAGGCTGCCCAGAGAAACTGTGGATGTCCCATCCCTCAAGTACTCAAGGCCAGGCTGAATGGGGCTCTGAGGAACCTGGTCTGGTTAAAAGTGTCCCTGTCCACAGCAGGGGCAGGGGTGGAGAGAGTCCTTTCCAATCAAAGCACATTCTATGAGTCTATAAAAGTTATTTTTTATCTAAAAGTAGGCATTTTCTTATCTCAAAATAAAGTTTTCACTCAGTAGCAATTATGATCAGCAGTCACTCTTCCCTCACAGCTATGCACACTTAACTAAGGATGCAGCATTTCAGCAGAGAAACCAAGAGGCTGCCCAGGGAAGCTGTGGATGCCCCATCCCTGGAAACATTCAAGGACAGTTTGAATGGGGCTTTCAGTAACCCGATCTAGCTGAAGATGTCCCTGCTCGTTGAAGGGGCTCGGGCTAGATAACCTTTAAAGGTCCTTTCCAATCCAAACTGTTCCATGATTCTATATGTTAGGCAAGAGTGACATCTACTGTCCATCAGCACCAGCGGCCCACAGGCGATGCAGTGCTGTCCCACTGGCCAAAATCCTCACTGAGAGGGACCAATGGAATGTCTTAGCTCATTTCCACCCTCAGATATTCCGACTGTATTCTCAGTTAAAATGAATGAGAGACAGAATTTTAATAAATATTATTCAATCACGCAGACTTCTGGTTGATGAAGAAAAATGCAATTTGGAGCTGTAATTCCCAAGGCTAGGGCTCACACGACCAAAGCAGTATGGCTAGCAACTCAGAACTGACTGATCAAGAAGGTGGAAGCTCTCAGTATTTGGCAGGGTGTAACTAGAGAGGCAAATCCTTTTTCATTTTGAAGAGGAATCTGCAGGGAATGAGAAGCTGACCTGTGAAATCAAACTAAAATCAAATACATTGAAGCATTTTGATACTGTCAATGGATACAATCTAACCTGTGAACAGATCCCAAGGTGTCCCCATACAGACTTGTGTGTGACCTTTGCCCTGTCCTATGCTGAAATACCATAGTGCAGACCTGAAAAAAAAAATCCAGTTAAAAACAAACCTGATAATTTACTTATCAGAAATGAGATTAAACAGTAGAAATATTTTTCAGACCCCAAGTCAAGTCAAATGAGTAATTTCAGGATACAATTTTCTATCTATCTAAATACAGGCTACTTTCTGCATGTGAATTCTCAACATAACCAAACACACAGACATGCACACAGCCATATATATCCAGATCTTAGGTATTAATAAAGAATATAAAGGACTGCATAATACTGAGGACTAATAAAATAGTAAAATTGAGCTCTTTCAGCTGAAAATTTTGATTTTGCAGCCTCATGAGAAACAGGGAGTGAACAGACAGGCCGGGCTGGTAAACAGAGCTCTCTAGCTGTGGAAAGGATTGGATGCAACACAGGGTAGCTTTGCTATAAAGTCTGTCTTTTTTGAAGCAATAGGACACTTAGATACTTCTCATTCTTGAAATGATGGCTTAGTCTTTCCCTTAACTTTTACAGCTTGCAGACTTCATAGGATCAAAAGACCCTGGAGTCAAGCAGGTTGGCAGGGGCATCAAGAGGCCTCCAGTGCAATTCCCTGCTCCAAACAGGGTTGGCACTAATTTCAGACCAGGTTTCTCAAGGCTGTGTCCAGCTGGGATTTGTAAATCTCCAGGGATGGCACCTGCACAACCTCTGTGGGTGGCCTGTTCTACTTCCTGGACGTCTTGATGGAGAAAAGATTTGCCTTACCGTGATCTCCAAATGCTTCCAACAAAATTTGACTGGATGGAATTTTTGGTTTTTCGCCACAAAAAGACAGTGAGACTCAATAAGGGAAGACACAGGCATTTTGAAACACTATTGGGCCTGTGGGCCAGCTGAGCATGCAAGGTGAAGGCTACACAGACACTAAGAATATGCAGACACTGGCAGACTGGCTCAGGCACTGCTTGGAATGAAGATATGTTTCACAAGAGGTGATTGTTATGCCTAGATCTGCACCCTCATCTGCTCTTCCACTGAACAGGCTCAGTGTTTGGTAACTGTGCTGGATGAGGATGTCATATGCAAGACTTTTATTCTTGTTTTCCAGTGAAAGGACACAAAGGCAAAGGCAGTCCATGGAAATTTTAGCTTTTTGCCTGGGCTAATCTTCCCACAGCACGAGATCTTCAAGAAAGAAAAATAAAGCAAACAAAAGACTAACATTTCCTATCTTGTTGTACAAGGCCTCACAAGCATTTTTGGAATTCTTCAATGATTTTGTTGTTTCACTCCAAGAAACATTTACAAAACACGTGGGAAAATAAATTGGCAACAAACTTATGTCTCTGGAACGTAGACATCTGACTTGCAGAGCTGCCATGCACAGGAAGGGTGTGTATCCATCCAGCATCTACCCTATCCTGCAGTCACAATGATACTTCCATGGGGACAAAGATGTTACTCCAAGAGATAAAATAGATGGTGCAGGCATCCACCTGGTGCAGGTATCGACCAGGTTTTAGCAATCTGAGTTTCCCACTGAGGGCAGGAAGGAAGTGTTTGGAGCAGGAAGGGCAATGAATAGCCGGAAGAGCACATGGTGTTGGTGCCTCAGCAGTGAAAACTGCTACGCTGCCAATGCTCACAGGACAGCTGCACCCTGGGAATTTTCTGCAGAATCAAAGGAAAAGGAAAGTTTTTGCCAAAGGAAAAACTGTGTGTGTGAACAAAAATATATGTGTGTGTTTTGTGCATGTTTTAAATCGCCTTGATGACAACTGGTGCATGCATTTCAACATTAGACCCTTAAAAATCTCTCAACTGCAAGTATAAAACCTCTCTATTGGGAAAAGAGGGGGCAACATAGCAGGAAGGAAGCCTGCGGCCAATGAAGTCAGATGGTATTTATTGGGGGAATCAAGGGCAATTAGTATCCAACCCCACTGATGCCCATAACACTTTTGAAACCTCATATCAGTCAATGTGAAATCTGGCAATCTGACAGATAACATCTTTGAAGTCTTCAGTATAAGAGACCCAAAACATAATGACAGAGTAATTTCAAAGTCATTCTTCACACAGCATGAAAATTGTTCAAAGCTGTTTATAGGGAGATTACACAATGGATCACATGGGATTTGTGTAAAAATACATGCTAAGCAACATCTCAATTTCAGCAAAGAATTTGAAATAACTAAATTATTTAAGAGAACCTCTTTCCAAGGAGAAAAAAAACCTACCAGATTTTGCTGGGAATGACAGCAGGAGCATCCCATTTATTTTCTGACAGAAGGAGGCAACCTTTAACAACTGAATCACCCTTAAGGTATTTGTATTTTGGCAGCAAGCTGGAGACCACATAGCCCAGCACGGTCACACCTGAAAAGCAGGACAGATAGCCTGACAAGGGCTATTCCATGGAGGCTTTCCTTGCTGAATTTGTGTGGCAGCAGTTGCTTTGCTGCATGACTTCACTGCTCTATATGATAAAAGTGGGCAGCACAATACATTCTTTGTTCTGTTGCTGCTGATGCAGCATCAGCATGAGTATTTTGTGATTCTTAGACCCTAATAATTGCAATTTTTCTTTCTGTTTTTCCTACTCTGGGTGATGGTTTCCTAGCCCAGTACATTTCTTTATATTCCCATCTCCCCACCAGTAAGGGGTGGAGGGGAAGATTTTCTCAATTTTTAGAATTTTCAAGGGAACGGGGATACAAGGATCTCTACTCCCATCTCTCCCCCGTGGCAGGGCAGAAAGTGCCCAGCATCATCAGCTGGTGCTGCAGTCACAGTGAGAAGGAATGCCTTTGTGATCAGTGGAGGAAGAGACAGATTCACTGATTGCTGCAAGAGAATGTTATGGCTTGGAAGGGTGGAGTGTGCAGAACAGTCCACCCTGGACCCCTCAGCAGAGTCCTGAGGCAGCTTGGGCAGAGCTGACTGGTGCGTGCACTCTGGGGGTGCCTGGGGTGTCTGTGAGGCTGGCACTGCAGGCAGAGACATGGCTCCAGCCAGAGATGCAGAAACCCAGCATGGAGGCTGGAGCACATAAAGTTCCACCTCACAAAGCCAGTGGCAGGATGAAGAATAGGCAGAGAAGGTCAGATGTTATCCCAGAATGCCTAAGAGACAAAACAATCAGGAAGAAGTGTGAAAGGGGATTGGATTATTACATTTAAATATTTCCACAAACACAAAAGAGCAATTGCTAAATGGGCTTCTCTCTCCTTATAGCAGAGACACACATGAAGAACTCGAAAGGCTGAAAGTACAAACTAGAGAGTCATGCTAAAATCTAAATGTGATTTCAACTGTGGGCATGATTTGCCATTAGAACAAACTATCAAAGGAATAAGAGGATTTTCTCTCTCTTTTCAAATCAAAGTTGTCCTTCTAGTAATAACTAATAAAAACCCCCATGTTTAATACAAGTTATGGGAATTCAGAGCTAAAATCCTACGGCCTTGAGTGTACATGGTCTTGGGGATACAACCTTTAGATTGTATTTTCTAGAGCCTTTAAACCCTTTGAATCTGTCCTGCAAAGTTGTCTGACAATATCATCTCATGTTTCTCTATCATCTCATGTTTCTCTATGACTGTAGTAATATTTATGCAAAAGACACTCAGCAGTGGTTCAAAACTTCCAAAGGTAAAGTACCATATTACTATAGGCAATGGTTTTAGTAGCTACCCATCCCCACAAAGAATTACTTGTTCTTCACTGCCACCCTGGACTGGCATAACTTAAGCTACACTGATGCCAGGAATCTCTTCCAATGAATGGGATCATGGCTATCACCTGTTTCTGTTTAAATATGCTCTCAAATAAACTAATCAGAGACACTCTCTAAAGCCTCAATCTCTTGCAAGGCAGGTCACAATATGTCCCAGCATACTATTTATTCCTGATGCTCTTTTCCAGCTATTCATAACTTTTCAAAATCTTTTCCTGAACTACAAACACTAAATCTGAGATGAAGAATCCAAGTAATGATGCCATTTTAATATAATTTGAATCGTAATTCCAGAACAATATCTAGTCTTACTCCAAAATACCACACCAGAGCAGAAAATTGTTTCTTAGACTATGAATTGAAAGATAATAAAAAAAAAATCTCTCTTATATGTTGACAAGAACTCAAATAAAATGCAGAAAGTCCTTTATCCAGATATATAGGGATAAGCTGGGACTCCTGACTTCACACACTTGGTCTCCCCGTGACTCCCCATGTGCTCTTTGTAGCATGTACAATTTCCATGATGCAGAGTACTGAAATTAGTACCATCTGGCACCTGGTCACATATAAACAGTGATTTCAACCCTTTCTGTAGACAATGGTGGTTCATATTATCTATTACTCAGGAATTTAGAAATCCAAAAGTAATGCCCAATCTCAAGGTGATGTTATATTATTTATACCAGAAATAGTTAAGGAGAATAGATTGTTTATGACAAATAAGATAAAAACGGCATGCGAAAATTGCAAATACTGAAAGCATGAGGTAAACAGGACAGTTATGCAACCATTAAAAAAGTTATATTTATTAAATAGTTTGAGCCTGATTCATCATTACATTATGCAGCACATAATTGCTCATATCTCCAGGTTCACATCTCTTATCATCATGAGAAAGTAAATGATACCTTCAAATGAGATCTGAGATGAAGTTCAGTGCTGGATAGGATTCAAGTTTTTTTTCAGCCTCATCTAAACATTTCTCTCTCAAGATAATAACTTTCCTACCTGTTCACAGAAGTTTGCAAATACTTAATCAAAATCAAATCTGGAATGCTTATGCTTTTGAAAGTGCTTTCTTTCCAAAAAAGAGAAGCCTGGAGCCAGCTTAAAGATCACTTCTCTGAAACAAGGTGGAAGTCCATGCAGACCAGTCAGAACAAGTCAAAATCTTTTAAAGAGAAGATCAAGGAAAACATGCAGATACTGGCACTACAGGAGATCTCTGCAATCATAAAATCATAGGATTATAGAATTATTTGCATTGGAAGGAACCTTTAGAGATCATCTAGTTCCAAACACCATGTCATGAGGGCACCTCCCACTCAACCAGATTCCAATTTAACCTAGATTTGACCACTTCTAGGGATGAGGCATCCACAGCTTCTCTAGGCAACCTGTTCCAGTGTCTCACCACTCTCACAGTAAAGGATTTCTTCCTTACATTTAATCTAAACCCTGCCCCCTCTCAGTTGAAAGCCGTTTTCCCGTGTGCTATCACTACCTGTCATAACAGGGTCACAGCAGGGTCATTGTAGCAAGAGCTACACACTGGAAAATGGAGTCATCCCATAAAATCTTCAATGTCCACACTGTGGTTACACTGGAATCTCTAGGTGGGCCATGCTCCCTCCAATTCCCTCTGCACAGGCAGCGAAACCTCTGTTGTGAGACACATAAGAATAAGCACTTCTACCATCTCCAAAGGAAGAGGAGATTTGTGCCAGACCCTTCTTGAGAGCTGGTAATCACATTCAAGGAAGTGCTGGTTTTTCTCCTGCTTTCTTTCTTACTTATTTGGGGACTGTAAAATGCCCCAGATCACACTGTAGGCTGGGTATTTTTATTAACCATAATCAAAAGGAGCACATAGTTTGACATAGACTTCTTCATTCATATAATCATGGAATAGTTAAAATTGAAAAGACCTCCAAGATCACTGAGTCCAGCCTTTGATTAAGCACCACCATGGTGACTAACTTAACACTGAGTGCCAAGTCTAGTTGTTTCTTGAACATTTCCAGGGATGATGACTCCTGTACCTCCTTGGGCAGCCCATTTCAGCATCTAATCGCCCCTTCAGTGAAGAAATTCTTCCTGATTTCCAACCTGAACCTCCCCTGCACAGCTTGAAGCCATTTCCTCTTGTCTGACCACTGGGTGCCTGGGAGAAGGGGCCAACCCCCACCTTGCTACAGGCAGCTGCAGAGCACAAGTTTTAGAAAGTGATAAAGTCTCCCCTGAGCCTCCTTTTCTCCAGACTAAACACCCCCAGCTTCTTCAGTTACTCCTCACATCACTTAGTATCTAGACTCCTCTGAGTAAGATTCACGTTCCTTCTCTGGACACACTCCAGCTCCTCAGCGTCTTCCTTGCAGTGAGGGGTCCAGAGCTGAAGGCAGCACTTGAGGTGTGGCCTTGGCAGGGGTGAGTACAGAGGGACAATCACTGCTCTGTCCTGCTGGCCACTCTATTGCTGATGCAGGACAGAATGACATTTGCCTTCTTGGCCAATGGCACATTCTGGATCATGGTCAGCTGGCTCTTGACCAGTTCCCCCAGATCCTTTTCTGCCAGCCAGTTTCCAGCCACTCTTCTCCATGCCTGGAGTGCTATGTGGGATTGTTGTGACCCAAGTGCAAGACCTGGAACTTGGCCTCACTGAACCTTCTAAATTTGACTTCAGCCCATCAATTCACCTCTCCAGATCTCTCTTCAAAACCTTTCCTCTGGCCTCTGGACAAGTCAGCAGAAAATGAATGCGTCGTGTAACATGGTCAGGGTAGTTATTTCTCATTCATGCAATCCTTTCCTCCATGAAAACCTACCTCCATCTGGGTTGCCCACACAATCACATGGCCTTAAATATCTCTCCTAGGCACAAGACCCATTTGAGCCCTGGTTTCACAGTCCTTGCTCTTCTCAGTGTCAGATCCACCCATGCAGAGGGACAACAGGTTCCCAGTTTGGAGAGCTCTGCTCTCCTTGAGAGGCAAGGGTTTGGTCTGAGCTCTCAGCATGCACCAAGTTCTCTGCAGAGAAGTTCCTGCCAGTTCAAAACCCTGCTCTTTCTGCATCCTTCCTCCCATCTCCCACCTCTCCTGTGCTCTGGGACTTGAAGGATGGGTATTTCTTGAGACAGGCACTGAGCTGGTGCTGCCTCTCACTGCCTGAGTGCTGCTGGTCTGCCTTCCACACTGAGACTGGAATCAGCCCTGGCAAACCACTCCAGCCCAACTGGACAGGATACAGGCAGTCCCAGTCCATTCTGAGAGTGGGTAGGTCCCTACATCCCAAGCAGGTGTTGGAGGTCAGATGGGAGGACAGGTGACACCAGGACAGCTCTGCTGCTGGGGACATGGCTGCTAGTCTGCAGGTAGGTGAGAGGGGGCAGAGCTGCTCCCACTTAGCACCATGGAGCCCATGCTGTCCTCACCTGGCAGAAACCTGGGAACAGAGTCAGAACATTCCCACAGCTTGCCTGATAGCCCAGGAGGGCTTTCTCAACCAGTCTCACTGCACAAACCTGTGGAATTTAAAAGAAAACTCTGCCAGCTGGAGTAAGGTACTTAAAAAACCAACTGTGAAGAAAAGACAACACTAAGGGTTTATAAGTAAAAAGCATATTTTGATTTAGAGGTAGGAACTTGGAGGCAGGGCAAACTGGAGAGAGATGAGTAAAGGGTTACAAGATGATGGAAGTATGGAACAAATTAAACTTACCTGAGACGCACTCAACACTTCAGTGGTCTTTCTGCATGAAAATATCTCCTGAATTATAAACGATAAGGAGGGCTCACATCTCAATCCCAAAGTATATAATTTGTGTCTTTTAAATCTGAGTCAGTTGAAGAGTTGAACACTACGAGCCAAATTCTATACAATTTATTCAGCAACACATCTGTGTGAAATATAGTCCAATTACAGGCACTAGGTTACTTTGCCATGGCTGCAGCCATTTGGCTTTTATTTCCAGCAGGCTGTAATTAAATTATAGCAGTGCAGAAGCAGACAAGTTTCTCTTATACGTGACTGCAATTAAAGACATGCAATCACAACATTTTTTAAAGTGACTCCAATCAATTGGTTACAGTAAAAAATACCATGTAATAAAGCAGTGACTCCACCATTAAGACTGAAAGAGGGTTTCTATTTCAATAATCTACTTCTCTTCTAGTACGAGTTCTGCTTTTAGATAATTTATTTAAAGTTCATTATGTGTCTACAGTATATATCATTTGCCCTCAGCCTGGGCTGCAGAAGTGCCATTATGGCCAATTACTTAGTGTGATAAAATCTGCCACAGTACAAACTGTTCCTTAATTAGATTTAAGTTTTGTCTAAATTCTATTTGTAATTCAGACAGCAGAATAACAAGGCCAACAGCAAAGACTCGCTATCTTCTTCCTTTGGTCCCTGCTGTAACCTTAGGGCAATGCAGAACTGACACCCCACATCCATGTGCCTTTCTTGCAATGCTTGTGTCCATTTTGTGTTTCCATACCCAGTACAGGGCTTGGGGTGTGGTCTGGCCTCTGGGGGAGTTCCTTGACCTGCATCCAGCCACAACATAGAGCACATGGATAGTGAAGGCTCCAAAAGCCCCTGAGGGCAAGTGGCCACCAGTAGGGACTACATGGTTGAGTGCCACTGATGTGCTTTTTGGTCATCGCAGGCATTTGCCCTCTGGCCTCTATGGTTTGCTACAACAGCACGCTGGTTGGGGGTGAGCAAGCTGCTGACAGAATGAAATTCTCCCAAAACCACAAAGGAAGTGGTGTGGGGAGCAGCTCCCAGCCGTGCCATCCGGCTGGCTCCCTAGCTGTGTGCTGGGAACAGCAGGATGGGCACAGCCCTGGTGCTCCCAGCGTGAGAGAGCACAGCACAGCTTAGGCAGGGTGTAGCTGCCAGCCTGGTTAACCATTAGCCACAGCAGAGGTTTCAGTTTGGTTTGGGAACGATGGCATTGCTGCACAACTGGGAAATAGAACCACTGGATTTATCCAAACTACTCCTCCACCATCCCCAGCCATGACAAGGGGTTTAAAACTGTTTTGCTCTTTAAAAACCATTGCCAGTGTTTGGCATACATCTTTTCCATCTCCAGCTTCAGTTTTCAATGTATCTTAAATATGTTTGAACCAAATGTTCTATACAAATTTGAATCCAAATCCTGCAACCTTTTTCTGTGTGATCTCACAAGTGAGGGTAGAAGCTACAGCAAGAAAATTCAGAGTGAAACAAGAAACAGAAGCAGTGATTCAGTAGGATCCATTTTAACTAATCCAGGCCACAGTAATTTGAGGACAGGCATCATCCCATAAGAAGCTGCATTCCTCTGGAAAAAATTTATGCTAGATGTATTCATTTTCTTCCAGCAGAACATTTGCTCCATTTTAGAAGAGGGTACTTCTTCACAGAAAATGTATTTACTGAATGTCATGTTAACACTTATTTGCTATGTGCATCAGTGACTGTCTATTTTCTGCTGTAGAGACTGTATACCGTGCTGGCTTTATGTTCCTCAAATCCTGCTCATGTCCCATATTGCATCTTGCAATTGGCTGCTTTACAAAACTGGATGAATTTATTTTGATGTTTCAGGAAATTTTCATCTAAGACTAATGTCAAAGCAAAATACCATTTAAAATTTTTACAGGGATGAAAATTTATGTAGCAGCTAACGACAAGCCTAAAAATAACTTATTTGTTGGCAACATCAATCTTGTTAATGAATTAAAATAATGAAATATTCCTCTATCACAGGTTTCCAAGAAGCAAGAAGAAAAACATAAAAATATCAACCAACTCAACTAGCAAAAAGAATGTGAAAACACTTCAACATCCACATTTTGTTTTCATGGGTGTTTTTTTTTTACTTAACCAACAAGGCTGCAAATGCCTTTTATGTAACAGTTATGTTCTGGAAATTACCCTCTGTACTTTTGGTCAGTAACACAATACAACTAATCGGTCCCTCTTCTCCATTTGACCCCTGATGAGAGCAGAAAGTGAACATTGTATACGAGGGCACACGCCTCAAACACTGTGGAATCCCTTCGTTGTGTCTGGCTTCATTGTGCCTGTGTTGGCCCTTTCCTGAAATATGCATTTTAAAATAAAAATTTGGTGTATCTAGATATGATAAAAGTCTTCTAGGTCAAGATCAATTCTTATCAACACAGCAAGGTCTTTCCTTATTCAGAAAAGTCACTTTAATGGGAGCACTGATGAGCAGCTGAAAGGAAAGACCTGATTATAAGTTGTTTTTAATGAGAAGTGAGGAGTCTTATCTGTCAGTGAACACCAAACATTTCTCTCTTCTTTAATAGCTAAGAAGAAAAAATGAACACAACAAATGACAACTTAGCCAGCTCCATCACCCAGCAAGACACTGAAGTTGACTTTCCCAAATGCACTGTGTGGAAGTTGGTCTGAAGAGTTTGTACCTCCACATTATGTATAACATGGTCTTCCTGCTGGGCTTCCTGGGAAGTTTCATTGTTGTTTGTGTTTATATCTTCAAGATGAGACTTGAAAGATCAGCACCATAATCAGGCTGAACCTGGCCCTCACAGATCTGCTCTACCTCACTGCCCTTCCCTTCCTGATGCACTACTGTGCTACTGGGGAACACTCAATTTTTGGTGAATTCATGTGCAAGTTCACCTGCTTCAGCTTCCCCTTAAATTGTGCAGCAGCATCTTCTTCCTCACCTGCTTCAGTGCCTTCATGGTGATGTTTGACACAATGAAGTTCTTTCACATCCAGAGGAAGTGGTGGACAGCAATGGCTTGCACAACCATTTGGTTAATGGCACTGGGAGCTGTCAGCCCTGTCAACTTCTTGATCTCTTCCAAAGGGACACGAAACTTAAGGTCTTCATGCCTCAACCTGACCAGCTCTGCAAACCTGGGCACAATCAGGTGGCTGCTGACCAGCCTGGCCTTCTTCCTGCCCTTGCTGACAGTGGCTCTGTCCTGTGTACTCATCATTTGCACCTTGGCCACTGGCCCCACACAAGCTTGCTGCAAAAAAAAGGCTCTAAGACTTGCTGTTGTCCTCTTGGTGGTGTTCCATGTGTACTTCCTTCCCTTCCATATCTTTTGGGTGGCTCTCTTGCCCAAGCTTGGAAGAAAAACTTTGCCAACAATATTAGAACTTTCATTAAAAGACTGCTCCTCATGTTATTAATTCTAACACTGTTGGGAAAGTTTTTCTTCCAATCTTAGGCAACTGCTAAGGTTAACTACAGTTGTGTCCATCAGCTATCACACGGAGAATAAATCCACTCTGCCTACTGTGTCTCTCAGCCACCAGCTGCACTCAATACATGTGGCAACATATTGCTTTATATTGTGGTGGGGGACAACTTCCAGCAAGCCATGCTCTCTCCTTCAAGGTCTAAGTGGAGCAAATATATCCAGGAGCAAAAACTACATGACCAAGTCAGCTTAAAGTTGTGGAGTCCCTTGAAGTAAATTCCAGCAAACCCAGGATGGCTTTGGTGCTCTAAGCTCCTAAGACAGTTGTGTTGGTATGACAGCAAGAATTGCATCTGACTTTGCCCTCTCCCTGCAGCAGAGGACTAGTCAAAAAGCTTTCCTGGAAACAGGTTTATATACATCTCTCCTAGCAACCAAAGAAAGAGGAGGGAAAAGACAAGACTGTAAGCCACCCTAAAGGCAAAATTTAAAACCATCCAGCCAGAATGTTCCCGAAGACATTTGGGAAACACAGGGTTCTCTAATTCCAGGCTTTGCTATTGATTAGAGAAACATTGAGAGCTTAGTCTGGACATGAGAACAACTTCCATTGATTTCAGTGTTGCCACTGATGTAGTGCGTTGTTTATTACAGCCTAAGTAAAACACAGCACATGTTGCCATGATTGCTGAAAGCACTCAATTGCACACCTAGAATGCTCCTAGATAAATCAGATGTTTTCAAATCGGATGGAAGTTCAATGAACTTCATCATAGGGCACTGAGCAATTTAATGGCAAAACCTCAGAGCTGGCCTAGGGGAGGATAGGAAGACTAGGAGAGGAGGACATAGATGGTCACTACAAGGCTATATAAGTATATCTAAATTTATAAACATACATATGTGGAAAAATGGAGAAAATATAAATCATATTAGCCTATAGAAAATTATTATAGATGAGTACCAGCCTCTATGAATGTATCAACTGTGTATAATCCCAGATCATTCTCATTTCTTACTACCACAAATTAATAGGTTCACACATGATGTCACATGCCTTGACTGCAGAAGAAGTTTTCGTTACCTGAGATACTCTTGTGTGTAAATTAAGGAAACAGTCTGGAGGAAACTACTTTTGCTAGTTCCAGAGCTAATGCTGAGTCAAGATATTAGTGATTTACTATCAGAGTAGAGGGAGCCACAGAGTGGGGATTTGACCAGTCTCTCCTGACTTCAGGAGTATTTAGTGTTTTCATTATCAAACTGGATGATGAAATAAAGTCTAGTTCTTCTATTTACATATTTACTTGAAACTGAGAGGACAAAATTAAGCTGACAAATTACAGCTATGATCTGCAGAGACACAGGCTGCCACTAAACAATGACAGGTGCAAAGTTCTATGTTTAAGTATAAATAATGAATTGTGCAAGCACAAATAGAGAAAAAAAAGGAAACCATTATTTAGGTAGCTGCTGTCATTAAATTGCAAAGGTTCCATATTGTTTTCTCCTTATCGCTAGAGTTTTATACCTCCTTGCTGTTTCTCATAGGCAGCTCCTCAGAGCACTGACTCATCCTCCTTCTCACAGAAGCCCAATAACTGCAATTCCCCCTCTCAACCAACCAATCCACTCTTTTATAGCACTCTTCTTCTTATTGGCTACAGCTGTGGCCTGTTAAAGTGAGGCCTGCTCCTAATCCTTAATAATTAGCCCAGCTGCAGCTCCTTAGGGGTAAGATTACTTTCTATACTACCATTATTTTCTTATATCCTATCCCCCTACAGGTAGCAGTTTTGTAGAGAAAGATCTGTGGGTACTGTGAATCATAGGCTGGAGAGGAGCAGACAGTCAGTGGGCTGACATTGTCTGCTGTGGCAAAAGAGCAGATGTATAAATAAAAAATAGTATTTATGATGCCTTGTGGATATTTAAAATATCTTATGGATATTTAAAACTTTGTTGAAGGACCATCCATCAGATATGTCTTTCAGAAGCACTGCCACATACCTTTTGAGATGTTTTCTAGTTTAATTTCTCTTCTTCTGCACTGTTGTCAAAGGCCAAATTTTACAGGTTGCCAGTAGGTAGTGATCAATCATGGTGAAGCACCCTGGTTTCACATATGTGTGGTTAATTCAACCCCAAAAGTTACACAACACAAGGTGGTTCACACAAAATAAGTATTTTGTGACATAGATCCATTACATCCCAACTCTCCAACATGGGTAAAAAGTACAAACACGCTGCACAAATTCTCTTCTTCCACATCAGTGAAAGAACAAGATGTGTCTACCACTTACACATATACATCTGAAGGAGTGGATTAAAAATTATCTTTTTTTCTCTGTCAGAGCATTTTTAATTCTTGTTCTCAGAAGCTCTTCCCTCTCTAGCCCAAGATGAGCTTATCACACACAAGCAGAAGCTCTTCAATATAACTACATGTTCAATATAAAATGAAGCAGCTGAAGGTAAAAATTGGGAAATTGAAGTGTTCAAGGCTTTCCATCTCTAACAGCAAGAGTGACAGTCTCACAGTTTCAGTGACTTGGAGAGCAGGTATCTTTTTGTCCCCTCCTCTCTCTCCTTAATAAAGATGTTTGGTTGCCTTCCTACCTCGCCTGCTCATCCACCACATCTCCTAATTTACTTTGGGCTAAACTAGCTGATTTCAAAGTGCCAAAGTAGATTAGGGGATGGTTATGGAGCTATAGTTCACTGGTGGGGAAAAAACCTCCAGGGGAAGGGCAGTCATGACTCCCAGTAGCATGGCTGGGTCTGGAAAAGGAGAAAAGTTCAGCCTTAACACAGACACTTTTAAAGGAGTCAAGGACTGCTGAGGTGCTCTGCAGGACTGAAGATCATTATCTCATGCACCTCATTCCTTTTGCTTACTGTGAAGCTCGATAGCTTCTATTTTTAGCTGCTGTTAAGTTTACTGCTGAAACAAGGATAAGTGCTTCAATTGCAGTAAATAGGAGACACTTCTCAGGCTCTGTACACAGTGTGACAATATAGCTACATAAATTACTGCACTACTGCAGGCTAATTCACACCACAGCCATGCTCCAGTGAGCAGGCTTCTCTCAGAAGTCTCTGGTAGGTTTGTCTGCAAGGACAGTCACATCAGCTCAAGCACCTACCGGCAGGCTGCTCTCTGCCTGGGACTGCACAGGGACCAAGAGAGCAACTCTGCAAGGCAAACCTCCCAAGGGAATGTCACCTCTGATGACATTAAAGGTGAAACTTGGGAGCTGCCAACTGTTTCTATAGACAAGTCAAACCTTCTTCCTCACAGTGACTCATATACTGTCACAGATTGCAGCAGAGGTATTTTCTACCTTTGTTTGTCCAGGTAGGCAATCAACAATTTTTTTTTCCTTTTCTCCCCAATTCATGTGTTCCCAAAATAAATGAATGTAAAAAAGGCCTTCCTCATATTCAAACCTCCCAGAGAACAAAAATACTGACAGTAATGTCCTGCATAAAAGAGAATTCACAAAATCTGTTCTGATCTGGCTGCTCTGCAGAACACCTAAGGAGAGAGTTGTGCAAGGGACTGCATGTAGCCTCTAAATGAATAGCTGGGTAAAGAGCTAGTGGAGAGAAAGGTTAAAACAGCTTGGAAATGGTCTACTTTGACAATGTCTGTGTTGGATATTGCTGTGACAGCAGGCTTCAATTTTGTCCTGACGTAATGGTGTGTATGTGTGTGTATATATAATGTATATATGTGTGTATATACACTGCAGCAGCTGTGCAGTGTAACAATGCACAAAGCCATGATCCACCACACCTAGTCCAGGGCAGTGCCAGGCTCACCACTGAGTCATTTAGACCTCACATGGATGCTGCCATTTTGCTGATAAGACTAAGTGAGCAAAATGAACTTAAAATGACTGCTTCCATCTGCCAAGATTTTCTGCTGTGAAAATGCAGGTTGAGTGAACCTAAACTTTAAAGCAGCAAATGACTTTTTTTGAGCACATCACTGTTCAAATCCTACCAGCTCTGAACTCAGTTTGCTTTTCCCTGCCAGCAGAAAAGGAGTAGAGATGTAAAGGAAAATACTTCATGCATTGCCTTATGTTTTGTGACAGTAGAGGCATTCAACAGTGCCAGCTGATGCCACTTCAATGTAAATGCCCCACAATGGAGTCAAGAAGGTGGAAACCCCATTTATACTAAAGAAAATATATTTCAAGGCCTGTTTTTTCAAATAGCACCTGCAAAACAGCAATATTTCTGACTAAGGTGTCTTTCTGACTTGATGCCCTGTGGTAGAGGGCAGAGTGAGTTGGATGCCTCCTAAAGCAGGAGAAAAAGTTGCATTCCCACTTTGAATCAGAGCTGTACTTTGGAGAAAAGGAGAAGGAGACAATTAAAGTTGGTAAACCAAGATTCATATATTTCCAAAACAAAATTTAAAGCCGAAATGCTGATTTTTTTAAATACACAAAAGAAAAATGATTTTTCAGAACTGCTGCAGGCAAGTATAAGGCACAGTATGTTTGATTCATCCTTGCTGCAACCTTAAAAGGCACTTGAATTATAAGGTGTGTTACCTTCTAAGATTACTTCTTGGTTTCTTTACTCCCCAAAAGGGTTGATATCACTGATTTCTAAACCAAAAGAGAGATGGTTGCCTGGAAGCTATAGCATCAGCTTAAAAGAAAAAACAAAATTTCTGAGTTTCTGTGTTTGCTTATTGAAAAAAAGAAGTGTGATTTTCAAATAACTTTATTAATTTCCTTCTATTTTGTAAAATAGTGCAAGAAGATGAGGTGACGCAGAAAAAAATGCAACTTTGCACACAAATGTCTAATGCCATACTGAATGCTAATAAAGCAAGCAAGAAAATACAGTTCCTTGAGAAATCGTCCTTTATGTGTTTTTTTAAAACACAGTTGTATTTCCAGGATGATCCCTGCTACCCAGCCCAGCAAACCTGATAACAGGTTACTCCATCTTTCCCTTTCCCTTCACTACATCCAGCTTAAGACACATTCAGTTGTTTAAGACTCATCAGTTTTCTGGAAAAGTGATTAGGAAGTTGATTTTGTCCCTTCTAACAGTTACTTTTGTGCCCTAATAAGCCACAACCTTTGTGGTTCCCATTTGCCCTTGAATGGCACAAGATGAGTGGCTGAATCCCAGAACCGTTCCAAGACACCTCCTGTGCAGAATTGGTGCTTTCTTGGAAGATCTATGACAAAGTGATTTGGTATTACCCTGAGAACATCCTGTTATATTCACACATCTCTCCTCTAATTTTCAAGGACTTTCATGGCACCAGCCACTGTGCAAAGTGATGCCCTGTACCTGCAGCTGGCAGGGACAGAAAACACCTTCTCTGTAGGTGCCTCAAAGGGTATCCAAGGTAAAAACTCCAGCTCTGCTCTGGTTACAGATCTGTAAAGCTGGGCAAAAAAAAAAGAGGCAGCTTGGCACAAAGCAGGAAAGCATTATGGGTGGATTTATTTCCAGCCCCAAATGATCCCAAAGGGACAATTTTCCACTGAGTGAGCCAGGCTGGCCCATCACTTATGGCCTCAGCAATGAAGAAGACCTGGCAGACAGTGGTGCACAAATGTGCTGTGCAACAATTTCAAGCATAAATCTTTTGGGAAATTCTCTTTTCCCTTCAATTCATGGTGTTTTTTATCTACAGAAAGTTATCTTAACAGACAAGGCAGCAGCACCTGCCTAGAGGAGTTTCCTCACATTACCTTTCTGCTGGTAAGCTGCTCTGAGATATTTATATATCATCCCTATTTTACAGGTGATGAAACTGAAGCACAGGGGAGTTAAGTGACTTGCCTCCAGTCACAAAGCAAATTAGCAGCCAAGTGGGGAAGAGATCAGTTCTCAGCCCAGAGCTTTTACAAAGTGCATTTTAGGCTTAGAGAAAGATTTTCAAGGGAGTCTTGATTGCTCAGTGGTGGCACTTCAATAATAAAAGCTGAGTTAGAGCAGTGTCTGCACTACTCAGGCCCTACTTCATCCCCAACATCATACTTTGTATCTGTGGAAGGAGCACTCCTATTTTCTTTCAGAGAAGGTTTTGGGGAACCAGCTCACCAAAGCTGATTGACTACCACTGTGTGTGACCTTAGCCAAGAGCCAGTAATTAATAGCTGTACCCATCCCATTTATAGGTTTCTATCAAGTGTTTTCTAATTTGCAGGGGTCTCCTATTTACTTCAATTGAAACACTTATCCTTGTTTCAGCAGTAAACTTAACAGCAGCTAAAAAATTAGTAGTACACAAAACATTAGCAGTACACAGGGAAACCTTTCTGGCTGAAATGTTGTGCATGGCACCACGGGTTGGGAGGTTGTTCTTTGTGGGGTACAAAGGTCAGAAACAGCCATAATTAGCCAGCTGCCTTCACCCATGGGAAGGGTGCCACTGTGGGATCTCAGCACCTCAGGATGGAGGTGCAGAGAGGCCGAGACCACCCTTGGGGGGCTCGGGAATCCTGGAATGTTGCCAGAAGTGTCTGGTGGCAGGATTTTGATCCTACACAGGAGATGAGATCTGTATGAGGACTGGGAGAATTCACTGGGTGAATGGTGAAGGGATAAGTTAGTTAAAATGTAAAACACAGGGTTTAGGATTTTGGTACAGGGGGGTCTAAAGAAGTAAGATGGAGGAATTGGGGCGTGTCCTGTCCTTCTTCTTCTTCTTCTTGGCCTCCATCTTCTGTGGTGGTGGTGGCACTTTGGGATTGGTCATTACTAAAAGTGCACCAGTTAATAAGGGTAGAAGGTATTGGAGAAAAATGATAAATATTGTACACGTAACTTAGGGTATAAAGATAAGTGACCGCCCAGGGGCTTGGGGAGTGTGCCCATGGCTGACTTGCTGTGCAGACCTCTGTCGGGCTGAAAGAAAATCTTTTAGATAAACAATTAATAAACACCAAGACCGAGACAAGATCAGAAGTCTCTCCTCGTTCTTTGAAGCGTCGGCTCTCCAAGGCCATCCCTGAGAATTCCAAGCACCTAAAACAACAGACAGAAAAACCCTACAAGTGGCGTCCCTGGGTGGGCTCGAACCACCAACCTTTCGGTTAACAGCCGAAAACACCACAGAAACCAAAACAGCCGAGAAACCAAACAAGTGGCGTTCGCTGCGTGGGCACCCCCCACCAACCCTTTCGGGGGGGGATCAGCCCTGAAGAGCTGAAGAGCTGAAGAGCTGAAGAGCCGAGAGAGCAGTTCCTGAGGAGAGAAGCTTGAGAAAAAAAAAAAAAGGAAAAGAAGAAAGAAGAAAAGAAAAGAAAAAAAAAAACAGCCAGAAGAGTCTGCAAAAAAAACAGCAGTCACTGAGAATTCCATCTCTCAGCTTCTGCCGAAGGCAGTTCGCAGAGCAGCCCGGATCGGAACCGGAAGGCGCCTCTGGATTCCTTCTCCTGTGACCTGCTGGACAGAGACAGGAGCCTCCGGACAGCTCTGACGACAGATTCGGTGAGAAGGTCAAAAATAAGAACATAATTGCACACTCCCCCAAAACAACGGGAAATTTTGTCCGCCTTACAAGGCGTGGCTCAAGCATATACAGAAGGGATCCCAAGAAAATAATTAAAACAGCTGTTGTTGTGGGCAAGGCTTAATTACCCACTGGCCGAAACATGCCTGCTATTCGAAGTGGGGTTTTGGCAGGAAATTAATAGGCACTTATATTTTTTAGCAACAAAGAAGGACGAGACAGCGTTAAAGCTGCTCTCGTCGGCAAGATTGATGCCAGAAAGGCATCATCTCGGCACAGTCGAAAAGACTGGGAGAGCAACGAAAAGTTGCCGGCACCCTCAGAAGGAGGGTGGGGAGCAAAGCTCCAGGAGAAAAAAAAAAAAGAAAAAATTTTAATTAGTTCTGGCCTCAAGAAGCCAGGGGAAAGGGCTCTCGAGAAAAGAGAGCAGGAAATAATATTAAAGCCCCCGGTCCCAAAACCCAGAAACCCCAAGAAGCTCCTAAAGCGTCCTAAAACTCCGGAGAATACAAGGGAGTCAGGATCGGAGGGGGGGGTGCAGGGGGAAGAGAAGGGATCGGGGGGGGGAGGCGCTTCCTCGCGGGGGGCACGGCGCGGCAGCGGCGGAGCCGGCGGGGAGCGCGGGTGAAGAGATAAAGGGAGACATGAGTGCAGACGCGGCTTTTATCAGCGCGGCGCCGGGGGGTGGCGGCCGCTCCGGCCGCTCCGGCCGGCCGGCAGAGTAGCGGAGACGCGCGCGGCGGGCAAAACTCGCAAAAACCTGGGAGCAAAGTCGGGTCGAATTGCGGGGCGGGCCCGGGTGCCGGCGGGGGGCGGGCTGTACACACCGGCGGGAGGAGCCAGGGACACAACGTCAGAGGGAGAGGAGACAGAGTCGGGACAGACCGAGGGGAGGAGATTCGGAGGTGGAACGAGGGGGAGAGAGTGACGTCTCGGGCGAGGAGGGGCCGTGCTCGGGATCCTATGTCCCAGCGGCTCCACACCCTCCTCAGACTTGATGCCTCTGGTACAACCCTCGGAGTCCCAGTCCCTTCCCTTCAAGGGAGACGTTCTGGTGTTCAAGCTCCATTTTTAGCTGAATTAAAAGCCAAGCAGACACGGTCTCAAATGAGATCACGAACACGGCAATCGACAGGACAGGGGCAGTCGAGCTCAGGCTGTCATCCGAGCTGGGGAGGCCGGTGACAGCGCCACCTAGTGGGGGGCAAGGCTTTCGCTTGTATCTCCACAGATCGAGACGTGGGTGTCGGCACGACACGTGAAACCATTTCGAGTGCGAGAACATGAAAATGCGGATCCCAGAAACAAAGATCCAAGAAACAAAGAGACGAGTACTCAGACAAGGGTCGAGACTCAGATTGCCAAGACGACTCGGAAGAGAAATAAAAAGGAACTAAGGACTTTGGGGGAATTCTCTGTTAAGGTCCTGAATGAAAAGCAAAGCAATGATGTCACACAGAAATGAAGCCATGAGTTTCATGATGCTTATATGCATCATTCTTTCATTCATTGCAATAAGCAATGGGGGTAATTTACCTATTAATCAGCCAAAGCAAAATGTATGGTAGAATTCTTTGACATCTCTCCCATTTGGAGAGGAATTTTAAGGGTAGACTTCTTTGACATCTCTCCCATTTGGAGAAGAATTTTAAGAGTAGGGTTATATGTTTTAATAATTCTCCTATTCCTCATACTTGTCATCCCATGCATATTTGCATGTTTAAAACACGCTATGAATCGGATAGTAAAAGAGATCTTCCTGGTGCAAACAGAAGGGGGAGATGTGGGATCTCAGCACCTCAGGATGGAGGTGCAGAGAGGCCGAGACCACCCTTGGGGGGCTCGGGAATCCTGGAATGTTGCCAGAAGTGTCTGGTGGCAGGATTTTGATCCTACACGGGAGATGAGATCTGTATGAGGACTGGGAGAATTCACTGGGTGAATGGTGAAGGGATAAGTTAGTTAAAATGTAAAACACAGGGTTTAGGATTTTGGTACAGGGGGGTCTAAAGAAGTAAGATGGAGGAATTGGGGCGTGTCCTGTCCTTCTTCTTCTTCTTCTTGGCCTCCATCTTCTGTGGTGGTGGTGGCACTTTGGGATTGGTCATTACTAAAAGTGCACCGGTTAATAAGGGTAGAAGGTATTGGAGAAAAATGATAAATATTGTACACGTAACTTAGGGTATAAAGATAAGTGACCGCCCAGGGGCTTGGGGAGTGTGCCCATGGCTGACTTGCTGTGCAGACCTCTGTCGGGCTGAAAGAAAATCTTTTAGATAAACAATTAATAAACACCAAGACCGAGACAAGATCAGAAGTCTCTCCTCGTTCTTTGAAGCGTCGGCTCTCCAAGGCCATCCCTGAGAATTCCAAGCACCTAAAACAACAGACAGAAAAACCTTACATGCCACTGTGGGCCATGCCTGTGTGCCAGCTCTGGGAGAGCACGTGGGCCCTGCTATCATTCCTCAGAGCTGGGCCAGGCCCTCTCCCTAGAGACAATAACCCAGATCCATGTTCTGCCTTCAGAACTTTTCTCCTACTGAGAAGAGCACATAGGAGGATACAGTATGGGTAAATGAAGGTGGTACAGAATTTAATCTTATTCCCTAAAGAGTTGCAGCTGAACCAATTACTAAAGATTAGGAGCAGGCCTGAATTTGACAGGCCACACCTGTAGCCAATCAGAAGAGTGTGATAAAAGAGTGGATTGGTGGGAGCTGGAGTTAGTTGGCTACTGTGAGTGTTATAAAAGAGTGGATTGGTTGTCTGAGGGGGAACTGGAGTAAGTTAGCTACTGCAAGGATGGGAAGAGTCAGTGCCTCGAGGAGCTGCCTACAAGAAACATCAAGGAGGTATGAAACTCTGGCAATATAGAACCCTTGCAATGTAATGATAATAGAATTCTTGCAATATAATGACAACAACAGCAAATGGAATTAAGATGTAGATTAATCATATGTCTTCTAAATTTCTATACTTCCTTTAACTCAGCATGAATAATACAGCCACACTTGCTTATCAGAGCTAGATACTTGTCCATGAATGCCAGTGAAAAAATAATCTGTCCCTCTACTATAACAAAATTCTAGCAAAAAAAGGTCCCATCCTTTTTGCCAAAATGCAAACCTGCAACTCACCGAGGGAAGAGAAAGACAGGAATGGGGCATTGTCTTTGCTAGGAACACTAGGAAGACTGACCGTGCAGTAATTGCAGGCTGTGCCTAAGGGACTCCACCCTTCTGTACAGCTGGAATCTGCAGGTGTAATAATTCAAATTCCCACTAGAGGGTAGGCAAAACTTTTCCAGTAAAAGGATTGCTGTGAAAAAGCAGAGAGTATGCAGCAAAGCAGTGTCTGATTTGGAAAAGCAAGTCTGTGCTTGAGAAGCAGCAAAGAGTAGGAAAAGCAAGAATATGCTTATACCAGCTGCAAGAGCAAGGTGGGAGCATTGTTCTAAATTTCTCTAAAGAAACATAATCTCTGTATTATGCTTTTAAATCAAATATAGCTGGAGTGGCTATGTTGTAACAAATATGTAAGCTGTAAATCAGATTTACAGAAAATATAGATTTCTGATTTTCAGAAATACAGCTGGTTTTACCCCTGCAGATGTTGTCTTACAAACACTGATAGCAGCCAATTAAGAATTTCAAATATTTAGAAAGGAAATACAGGGAATTAGAGTTTATCCACTTTGGGAGTGAATTCACCCCCTCCTGATGGCCTAGCCAGAAACATCAAATGATGTATTTCTCTCTCTCTTTTATTATTGACAGTCTACTCTTGCAGGTAATGATGGCTTGTGTTTTCTCCTCACACAATTCTCCACTGCTGAAGTGCAGACAGATTTCTCTGAACCTTGCTGCAGGAGGGGAAGTATGGCTGCAGGCATCAACACATCCTGCTCTCCCTGAAAGAGCAGCTCCTTTCCAGGTGAGATTGGCTGTCTCAGGGAGCTCCCTGCACTGCAGATAAGGGCACTGTGAAAAGGTGTTCTCACCACATATCTGACCGCTCCAAAGCAAGTTTTCACACTGCTTCAACAAGCCAGTGCTAGGAAAGTTAAACTCAGAAAATAAACTCTGAATTGTTTTATTTATTTAGTTCCAGATCAACAAAGATGTCCTAAGACTCTGAAGCATCACCTCTGTGAGCTAAATGACTTTTTTTGAATGCAAAGCAAAGATTTGCTTCAGTCTTCTGAAACATAACTTGTTTGTGCTGGCAGAGGTAAGAACCGAAGAAGAAGGTCCAGCAAAGCAGCAGAGTTCTTGGAGCCATTCCTGCACTGGGACTCCTCCCACAGCTAGGATAATTAAAGGCTGAAGTAAGTGGACTTCAGAAGACCAGCATGCTAGTGTTTGCTGGCACAAGCACTGCAATTATCTCATCTGCCCCCTAAAGAGGTGTGGGCTTTTGAAAGGAAACCCTCTGTTGCCCTTCTGTTCTGGATGGGTCCCATCCCCTGGTCCCACACAGTCTTCTGGGTGGCAGCAATTCTCTCTCCAGCTATGTGAGCTGCTGAAACTGGGTGCCATTACAGGCAGCAGTCTCATCCCTCGTCACATCAAAGGGCTAAACTGGAGATGTGCCCAGAGAAGGGTTACTTTTGTGGCTCTAGTGAGCCAAAGAGAGGAGCCCTTTGGGCTGCCAGATGGGTTTTCACTGCAATAAGGCACATGAATCAATGGCAAAGATTGTCACAGCACAGAATTGGGAACCAAGGAAGAAGAGTTAATCCTGAAATACAGTCGTGCCAACTGAGGTTAAATTATATATTCTCTATCTGTACTGTAAGGTGTGAATGATGAGTCTGAGGGATGCTGGCATGGGCTAAGGAGAGGTGTCTGCAATCTGAAGCAGGGCTGCATTTGGTATCTACTACTCTGTTTCACATTTCCTGTGGTTATCAATACCTCTTTCACCTGTCCTTGCCATGATAGCTGCAAGAATTACTTCAAATAAAGCACATCACATGCAAAAATCTCCCGTCTTCATCATTCTGAAAAAATAAAGAATATTTTATTGAAGAAAGAGTTATTGCTACACAAAAGTCTGTGATAGGAGGTGAAAAAAATCTCTAAGGGAGTGAAGAAGCTGGATTTGGTCAAGAGCAGATGAATCTCTGCAGCTGTGCTCTTTCACCGAGTAGTTGCCTCAGGGTGGCAGTTGATGTTAAATTTTGTACAAAATTTCCCTTTCTTGTGTGAATTAAAGATATCAAAAAAGAGAGAGAGATGACCTTTATTGTAGGACCCTCTTTTTCCTTTTTTTTTTTTTTTTTTTTGTGAGGATTTTGTAGATATTGAAGGCTCTTCAATTGGCTTACAAAGCTAAAACCACACACCTGGCCTCAGCTGCAGAGAAAGTCTTCTGTTCCTGTCTTCCTGGGATCCTTGAAATGCATCACCTCATCAACACAAGTTTCCACACCATTGCTCCCAAGCAGATATTTAAGGGTGAAATGCTACAGCAAGTGGCATTTATAAAGTGATTCCAAGGATTTTTTACAGTTATAACAGTGACTTAATTATGGATTCACAACATCTATATCATAATCAATTCACACACATGCACACAGGCCGAGGGAGATCTACATCTGTGCATGTAAAAGTACCCATCCAAATTTCCCCTTGGGTTCAGGGAAATAGAACAAATCCCTGAGTGTTTCTCCACAAGCATGGATTGTGCCTTGAGGAGAAGGTATGTTGTGGGGTGTCAGCCTAGGTCTTGTCACCAAGAAGGAGGAGCTGAGGGAGCTGGGGTTGTTTCAGCTGGAGGAAAGGAGGCTCAGTTTCTACAATTCTCTGAAAAGAGTGTGTAGTGAGATGGAGGTCACCTAACAAGTGATAGGAGGAGAGGAAATGGCCTCAAATTGTGCCAGGAGAGGCTTTGACTGGATGCTAGGAAAATTTCCTTCTCCAAAAGGGTTGTCAAACACTGGAACAGTCTGCCCAGGGTCTGCCCAGGGAAGTGGTGGGATCACCATCCCTGGAGGTATTTAAAAGATGTGTATAGGTGGTTTAGTGATGGACTTGGCAGTGCCTCATAAACTGTTGGACTTTATGATCTTAAAGGTCTTTTCCAACTTAAATGATTCTAAGACTGTCCACCACCTGGGCTGGTAGAGGCAACACTTTGCTGCTACATATCAAAGTGATCAGCAACTTCTAATTGCTGTCCTGGAGACTTCAGCTCAGTCCAGCTGCTGCCATGGTAGTGCTGAAAGTTATCTGTGTATGTGTACTAAGGGAGTGTATTAGGAAAGAAATTGCTCTGCCCAAGATGAGAGGTTCATTTGATCCCTGAATTAGGATTGACTGTCTCAGTATCTAGTTTATTTGGGAAGAAATCACACATGGTGCTTTCAGCTAATCAAATAATTTCTGACAGAATGCTCCTTCCCTGCAAACTGTTGAATCAACAGAATCAAAAAGTTTCATTGGATGTCTTTAGTCTATATAAGAAGTTGATAGAAACCAAGTAGGCAGAACGCAGGTTAGAACTTTCCAGGTAACCAAGCAGCCCCAGACAGAGAGCAGGGGAGCTGATGATGGACAGGTCTGCTGCATCCTCCATCAGGATGGGCCAGCGGAATCCAGCTGCTTTCTTAGGATGGAGAAGGTTTCCATCTGAAAAGTTCTGTAAGAGGGCAGAACAGACATAAAACTCGGTATTTTTGAGAAGCAAAATTTGCTCCTTTTCTCAGATTTTGCACAAAAGCCAGCACTACTAGGAGCTGTGGCTAGGCTGCTACTCCAGGCACAGATAATACTGATGTGAGTTTCTAGGAGAGAAGTGCAAGGCTCAGCTCTAGGATATTTACCATGACAAAATTTTCCATCCAAGTCCAGATTATGCAGTGAGCTCACCCTTATTATATTCACTAGCAATGAATATAATTTTGGGCAATGGAGTAGAAAGCATTCCCTTTAGGCATGCCAATGACAAGTTAGGGGACTCCAGGCTTTCTGGTAGACAGCATTGGATTCAAAGCAATTTACAGAACATGGAGAAATGGTCTAGAAAAAAACAGAATGCAATACAATGAGGACAAATGCAGAACTTATATTTGGAGATTAATCAAAACTCTACAAACTGGACTATCTGCTTAGGCTGCAGTACTGCAGTAAAGAATCAAATGGCTGCTCAGGACACAAGCTGAACATCAGTCAGATGTCCTCTGCTGTTGTGAAAAGGGCAAACAGCAGAATGGGTGTAGAAATAGGCACAGGGTTCTATTTTTCTATATTTCTATAGTTCTATATTTCTATAGGGTGTAGAAATAAGGCACAGGCTTCCAGGTAGGATGATTAACCCTACTGCTTTTGTAATATGTCTCCTGGGGTGGCATGTTGGCTCCAGTCCTGCACTTTGAGAAGGAGGGGGACCTGCTGGACAGGGAGCAGAACAGAGGTTCAGGAAAATGAAACAAAAAAGTAAAATTTTGTGAGATTGAGAGTTGTTCAATCTAGGAGAAGGGCCACTGAAGGAAAAGGGATGGTGATCACACACCTGACCTGTATTTGGAAAACAGAGTGCCCCCAGCTAGAACTAGATCAGGAAGGTGTCAGGCATGAGACAACTCATCCTTTGGGCACAGAGAAGCAGAGTAGTAGTTTGGTAGAGAGGGAAACTTAAAAGACAGTGGAAAAGCACCTGCTGGGACTGCTAAGAATATGACCCCATCTGGGGCAGCAGATGGACTGCATGTCTTGAATTTTCTTCTATCCCATCTCCTGAAATGCCATGGGAAATACCTCTTTGAATCATGACAGAGGATTCAGGAGAGACCATCATCCTGCTGCATGCACCAAGACAGTCCCTCAGAGAGGGGAGATGTCTGTGCTCAGGCCTTTGCAGTGACTGTGCCATAAAAGCCAATGCATTAGATGCTGCTGAGGTGGGTTAAGCTGATTTAAGAAGTCAGTGGCAATGCACCAGTTTAGACCTCCTTAGAAGATGATCTGAAAAACCTGATAAAAGTCTGGTTAGAGAATCTCTCCTCTGATCCTAGCAAGCCATCAGTCATGGCAATACGAAGCAGGAGAGTTGTATGTTGGCAAAATGCAGAGTAGTGGGTAAAAAGCCCTACCCAAACAGCTTGAACATGCATTTCATTTTATCAACAACTACTAAGCAGTTGTCTTTTAAAAATCAAAAGCCAAGGTCAAGCACAGGGAGCTTTTTCTGTCTTTTCTTGTGTCATCTTCTGTCCCGTGGTAATGTGACTTCTTGTGTTTCTCTATTATTGAAAACCTTAATAAATACAAGAGAATGACATTCATATTTAACAAAGTGCTGGTGTTTTAGCTGAAACTCATGCCTTGATGGAGACAAACACGATACATCAGCTTATAGCAGAGCCCCCCAGCTGACCCAGGTGTGGTGAGTAAGCCCAGTGCTCTGGTAATTCAAGGCCTGCAAAGCTCAGAGAGAGATCCTGAAGCACTTGGTGAAAGGTGGCATAGACAGGCAAAGCAAGAGAAAGTCTCTGCAGAGAATAGCACCTCCCTTTCATGTATTTGATTTAGATGAAAACAAAATAACCAGAGGAAAAAAATAGGTTAAAAAAAAGAAAAGTATGAATTCACAGGTTCAGTTTGAATGAATTATCTCTTTGAAGTCTATTTTAGCAATCTGCACCTCCACCCAGTCTGAATTGCTGGAGATCCAATTAATGGCCTGGGGATCATAATAAGCATCATTTAAAGAGCACAAGACTCTTCCAAATGCAGGAAAACTGCATGTCTCTCAGGGTGAGGCTGGCAGAGCTGCCTCTGCAAGGAAGAATCAGAGGGAGTTACCTTCCTGCTGACAGAGCAGCTTCTCTGTCATGAGGGATAAAGTGGGAAGTGCTTGGGGTGAGCAGCCTGAACACCTTCCCTGTTGTACAGCTCTCTGCCTGATAAAAAGGCAATTTGCTCCACCTTTGGCACTGTGGCTAAGTGATGATTTGCAGGGCATTTCCTTGTGGATTTCTGCTTCTGTCTGTTTTGTCAAGGAATGTCCTCATTTCAATTTGAGCAAAAATTACTTCTGCTTACTGCATTATAATATTAAAATTCTGCCTGATAATTTCAGGCACCTGTTTACCTTACCAGAAACAAGTGCTAAACAACTGCAACAACTAATTCACTATACATCCTTTCAGTAACTGTATGAAGAAAATAATTAGATGATCTTGGGAGGTAAGTTATATTTTGAAATATGAAGTGTGTCCTGAATGATTGAGCTCCCTTCCCTGTCCTGTTTGTTCTCCTCTTGGCAGCAGCCCCACTGGAAAAGGCTCATTTCCAAAGCACAAGGGTAGTTTCCAGAGGTGGGAACTGGAGGGGTTGGGGCTGCAGATAGGAGCAGACATGGGTGGTGCTGGTAGCAGGACCAAGAGCCAGGCAGGGCTTCTGAGGGATCCTTGCCAGTATCTGCCTAATAAGAAGCCTTATCTTTGGCTGTGTACATGAAATTCATGTGTTGAGGGTTGTGATGCTACAAGTCACTTTCTGAAGACAAAGCCTTATTAGAGTAACCAAAGGCAAAGGGCAGACTTCCCTTCACATGTGCCACAGCTTCCTGCAAACAAATTACAAGAGCAGCAGCACCACAAGAGAATATCTCTTCAGTGACTGAAAACTTGCTTGTACACTGGAAGCCACATCAGCAGCATCCTTTGCTGAATCCTCTACTGACACATTACTGAACACCAAGGAGCCAGCTTTGTCTTGGAACTGAAAAAAACCCAACAGAATAATGAGGCAGCAAATTGGTCCTCTCTGTTTCCAGTCCCACTGAACTGGGTCATTTTCAGGAAATAGCCTATTACCTGAAACAATTATGGCTGTTGTCACATCCTCAATGAGTTTAGTTTGGTTTTTAGTGTCTGCTGGGAAAACTTTAACTGGTGCAGCTGCTGTGTTTAGGGCCACTTCATAGCTGGGTGCTCCTGTGGGGCTTTTTATTCACCGGTTTATGCTCTTGGCAGTGCTGCACCAGAGTACCTGAGCACATGCTGGCTTTGAGCAGATAAATTGTCCCATTGTCTTTCCTCTCCCTATTTCCCATGGGGCAACACACCTTCTGAAAGTTTAACCATCATGTAGGGGCTGCAGGAGATTTTATCTTCTATGCTTTGTAGTCGATGAGCACGAATTCACTTTGAGGACTAATATTAGGCATAAAAGAGTGTCTCAGATGCATATGGGCTATTTTTGGAACTCTATCGAGCTACTTCTGCTCAGCCAATGTGGCAGCAGCACTGCTTATATTCCAGATTATATATGTAATTTTCCTAAGGTAAAATATCCCTTTCCAAAAGTTTTCATTAACAGTCTCTATTTCCTACATAATTAGGTGACAGCATTTAACTGTGATTAATTTGGAGTTACAGTGCATTTAGGGATTAAAAAATGCTGCCCCTACCATTCTGTCTCAGGGAAGAAATAGGAAGGGAGAGCTGGAGTTGATTTCCCCATGTGATTGAGACACACGATATCATTCCCGACAGAACAGAGCATCTCCCAGTGGGTGGTCTGATAACGATGGTAATTAGGTATTCAATCACACACAGAGTAAGATCAGCCAAACAAATGCATGTCTGCTAAGGGAAATAACCCATGCAAAGATTATGTGTTTGCTGAACCAAAAGTAAAACGTGTAATGAAAGCTCTTAAGACTCTGGAGCCTAACCCTTGCCCAAAAAAAAATGCCTGTTCTCCTGCGTAGTTATTAATCAGAGCCATTTCTACTGCACCACACCGGGTGCTGTCATACCTGAAGGTCTGATTCTGAAAGGAGTCTTTCACTCATGCCTGTGGATTTTAGGTCAGGTTTTGTGAAATGAGGATGGCCCCTGTTCTGGTTTTGCAGGCATGACCCTCATGCCTGCAAAGCCTAATTACAGTTCAGTTCAGCAGTGATGGTGAGGCACAACAAAAAGCTCTGCTATGGCCTCTTCCACCCCAATGCCCACAAACGCCAACAGCCAGCCCATCTGGAGGAGAGAGACATTGTCTGGAAGCAGCCACAAAGCAAAATAAAAATACTGGGCTTTGTTCTCCATTTCTGTATTTCAGACTGGAAGTTTTTGAAGGAGGTTGTGTGGCCCAGGAGGGCAAACCCATTACCCTGCCATCACAGAAGGAAGAATACAGTATGAAAAGATGATCCTATTTGTGATATGCACTCTCTGACAACTGGCTTTGCCTATAGTGCAAAGTTTCAAGAGGAAACATTTCATTAATAAACCTGCCACTAACTCATTCCAGTTTCCTTTCTATACAGTGACTAAGAGCAGCATTAATACATTCACATGAGCTGCACAGAATTTTATTATGTCAGGAGAAATACCAGCCCCTCTGACTAATTAATCCAGCCTACCTGGAAGGCTGTTGAAACACAAAGTGGGTGCTGCCCCTTTGGAAGTGTTGCTGGAGACCGGCTTCAGCTGGTGACTGATTGCTGGGGACAGTGAGAGAAACACAACTTCTCACCAGGAACCCCTGCACAGCTTCAGTGCCAGCCCCAGCCAATCTACCTCTGCTGTTGTCCCCTTGTCCCCAGCCAGTCCCCACCACTGCTCACCACAAGCCCTGGAGCCCACACCCCCACAGAAAGAGAAATCACCTGTCACAACAGGGCCATACACAAGAATAAGAAAACTGGTTTGGCCTCAGCCAGCTCACTTATCCAACACATCCCATGACTGCACAAGCACTGGGGCTGATGAAAACATGTGGTTTAGGGTGACAGGAGGAAGGTGGTGCTGCCAGCTCTTTTGACTGCAGTGTGCAATTAGAGTCACTTAAGCTGACTGTGGAACTACAGGGTATTTTGATTTCCCTCCAATGCTCGTAGAGGGGAGAAGGGTGAGGACAGCCTTAAAGTGCAAAAAGCCCCTTGTTTTTGTGAAGGATCACAATGGAATGCCAGTGGGCAGACTTAAGAGGTCCATGGACATAAAGTGGAGAAATGGCTGGTAAAGAGAAAATGTCCACAAACTGAGGAGTTGAAAGTCACACTATAGAATCATCCCTTATGCATATAGATCCCACATGAGGCCAGATAAGCCATTTAAACATGTGGTCCTTGTTAGTTTATTCTCAATTTCCCTAGTGCCTGACATGAGTCCTGGGGCCAGTTGCATGGCTGAGATAGAAGCCAATGTTTCCAGAGGTCTCTGTGCAATGAGGAGCTGCTGTGACCCTGGTGACAGATACACGGAGAATGCAGGGGTGCAGTAGCCACAAGGTCTCTCCAGTTGATGATGGGGCAAGATTTGGGAAAGCTGAGGAGCATATCTCCATCTCCATGCAGAGCAGCTCTGTATGAGCTGACTTTCTATTAGTCACCGTCTCCCAAGATTGGTCTGAAAACTTGTGTTTTATTTCCTTCTCCTGTCCAGAGTTAGAAATGCAGAGGTGCCCCGAGGGTCTGCTTGAGACCTCAGTGCACCAAATCCCTGTCAGGTCTGGGTCACAGCACCAGGCAAGCCCATTTCTGCCTCACCTCAGGCACTGCCAGTGCCAAGGAAGAATAAAAACCAGGCACTGCTGCACAGGTTCCCCATTGCTCAGGGGTATAATGGATTAAGTAGTGAATGCATTAAATGATCCCTAACTATAATTAGCTCCCTCTGTGCTTGTAACACTACAGCCTCATACAAATGGTTTCTAATGACACATGCAGTGCCTAGGAGCAGGGTAATAGCTATTTAAACAGTTGCTGATCCTTGAGCTGCTACATGACAGTGTATTTTACAATTATTGAGAAACTTTGGACATTTTTAAAAGTGCTCTGGGCATTGACCTAGAGAAAAGCTTGGTTAGATGAGAGCAGAGAGGGTGCCCTTTCCCTAATGGTAACAGATAGATAATGATCTGGTTGTCAGACAGTACTGTTGCCCCAGACCTGATTGTCCCCATTACCACCCTTCCCTGCAGTATGATTAACAAAACAGATAGCCAGCTCCCAAATCCTGCCCAGTACAGGAGAGCCAAGACACTCTTCTGAAAAATGCTCCTGTAAGTACATACATACATAATGTTCAGGCATGAAAGCTTGCTCATTTTGTACAGCACCATAAACTCATCAGTGAGAAAAGACCCATCAAATGTACCAAGACAGAAAGGCTGCTGGCCACACTGGGCAGCTGGAGCTTCTGTGCATGGAGCAGGTTGCCAGCTCAAGGGCTGAAGAGTGCAGTTTCAAAATCCAAGATGCAAGGTCTGTTTTTAAATAATAATAATCTCTTTTGATCTTGTTCCTCGAGCTAAGGATAATAATGAGATTTTTATTCAAGAACAGTCTTTTGGCTCAAGAAGCACAGAAAATTGCAGATCTTGTGAATTATGAAGCCCAAAAGCAAAAGCTCAAAATAAAACAAGTTTGCAATTTCAGCTACTCCAGTAATAACCAGCCAACACACTGTAGATATTTTACTCAAAAATAAGCAGAAAGAATGCCACAGTTTCTGAAAAGCACATCATGCCAAATAAACATTCATTTAACTCATCAGATGAAATTTTTACTCTGTTAGAAATTTGATTTTAATGAAGATGGTGTGTCATAACACTTTTCACCTGACCTTGAAGTGACAACATTCCTTGTTCACTTTGGTGATCAGGTTTCACTTCACGGGAAATGGAGAATAAATTTAATTTCATCTTTTCTAAGCACATGCACTCACACATACATGCTAATTTAAATGTGATTTGCTGCTATTTGAATACTAGAGGTCTGCATCAGCACACAGAGCTGCTGCCAGCAAAGCCTGATCTGCCCACTGAAGGCAAGGCAGCGTGAGTGACAGAGGGCAAAAGAGGAGTCCTTCAGACACCCAGCTCTAAGAGCTGACACTCGAGCCAGCAACTGAGGTGTTCTAGCACCTTCCTAAATTCACAGCCACATGGAGCCTCAGTCAGACAGGGAGTGAATGTATATGGCTGCAAAGCCGTACTAAAACCTGCTTCACTGCAAGGAAGACGTAAATACATTTCATTTGAGCTCTTTACTCAAAGCAATATCAGAGGGAGAAGCAGAATTGCAGGTTTTCAGGTAAGCAGTATTTCTCCATTTTCAATTTGGAGGGTTCAAGATTGTGGTGAAGAACCAATCAGCAGTGCAAGAAAGCCAAACTGGGGATAAATCAAATATTCTAGTAAATTTGTCTAACATGATATGAAATATACTGGAGAGGCATAAATGTGGGTGACAGTGGTATCACTGAGCAGCAGAAAAGAGAGAAAACATGCGCACCCCTAGCTTTTGTGGTTGTAAATCTGGATTGGTTTAAAACAAGCTTGACAGCCTTTCCCTAGTGCATCTTTTACTGCAAAGCTTCTATACCAGATCTAATACTCATGTTAAAAAGTATTAGTGTTTTAACTAAATCATGGGGAAACTGCTCAGATTTCACTCTAAAGTGCTTCTGAGTAACAAAGAGATTAATAATCTCTTAATTTGATTAAAAGATAATCATCTTGCTGACTTGTTATGATGAAATAATGCTCATTGTGTCCCAGCTTTAATGAGTGGGTTTGTCAGAGCAAATTGGTCATGTTCTATCAGTTATAGGGATAAGGAAGAGTCATTCAGGTAACATGTTAAATGCCGTGAACTGAATCACATTGTCCAAGACTGAATAAGGTACAATCCTGTCTTTTTTCCAGGCTTAGTGGGGTTTTTTTTTTGGTTTTTCTTTTTGGTTTGGTTTGGTTTTTTCTAATGTGTTGACTTCACCCTGGATGTTTAATGTAGCATTGGTTAAGTTTAAAGATGCTGTTTCTGAGACAAGAGAGAGGATCTAGGCTTGGTAGTACCCTGCTTAGCACTTTATGAACTTTCTTTAGAATATTTTCTCGCATGGAATTGGTTAGAATCTGGAAGAGTGGTACTCACCTGAAGTGCTGAAGATACAGTGGCACAGCTCTTGCCTCACTTGAGGTATCCAAGGCTGAACTAGTGCCCTTGGGCTACCTTTTGCATCAGTGGAAAGAAATAGGTACGCCAAAAGACTAAATGATTTATCTCAGAAACCTCAGTTGTGGGTAGATACATTATGTCTTGGAGGAACTTACTTCTCTCCTTTGATGATAAAGTGGGGCTTAGGAGGACTGGCTTCAATTTAAGCATTTAACTTTCTGATACCTGAAGTTAGATGGTTTTTATGTTTGGTTACCATTTTTTCAGGTTAAAACACTACCAAGAAATGTTATGTCTTTAAATCCCTGTGGAGAGATCCAAATTGGCTATGTCAGACAAGAAATCATTTCAGAGACAAGTTTACCTGGTTCCCATTGGCATAGAATGGGGAACAAGCATTCCCTCTGTGCTTTCCATTTTCCTTCTGCCTTTGAGAGGGAACAGTCTTTAACAAATTAAATCAATTTTATGCCACTGTGGAGCTTCATTTAAAAAAAACAAACCAAAGCACAATAACACCTCTCCCCCCAAAAACAACCCTCCAAAACACCAAATCAAAAAGTTTATCCTAGTTTTATACTCTGATGACTCCAAGAGAATAAAATCATGTTCAGGGAACAATCTGTCAGGTTATAGGAGCATTAGGTCCTGAGATCTGTAACTAAACCTAACATTGTTTGGCTTTCATGAAAGCAGAATGACATCTCTGTTCCATGAGCACAAAACACTGATTAGCTCAGAGTGGTGAAGATAATCTATGGATATGGTTCTACTTTCTGAAAGGTTAAGACTAGTTCACTTACAAAATCTAAGCCCAAACTCCTTCTAGCTCTCTGAATGTGTGCTGCCTACTCCCGAAGATTTGCAGATAAGCAGTAATTGTCTTCTTCAATGAAGGAGGCTAAACAAAGAAAGAGTAAAATTAATAATTATCAAAATTAAATGTAAAAGAGAGGAAAAGGTGAAATTAAACATTTCAATGGTGTTATCTAGGTCAGACTGGGTACATTAGCAAATCCTTATTTTCACTCACTACTGTGCCTTCTCAAATGTACATTTTCTCCAGCAACAAAAGGTTTAACTGGCAACATTTGTTCCAACAAACCAATTAAAACTAAATATCTGATTTTTTGTCTTAAGGAGACTTCTGCAAACATGGCATCTGAATGCAGCAGCAATTTTACTGCTCAGGCCAGCCCTGCAGACCTATTGACAAGCTGCAAGGATGAAGATTTCTTACAGGTGCAATTGTATGTTGCCATCCTTTACAGCCTAATCTTCCTGGTGTGCTTTCCAGGAAACATTGCGACAATTTTTGTTTACTGTTTTAAGATGAGGCCCTGGAAAAGCAGCACCATCATTATGTTAAACCTGGCTATCACTGATCTATTGTATGTAGTCACACTTCCTTTCTTCATACACTACAATGCCAATGGAAATGACTGGATTTTTGGAGACTTCATGTGCAAGTTTATTCAGTTTTGTTTCTACTTCAATATGTACAGTGGTATTATCTTCCTTAGCTGCTTCAGCATCTTCCGCTTTTTGGTAGTTGTGTACCCAATGAAATCCCTTTTCCTCCGGAAGCAGAGATGGGCAGTGGTGACTTGTGCAGTCATTTGGATGATTTCCCTGGGGGCCCTCAGCCCCTTGGTCGTCCTGATTTCCCCAAGAGACAGGCAGAACAAGACCATCTGCCCAGACCTGGTTGCTGCTGAGGACTTTGTCACAAGTCGCTGGTACAACTGGGGACTGACTGTGTTTGCCTTCCTCCTGCCCTTGCTGACGGTGACCCTGTGCTACGTGCTCATCATTGGCATCTTGGCCACTGGGCTGCACACGCAGGCTAGCTACAAACAAAAGGCTCGCAGGCTCACTGTTCTCCTCTTGCTGGTCTTCTATGTGTGCTTCCTCCCCTTCCATGTCTTCAAGGGGATTCATCTGGAGCTCCGAGTACAGCCAGTTAGCTGCCACTTGAAGAAAACTGTCCTTTTAATGTTTACTATAACTAAACCTTTAGCAGCATTAAATACTTTTGGAAATTTGCTGCTCTATGTAGTGTCAGGGGATAATTTCCAGCAGGCAATACTCTCGCTCTTCAAGTTTTGGACAAACAAGTGTTTGAAGTAGAAGAGATTGATGCAATTTAACATTTACGGAGGAAGGATTTAAACCTGCCCTCAACCAGCCAGGCACAACCTCCCTGCCATTAGAGTACTCAGGTTAACCCAGCTAGTGCCAAAGGAGAGTCAATCTGTTCTGGGTTACAAACTGATCATCAAAGGAGAAAATTTATGATTAAAAATAAAAAGTTTTAAATAAAATACTAATAAATAAAGTGTGAAATTCTCAGAAATGTTTCTGAGGTTGCTTCCTGAGTCCATGGTAGATCTTTTGGAGAATGGGCAGTTCTGGGAAAAAATATTAGTCTATTAGTGGCAGATACAGATTGAGGATGGGAGTAATCCTAAATTAATTTTATTAACTTAAAATATAAGTGTAGTCTGAGCAAAAGACCTGTCTGTCTTTCTTCCTAAGCCATGAAGAGCGGTAAGACCCTCTGGAGATCAAAACCCATCTTAGGCCTGGAAGTGCTTCATCTCACCTCCCTGGAGACATTGACAGGGTAAAGGTATGCATATAGCTAATCACCTTGTCCTCATTTTATAATTTTCCATTATAATGGGAAGAAATAGGCTGTTTTAGAGTATGATTCACTGAATTATTCTTGATGTTTGCATTTGGACAAGGTGAATTGTGACCTACAAGTGCCTGTTTCTCTCCACTGACCGCAAAAGGTAAGTAGATCAGACACAGACTCAAATGTTCGTGCCTGCTTTTAAGGAGCTGAGGCACAGCTCTGGTACTGACTGGGATGGATCACTCTCCAGAGGTTGCTAAAAGTGCAGCTTACACAGTAAGGCTCCATTCAGTGCCTTTAGTGATTGCCTGAAGAGTGATGGCGGGGCAATACAAGATCACTCTCACAAGGATTTTCCACACTTCTGATATGGAATCTGCGGAATCATAGAGCAGTTTTTCTTGGAAGGGACCTTTAAAGGCCACAGAGTCAGTCCCCCTGCAATGAGATGTCCCCTGCAAAGGGACATCTTCAACTAGACCAGGCTGCTCAGAGCCATATCCAGCCTGATCTTGAAAGTTTTCAGGGGTGGGACATCCACTACCTCTCTGGGCAGCCTGTGACAGTGTTATACCATCCTCATTGTAAAAAATTTCTTCCTTATATCTAATCTAGGCCCTATTATAGTTTTAAACCATTACTCCTTTTCCTATTGGTAAAGTCCCTACTGAAAGTAACTCCCATTTTTCCTATAAGCCCCTGTTTAAGCATTGAAAGGCTGCGATCAGGTCATCTGGTCATCTTGAACTTTCTCTACTACAGGCTGAACAATCTCAGCCTTTCCTTATATGAGAGGTGTTCCAGCCCTCTGATTATCTTCATGGTCTGCCTCTGGACTCTATCCAGTTTTGGGGCTCCAGACCTGGACACAGCACTCCAGGTCTCATGAGAGTGGAGCAGAGGGGCAGAATCTCCTGCTGGCCACACTTCTTTTGAGGCAGCCCAGGATATGGCTGGCTGTGAGCATGCACTGCTGGCTTGTTTTTCATTCACCACTCCAAATCCTTTTCCACAGTTCATAGGAAATCAAAATAATTTTTGCCCATTACATTATTCAGTGAAGCTCTTCTTAGTCACACCAAGTAAGGAACAGCTTTAAGTAATAGCATATATTACAGGAAATATGGGCTGTCTCGGGGTGGGGGAAATAGACTTGTAGAAAAGCGTGAGTCCAATACTTGAAGATCTATCTAGAGAGGTCCCAGTACCAGCTGAAATATCCTGGCCAACAGCAATACAAAAATATTAGCAATGTAATATTCAGAGTCCAAAAGTATGATCACAGAGTGAATCCTACAACACATTTTTATAACAGCCTTATTTCATGTTTCATTACTTTTGCTCTCTACCCCAAAATGTCCATGAATCAGTGGGAACACGTACTGCCTCAAGCTTCTCATGGGACCCTTCTCCTTATCCAACCCCTGTATGTATGGGCTGCTGTCCAAGTGACACCAGACCAAGACCACCAGGGCACCACCCCCATTAAGCACATGCCTGAGTGCCTGGCAAACAGCCTGTGACTCCCCTGTGGCACAGGGGAGCCCATTTCCTGCCTATCCTGCAGCCAGCTTGGGAAGAACAAGAGCAAACAGAAAGCAGCAGGCTTGCTGAGGGAGGGAGAGGAGGTAAGAAACCATCCCTGACATAAGAAGGAGCAAGATGGGGAAAGCAACAAGAGCATTCCTCTGGGCTAGGGCAGAAGATGGCCTGTGAAGAAAATACTCTGTCAGAAATCAGAGGAGGAAGCCATTCTGCTCCCAAAATAGGCCATTGTATTTTAATCCACCCTTAACTACTCATAAAGGTGACTTCAAAAACTTCTGCACAGCACAGCATGATTTCCCCTGAGACCACTGTCCAGCCTCAAATTGTGGATGAGGTCTTAGGGTGAAGAAGGGAGCTAGCTGTTAGAGATGTTGCATGATGCAACCATCCAAAAGATGTAAAGAAAATGCCTCTCTCAACACATGCTGCATTGATTTTAACACTCTAGGAGGGGCACTACACTTGCAGCGCTGCTCTCAAGTACTTGCTCCTGAGACACCAGACACAGCAGATACACCACGAGAAGGCAACGATGAACATGGCATTTTAGCTGTTTTTTCATTTCATGTTATTCTAGCAAAAAAACCACCAAGTTTTAGGGTTTTTTTAAAGTAAAATCAGGCTTATACATCAGCTTTTAAGACTGTACTGCATATCAACACCTAAGTTTTATTAACTCAAGTCCTACCTTAATATCTGCAATATGGAGTGTGGTTCTTGGTGTTTGAGATAGAAAATGAACTGTCTCTGGTTTTGCAACAATATGTTGGCAGGTTTTGCTTTCATCTTTAAATGAAGCTCTGTATTAGCCCATCTTCAGCTCTACTTGATGTTTTCTGGACCAATTACTCAGCACACTCATTTGGTCATACCTCCAGGCTATGTATTCTTTCGGAAGATGCCTAAAATGTTTTCCAGGGATGAGGCATCGACAACTTTGTGAACCTTTTTACACAAACAAGGGAGAAACCATTTCAAAGAGAAACCCAGGGGCTGCTTTCAGCATGACAGTGGCAGATTGCTGCCATATCTTGATACTTAGATTTTTGGCATACCCCGATAGCAACATGGGGCTCCAGGACCTCGCAACAGTGCCACTGAAGAAGAGAACAAGGCTGGCTTTGTAAGGTGCACAAACTTCATTTGATCCCTACCTCTGAGAAGACAGAAATGTCCATTTTAAGAATTCTTAAAGAGCCCAGCAGATAGTCCAAGCCTACCTAATGAAATGCCCTGTACTTTCCAATGACTTGTGTGTGTGTGGGAGGGCAGAAGGGACAATGAAACGGGGAGGGGAAGAAAAACCATATCAACTCTGGTGATACTCTCATCTTCTATGAATTAATTTTCCTTTTGCTTCTTTAATATAGTTTTCATATTTGTCTGGCAGCTTATGCTCTGGGATACCTCTGCAGACCCCACAAAGGCAGGACATATGAGTCCACCTGCCCAGCACAGCTGTGGGGAGGGAAGGCCCTGCACACAAAGACTTTGTAAACCAACCCACAAAACCAAGTCAGATGGTTACACTTGGTTTAGAAGTGTAACCACACAAGGAAGGACATACAAAATGCTCTTTGGCCCTGCATCAGAGGTGGAGGACAAGAAGCTTATGCCAATTTATCAGCTGTGTCCATTGCCAAGGAGTAAACCTGAGCCTCAATTAAACATGCCATTATATAAGCACTGTACTGAAAATCTATGACTGCCAGTAACCTTTCTTGTTCTACATGTAAAAACTGAATGCAAATAAGCACCTAGAATTTCCCCACAGATCCATCAGCGGATTTCCACTTTTTAAAACTACCTACCCAAACATCAACTTCCCAACCTCTGTGGCTGCTTAGGGGTTTGCATATGCAAACCCTGAGGGACAGAGGCAGGGATGACTTAACTAAAGAAAGCGCATGCACTAGGTTGAGAACATTAGCACTAATTGGCCACAGGCATTCAGGCATTAGCCACAAATTATGTTGACATTTTGAAACTCTTGTCTAAAGCCTTCCCAAATTCCTATGATGTGCTGGGCCAGACTGACAGGAATAGTGACAACACCAAAATAAAATATTAGAAGAGTTTGTGTTGAAAGGGACCTTTAGAGGCCACCTAGTCTAACCTGCCATGAGCAGGGACACCTCCCAGGTTGACACCCTTCTTATGCTGGGAGCCCCAGAGGTGGATCCAACACTCCAGGTGGGGTCTCATGGAGGTGCAGTAGGGGGCAGAATCACCTCCTTGTCCTGATAGCCACAGTTTTTTGGTGCAGCCCACGATATATTTGGGTTTCTGGACTGCCAGCTCACATTGCCAGATCATGACTAGCCTCTCAGTAACCAGCACCCCAAATCTTTCTCAGCAGGGCTGCTCTCAATATCTTCATCCCCCAGCCTGTGTTGGTACTGGAGGCTGCCTCAACCCAGGTGTAGCATCTTATACTTGGCCCTGTTGAAACTCTTGAGTTTCCCATGGGCCCACTTCTTGAGACTGTAAATAAATAATGGTTTTGTACAGTAGCAGAAAATGAGGATGTGAGGGATTTTGGAATTTTACATAATTCTGCCAGGGAGGTACAAAGGACAATCACACCAATATGCAGCATTTATTCTCATTGCTGCATATTACAACCACAACAGAAGGTTTTGCTCCTACTGATCTTCAGAAGTGACTTCAGCAGGTCTTAAGAAAGCAGTCTGTTTTGCTCACTCTTCTGATCAGCTGGGCAGTTTCTCACCAGAGATACAAAAATGTGGGAGAAACTGGCCAAATGGCTGCGCTTGTACCATCATGATTGTACCTCCATTGCCCACAGAGGGGCTGAACTGAGTGCATCAGCAGTCATGATCTGGCTCATCCCCAAGGCAGCAGGGCTGACAACTAATGCAAACACAGAGGAACAAAATTTCTGCAAGAATCACCAGTGCAAACCAACACTTCTTGTCCTGAGCAAATGCAGGCATCTAATTTTCAGAATGACCCTGGCCCCAGAGAGGGTGGGGGTCCAGAGACGTTCCTGTGACTTGCTTTTCATGTCACTTGATCCAGATCCAAAGATAATATCCCTCCTTCCCTGCTCAGCTATGGCTGCATGTTGGAGATCAGGGCCTGGACCTGAGGCACAGAGATGCTGGTGTTTTGGGAAGGTTGTGGAAAACATTTGGGAATGTTTTGGGAGCATTGTGGAAGGTGGACCTGTAGAGCTAGGAAGGGTGGCATGTAGAGACATGCCAGAACTCACTGCTCCTTGGTGGTTCCTGGTAATGTCTCCTTGGAGAAAGACAGAGAAGTTTGAGAGCTTCCTTTTACCTGCCCTCCCTTTTAGGTGTGATGGAGAAACAAGGCCATAGCAGGGAAATGTTTTCTTTCTCACTCCTACCTCAAAAAGAAACCCAAAACCAGCAAAATCTTTTCCTTACATGAATTGAAATGTGCATGTGGAAAACCAGGACGGATTTATGGCATTGGGGGTCTTCTCTGGAAGGGGCTGATATTGCTGTGCAGCTCAGGTGTGGCTGGGGACATCGTGACGCTGTGCCTTGAGCACAAGAGGGAGGGACAGTTTGGCTGTGAGCCCAGGATAAAAAACCGGAATGGTGCTGCTGATTCACCAATAAATCAGTGCCAGACAAGCACAAAGACTTGTTCTGATCCTGTAGCTGAATGACCCCCCATGTAACCACAGAGAGTCACTGCATCTCCCCCTAATTATTTCTCCTGCCACCTCTTATCCTCTTAGAGTTACAAGCTCTTTGGGGCAGATGTCTCAGCGAGTATTTGCACAGCAGGACCTGAATCCCGAATGGGCCCTCCTGGCATTATGAAAATTCAATCAAGGGCTCCAGCCATAAAAATGTAAACGATGTAGCTACTTATCATTTGTGCATTTAGAGACACATAAACACACAAATGCAGATACAAATGCAGGGGGGAGCAGTGCCTGATGCAAAAATATAACTCTTTTAAAGCAACAGCACTAGGCTGTGCCTGAGACTCTTCCTCTGGATACAAATATGCATTTTACTTGTCCCTTTTCCCTCTTGTAGAATAAAAGTAGTGTGACACTGAGGACAGAAGTCAGCTGAACAGAAATCCCTTTTCAGGACAAAAAGCAGCTGCTACAAAAGTAATTGCAGCAATGCACAAAACCTCCTCAAGCAGTTTAAAAACATTTTGTGATTTTCAGGTATAATTTTCTGCTGTATACAAATTAGTAAGATTTCACTGCTAATTTGAAGACCATGCTTTGAGTATGACTTTTATTTATACCTAATATCAATAACACCTAAAGCTATATATCTTTTATTTTTCCATGGAAAATAACTATATTTTACTGTGTGATAAATTATAATGTTGTGTAGTAAAACAGATTTGGATATGTGTTCAAGGTAAGGCTATTCAAGTCTGGGGTATTTTCTTGTGTAAATTTTGATGTAAATTTTGCACTTTATATGTTGGTATTTCAAGATTATTGAAATTGATTATCATTATTTCTCCACTACAAAATCAAGTGTGCCTTTCCAGCCCAGCAGTTTAGGCTTATTCACATATGTAGAACACAAAGAATATTCTCATCTGACTGCCTAAATATATAATTTACATTACATACAGCTTCACTGCTTTCTTAAGGTGACTATTTTTGACCTATGTACTATAAAGGATCTGATTTTTTCTCCCCAGGGGAAAAAAAAATAAAATTGTCTTTTATCCTTTTTGTTTTATTTTAAATTTTCTTTTTTTTTTTTTTTTTTTTTTTTTTTTCAGTAGCCATTCTGGTTAAAATGTCTTCAACTAGTTCCAGATAACATAAAGGCCTAGTGTTTTTATAGTCAGTTGGCAGAATTGGAGCTTGGAGGGACCAATTATCCCCCACCAGGTGGGTCAGATGAACTGTGCCTTACAAGTGCCTGCACAGGGAGTCAATGGTGTCCCTGCTTCTGATTTCAATGCTGAGGCTTTAGCACCATGATAATGGTCCACTGTGTCTCCTCTGTAGGCTGGTTGTTATTTCTTATGAAAAGTTTGGCAAAAAGAAAAGGTGTAGGTTTTGATATTGTGACAATTTTTAGAAGTATTTGTGCAGGGCACTACACTGAATTTTTAAAATGCTCTCTGGATCATCATATTCAGGTAACCTAGTTTAAGCAGTCTGGATTATATTCAAGTGTCTGACTAATCGAGAGGATACAGTTCCACAGAAAACAATAAAGAACACAGTATATTTGCCCTCCATACGTATTCTATATATTGAGAGGATATATAACGGAACACATGGAGCCACGAAGAAATAAAAATAAATGTAAAAACTTTCAAGGACAAGACTTGGCTCAAATATGTGGTACATAAGAGTTGGGGTACTCTGCCACCATCCCCAGCCCTCAGAGTTCCCACTATCCCCCTGCACACATCCATAGGGAATTCTCACCATTTAAAGGGTTGATTTTCTTGTGCAAGCCAGCTCCTGATAGGACTCTGCTGCATGGGGAAATAAGGTCAGGCCAAGGCAGGGGACTGTGCTAGGATTTGGCTTTGGACACCAAGGAAGAGCAAGAACAGAATTGGGAAGGATGACTGGACCCCTTTCTACAGCTAAAGAAAAAGAGCCTGCTGCGTTATAAGGGGGGAAAAGCAGGAGAAAAAAATTAAAAAAAGCTTACAGGATTTGAAAACTGTATGAAAATTTATTTTAAAAATTAATAGACAGAGGGACAACACTAAGAAAGAAAAGAAAGACTCCTGTTTGTCAACACAGGTGCAGGTACACACACAGTGAAGCTGTTCACAGGGTTGTTATGCCCAAGTCCTGTTCATGCACATTTGAAGTGTCCCTGCTCTGTATCCCTCCAAACTTTTTGAATTCACTGGAGAACTTTTCTGAATGGCCCGTAGAGTAGCTTGTCCAAAAAGGATTTCTCATTAGACACCTTTAAATTGCCATAGCTCTGAGATGGGACACACTGTGACTCACACACTAAGTGGGTAATTTAAAAAATTATTAAGGAAATTCAGAAATACAATTTATGATAGATTCCTCCCTGTAATGTAACCAAACTATTAAATTTCTTCATGAAAGTTCTGAAGCACATAATTTTCAGAACTGAAATTGAGGGGCTGCCAAGTGCCTGAGAAATATGTGTGGCAGGGAGATTAAAGTGAATGGCAGCCTGCAGGATGACAGCTGCTGGGGAGATATCTTCACCACCTGTGGAACCTGCTCCTGCTCTGACAAGCATTAATGCTCATTCCTAATACTTCGTAATCTCTAAGATACATGTTTAGCTAAAAACTGACACAGCTGAAAATTTGTCTCAGCTGTACCCAAGCAATGCCCACATCAAAGGATAGAGCACAAAAATATCCTTCATGTACACAATGATAATTGTTTACATAATAGCTTAAACATTGTGAAATGGACAGAGCTATGAAGGGATGTATGCGGCTTATTCCCTGTGTCCTGAAGCTTTCCCTGTGTCTTGCTGATCCAGCTGTTTTTATACTGTCCATTCAATATTATCTTGGTCCTCTAAAATTTACAAGGACATACCTACCAACCATAGCAACAAAATAGGGGGAGATTAGAGAGCTCCTTATCTACTGACAGGATCCATGTTTAAGCAAGCTGCCCTAGCTTCTCATAATCTAAGTTTATTCAGACACCCATAAGGGCTCATAAATACAGGTTATTCTGATAATTTTGTTTAGAATGCTGTTTCCTGAAGAGAATTGTGCTCATCTTCCATGCTGGGTACTCGTGAGAGGTCACAAGCTGGACAGAGCCTCTGTAATTCAGCCCAGCAGATCCTGGGATTCCTTGCAATGACCCAAGGAAATCCATCTGCTGAGGATGGGACCTTGTTGGAACCCAGGGCACAGGGAATATTTCTCTCCCTGCCCTGATAGGTCTTGATTCCCAGGAGAACACTACTTTTAGCCTTCATCCATGAAGAAATATTTCAAGACTTTGGGATGAATTGGAATCTATGAGTGTGTGATATAGATAGAAGTGTAGTTTATCAAGGGTGAAAAACTCATAGTTTTGGGGTTTTAGTGTAGAGGTAGATAGAAGACAGGAATGGAGGACTTTGGGTGTTGTCTGAGCTCCTTCTTGTTCTTCATCTATTCCATTTTCTACAATGTTGGTAGCACAGAGTGATTGGTTAGGCAGAGCCACAATGCAGATGTTGCATGAACAAACAACTATTAATAAAAAAAGCTCTAAAATTAATTAAACAAAATTTTTAAAAACCTTAAACCTGTGTATCTCATAACTTCTTAGTACCTCTCTTTATACACTAAATCTAATATGTAAACAATGTACTAAACTATTAATCAAAAAAAGAATACACAACAACCTAAAGACCAAAAAAACCCAAAAATCACATTCATCTCTCAGTTCTAACACAAAACTTTTTAAAAGTCTCCCCACCAAGAAAACCTCAAAAAGGAATTTCCACAGGACCTAAAATGTGCCTGCAGCTCAGAGGATGGAAAATCAGCAGCCAAAACATGACATCCCTCCATCAGCAAGAGCAGAAAGGCAGGTACCCTTGATGGCTGAGGGAGGAAGGACCCTCTCCTTATCTATCCCCAGCTCTGACCCACCCTCTGAGCTCATCCTCTGGGACCAACCTCCAGTCATTAGAAGAAGGCAGCCATGCCCAAAGGGACTTGTTTCCTCCTAAGCCAGCTGCCACAAAGAACCTATGGAACCTCTTATCCAGGCACCCGGGTGTCCACTTACATATCTGTGCATGGACAATACCGGGGAATCATGGAATGATTGGGTTAGAAGGGACTTTCAAAGGCCATCCCCTTTCACTAGACCAGGTTGCTCAAAGGCCCATACAACCTGGATATGAACACTTCCAGAGATGGAGCATCCACAGTTTCTCTGGGCAGCCTCTCCCAAGGTATTATACCTTGATCTCACTTTGGTGAGGCCAAGGGCATTTCAGCCTGAGTATCTCTTGCAAGCAGCCCTGCCTCAGAGTCCATGCTGGGGGACAGGGTCTGAGCTGCCATCCTGTCATGGCTAGGTGCTGTGACAGCCCCCAGTCATCTCCCTACCAGCTTCATCATCTCTCCCTTCCCTGCAAAATTCATGTACTGGAAAATGTACTCTTCTTTTTCCCCAGAGGCCTTTATTTTCAGATTTGCCTTCATCTTGCTTGCATACCTGTGTGATCCATTTTATTTTTCTTTCGGGATGAAGTTTTTTTATTATTCAGCTTTCATTTCCAAGGCACTGGTCATTTGTCACAAAGTATGCACGTCTATAAATATTGCCACACCGCTGTCACCCTCACTAGTGTGGCAGAGGGTTTTCTGACACAGACTAATGGCACTGGAGCTGACTGGGACCACCCCTGCCAGCTCTTGCCTCACCAGTGAGACAGTGTATTTAACTGCTGACCTGTTGACAAGGGCAGTGGAAGAAGGACCAGAGCAGTCATGAACACCAACACAGGTAGTTGGTTCCCAGTTAATGCCAGAATCCTTGCTCATCCATTTCAGTAGCTTCACCAGGACTTGTTGCTCCACGTCCTTTGCAGCACTGGTTATCAGATGTGCTTCTCAGCTGTGTGGGAAGCACTAAGCCAAAAGCATCCCTCAGAGCAAGAGAGTTTATTTACCTTATTCTAGGCAGATAAATGTTTTGTTGAATGTGGCTGCAGCTGTCATAGGATAATTAATGCACATATCTTCTATCCATGACCTATTTGAATAAATATGTGTCTGCCCCCAACATGGCATGTCAGCTACACAGATTTGTCACTAAGAGATAAATTAATCCTGGTCTCTAATTTGTGATTCATGCGCTACTGTAGAAAACCAAATGTTGTGTTTAATTAGCTCCTGGACTTATTACTTAATTTTATTTTAAAAAAATCCTCTAAAGCATTCCTAGTCAAGCATTTGTGAGACTACTGCTGGTCTGAAAGGTGCTAATGAGCCACCAGCAGAAGATAAAATCAATAGCAGATCCAGTGCCTGGGCAAGCAGCCTTCCTCCTGCACAACACTGGAGTAAATGGCCAGTGATGTTTATCAGATTGATAACTTTGAGATACACAGTCAAATAATGACTGAAAGCACTGCTTTTATTGAATGCTTCTTTTCTTATCAGCCTCAAAAGGACCTAAGAGATGTTGGGATGTTAGTAAGCCTCACCTTTTAAGTAGTCCACAGCAAAAATTACAGTAGAACCAAGACTGCATGCTCAAACCAGGGATGAATATCTAAGTGTACTAGAAGTGGTAATGTTTATCTGGTATTTTTAAATTAATTGTACTTTTAATTGGTATTTCAGTGCTCTGCAAACTCCCAAAATAGTTCACTGCAGGCTCTTTTTGAAGTGTTTCACATTTCTGATGAGAGTTACAGATTTTCTCCCCTCTGACCTGAATCTCTAGGCTGAAACATGAGTGCTGTCTCTATAGTGACTGGAGGGCAACCCTCCAAAGAGCTCCAAACTCGCCTGACTCCAGAAGCTGGGGCTGAGAAGCAGCCAGCAAACCTCTGTTTTCCAGGATCCACCACTAAGCCTAGAGGGAGTATATTCACCCAGGTCTGTGCAGAGGTGACAAGTGTCAGAGACACCCTACACCAATTGCTTGCAGAAAAGCAGCAAACATCCTCCACCAATGCTGTGGAATCAGCTGGCCCCAAGATAAAAATGCCATCTGTGCAATGCTTGAGGTAAACTGCATTTGCAGACCTAATCCCAACTAGTTCCTATTGGAACACAAACCTTCCCAGCAGAGCTGCATACAGCCTCAGAGCTAGACTGGGACCATGACAGTTCTCAGCAATGTATATCTTGCACTCTGTAGCACACATTACACACTAGGAGACTCAGTGAATTCATGGGTCCACAGTAAATCCTGGTTTCACTCCTAGCTTGTTAACTGGGATCACTTCTTGTCAAATAATAAACATCACTCTAATTAAAAACCCTGATCCCAGTCCTGAGCTGCACCCTGAGCACCTCAGCCTTATTGAGGACTGCAAGCACCTACCAGGTAGGTGTTTATTTGCTACATAATGCTTATTCCTACACCTGCACATTTATATCAGAACCCTATTATTTAAATTGTAAAAGTCAATTTAAACCCCTTTCAGAAGCAAGCAGTACAACAAAGCAGAGCAGCCTGAGCCTGCACAGTGCAAGAGCTGGAGCATTTTAATCCTGGTATGTTTAGCTACAGATTGGACTCTGACAGTTGTGAATAACCTCCAGCTCTTCAGGTCTGTGGAAATTGTATAGTTTGTGACTAACCCAGAGCCAGAGGATTTCAGGTGAAGGTGCACTCCCTGTGTGAAAGATGAGGAATATCATCAAGAAATTACTGCCATAACTAATAAATGTTGTCTTATATATCAAGAGTTCTATTAGCATTATAGTGCGAGGGTTTCCATACCGCCAGAGTTTCGTGCCTCCTCAATGTTTTCTGTAAGCAGTTCCTCTAAGCACTGACTCCCAGTCCTTGCAGTAGACATCTGACTCCGGATCCCACCAATCCACTCTTTTATACCACTTGGTCTTATTGGCTACAGGTGTGGCCTGTTAACATCAGGCCTGCTCCTAATCTTTAGTAATTTGTCCAGCTGCAACTCATTGGGGGGATAAGATTAACTTCTATACCACCTTCATTTACCCATACTGTATCCCCCTACAAATAAGCAAACAATAAAATATCCCCCTATCCATCTCCTTCTGCTATTCTGCTCCTCACTGTCATTCCCATCATCTCCTTATCATCTTTCTTCTCACATCACAGATATTTTGAATATTTATTTGGCCTGTGGAGAATTGGAGCATAACAACATGAGAAGGAATACCACTACTTTTTGGTCAGCAATTCAGTTCCTTGAATCATCAGGATAAACTGCATGGCCTTGAAGAGTGTTCATCCACATGAGAATTGGATTACAGTCTCATAAAACAGCACAGTGCTCCTATTATCACCCAAATAAAGCTGCCATAATTCTGGAACAAATAGGTGGAAGTAGTCAGCCACCAAGTATCCCGTGCTGAAGAATAATAAGCTGACATATGGCTCTCAAGACATTCCTCACAAGGAGGCAGATTTAAAGCCCTGAACACCAGGCTTTTATGCACACAAAAACACACACTCATCTTTTATATCACTGTCTTATCTAAGGCACTGAGGGCTTAGAGACAGGATCCAGGTGCAATGCTTTCTGAATAGCTGATGATGACAAAGCATCCACCATATTATCCTCTCTCACAAGAGGGTACCTGACAAGTTTCTCAGCATTTATAAACTAGGAAAGGAGCTGGTTTTGTTGCAGCTGCCCAAGATTTTACCTGGCTCAATACAAAATCCTGGTTGATTAAAAACATCTCACTGCAGGTTTCTGCAGCTTATGGGCTGAAAAATGAGCTGGTGAAAGATAGGTTCTTCCACAGTGTCAGCTGGACTCTGTTCTCAGTGGCTGAGCCACTAAAAAAGTCATTTTAACTTCTCCATGTGTCTATAAATGGGGACAGGCTCATTTTTTCAAACATCTTCGCAGAAATACCTAACTACAGTGGTTTGTAACTATGATGTGCTATCACTATTTTTTGTCATCTGGGCATGGTGATGGAACTGTTCACCCCATAGTAAGCATGGGGGACCATGCATTTACAAAATAAGGACGGACAACCCATTTAAAAGGGGTTTTTAACCAAAAGATCAGGGCCCTCTCTTTTCTAGAAAGTGCTCACACAGCTCTTTCACAAGGATCATTAGGAAAGACCTACCTTCAGGACCAGGTCACGGTAGTAACACATATGATTTAAGACCTAGTCATCCCTCACAAGGACAACCTCACAAGACAAGTGCACAGGCACCAACAGGGCACACATCTACTTCTGCCTCCTCTCTCCCTGCCTCCAGCCCTTTGTTCCTGCTGCTTGCCCTGTGACAGTGAGGGACAGATCCCCTGTGGGCCATCCTCCCTCACATAACTGCAGAAAACTACATTAGAAAGAACCTCAAATTGTGTAGTTTCCTGCTGTTGGAGTCAATTGAAGCAGCTCAGCCAGGAGTTCAAAAAAAAGCCAAACCTGTACAAGCTGATAGAGCATAGAGGGAGAGGACCAGACAGACACAGGAGCAGGGAACAGGCTAATGTTTCCCCCTATCAACTTCAAAAAGCAATGAAGGGCCATGAAATTGGCCCATGTGCCTGCAGAGAGGGATGTGAATGAGCTCATACAATCCCCAGGCAAAGAATGAGCCTTTCTGCTGTATACAAGGAGGCAATGTCAATCTGCAAGCAGCATTGTTGGGATTGGTACCAGCCAGAGGTATCCAGTATGGATGCCCACACTTCAAATGGATGCTAAAGGCAGGTTTCAAAACACAGTTACAGGAGCAAATGTACTGAGAATTGTTGTTATCATGTTGTTGCTATCATATTTCTAGAGTCCCATACCTTCTGGGTAGTTTTCTCACAAGTAGCTCTTCACAGCAGTGTTGTTCTTGCTTCTTCATCAGGGCTCCTCCAAGGCTCTCCCTGACCGGCCAGCCCACCCCCTTTTATCCCAGTTATCTTCATTAGCCACAGCTGCCACCCAATTAAGGACATCACAGCTGCAGCCCATTTAGAACAACTAGGATTGGGGCAAGGCCACTTGTACAATACATAGATTTTACTATGGCTCAAAGGCCACCTATACCTATAGAGAAACCCCTGATGTTCAACCTGTTTGGCTTAACAAAGAAGGGGCTGTGTTGGGCTAGTCTGATGCTAGGTGCATCTTCATGATGAAATCAGTGCCAATAGAAAATTCTTTAATCCAAAGAACAAATGCATATCAAGCACAGCCTCTGGGCAGGGAGCAGAATCTGTATTAATTGAGATTCAAAATGAGATGCACAGACACGCTCGATTCTCCAGTACTCAAGGTGCTTAAGTCAAGGCTGGATGCCTTTTTAAAGGCCATGTCATAGCTTAACAAGGAGTTACAGGCCTGATGCAGCAATCTCTTGATACAGTTTTATGGTGTGTAACACACAGTCCCTCCTTGCCTTTAGAATTTCTGGGGGACCAAAATCAACAACAAAAGCTGGGTCTGTTTTTTGCACTGTGTCCCCTGCAGCACACAGGGTTCCTACAAACCAAGCTGCACTTGCTCCAGTGTGCACCCAGCTCTGCTCCCCAGCAGAGTGAGGAAATTACTAACAAGAGTAAATAATATGGTGGTAAATCCAAGGAGCTGCCTGGACAACCATGTACGCTGGTGCCACTACTGAGATGGGAAACAAGCACAGATGGGGTCAGACCTCTCTGCCCTTGTCTCAGCAGGCATCTTGTGCTCTAATAGCAGCACCCTTATCCTCCAGCTTTCCAACATTCTCACCTCTTGCTGTTTTTCTGTCCTCACTTAGGGCCTTTTTGGTGTTTGGCTATGGAAGAAATCCCTGTACAAAGTCTGAGCTGCTGGGGTTTGCCCCATGGGACATACACTGTGGGTCCACGTACACCATGATGCTGGGACTCTGTGTATATGTGAGACACAGGGGGTGGAAAACACTGGCTATGGACAAGGCCAGTGCTGCCAAAGCATGAATGGTAGGAGATGGAAACCACACCACAGAGTCCTTCTTGTAAGGTGCACACTGCACACACCTACAACAGGAACAACAAACCCCTCTGTTTCCCAGAATATGCAGACACTTCCTCACACTCCAGCCAGGATGGGGACTGTCCTTCAGTGCTCTGCAGTCCTCTTGAGTCTCTCCAGCTGGCATATGTGAGGTCTGATCCCACTCTCAGTGTTAAAGCAGTATTTGAGGTGTTGGAGCAGCAGAGGCAGCCTGCTGTGTGGTCACTGTGTGCTCTGAGGTGTAAGATGGCTGGCCTTGTACAAGTTCCTGCCCAGCAGTCTCTCTCCAGCTGCCAAAGGGAATATGGGAGAGGTAGAGCAGCCTTGGAAGGCAAGCATGAGAACCTAATAGTGGGCCCCATTCTGCACATGCTTTCTCTTCCCTGAAGCAAAAGAGGGGGCAGCAGAAGGCAGTCCCCAGTCTAGAGTCTGCCCTGCCCTCCACATCCATTGCAGCAATGCCCAAGTGACAGGGGTGTTACACATAACTCCAGTCATACTTCTCATCCTTATCCCCATCCTATTTTAGGACCTGAAGTGCTCAGCTTACCCTTGCAGCTTTTAACACAGCCATAAGCAGCTCCAGCAGTGAGATGCTTTTTCTTAATCATGTTTGCTCCTTTTGTTTGATGGAGTAGGCTGTGGAAGCAGTGTGGGGTATTATGGCATCCAGTGGTCACTCAGGTACATCACTGCTTCTTCCCAAGCTCCCTCTTCCCAAATTAGGGCCACAAAAAGGTGCAGGGGTGAACACATCCTCCTTTGTGCTGGAGCAAGGTGAGTGCACAGTTGGCTTCCAAAGATAATGCCGTACTCCAAGCAAACAAACCTCAGCTCATTCCAAAACCTGTTTGTTCCCAAGCATACTTAGCCAGCAAAGTGATAACTTGCTAAGCAAACAGCTATCCATGAATCGTACCTCAGGAGACAGAGATGCTTTCTGAGAGCACCAACAAAAGCAGACTGATGTGCCCTGTGAATACACAGATTCTGAAAGGTTTCTCTCCTCTTTTCTCTTTGTCCAGCTCCAGCAGAAGTGGATGGACAAAAGGAGCAGGGTACTAGGAGGGCTGAGGAGCATCAGTAAGCAGGACCCAATAAAGCCACTAGCAGAGCAACTGGAGTGACTGATCTTTTAGGCTTCCATGGCTAATTCTGGGGAAGGCATCAGTGCTTAATTGAGCATAAATGGAAGAAGAGCAATCAGAAAGCTAACTTGGGAGCAATGGTATCAGGATATATTTAGTTTTCCCCAAGGAAAGACAGTGACATAACCAGAATTATTACTCACTGTTTTGCAGAGGAACTGTTCTTCCAGAGCCTGCAAGGTGGTGGTTGCTTTCTCAAGTGCTGAACTCACTCCACTCCCACTCATGTCAGCAGATTGGCTCACAGATTATTTAAATCTTTCAACCCAAATTACCTTTTCCCCCTCTCCATGAGTGTTCTTGCCAGGGAGTCTTCCTGAAAAGCGCAGCAAGAACTAGATTGCTCAGGTTTACAACATATTGGGAAAACTTGAAGTAGGAGCAACAAGGCAGCTGCTCCCCACCAAACATCGCAGTAAGGACCTGCCTGCTGAGGAGACATTAATTTCTCAACTCCTGGGGGATGATGGGGACTTCAAAAGCCTCTTTCTGGGACTGAAATAATAATTCTTTTGTGATCAGTCTTAGCATAAGATCTTTGTATGTGTTTTGTGAGAAGACAGATACTAAAGAACAATGTAATTTCATAAAGAAGTGGAGAAATATCAAAAGATAAAGCTTTCATTTAAGCAGAAGTCCTTACTTCTGGCACAAAGCTACCATTCATTCCTCTATGCTAGCAGGACAGTGCTATGAAGTTACCACTTTCATATGATCATAGACCACATGTCTATATGGCACACTATAGTAGGAGTCCTAGTAAAATATCTGTATTGTATTTGAATATCTGTGTATAGGCCTTGCCCTGATAAGCCCCGGTTGTTCGTGATGGGCTGCAGCTGCGATTTCCTGCGATTGGGCTGCAGCTGTTGCTAATGACAATAACTGTGATATAGGGACTCCTGGACCCCAACAAAGGGCACAACACCTGATCTAAGCAGTTCCTTTGGCAGCTGTACTTTTGGTTTGGGTTCCCCTTCAGCCTGGTGCACCAGACTGCAGGCAGCCCCACCTGGTTTGTGAGTGGCTTAGACATCTTTGCCTCAGCAGCAGCTGCCTCTGACAAGCCAGGGGACAAAGTGAATGGCCAGGGAGAGGTGGGAAGAAGCTTCTGCTGTCCAGCTCTAATCTGCAATTGCAAGGTTGACAGACTCCATCCCAGTTTAGGCAGATTGACTCCCACCTGTAATAAGAGGAAGTGAGTCTTAAACTGCATCTGGCTGTGACTGTTTTTGGCCCATTTTGGCACTACAAATCAGATGTTAAGGCTGATTTGTGCTAACATCTTGGATATTGCATGGAGGAAGCCTGGAATCAATGGCTGGACAGCTACCACAGGACACTGAGGGGCTTGAGAAGCTGTCCCTGTTCTGGTGTGAAGTTCTTCCTTCCTCCTGTCAGTGTAAATACAAAAGTGTTCATTTAAACTCAGTGAGGGTGGCCAGGAGAAGAGCCTTTGCACAATTAGGCACAGCTCAGAGACAGTCTAAGTGCTTTAGTGCCTCTTGGCTGTTAGTAGCTGCTTCCCAGCTGAGACACAGGGTCTGGCTATCTGTTAATTTGGATACAGCAATTACAGGCTGAGAGCTCTGCTGGGCCAGATCCCAGCCTCCATGTGTAATGCTGACATAGCTAGAGCTGTGTTTCTGGCATTTGTGGTTAAAAAATTTGCCTTTGGAAACAATTTTATGCACTTTATTTCCATCAGGGCTCTCAGTAACATTTGCCCAGATGAGAGTTCCTGGTATTCCTGGTATTCCTTCAAATGTGAGGAGAACTGCTACATTTAAGCTCAAATTAAAAGTTGGTGAGGGGTCACTTTTGCTTGACTCACTTTGGAAATAATAATTTTTTTTAAATCTCTGTCAAATGAAGTGCTAGAAGAACCTGGGAGGAAAAGTCGTGGTATAAAAAGTACACCATGACACTTAAAAGTTCACCTCAGTCACATTAAATGAGGGAATGTTTTAGGGTTTGGCCCCTCAGCATTAAGCTGTGGATGAGACCCCAAGTGCATGGCAGAACCCAGCAGCAGCATATTGCTGGGATAAGCAGGGGATCAGGCAGCAGGGACCTGCAGTCACCTCACCACAGGCAGCAGCATCCCCTCACCAAGCAGCCCATGTGTGTCCTTTGAAGATACCTTGTAAGCCAGTTTTCTTCTGGCATATCATCTTCCTCTGTGATGACGTGCCTGTTTATCAAAAGCACAGACTGGTTCCTAAATCCTTTCTAGTTCACTGCAAACAGCTTCACCTGATGTCTCAGCCCTTCACCCACTGGCTCCATGTGGTTTTTCCCTTTCCAGCTTCTGCTCAGCCCCCTCCTGCCCAGGATATAAAGGCTTGTTGTCGTTTTTGCATTTAAGCAAGCTTTTGCTAAGAAGAGATATCTGAGGCATGCATATACTGTTTTTTAATCCTTTACCTCCCACACATCCCTCTTTTCTTAAACCAAGCTGTTAATAAGAATACAGATTACTGCAGCCAGAATTTATAGTAAGAATTTGCAGTAGCGAAATATAAATTTGAGAAAGTGGCAGCAGCATGATCAAACCACAGCTCTGCTCATAAACATTCCTGCAGTGCATATTTCCCACAGTTTGCCTACCACAGCTTATAGCCAGAGATATAGTTTTAAATGAGTAGGCCTGTTTTTAAGGATTTCCTGCCTGACAACCATCAGAGACAACATTTCATATCTCAGTGTCATTAAGTCTGCAGTAACTGTGAGGTCCCAATGTGATTATCATATGTAAATTGGAAAAAAAAGAAAAAAAATTAGGCAAACCGCCTTGAGAGTCCTGCTGAAAATGGAGAATGCAATTCTCCACATCCTCCAGATTCCCTTCAGGGAGGACTTGAGCAACTGGGTGTCCCCCTGAAATGGCAAGCATAAAATGCAAAGACAGAAAAAGCCTCTTCATTGTCAAGAAGAAAATTTTAATCCAGGTTTGAAAGATGTGGTCTGGTTGCCCTTGACTGTTTGTTTGTGGGAGAGGCCAGAGCCTCACTGGGGGCATGGGCTGGGATGTGAGAGAACACAGGGCTGCCTGACAAGCAGGCAGGCACACAAAGAAATGGGAACAGCCTGCAGACAGTGCCAGGCCAGGTCAGGTTTAGGACATGGAGCTGGTAGCAGGGCATGCTGAGTTGGTGCTTGATTGCTTTACAAACCCCCAGTCAGCTCTTTGTCCCTTCAGCTCCTGTTCTGTTCCCCTTTCCCTCACCCTTTTCCAGTGCAGACTCATGGTGGCACAGGTCCCACCAACAGCAGCCAGACTGGTGCCCAGGCACTCCGAGGATGCTCCCAAGGCTCTGTGGACCTCCAATCCCTGTGCTGGAAGGGTTCAGGATCAGCTGCAGATGCTCAGGGCTTGGCCAGAGGGAAAACCCTCCATCATCACTGCATGTCTATCAGAAGGGGCCTATACCTCCCTCATTCTCCTCCTGTCCTGCCAGGCAGGGGCACAGCAGGAAGGTTGTCACTGCAGGCAGTGCCAGCCTCAGGGCATGCAGGGGGTTTCTGCACAGCACCAAGGTGCCTCTGCACACTCAACCATCCTCATGTGCTGGAATCTCATCTGGGATCCCCTCAGGTCAACCTTTCCTCCTCACCCCAAAGGTGAGTGGGAGCCACACACCCTGGTGTGTACTGTGTCCCTGACAGCTACTGCACAGCTGGGACCATGCTGCAGTTTCCTCTTATCTTAATGTAAAACAGCACAGAAAATATCTTTCAACAGTACTTTACCCGAGCTACATTTCCTAAGGTACCTTTCTGAGTCCATATCTTACATATGTGCTACCCAAGTACCCACCTGCCTCTCTTACCTTTGACCAAACCTCAAAACCTGGTTTTGAAATGCTCTTGCATCCCTCCACTGCTCAGCTCACAAGTCATGTCCCTGCCTTTTCTTGTATGAAATTGTAACAGAGGTTTGTAGGCATTTTTCTTTGTGAATTTTTTACAGTTTGTACCCAGCATAAAAACTGACAATTAGGCATGTTTTAAATGTGTAGTTTAGCCCAAGTACATTAGTCTCAGCTGATTGCAGTACCACTTCTTCAAAAAGCAGTAACTCAACACCAAAAAGGCTTCTCCATTAGTAGCACTTATGCTAGTTGTGCATATTTAATATAAAATTGCCCATGAGTTAAAATGGCCATTAGATCTCTCAATTAAATTGACATACACAGGTTATGCAGGTCTCACTGTGCCTTCATTCACTGCTTGCTACAGACCTCCATAACACAGAGCCTCTCCTGATGGTTTTCCCTGCAAGGGACAACAGGGAAGGACATTCTAACACCCCCTGATTTCTACACCATGTGGCATTCAGTGCATTTGCCTCTGTTCAGGTTGGGAAGTGAATCACAGCCAATGCAAGTGATAGCAAAAGAAAGTAAAAACTTATTAGTCATGTTTCTTGGAGAGGATGAGTCTCACACTGCTGCAGTCTCACACTTCACAGCTAAAAAAGCACAAGGCATCACAGCACAGTTATTATTTAAAGATCTGTTTCAGTCAGTGGATAACAATGCCTACAAAGGCAGGGGGGACAAAGCAAGTGACACTCCTGAGTTCACTGCCAGGGGTGCAGACCACAATGTTTACACAGCCTGTGACACTAAAAATTGACAACCCGCCCATAGGGTGATACAGGATGGGTAAATGAAGGTGGTACAGAATGTAATCTTAACCCTAAAGAGTTGCAGCTGGGTTAATTATTAAGGATTAGGAGCAGGCCTGACTTTAACAGGCCACAGCTGTAGGCAATCAGAAGAGTGTGATAAAAGAGGGGATTGGTTGAGGGAACTGGAGTCAGTTGGCTGCCACGAGGACAAGGGAGAGTCAGTGCCTGGAGGAGCTGCCCCCAAGAAACATCAAGGAGGTGTGAAACTCTAGCAATATGGAACCTTTGCAATGTAATGACAATAGAACTCTTGTAATATATGACAACACCTGCCAATGGATGCTGCCACACCTCCAGTCTCTCTGGACATGGGGTGGGCTGATGGCTCTCAGTGGGGAGGTTCTGGGTCTCAGAAAAGGCACAGCCTGCAGAGTGAGGCCCTGGGGAGCAGAGGAGCAAATGCAGAGAGTTCCTGAGGCTCTCAGCAATGCTGAGGGACTGTGATCACAGAGACTTTTAAACTTTCCTGCTTTATCACCTGCTCCAAGGAAATCTGAGCTCCTCAAATGCAGCAGCCCTACTATGATCTAGTCAAACAAATTTTTCTGCTGGTTGGATGCCTGGCAGCTGAAGGAAGCTTTGCACTCTCTTCTTATCAAACTCTTTAATGGAGTTTTGACCCAGACTCCTCGATCACTGCTGCTCTTTGTATCTGTTGCTGCAGAAACTCCAGGAAAGAGTGGAAATCTTTGCCCTCAATTGCTGTCCTCTTCAGAATAGGCACCTGTTCAGTGTAATGAACACATTTGGGCTTTTTATCACAAATCATTGACTGCTCCCACAAAGCTGTTCAAGGTCTCAGGCAAACACCTCTGGTGTCTCCCAGCCTGCTGCTGCTACACTGGGCAAACATGTGAGATATTTTCTTATGGAGAATACTGCCTACATCTACACAAGTGGCCCAAACTGAGGTGTTCTCCCCAGCAAAGTTTTGACTTGGTTTTCCCTCAAACACTGCCTGGAGATAGTTTAGGGGCTGGCACATTACAGGGAAGGCTCTTAACAAGTTGTTCAGGCAAACTTAGCCTGGTTTGTGAGGAGGGAACAGTGTCTGGTAATGCAACCCTGCCTCCCACAGGACGGAAGTGCAAGTCATGGCACAGGCATTATATATGCCCACCCATCCTACTCTTCTGTGTGTGGGGGGATAGGATATAAGAAAATAAAGATAGTGTAGAAAGTAATCTTATCCCTAAGGAGTTGCAGCTGGGCCAATTATCAAAGATTAGGAGCAGGCCTGACTTTACCAGGCCACAGCTGTAACCAGTGAGAGGAAGAGTGCTATAAAAGAGTGGGGTGGCTGGGTGAGGAGGGACCTGGAGTCAGTTGGCTGCTTTGTGAAGAAGAAAAAGTCAGTGCTCTGAGGAGATGTCCATGAGAAAACACCAAGAAGGTATGAAACTTTTGTGATAGGAGATAACAGTATGGAACCCCTGCAATAAGATGACAGCACCTGTGATGACCTCAGGTCCTGCAGTAATGAAGTTTTAACCTTGGACACAATGCTTTCCTCAGAGGAACTGTCCACAAAGCTCTCAGCCCTGAGTCTGAAGCTCAAATAAGTAAGGAAGGGAGCTCTCCCTCAGCTTGTCAGAAATCATGAATAGAATATGCAACCATGTCTACTTACCATCATTTCAGCAGTGGGCTAATCAACTGAACAGCCAGGCCAGGCATGACCACATACAAGGTGCTGGCACTAGGGAAGGCCTTTTCAGCCCCTGGGTGATGTACATTCAATAACAGCACAGCCTCTGTGTGTTTGTGTTCAGCAACACATTGACCACCTAATGACATGAATAGCAGGATATCATAGGTTTTAACTTGCTATTCTGTTGCTATGCCCTGCATGGTTTTCCTTCAGTATTTTCCTTCTTCAGACTTCTGGTGCCTAAAAGCACCATGTTTCTTATTCCTTAAGGCAGGTCCTACTAATAAAGTATCTAAAGAATTCAACTTGCTATGGTTCTTCCAGAAACATTCTTGATATTCATGGCTTGCTTGGCAGATGGCATGAATTTGATTGCTGATTTACAGAGCTTAAAGCCAGTGTGGCATACCAAGACAGTTGGAGAACAGGACACAAGGTCTCATTTCCAGTTTAAGTGAAAGAAAGAATTAAATACTCTGTTATAGCAGTTCTGATAAGGGCTCTTTTATGCTAAATAACAGCTTCTGTATTAAGTCAATAATATGTTTTGGAGGTCCTAAACTTTATGTGGCTTCCACTTCAACAGATGAGAAACTGGAATGATCAATATAGATTTTAAAAAACCCAAATCCTAACCACATCTTACTTTACCATCCTGTCCTTGTCCCCACAACCTTTTCTACTTACCACAAGTTCCTCCAAATCCCACAGCTTTGTCCCACAAAGTCTTCCTCCCAAGCACCCACTCAGTAGAAGCATTAGATGATGGACCTCTTCAAGCAGGATTGCACTAGAGCTGCCTGGCCAAGACCAGCTCTTGACCTTTCTCAGTACCAATGACAGATGTGTGTCTTTATTTTGTGGGTGGTTTAGGCTCAGCCAGCAGTGGGTTACAGAGCTGTGGTCTCAAGCATGTTTTTTTGCGCCTCTACAGGCACCCAGAAAATGGGATTGCAACAGATAGCTCCACACAGTAAATCTCCACCTAAGGTAAAGTGTGCAAATACCAGACAAAATTATTCAGACCTTAATATGTGGTAGAGGAGGGAGAATCAAGCCACTTCATATTCAAGATGATTCTCATGGAGAAAAAGCTGATGTTTTCATCCCTGTTTTTGAGGTCTCTCTCATGTTAAACTGATCCACCTGCAGGCCTAGTGCTTAAGGCAAGGAAAAAATGCTGAAATGTGAGAGCTGCATACCAAAAACTGACCTTGAAACATCAGCTTGAGTGAAAGAGAACGTGTCTCTGGGTCCTAGATAATTTATTTAACTTTAGGCAAACTAAGATTTAATGCAAGATCTCTGTGGCAAAAAGAACATGAGGTCAAACCCAAAAAAACTCTCCACATGGTGATGACTTGAAGAAGGGCAATCCAAACAAACCTGGAGACCTCAGCCAACTACTCTCCCTTGGAAACACAGGTACTCAATTTCTTCTTTGTTGAGATGTGCATATAAGAGGCTCTGATCTCCTTCACATCCTCACAGCCCAGCTGAAATTGGAGCAGAGGAGGCTGCTTACCTGCTATTCATCCCTTTAATCCACCCTCAGCTCAACTCTGCCCTCAGCTGAACAGATATGCATGCCAGGCTCTTAGGAAGAAAGACCAGTAGGCTCAAATCTCCTTGGACCACAAGTATTTACAGGCTACATTTGTGCATTTTAATCTCACTTCCATTTCCATCATGTATGCATAGAGAGGTGCAGAGCACACTTGCACAAGAGCACAGGGAGTGAAGCACCCTGGTGTGGCTGAGATGCCAAGGCAGAGGGGAGGTAGAGGCTCTGAGCATTGTCCACTCATGAAATAGCTTTTCAGACCAGCTCTTTCAGGGTTCAATGTTATGAGTCCCACTGAAACACTCTATGCTCCCCACCAACCCCTAACTCAGCACTCTAAGTGTCACTTTAGAGTTTAGTGTCAACTTTAGGCCTTTCCTTGTGAATATCACCAAACCTGTTGTGTCAGTTGCTGGTAGTTATGGAAATATTCTGTATTTGACCAATAACTGCCTTGGCCATCGGCCTTTCCACAAGGTCTACTCCTCTGTGTTTAGGGCACAAAGTCTACAAGGGCACCAAGTGACTCATCTCTCAGTCACACAATTGCATCCATTAAAAATCCTACAACTGAAATAATGATTTTCATCTCCTTTAGAAATGAGATTTATTAAGGGAAAAAAAAAAACCCATAAAAGACTCTCTCCTGTGGCATCTTTCTAAAGAAAGCATGTAAAGTTTATTTCAGCTGAAGGTTTTACCTTGTTCCACTTGTCTCAGACAATCCACCAGAGACAAGGCTTGTTGCCCCTGGGAGGCTTGTATCCACCTCAGTGGCAGAAGGAAAAACCACAGTTGTTTCTCTTAAGCCTGGTGTCAGTAAGAAGCCTGCAGGTCTTAGGGAAGCCAAGCTCGGTGAGCCTCTTCCCCTGGGTGCGGCTGCTCATGGCTGGCGCTGATCCCACCAACCCAAACCTAGAGTTGTCTGCAAGAGAATGTGGGGGTTTTTTTCCCATTACCTCGTGCCAGTGGCCATGATAACACCCAAATGTCTTTTTCTGTGCCAGGTTAGTTTGCCTCTTGCAGGACATATTGTGGCCACGAGGCACCCAAACTGCTGTGGTTGTTCCTGAAGAGTGACAGCTCACCTGAAATCCCCACCACATGCACTGTCCCATTACCCCCAGCCCACTGAGTAGCAAAGGGGCTGTTGATGGCCCCTCTTTCTACACAACAGCAAAATATTAGCATTACCCAAACAGAAATGATAAACTCTGGGAGTTTGCCAAAGACTTAATAAATAAGCTAAACTTCTTTCCCTCCTCACTGAGATCTCAGTGTTGTCAGAAGGGCATCCAGGATTTATCTTTGTTTATTGGAATTAATTTACTTCTTCCCCCAAATGACAACTGCAGCTTGGTTAAAGCAGCCAGTCTCACACTAATTTATTTGTTCTCTGAGTACCTTTCAGTATCCACAGAAATTATCAAATTAAAAATTGTCAGTTCCTGTAATGGTCTGACCTTTTCAATGTGAGAAAGTTCAAAGTGTGGCTCAACAGGTTCAAAAGGACAGCTGCCAAGAGCAGCTGCCCACACTGCAACATCAATGTAAATGTTCCAGCAGGTAAATAGTCACTGGGAGGGCTCAAGAAAATATCTTGCTGGGTGAGCAAGAAGAAAAGGTGTCATGTGCAAAATGAATTAAAAAGGATACAGCATTTTAGTGATATATCCTAGGGAAAAGACAGAGCTCAGGTATCTATCTAATCAAACTCAGACTCTGAAAGGTAATATATCTCCATACTCTGAATTCAAACAAGGGGAATAACCAAAGAGCCAAGCTTGCTTGAACAGGAGCTATTAACCCTTTATTGCCTGCTTTTTCTTTTTAGCAAATGCCTATTCACCAGTTATCTTCAGCAAACTTAGCCTTCATCAGCACTTGAGAGCCATTGTGACACAGTCCACAGAGCTGCACCCTTGGAGGCTGGCAGGGCCTGTGCTTGCTGTGGTCTCACTGCAAGAGGCTGCTTGAAAAGACAGCCACAGTGTTCTCTCTCCCCTGCTCCCTCAGGTCAGCTACTTGAGCATCCACAGAGGGAGTGGGGGTCAGCTCGAGACCCTTCTCCAGGTCTTCCAAAATTTGCCAACTACAAAATGGGCACATGGCTGCTGCCTCTGGTGTGTGGGAGACTGTGGGTCACAGGCAGACAGGGCACAGCAAACCTGGCCTCTTCCCTGCTAGAGGGGCTCAAGAACAATTTAAATAGACCCCAATGACCTGATCCTGTTTCATCTGACATATGTGAGCAACTGTATGCAGTGCAAGGCCTACATGGGGGGTTTTAGCCAGACACAGATATGGTAAATCAGTGCATGGAAGGATGGGGACTGGCCAAAGCAGTGTGTCAGGATGGACACCTTGGGCCTTTTGCTGTCATTAGCCCTAACATGGAATTGCTGGAAGTGTCTGGGATTTTGTTTCTCTGGTTTTTTGCCATCCTTGAAAGCACCATATGGGACTCCTGTGACTCCCAGGAACACATAACCTCTGGTGTAAACTTACCAACACATTGTGGTGTATAATTTACTAATGGTCTTCCCACTAATGACACAGATTTAAAGCAATAGCTGACAAGTCCTTGTCCAGAGGAACTGTTAAAGCTCTCACCAAGTTAAAGTTTGGTCTCACAGAGACCAAATCTGAGGGAGGAATTAATGCAAAGGTTCCTGATTCCCTGATATAGCTGTAGCAATGATGGAGTTAATGCACATGGTTCTTTGGGATTTATCTCACATCTGTGATGAGCAGGGAAAAAAGAGATTTCTGTTCAAAGTCCTTGATAAATTCCTCAGGAACTAAAAGTTTTCTTCTGGCCTCCTGGCATGACAGTTACCATGGAGTTTAAACAGTTTTTTCCATGGAAAGCTCTCTGCATCAACAGAGAGCAGCTTTGGTCCCTTGGATTTCATTTTTTTATCATTATTTTAAACAGAGATTCAGCCATTTTACTAATATCTAAGATGCAAAGTTGAAAGCTACATGACCATGCACTCCAATTACATTATTTCTTACAGCAGTGGGAGTCTTTGCTGTTTAAAGTATTTGAACACAGATTTTGAGAATTTTAACAATGCTTGCCAGAAAAGGGAGGGCACTGAGAAGAGAGAATGAGCAGACAGCTTACTGGTTAATTACAGCTTAGAAAATATCATGTCTGGTCCCTGAGATTACTTTGCTTTGATTACTGTACTTCAAGACTGCATCACTGGCTCTACAGACCTCTCAGAAAACATTTTACCAGTGGAGTTAGGAAGCCAATAATTGATGTCACCAGGCCTCCAGCCATACCTGCTGCCTACCTGGCTTTTTTCCTCCATGTGGTTTAAGGTTCTGAGTACAGTTAGCTTTTGCTTACTGCAAATGCTTCCTTCATGAAGACTGGTTCTGCCTGCCACCTGTGCATTGGACCTGGTAATGCAAGCCCCTCTTGGCTTCCCCCCTCCCTGCCTTATGTCACTGCAACTTCCTTCCCAAAAGCAGGTCCAGACCCTTTTGTTCCCTCTGCTGGGCTTGCTTCCCTTTGATGAACTGTACAGTCAAAGCAGAAAGTGGGTGGCTTGCAGGGAGGGTCTATGGTAATTATGAGCTTGTGAATGATACATGGCCCAAAGAAGTTCTTAGTGTGCAGGCAAGAACATGGAAAAATGTCCCTGGGATGCAATTTTCTTTCCAATAATGAAGTTGCATGGGGACAGATGTTGTCAGATGTGGTCTAGGCTTGGGAGGCTTTGCTTTAACTGGGTTTTACTTTCATTTTAAGTTTCCAGTGATACTTTGAGGTATATACTCCAAAAAACCTCCAAGGTATTCCCTTGATGGATGGTGCACAGGTGTGGCCACAGCTCTCTTCACAGAGAGCAGCAGGCACAACTTCCCCAGGATTTTTCCTGGGGAAGGAAGTGAGAAAGCTCAGAGAAGAAGAAAAACAATTCTTATCTTTACTTGCTGCATCAGTGCTGCATCTTGGCACATGTGGAATATGTTATGGAGATTGTTTACAAAAAGGGATTTGTTTATTGGCCACTGGTGATGGTTGTTTGGATTGATTGACCAATTAGGTCAAAGCTGTTTCATGACTGTCTGAGAGGGTCACGGGTTTTTCTTTAGTTTAATATAGTGTAGTTTATTATAGAGTATAGTATTGTATTAGTATGTGATATAATATAGTATAGCTTAATAAAGCAATATTTCAGCCTTCTGAAATCACTGGAGTCATTGCACGTTATTCCCCAGTTGGGGCATGCCCTACAACAATACACAGGCATATGTGACTTTTTTTTCCCATGCCATATTCCTCGTCTGACTCCTCACAGACTCTTCCCCATAGAGGGGCGAGAAGGTTCCCTGGGTTTCAGGCAAGGTTGTCTTCTTTACAGCTGATTGACAGTCTTGAATTTACTGTCCACTGAGAAGGAAAGTCAGATATATTGTTGCAGACATTAAGCCATCATCAGCTTGAGGTTCCTTACCTGGAGATTTAGTAGGAGCCAAAGTTCTGCACTAGATGCATGAAGCAAGCACAATTCAAAATTCCCACTGTGCAGAAGGACCCCCTTGACCCTCCAACCCAACTCCAGAGCCACACCGTGCTGATGGGCAGGCAGATTTTACTGATTTTACAAGAGAAATGCCTGCTTTAGGAGAGAGTGTATCCATATTCACCACATCCTTACAGCCTTGGCATGGGAAGGCACCTCCTCACACTGCTGTATTATTTATAGGTTAGGCCAAACACCAGGATATTGAAGTAAGGCTACAAGACATTTTCAGCTTCAGAAACAGCTCATAAATAAGAAGTTAAGTCTTATATTTTAAGAAGAAACATTAAAGTTCCTGTCCCCGAGCTTTATAGGAAAAAGCTGAAAAATGTATGCTGCACAATGCTGCCAAAATCTATTAATCTGACTCTTCCCCAGCTCACCTCTGCTGTAAACCAACTTGATTCCATGACTGCCCTGCCAGCAGAGGGGAACCAGCTGGCTGCTGCCTCTGCAGTGGAAAAGGTAAAGCAAGAGAGATGATTTACCCCAAAAGTCTAAGTCCTGCTGCAACAGCTCCTTCCTCCAGCCTTCTCCTGCTCACCTCCATTTCCTGATACTCTCCAGTAACTGCCCGCAAGGAGAAGGGCATCCACCTCTCTTTCCTCTGCTATTTTCCTCCTCCTAATCTGTCAGTTTATGGAACCGTGTTCTGCTCAGGATGAAGGCTTGCTCCCAGCAAATGAGGAACTGGATTTATTTACTTCCTAATGGCTTTGGTATCCTTGAGCACCAACCCTGGGTCAGCTGCATGCTCCTAAGACACCACAGACCCAGACCAGGCTGTAGCAAGGTATTGTGCTTGGTCCCATCTTTTATGGCTTCTAGAGTGGGTACCTTCTCACTTATGTATTCTATATATCCTAGATATCCTGCAGATACCAGAGAACTAACCAAGCCTGAATTCTTGCATCCTATTGAAATATAAGCATTAAACCATTATAATTATACCTGTCTAGCCCCTGTTAGGATGGTAAGTTTGATTTTTGAGCTTCCAAACTAAAACAAAATTAATGAGATTTTTGCAGTAGTAAAAATGCCTCCCCCCTTATTGACAATCTCTGCATGTAGCTCGGCCTTGCTTCCTACTGTGTGCAAATAATAATGTGGCTATTGTTGCATTTTGCTATAATTTCTAAAGGCAGTTGGAGCAAATGAAATCAGAAAAGGAAGTTTATAGTACTTCACATTTTTCTATGTAAGGTTTCATGCTGTTTTATACACTGTTCATCACTTTCTCTGTACTTTATTTGCTGTGAGATATCTGAAATTCTTTGTCTTATCTGATCTATGATTTAAGATTCTGACCTTTTCATCTCTCTGTAATTTCACTGCCAGCTCACTCAATATGCCTTTGTTTATAGCCTTACAGCAGGAAGACCAAGACAAGATGGGAGTTGCGTATGCACTAGAAAGACAAAATTTCCATTTGCTAAAAATTTGCGTGTGAAAGAGGGAAGCAGAGATATAATTTCAAAAATTTTTTATAGAACCTGGAAATACAGATGAGAAAGAGGATAAGACACCCTTTCAAACAGGACTTTCAGCTAAAAGAACAAATGCAAAAGCAATACCTTTCTGTTAATGGCGACCTGTGTGAAAAGCAATTTCAACACTAATAAAACCTGATTTTTCAGCTCCATGGTGAGAGCAGCAGAATGGCAGCATACATCCCAGCACTTTCATCAGAATGGCTGGGAAGGCAAATGAAGCCTTTATATCTGCTACTGGGATGTTATATCAGCTTGCCTCGAGTTCTGCTCCCCCGCTGCCTAGGCAGGTTGCAGAACGAGCTCTAGGGATGCTAATTTGTGCTGCAGAATAGCTGCTAAATTATTCAGGGTACTACAGACAAGGGCTGAGTGTGAATAGCAGAAGACCCTGATGACATAGAGTGACGGCAATAAAATGACAAATGAAATTCAGCGTAGATTAAATTTAAAGTGAGGCACCTGGGGGGAAAAGAACCCGATTTTGACTTCCCATACACTGTGCTGAGTTCTGAGTTGACTACTGATACTTGGGAATGAGATCTTGCCATTGGAATGTATAATTTTATGGACATGTCAGATTTTTGCTCAGAACTACTCAGAAAAATCCAAAACTGAATTCTAGGAAATATTATGAAAATAAAAGTAAATGACACGTGAAACACCACTCGTATTCACCTCATATGAATCTTGGTGTATTGAGTGCTGTGGGCAGCTGTGGTCACTCCACTCCAAAGAAAGATGTAGCAGATTGAGAAATGCAGCAGGCAAGCTCAACCAGGATAATCAAAGACATGGAGACTTATTGAACAGTCTTATGCTCTTGTACCTGCTATGGACAGAGGGGAGAGAGATACAAAATACAAAATCAGGAGCTGCATGAAGAGGACCAGGGACTTGTTGCTCAGTATCTCTCCAAATTTAACATCTAGGTGTGCTTCAATGAACCAAGGTGTCCAACCTGAAGCAACCAAAAAGCTTTTTTTGATAATAGTAGTTTCCTCTTGTATTCATGAAACTTTCACCATAGTTAAGCTAAATGGTACTAGAAGTTAATATTTAAATCCAAGGAGCAACTGAGTAAATTCAAAGAAGAAAAAAAGTCCATGAAAAGCCCTTTAAATTCCAAGATGCTAAATTTGGTCAAGAAGTCGTTGACCTAAAAATGATTGGCAGTTAGGAGACAGATTGTCATCTATATAAATACATATATATATATATATATATTTAGACAGACGTGCTTTCCTGCATATATACACATATATACATATATTTACAAGAAGCCATTCAGGCCTCTATGAGAGAGAGGATATGGGTCTCCTTGGCCATAGTTGAACTCTTTCAGAAACTGTTTTTAAGTAAATCTTTATTGTTCTGGTCATGGGATGATATTGGCAGAGGTAGATGAGCCAGGCAGATTTCTCAGTTACAGAAGTCACTGTAAGCTTCAGTTCAGCCAGTGATCATGGTATCATAGCAGATAAATTAGAGCCTACAGATACAATTAATCTGCTTTAGATTTCTTTAGTTTATCTTCCTTTGTAGTATACAGAAATAAAAAGACAGACTAGTATATCTAGGTTTAAGTAGGTGTTTCAGGAAATGAATCAGTCTCTACTAGTGCCTATATTTCCCAAGTCTGGGACAATTATGAGTCAACAAGAGAGCATATTTTGCCCAGGAGTACCAGAAATACATATTTCCTACATATTAATTCCTTCAGATAGTTATGATATTTTATGATTTATTTAAATATATTTAGATGCAGCATAAACAATGTTGACGGATAAATCGTGGTTGGAGTTCATAAATAAAGATGCATCTTTGAAACAAAATCTGGCAAAGACAAGCCTGTCTCAGACCTAGGAGAAATTTAAATTCAGCTCATGTTCTGCTGAGCTAGCTACCCAGTTGATCCAAATAGAAGATGAAACATCCTGTGATTGTTTATCTAAACCTCACATAAACTGCAATTCATTTGTTTGCCACTTAATTCTCATAAACACAAAGCTGAGTGAACTCAGGGTTGTGCAATTTAGATGGCCGATGAGGAATCCACGACCCTAAGTCTTGGTCACCATGTAACTCACTACTAGTGGGTAGTAGGGTGGCCCTAGCTCCCTGTATGGCCCTAGCTCCCATACAATCCATCTGTTCATGTCTCCTTTGCATGGAGAGCAGCAGGCTTGGAGCAGGCAAGGGGTATCTTCCAGATCATGGATAGACACAGAGACTAAGTGCTTGTGTAAGCACATCAGAAGTCAAAGAAGGCTTTACATAAAAAAAACCTCAAAACAAAGCAGATCCATAGCTGGGCTCTCTCTGTCTTCAAATCCAAGGCATGTGTACCCAGCATGTAGGGATCAATCCAAGTAAGTGGCCAGCAGTGGCATTTTGACAGACATCGGGTGTTTGCACACATGGGATGCAGGCACAAGTACACACACACACATGCACCACACACACAGAAGAACCCCAGTGATCCCTGGGACCATACCTGGGCTGTGCAGCATTAGTGTCTTCCCAAACATTCATGCTGTATTGGCAGTGTTTATTTTGCTGAAGTTCCACAAGGCCAGGTGTAAGCTTCTGCACCTGGACTGGGGCAGTCCCAAGCAAAAATACAGATGAGAACAGGCCCTGAGGAGAAGGACTGGGTGTGGCTGATGGATGAGAAGCTCAACACGACCCAGCAATGTAGCCACAAAGCCATTCATATTCTGGGCTGCATCAAAGCGGTGTGGCCAGCAGGATGTGATTCTGCCTCTCTCTACTCCACTCTAAAGAGATCCCAGCTGGAGAGCTAAATCCAGTTCTGGGGTCACCAACATAAGAAGGATGTGGACCTGCTGGAGCAGATCCAGAGGAAGGCACAGCTAAGCAGATTTTTCTGAAGATCTTCATATCCTCACTTGCTCTTTGCAGTATCTGATGCTCACAAGCTGCCGCACCCCCTGCCCCCCCCCCCTTATTTCCTATTTCTTTGCTGCCTCAGTCATTACTGTGCTTTGTCATCACCTTTGTATAGAAGGTCCCCAGATCTTCTCTCAGTCCTTAAACATCCCCCTCTGATCTTTGTTGCATCTTCAAATGTTTCTAGACCTATCCAGTTGGAAGCCTTAACTCCATTTCAAGCACAGTCTTTTCAAAAGTGAAATGCTGCCACATCATTCCCTGTCACAGCTGAGGTTCTACCTTCTCAAAAGTGTATTTGGGGATTGTTTCCCTCTCTATGAACAGAGAGGGAAAAGGCACATTTCTGGGATGAGACTCTTCTTAAACCATCATAAATGTCCAAAGCAGGCCAGATGCTCATGCCTGATGAAAGTTCATTTGCCCCCATCACCCACAGGGAGGTCCCCAGGGGTTGCCTGAGGACATTGGCTGCCAGCTGACCTCTGCTTATGTGAAAGGAGTCTCATTCAATGTGTGTCACAGTGAAATGGTGAGCTGCTTACCCAGTGGAAAAATTCCTGCAGTAGCTTCCACATCTGAGAAAGGCAGTCCTTATGTCCTCTCACTGCTACACATTTACATCCCTCTGCGCTCTTACAGGATGGTGAGATTTATAGGTCATTGACTTACCTCTATATTATCTAATCTCCCTTGCTCATGCTCTGAATTTTATTCAGAATGTGAGCAGCATACTCACAAATTTCTTAAGAAGTGTTGAAAGGTGTCAAGCCTTGGGTAGCGTCTAGAGGTAAAATAGAAATAAACGTGAATGAAATCTTAAAAATCCCAGCCTTTCTCCAGCCATATGTAATACTGGCTAGCAATGCTGAGTCTCACTCTTGCTTTTAACTGTGACATAAACTACACATAACAGCACAATATTCTGATGTACTTCTTGAAATGTAACCACGAATGTGGCAAAACATTATCTGTCTCCTGGTGGCAAAATCAATTGCTCCTTTGGCTATATAGTAGTTTTTATCAGCAATACAGATATTTATTTCACTTATCATCTTGCTGCTGCTGCTTTATAACTGCTTTCACTAAAGTGCAGGACCCAGAAACAGAGCAATCTTCATTTTCCTCCTCTATCTCTCACACTACCCTGCAGCACACATGATTTTGTGCTCAGAACTGGTGAAGATAATGGACTTTCAGTGTGCAGACCACTTGTCTCAAGTGACACCCTCAAATGCTACAGACACTGCAAGAGAAGTCTAGGTTCCTAACCATAACTCTCAAGGAGAGACACTGCTGGTTGGACATCTGCAAGTATCTGAGACATCTGCACAGGGTTTACATATGGGACAAAGCCTCTGTTCTGTGATCTGTATTCTTCTGGAGCAGCAGCTGAAGGTCAGACGGGCAACCCCAGGGCACCATAAGCAGCACTGGATTATTCTGTTTAGCAGCCTGTATTGATCCTCAGTATTATGAACTCGCCAAGCCATCTTGCCTTCCCTGTCATGATCCAGTCTTTGGGCCCACTCAGCTAGCAGCTTCTGGGAGTCTGGTTTCAAACAACAGTGTGAGTTTATGGAGGCTGACATCTGTCTCCCAAGAACTAAGTTATTTTCACATCAAGAACCAAGCAAGCAGTGAGATACCACCACCACAACTTAGAGAAATCTGATTACAAAGCCATCCACCCCTTTTGTTTCCTCAAAGTGATATAAGTGGTAGGAAAATGGATAGTTGCAGTAGGGATTTCATTGGTGACACCGAAAAGGGGCTGAAAAACATTATCTAACACAATCCTGCTGCAAGGCATATGTATAATTGTATGTTACTTTTTCCTATTATTAATTCATAGCCTTTCCCTCATCCACTGTGTGGATCACCTTTCCATAAAAGGAGATCAGGTTGGTCAGACAGGACCTGCCTTTCACAAAGCGATGCTGGCTGGGCCTCATGCCTTGGTTGTCATGTCCATGCTGTAAACAGCACTGGAGCTGATCTGCTCCTTGACCTTCCCTGGCACCAAGGTCAGGCCCGTAGATCCCTCTTCCAGCCCTCCTTATAGATGGATGTCACAATTGTCAACCTCCAGTCAACTGGGACCTCCCTGGTTAATCAGCACTGCAGATAAATGATGGAAAGTGGCTCAGTGAGTCCTTCTGCCAGCTCCCCCAGTACAGTCAGGTGGATCCCACCCAGCCCCACAGACCTTTGTGCATCTGAGAGTGTTGCTGAATATGTACCCTTGGATTATGGGGCAACCTTCTGTTCCTGGTCCCTGTCTGCCAGCTCAGGGGGCTGGGTATCGTCAGAACAATTGTTCTTAAATACCTCAGCCTTTCCTCATCCTTTGTCACTGCTGTCACCCTATCCAATAAAGGATGGAGATTCTCCTTAGCCCTCTTTTTACTGATGATGTATTTAGAGAACCATTTTTATTGTATTTTATGGAAGTAGCCAGATTAGGTTCTAGCTAGGCTCTTACCCTTCTAATTTTCTCCCTGTGTAACTTCACAATATCCTTCTAGTCCTCCTGAGTCACCTGCCTTTTTTCCTAAAGGTTTCTACTTTAGCCTGAATTCCAGTCAAAGCTCTCTGCTCAGATAGGTTGGGGTTCTTCCCTGCTGGGTCTTCTTTCAGTACATGGGGACAGTCTGCTCCTGTGCCTTTAGAACCTCCTTCTTGGAGAATGTCCAGCATTCCTGGACTTCTTTGCCTTTCAGGACTGTTTCCCAAGGGACTCTGTCAACCAGGCTCCAAAACAGCGCAAAGTCTGCCCTCTGGACCCAAGGTAACAGCTCTGTTGACTCAGTCTTATTCTTCAAGAATTGGAAACTCTATCACTTTGTGTCATTGTGCCCAAGATGTCTCCAGCCATCACACCACCCACCGGTCCTTCTCTGTCCACAAACAACAGCTCCAGTGAGGCCCTGCTCAGGCTGCCCACCAGACACATCAGGAAATTCTCTTCCACACACTCCAGGAACCTGCTTCCTCTCCACTCTATTGTATTTCCAGCAGACATCTGGTATGTTCAAGACCCCCATAAGAGCAAATGCTAACAATTGTGAGTCTTCCCCCAGATACTTATGGAATATTTTACCTGCCTCTTCAACCTGGTTGGCTGGTTTGTAACAGACTCCTACCAAGATACTGTTGGCCTTTCCCATGATTCTAACTCATCAACACTCTTCATCACTGTCACAAACTCTGGAGAGTCAGAACACTCCCTACCATACAGGGCTACCCCTCAGCTTTCACATAGGTAGACTTCAAGAGCAAACCAGCAGTACCAGGCTGACAGTCCAGCAACAGACTTCAGCTTCTCATTACTCCTCACAGAGCTCAGGAGATTATCCTGATGGTTTGGACTGCTCCTCAGTGCTGTTGGAGCAGAAATAAGTCCAATTGTAAGCAAAAGATTTGGTATTGGGTCATAATATAATTAAATATTAAGTTAAAGCAATGTGATTTTCCTCCATGTACATTTTGTTAAAAACACACAGTAGATTTTTACTATGACATGAAACATTTTCAGTCATTTTTATGGCTATGTAGATAAGATAGAATCTTTGGTGTTTCAAAAACACAATCAATGTTTATTTGTTCTCATAAGTAATTAATGGACCCAACAATATTCAACAAAACTTCATTTTTAACAGACCTCTTAATGAGCATCATTTTTACAGAAAATCACCAACAAATAAATATATGAAAACAATTGCTTTTGACATCACAATGGTTAAACACATTAAATAATTCATTAAATTGTGCTTTACGTCAATGAAAATCCCTAGGTCTACAAACTATCTTTTAAATAGGAATGGAAGTATATATGATTACTCACAATACAATCTCTCAGTAGCAGAATTCACAAACATTATTGCACATAAACAGAAGGAAAATTCCTAAAGAATAAAGTAATTTACAACCTATTAATTTATTCTTTCATCTTAAATATGGCAACTGATGGGAATTCTTTTTTTTTCTTCTCTTCCAACATTTATTTGAAATCACAGAGCAAGTGATATGGCCAAGAGGAAAGCCAAGGACATTGCAGGCATGGAATCCATTTCCCTCCACAAAATGTAGACAAGGAAAATATTACAGGAACCAAACTGCAAGAAGTGTTACAGTGAAAATTTGGTACCTTTTTCGAGTGTGATTTTTCTTTTTTTTCCCCACACATACAGAGGATACAGCCATCAACTCCAGCTGAATGATTTTATTGTGATCTTTCATCTTGTACACAGTATTCCCCACCAGTCTGGAAATCACCTAATCCTCATCCCAGACCCAAAAAATGAATAATTCCATGTGTATCAGGGAAACAGCAACAGGGAGAAGAAAAGGTGAGATATGTTTTAAAACAGCAGTGCTCATAACTGATACAAGAGGGCAGGTGGGAAACAAGATCCCACTTGGGCAGAAGGAAGCATGTGTGGGCAAGAAGACCAACTTAAGAAACCTTCTGATTTAGTCATGGATGTTAAATCTGAAACATCTCCACACACAAAGGTGATGTGACCTGCCTTTGGGTGAATGGGTGTGATACAGATATGAAGTGTGGCTCTGGATCTGCCTTCCATCGCTTTTTTTTCTGCATTTCTGATTTTACTGAACAGCAAGTAACTGCTGTATACTGGGTAGAATCCCTAGCAAGGCATTGACAGCCTCCCTATTCACACAACAGCAGTGGAAAATACCCAACATCAGAAACAGTGGTTTTTTTTTTTTTTCTCTTGATGGTGAAAAAGTTTTTACTGTCAGCACTGGTGAGAGGAAAAGAGAGGACAAATTTTCATTCCTTAATGAGGCCATAAGGCCTTACGGTGAGTGCTTGGACTAGACATCAAATTATCAGGACCAAGTTCTAATGACACAGCATATTTCTTTGTCCACTCCAAGCCCACAGTGAATTATAACTGGAAAAGGCAGTGCTGGGAATGTGATGGGAGAGATTAGCAAGTACATCTCCATTACAGAAGAATGAGATTTGTTTCAGCACCACAGTAGCAGAAGCCAAATTGCCTTGTTTAAGCAACAAAAGAATGCCAGGAAGATGGACAGAAATCCTATAGCATTTCTGCTCACAAAGCTTAAAGAAGCATGCTGCTCCCTGATCTTATATGGGCCAGTGTAATTATGGTGAAGTTTATGCTGTCAGAGCAATGAAAACCTGGAATAACAGAGATATGAAGCAGGACCTTTATTTTGCTTTTGCATTAAATTATTTCAGGCACTGTGCCCAAGAGGAAAAAAGCTGCAGGCCTGCGTCTTAGAAGTCAGCCTGAAGGTGTTTCCAAACTGCTTTATTTGTCATGTGTAAGCAAATTCTGCTAAGAAAAACAGGACTGTTGGTGCAGTGAGTTTGCTGGATCTGCAGCTGGAGCTAGGGAAGGAGGCACCAGGTCCTTCAGGCCCAGGGCTCTGGGCAAGGTCTTAGCTGCTGACTGCCCACCCCTCCCAAAAAAACCCAAAATAACAAAAGCAACAAAACTACTCCTCCACAACCAGGGCTGTTACACGGGCTCCAGAGGAAAAAAATCCAACAAACCAACTTCAGTTTTAACTAAATCCCAAGCGTTAAGGCAAATCCCATTAACACAGATGCCACAGCACATTAACAGCTCTTCAGGACCCTAATCTTGACTCCTGGGAAATGACTGATGAAAAAGGTTAGGCATCACATTAAGATGTTGCCAAACTATTCAAGCTAATGTAAACCACCTAGAAAACGTCTTTGATTTTCCTCATTAGGATTTGTTTTGTATCAGGCAGAAGGAACAGTCTGGAGAACAGTTGGTGTGCTTAGACAGCTGAAACTGATACTTGCAGTCACTGGTGAGGCTCCAGGGAAGTATTTCTGAGCACTGTCTCCTCTCCCTTGAAAAGAAAAGTACTGTACTTTCTAAATGAAAAATGGGGTCCCAGCTGCTATGAGCAGCATGGAGAGGTGGCCTGCTGAGCAAAGAGGTATGTGAGGAAGGGACAACTTTTTTTGCACTTAGGAAGAAAAGAAAAGGATGCCCTACAGAACAAAAGATGAGTTGGAATTCATCTTACTTTCTTGCTTACCTTGCTCCTCAATGTGAATTTGGCCTTGTATCTTTCCTTCCACATGGCTGGCTTCTCCCCTGCCCTTCAGGGTCTCCCCAGCACCCCGAGCTACCTGTGCTTATGGGAACAAGAAGTGCACCAGCGAATCCTGGAGGCTGGACATCAGGTGCCAAAAGCATCCTTCATTCCCCTCTCATGCTGTTTGGTCTCCAGCAAGATGTAGCAATGGGCACAGGAATGGGGAGATGCAACAGCTCCCGTCATCCCTGTGTCACCGACCAGAAAGCTCCTTCCCTCCACAGGGCCAGCCCAGCCTAAAGCCCTGGTGCCATCAGCTGTCAGACCACTGAATTACCTGCACTGTGCTAAAGGTGCAACAGTGCCAGTGAGCCTCAGCTCTTCATGGCCCCACTGTCCTGCAGCCAGGACAACCAGAGTGGGCTTCAGACCTCAGTTGTCAATATTTCAATTTAAGTCTTGGAAGGTTCGTGTCCATTCGTGAGCGAGGTGTCGGAGCGCCTCTTCCAGGCAGGGGGGATCCAAGCAGCACCATCCAGGAACCCATCTTCCCTAAGGCAGACATCCCATGCTCAGGCAAGAGATCAATAATCTTCCTTTTCCCTTCTGAATGCAGAGGTGGGAGAAGATGTACAAGAACCATGAGTGGAAGAGGTATTAGGGACCAAACCCCACCGCTACTCACCCCAAAGTAACACATTGACAATCAGACATAAAGCAGCAGATTGTTAATGAACTACATTGATAATGAGGCATCATCCTGGTAGCCCTCTTCACTTCTTAATGCTATTATGATATTTCAATGTTCAATGTATTATTGTATGCATTAACTTTCAACAGGATCATTAGACTCTATTTTTGATATTCTGCATAGATAAGTAGCAATAGCATTGTCAGAAGAAGATACAGCATGCACAAAAAAAAAAATCCAACTTGGAAATGAAGGGACAAATTTTCAAATTGAGCCTCTTTTTTCTGTAACACATTATTTTTTCAACCAACTGGATAGAAACCTTGAATTTTGAAAACAAGCGAGAAATGTGCATCCACATCAGGTACTCCAGTACTTCTAATTAGCAAATCTATAAGGTAAAAGCCATTCATGCATGCAATAATATACTTTCAGCATCTTGATTTAGCAGCCATGTTGAGGCACTTAGAGAAATTTCCTCCTAATGCTTTACATTTATGCCAGAAGAAGAAGGAAAAAAACTCTCAGATCTATGGTGCACAGGACTCTCTTTTAAAAATTTCACTATTACGAATGGAACAACATAAAATCTCGGAATAAACAGATGCAGTTCAGCCTCAAGAATGGAACACATGGAGGAAGAACCCATTGAATAATTTTCTAGACAAGGAAGAAAAACACATACAGATCTCTCATCATGAAAACAATCAATTTACAAAGAATCCTCATATAGAGTAATAAATATCAAGACTTTCCACATATCCATTATGTATCCTATAAAAATGAAAGCTGATTTTTTTTCTAGCCACTGTAGTTAGAGAGAAAACCAATTTAAGCTGTACGCACTCAGCATCAATGTATTTTAACAGACAATATAATAAACCTGCCTACCTTCACAGACAATGTATCTCCAGGCTTTTACAGCAAATCTGGAAAATGCCGCACTAATATTTAAGCTTTTCCTTCTCTCTCTTTCCTCTTCCCTGGAGTTTTCTTGACCCCTTTTGTGAATGTGAAGGCAGATTTCATTGCCCCCAGCCAGATAATCTCTGTGATGTGTGCTCAGCTGCCACATGGACCTCATTTCTCAAAGCTTGCCTTTGCCACACACACTTAGAAAGATGGTTCCTACCTGGCTGGGCTCGGTATTCTCAGCACCTGCAGGGAAATAAGCCAATCCCTCTACTACCTCCCCTATAATCGATCTCTCACTGCTGGCCTTTGGAACAGAGCTAGAAGTGTCCCAATCCAACACTTCCTATGTCTTTTTAAATCACCTCATCAAATTCTTCCCTTAATCAAAAGACAGCATGTAGAAGTTTGAAGGGCAATGTGTGCACCTTATCAATTTCATTTACTAGAAAGTTATGCACTACAGTTGTAATGAACAGTACGAAACAAACCAACTCTCATGTCACAAAAAAACCAAGCCAGGTATTTTTCCCCAATCTATCATTCATGTCTGCACAAGTCTTAGTAGTTCAGATTGTACAGGGTACATCTGTTAATGCAAAGAATCTCTCTCTCTTTTCAACCCATCCTCATAGCTTAAGCATTTGAAGGAAGTCTTTTCTGCCAGGAATCTTATTCTACTGCCATTTAATAACACTGACCAATACCTACTGAGAAAAAAAATACATTCTCACTGGCAGAAACCAAGAAAAACTGAGACAAGGAGGGGGAGTTGTCAGACGAGATCTCATTTACCAAAGCAGTAAGTCCCTTGGTTAATTCCCAGGTAGCCACATCGCACAAACACTCTGATTCTCTCATTGGTCAGGCGAGATGGGGGAGCATCACCACCTTGCAACCTGACTATTATAATCTTCAGTAACAGCTACTTCTGCTGCCTCTTCCCTTGGCCACTGGTGAGCTCTCTGCTCCCGCAGCAGTCGCCGCTCCTCTCGCCTCTTTAGCCGGTTCTTCTGGTGCTCCTCTTGCTTGGAGTACTGGAAGCGCTGCAGGAACAGGTCCTTAGCGTATTCATACAGCTGCACATCCAAGAAGTTCAGCTCCTCTATCCGCCGCCGCACATCCTCGCCGATGTCCACGTTCGAGGCCCGCGTGATGTTGAACTGGGTGAAGGGGGAAATGAATTTTAGGTTGAATGTCCTCTCAAAGAGATACTGTGTTTTCCTCTGAAATTCCGTCAGCCCGAAGAAGGCCATGTTTTTCAGATTGTTCTTGGCGCTTTGGAGAAGAATCATGTTTCTCTCGCTCTCATTCATGAAAGTCAGGTTGTAGCAGCCCACCAGGCTGAGGTCGGCCAGCATGCGCACCTGGCGGTTGCTGGCCAGGTTGTAGCTGCAATCCATGAATTCCTGTAAGCTGACTCCAGACCAGTCGTCTCCCTCGTAGCAGGTAGGCAGCTCGTCTGGCGTTGGGCTTCTTCCGTCACACATATGAAGGGAAGTTTTCCACGTCGCGCCCCTCTGGACGTGTTTCCATTCACTCAAGTACCGTGACACTGGATCCCTCAGCATGGTGATGTAATAGAAATTCCTGAAATATATAATTAAACACAGTTTTAGGATTTCAGTAGGTTTTCCTATTTATTCTCCAATAAAACTATTACCTAACACTGGCACCACACCCTTCACTTTTTCCAGGGCAATGTAGGCACTTCAGGTGACTATTTCTGAGACAGTAAAATCTTCGTAAATACTGTGAATAAAATACAAGGTAAATTGGGAGAGAGAGAGACATGAAAGGAAATAAGCAGTTTTCAGAGAAACAGAATTACTTTGACCTATCAAGTGCTCAGTGATAGTTACTTTACATAGGAACCAATTAACTGAAGTGTGCTCCCCTCCACATTGAAGTATTAACCGCCAGCGATATCAGAAACTGTGTGAAAAGTGATTGTAATAATGCCGCCCCTTCTCTTCTGGACTGAGACACGCACGTCTCACAAGATGCAGTGGTTGATAATCCCCACAGCACTCGGGCATAACCTAAGAAAAGCTCAAGCAATTTCATGTGGACGGTGTAAGTGCTAAAAATAACACCATGTGGAAGAATGGCATGAGCCACCTACTTAAGAAAAACCCTATTATTAAGTGGGTTGGAGTGAAGATAATAGGAGACCAAAAATCCATTAATATGACTTGAGACAAGTGCTTGATTGAAATTAGTCATAATCCTGTAGTACAAAAGCATTTGTTGGTGTAAGGATTGTTATTACTCAATCTCACCTGTCAAGAATACAAAAGAGACACCAAGATATATTGATCTGAAATAGAGAAAATAACTACAGAGCTCACATTGTCAGTTCATCTTTTTGGTATTAAATTCAGTTTGTATGTCTTACTTATGCCTATCTGAAAGGGACTGCAATTAAATATGTATCAAGGAAACTTTCACAGATTGAGGTTTTTTTAACTGAGGGATGTTTTACTCAATAATAACTCACCTGAGTTATAGGGTGATATCATATACACAAAGCAAAACTGAAAAACTTATGATTTCTCTCAGCTAGAATTACCAGAAGAAGATTCATGACTAAAATTAACACATGATCTGGTATAAAAATAGGCTCGTGAGTTTGCATGACTCATCTTACTGCAAACTGTACATTAATAAATCATGAGCCCTAAGATTTCTTAAGAAAAGTCTGATCTCAGTACTTTTTCTTCAGCCTGGAGAAGGATGAAGAGAGGAAGCAGGAAGCAGAGAAGGATGAAGGAAGTAAGCAGGAAGCAAGCTTGCTGAAGACAAGGTACCTGTAAACAAACCAATGTTTTGGAAGGATCATCTCATACAAGAACTAACTCCGGTAGAATGAAAAATCTCAACATTTTTAACAACCTCCAAGACAATTACTTTGCTTTTTCAGGTATGACCCACTTCCTGCCACCAAAGATCACCATCTCCATGAATCTTAGGTTAACCATAAAAATATTTATTTCCCCACACACTGCTAAATATGCAGATATATTTCCCAGTACAGGCAAAGCAAAGGGAAACAGGTCTGAATACTTCATTCGTATTCATTCTGAATTTTCCACCTACAGATCTGTAATATACTTTCCAGAATAAGGTTATGAGACCAAACTATGGACTATGTTCTGCTGCAGGGTAATTTCCTGAGCTACTCCCTAATGGAAACAGCTGTTTCAATACTTATTTCACAGCAGAAGCTTTACAGGTGGAAGGATTTAAAACAGGGATTGTCATGGATGTATTTCCACCATCACTTGCACTGGAAGCCAAGATTTCTGTCAGCATCATGAAGATGTATCAGCATCATCAAGATTTCTATTATCATCTGTCAGATGACAGTTTGAAGGATGATATTTCTTGAATCATTTGGAGCTTGGGTCTTCTGACTGCTGCTCACACATAGCCAAATTGCACATCAGCTGTTTTGGTCCCCTTCAGCTACTTACACCACCCACATCAACAGGGAACCCAAGAATCACACAACCCTTCATAGACAGGTATTTCTAAAATCCCTCTTCTCCTGCAGAGCAAGAAGTACCAGAAATCCTCCTGTGTACTCTGCAGGATTGTTCCACGATGAAAAAGCAGTCTTTGGACACTTGAGGCACAGCTTTCCCTTCTCAGATTGGATGCTTATCTCATCCTGGCTCTACACTGCATATATGAGAGTGCATTAAGAACTACTTCCCATTTTACAGGGAAAAAAGGGGACACATTTCACAAGTGCTGTGCAGATAAAACAGCTCAACTCTCAAACACCCATCAGCTCTGAGCATAAGAAGCTGCTGTTGCAACATCCAGCAGGCACTGACAGGGTTGTGACCAAAAATGGCTGAAACTCCAAGGGAACAGAGAAGGAAAAAAATGGACAAAGACTCAGAGGCAGTTGCAAACATCTACATCAACAAAGATGGGACATTGGCTTAGTCCTTGTATTGCTGCCCCTCCTCTCTTCAGATAATTTTGGATGTTAACAAGCGGTAACAGACAGATTTTAAACTTGCTCTTGACAGTTATTTATACCTCTAATAATAGTTCTGTCCTTCCTCACCCATCTCCAGCAGTCCCAGCCAGGTATGACTCAGAGCAACAACAATTAACAAAAATACCTCCTTTGCATCAATCATTTCCCTTTCATCCCTGGATATGTAAATGTGTTTGATGTGCAATAAACAGGAGTACAAAGCAAATGCATGGAAATGAGAGCAGTATATCTCTGGTTAACATCCGCACCTTCCCTTCTGCATACCGAGCCTGCTGCTGCTCCTCCTTGTGAGTACCTAACTTCTGCAGCTGTTTTCACTGCCCAGATAAATCTGCTGCTGGATTCTGCAGCTTCCAGAGAGTTGCCTTCTTGTATTACCCACTGAATGGCTTCTTCATCAGGCATACAAACTTTAACAGCAGCTTGGCCCACATCTAGTTTCTGAGGGGCTGATAACTTACACTGCATTCATAGTTTACAATCCTCTGATTAACCTTCTGGCTTCGACCCTCTGTCACCCTTTTAATCACTCTAAGGTTGGAAGACCTTAAGATTTCTTCCACCTTATCCTGGACACTGTCCAGATGACACTGCTACATGCTGCCCCTGGACTGGGGGAATGCTACATGAACTTGTGCACAAAGTTTTCTTTCAGGGAAAAGCATGTCTCCAGAATAATGATACAAGTAAACACACTAAGGCTCTGGACATTTGTTTCAATTGGAAAATTACATAACTTATGAAATTATCTTAGGAAATTGTTTTTAAATTGTTTTCAAATGTTGACATTTATGGAATAATTATAGAAGCATTTTGGAGCCCTCAGTGCCTCATATGCAAGCATTCAATCACACTGGGAATAGCCAGGGAGTCAGCTCATAATAAAGACAAGAAGCAGGTTAAAAATACAAAACAGGCTATGGCCTGTTCAGTAAAATAGCATAAAGTTAGCTGAACACTGAATATGCCTGAGCCACTCTGAATACAGATTGTGTACAGATTGTTCTTGTTGGTGTAAATGACCCTCTTGCATTACCCATGCTCACACTTATGGCTGTGTTGAACTCAATGGCAACCCACTGTGGGAAATACTGAGCAAAGATTCAAGTAATGACTCCTGTTACCCTGTTTGTCAAAGCAAACTCATCACAGACTTCTTGGATTTATTTCATAGACTCCCATCATCGATTGCTGAAACTACTACCACAGATACCCTCAGTGCTTAAAGGCTAGTCAAGAAGAACATGCTGGTATGTCAGGGAGAAGATATTTTCCAGAAAATATTCCAAATTAATTAAAACCCATACAAACTATATCTGTATAATTATGTAATCAATATCTATATCAGGATGTCCGTGTGTGTGTGTGTAAAAATTTACACTGTAATCTGGCCATAACCTGCGATTGTCAATGATTGTCAAGAAAAATGAGAGTAAATCCATAAGTGCGTGTTTGCCAATGTATCTTGTGACTGTCTCTATAAACACACAGACGTGTAAGACCAGTCTAGATTTCATTTCAAACACCAGCCCACTAGTTGCAGTGTCAGTTCCTCCTGAAAGGAAACTTTATGCAGCTTCCCCAGATTAAGCAATCTCCTTTTGAGCATGATGTACTGAAACTAATGGGTTATTGATGTTGTCACTACGGGATAGTTGATTTTTTGGGCAAGTGATGGTCACAGCAGGGGCCTGATGATCCATGCAAGAGCTCAAACAAACACCAGTGTGAAGTGTGGGCTGCACACTATTGTTTACACTGGAATTATGAAGTACTTGGTAATTCCTAAGGCTCTAGTCCTACTTGCATGAAATCCAATCTCTTCATTAGCATTAGGCAAAGAAAACCTTTAATTAAAAGAACAGATAAAATGAGCTTCTAGTTATAACCAAAGAACATGTATTTCTTCCACATTATAAGGTATTTTAATATAAATACTCTAATCTTACATTAATCCTTCAATAGTATTGCTCTGGTTTAGAAATTAATTTCAGAGGAGCAGAGTCTGCTATAAGCAGAGGTGATCCCAAACCAGAGCATTTTGCCTCCTCTATCACCATGGAGCAGATGTCCCAGCTGAGGGAGATTTGCTAAATACGTGAAGGATCACTGCACACTGAGAACAGAAACATCCTGTAGGGCCTCCTGGGGAAGAGGGATGAATGGCATCTTCATAAAAGGAGAACAGCGTGCTCATGGCAGTCGATGCAGAGACAGGAGAGTATTTGAGGTGGAGAGAAAGAGTCACCAGAGAATATTTTGGAAAGCACTAGCAGACAGAAGAAAGAAAAACCCAAGTGACTGAAAAAATCCAGGTGCATCATAAAACTATCCACGTTCTGCTTCTTCTTGGTAGAAAGGAAAATAAAAGCCCTGGCCAAGTTTATGTCCCAAGTGGAGATAAGAAGTTAGAACCTTTAATTGTGGAAGTGAGTGTACTCCTGAGGAAAGGTCTGAAATACCCACCAAAAGCCATCCTGTCAGCACACTTCTGCTACCAATGGAACTTGTGGCAAATGAAGGCTTAAGAACAACCAGCATTATGTGAACAAAAGTCTCATACTTCCCATTTTTATCCTGAAGCCCAAATTCTCACAGGCAGTAACCGTTAGCTCACAGTCAGTAACCTCTCTTTGGGCAAAGTATTGTCAGTATGGGTAATGGTGAAAGGAAGAGGGTAAACAAATGAAACAAAGGTAAGTATAATGCAGCACATGTGCAATTAGGGAATAAGAACGTGCAACAGGAATGATGGGGAAAGGCAGAAAGCAAAGAAACATTGTCAGGCTGATCTGAACTGGTCAAAGTCAGTGAAATGCAGATGCATCAGCTTGAGGCTGGCAGCATTTCTGTGCAGTGTCTCTGCATCCATGGTGTGTTTAATTTACAGAAAACTGCCCAAAATAACAAGAACAGACTGCATACTTATCCAGAACAACGGCACTGTAATGAAAATCTATGAAACGGTGCACAAAATATATGCACGTCCATCTGTCTGCAGGAAACATCATACAGCTTATCCACCAAGCCAGACTGATAAACCCTAGCTGTCCCACAAACTTTGGCAAAGATGATGCAGCAGGAGCACAGAGGCTTCTTAAGCTCAGTGTCTCTCACAGGATGCTAGACACTGTGATGGAATGGTTTTCTAAGAAATCCTTTACATAAATTTGTGAGCCTAATACTATTATCTGTCCTTTCAGGTTTTCATGGGTTTCTTTACAAGACTATTACTGAAAGAACAGCCACCACCATTAAGAAGTGAAGGTTTATCTACTCACATCACAGGCATCACCTGCTAGGCATGTAGCAAAAGCACTTAATTAGCTGTTTTCTCAGAGGATCTGAGCACTCACCACTTCTGCAGTTTTCATATGGCATGATGAGCACTTAAAACAGTGGCTGTAAAATTCTATAGACACTTACTCCACATTAAAGGAAAACTTAGCAGAGTTAAATAAAAGAAAAATAAAAAAAATCCCAACTTCAATTTTGAGGTATAAAACTACAAAATTATAGCTGTGTCTCATTATTCCTTTGAGATTTTGTCCCATGTCTCTGAATCCAACTGGAATAAAAACTGGCCTTTGTTTCCCATTTCTGAGTTGGCCACAAGTGTGTTGGTTAAACCTACCCTTTTCATTACCCCAGTGGCAGAAAGAGCAGCTAAATCCATACAACATGCCTGCTCATAGAAGGGACTGGATGCTGCTTTCAGGGAAGGACAGCTAATTGCAGTGGTCCACATACGAGCTATGCATCGAGGCAAGCTCTGACACCAGCAGGGAGCTGCTCAGCACAGGCAGTGAGGTGTGGCTGGCCATGGCAGGGGCCACCTCTGGCATGAGCTGCATCCCTTAGAGGCTCCCTCTGCATCACAGCGTGTACCTGGGCCACAGAGGGAGATAAACTGCTGACCTGGAGGAGTCTGTGTTGTGCAGGTGTCTCTGTCTGCAAGGTGAGCCCTGCGCTTGGAGCCAAAGGGTCCTTGCCTGAAGGGACGTATTCACAAAATGCAAAGTTCAGGCCAACATCAAAAACTAACCACTAACATAACATTTTGTAATGAGGGAGAAATAACCACAGAGAACCTCAATTTCACAACTCTTTGTACCTATAATACATCTACCAGCCATGGTATAATATCTCTTTCTAAACATGCTTATAGAGTTGGAACATTTCCCAAAGTAAAACAAAGTTTTTAAGCAAGTTCTGTATTGTTTTGTACAAATCTCCAATTCAGCAGTTAGAAAAGCAGTCCATTATAACTTTGTTGTCCTTGCTGATACATCAGTATATCAGTGTGACAGAGGGAGGGCTGGGAGTCAGACAGCTGGGATTGTATGTCTGGCTCTGGTATGAAAAGGTGGTCACTTGGGAGGCAATTTGTGGTGACACAGACTGTTACAGGCAAGAGAAATGCAGTCATTGGGCACTGGGAAGCACTTAAGAAACGTGAAATCTTATATTTCCTTGCATGTTAGGAGGAATACTCCCTGACACTGACTTCAGTTTCTTTTTCAGTAATTCAGTGCTTTCATCACAAAACTCTCAATTTTTCTGTTTAGATATTGCAAACCCTTTTTTCTTTAAAAATATCCTCTGAAATATCTGATTGAATTCTGTACCCATGCCATCAGAAAAAGCTCAGGAAAGCTTTATAGCACTGTTTTTTGGGGTTTTTTTGCACAGTTTTGATCAGAAGATTAGTGTCCTACACCTGATTAAAGAATGACAGATGACAAGGAGTGTCTTTAGAGATCACTCAGTCTTTGACATCAAACAAATTTTAACAGTAGTGATTTAGGGTAATCCAGAAGGGTAAAAGAAAGGGAGTGAACCTTTGGCAACACAAATGCTACTCATACAACATTAGGAATTTTTCCACCTAAAGAGTTCAATTTTTCTTGACATGAAGCTAGAACAAATTCAATAATGTCATAGGGCTATGCATAGATATGGAAAGAATGAGATATTAGGTAAGCTATTTTAACATAGTACTGGTTCATAGATTCATATAATACAGAAAAAAGATTAGTTTCAAAATCCAGCACTACATCTGTACTGAAAACAATGGTAAAAACTGCATTTGTGGAGACTAATTTATTTTTTTTTTAAATACTTCAGGAATTCAGACAACTGGCCTCGGACTAGGCAAAATGACAATTTCTTTTAAAAATATTCTCTGCTTTTAGACTTTGGACATGTGATTTTGTACTTTTTAAAAGTAATGAATAATCATGACAATAATAATCACATTTTTGACATATCACATTGCCACAAGCCCTTCAAAAATCAGTGAAGGTGTATCCTGAGACCTACTGCTGCAAAAGCATAGTAGGAGTGCTGAGAATTTTTTTCTTGGCATAGGAAAATATAAGTTTTAATGATGTATTTCGAAGAAGTGTCCAAGACATTAGGTGGAGATCAAACAGCAGCCTTTCAGCACCTAAGAAGAGGCCAGTGAGAAGATAAAGCAAGGCTTTTCACTCTTGTGCATGGCAGGATAGCTAATGAGGGACAGTAGTCAGAAACTGAAAAAGGTGAGAATAAAAAGAAAACAATTTTCATTATCAGAATAATTAAGCATTGGAAAGTTTTGTCAGTAGCAGCTCTGCATCCTCCACCCTCAGAGATTTTGAAGATCCAACTCTCTCCAACAAAATTCTGAGCAAGCCCAACTATGCTCAGTGGTGGCTCTGCTTTGAGCTGGAGGTTGAACTTCTCCTGAAATCATTTCCCAGCCCTGGGGCTCTGGGATTCTGAATGACAGCAGAAAGTCTCCTGTCACCAAATGTACAGTCCTGTCAGACAACACAGCAAACACGAACCAACTCGACAACTAAATTATCCCCTTCTCCCTTGCTCTTTCCTGGCCACCCTAGGAACAGTACAGAGGATTTTTAGTCTCTTTTAAGAGATTGTGGGGATTTTAATAAGATTTTAACTAGGCCTACAACACTCCAAATCAGCACACCCTGAATTATTGAGCAGCTTCATGAGTACTTATTTCAATATAGAGTCTCCAGAAACTGGAGAGGACAGTGCAGCCACTACATGTCCCTAAAGAAACGAATTCTGTTCACAAGTATCAAGTCTGTATCTAGCAGCTCCTAGGCTAATGAAATGATGTAGTTACCCATGGTTTTAATCCTGATATTTTAGAAAATGCACATGAATAGCATATGAGTATGTGTGAGGTCTCTGAGCTAATATAAGTTTTTCCTGTGTGTTGCATTCAGGATTTAGGCATACATTTTCAAACACAGAGCATAAAGTTGGGCATTTTACTCTATATTTAAACACATAGGGAAGCTCAGCCTCACTGGCAGTGAAGAAAATAGAGAGTAGTATGAGCAGATACTAAGAAGCTTGTTGATTTATTTAGGAAAAAAAGCTCTCAGAAACATCACAGTGCCCTACCTACCCTGCCAGCACAGATGAGAGCACTCAATTATGCCTTTCCTAACTGCTTTTGAAATATCCTTTTCATGCCATTGCTCCTACTGAAAATATCTTGTGAAGGTTGCTTCTTACAGTTAGGAACACAAGTCTTATTTCCAGACAAAACCTGGTCTTGGTCTACTTAGATCCAGTTGTTCTTGAGTTAACACTGCAAATACATAAAGGAGATTTAGAAATGTAACATCAGAGAAGGAGAAATAGCATTTAAGCTGAGGATCAGAGAGCAATCACACCTCTCAACTGTCAATTTACAAAGCTGAACTACCTTTTATTGTCTCCTCTGATAAGAAAAGTCCTAAGTGACCAAACTGCAGCCCCCAAAACCCTTGGGTCATGCTTAGATCCTTTTACTGAGTTTTCCAACATCTCAGCTTTTCATGCTAGCTTTTGATAGGGGGCTTACAAAAGTAAGGAGCTCCTGAGATTTGTTCCAGGTTTTGATCATCATAGCACTCCTTTCCTGGCATTTGAACTTGCACACTTCAAATTTCACTATACATGGCTAGAATTGAGCAAACTTCACACAGGGCTTTCTTTAGAGGTGTCTTGTACAATAAACATTTTTTACCTCCACTGGCAATGCACTCTCTGATACACCCTCACATTGCATTTTGTTTTTTTGTGGGGCCACATAACTCTGGAAACTCACACGCACTGTGTCACTGACTCAGATGGTCCCTGCCCACAGCCTTTGATGGTCTTTAAGGTTCCTTCCAACCCAAACCATTCTGTGATTCCATGAATATGAAGACTCCCCGTTTTGGCTGGTAAGCACTCAGTTGATAGAGGAAAGCTGTTTCTGCCAGCTTCAGATGCACGAACCATGCACTTTGCACTACCAAACTTCATTTCCCCTATTTTTATTAAATCGTCAATGTCATTAGGCAAATTCCATTAATATCCTTAAGCTTTTAGTGCCAGCACCATTAATGGAAACATGAAATAGGGTCAGAGTTAAAACTCGCCCTGAGGAAATTCACAGATAACTTTTCTTTAAGTTCCTCTTTCAGCACATCTTGTTTTGTTACCAGCTTCTTGTTCAGCAGAAAATTCTTATGCTCAGCCTCATGCTTTTTGCCTTGTATAATAACTGTGCACATGTTGGTCCATCAAATACTTTATTGAAGGTAAATTTCCATTCTGCTATCAGAGATGGATGCTGGATTTACATGCCACAGCCCAGAGGCCCCAGCTTTGGTGTACGTGAGAACACAGAAGCTGGTTAAAGATGGGGAAATGACAATTTGTTTCAGAGTGAAGTTGCTTGGAATAGAAATGTGTACATGAGGTGATTTGGTGGTAAAACAAACAAGCTTGATACAAATTGTAAATCATGTCTTGACAAGACATAAATCCAACAAACTTCCCTCCAGTGATTTTTGTTCTTTGCCTACATTATATCAAGCTCAGTTGTTCTAAGTATTTCTTAAATTGCTGAAAGGAGTGAAGTAGCAAGAACCTTGCTGAAAGAAATACAAATACAAAATGCAATAATAATTCAAACAATGAAAATTGCATTGTTGTATCAAGCACATGCACAAAACAACCCTTGTACCTCTTAAGAAACAGGGTGTGAGCACACACAGGAGGAAGCACTATTCAAACGCCATAGATGTGCAGTGTCTTACAAGAGTCTTCAAAGATATGCAAGGCATTTGTGCTGGGGAGAATGAAAAATCTTTTGTGGAGAGGACTGGGAAAGGATGAATCCATTGCTCACATCACCCCCATTCTATCTACTGTGCACAGGTCATTGCTGTGTCTCAAAAGAACTGTGTAAATCTGTGGTACACATGACCTCTTTACTCAAAATTGTTGTTTCTTTTCTCTCTGCCTTTGCTAGGCCACTGCACAGAAGGGAACATGAAATAAGGGTGCATTTGCACTGCTCTCCTACCCACCTCCTCCCCGAGCTGCCTCTAGCCCCAGCCTGGGGAGGAAGCTCTGAACTTGCCTTTCTCAGGAGGATGTTACAAGTACAGGGGAAACGAGCTAAGGGGATGGAAAAGGAAGGTGATGACAGACAGGGGCTAAGAGAAGGGCAAACTTGAAGACGGTGCTGTACAAGGGACCTGCACTTTGAGTTTGTTTTGCCAATATAGCTTAGATGGTTACGGCAACCTGTTTGGGAAGACACTCTCCTGAAATAGCCTGGTACCTATAGCCATGGGTAACAGCTTAGCATAACAGAATTCATGAAATATCCCTCATGCACACAGGACAAACCACGAAACCCTCCTCACAACCAGCAGCTGCCAAAAAGGTTAGAGGAAGTCCCTGTTTCAGGAGGACACTCATGGGGTCACTGCCTGGCTGACCGAGCACTCCTCCAGCTCCAGTGCAAAAAGGTGGGGACACACAACTCCTGCCTATCCAGTAACTTAAACAACATAAGGCCTTTCATAATGGCTCTAAAGGAAAAAAAATCCCTGCATACCTTCATGCAGAATTATGAGAGATCTGTTATCACAAGAGTCCTGGCTGCCTGCAGGAATACACTTGGTTGGTAAAATTCAGTTTCGAAGAGCCCCTGAAAAAACAAATCAAATGTAGCCAGATCCTTAAATCTTCTGACATTTACATTTCTTCAGTCAGATTTTGTTAGTCTAAAACAAATCAAAATTAGTTATTTTAAATGCAACTACAATGTTTCTTTTCATGCTCTTCCTGTTTTTTGAAGGAGCTGTTGCTATCCCATTTTATTTTCTGGCTAGGTAAAACTTGCAGCACCAGCATCACCAGTGTTCCTTTGTAATTGACTTCACTGGAAACCAATTTTTGCCACAAGAGTAACCAGGCTCCCTCTCCAGCTGAGCTTTCTCTGATTTCCAACTAAGAGCTCAGTTGCAGGCACTCTTTTCCAAGTCTGGAATGCTCAGATAAAAGTTCTGTGGGATTTTTCACTGCAATGCATTTTGAATCAGTGCAGTAATTCTGCTCAATTAATAAAGTAATTAACAATAAAAAGGGCTCAGTAATTGAAATCCCTTTGAAAGTACACTAATTTATTCTCTCTAAACTTTGCCTCAAATCTTTATTAATTCTGACGTGAAGCAAAATGACCATAAATTATAAATTATCATCACAAAATCCAGGCATCACAATAATCTTCTTGTCCTACATGCTGAGTTTTTAAAGCCTCCCATAAGGTAAACAACATAACAACACAGATATGAAAGAATTTCAGGTGATTTTACTAATGAATATATTATAAGAGAAGTGTTCCCTCTTGGTACATTAAAATAGTTCACAAAACCTAGGGAAATTACCCAGCTGTAAAACAAAAATGTTATTTATTTTTCCCCTAAAATTCCTCTTTTTGTAATGCAACTGCATTATTTTACCTTTAAGCCAATAAACAAGAAGATGACAGGGTATTTCAATTGAATACTTACATGACAGACTGCTGACTTTCCATTTTTCACTGAACTTCGTGTTTTACTCAAATACTTTATAGCACCTGAGCAAACCCAGAAATAATTGGTGTGAGTATATAACTCTAAGAAAACGCAGAAATGTTTGATATTGATAACACAACTCAAATATAAGCAAAATTGCCATTTTCCTTCTCCATGGATCTAATAGGCATCTTTGCACATATCTAAATATATATGCACACATAAATACATAAAATCTCCACAAGGGGGCCATCTAATCTTCCCCAAATCTTTGCAAAAGCTTAACTTGCTTTCCAAAAATTGATGTCAAAAAGCTTTTGTCTACAGATACTATGGTACCTTAGGAAAAAAGCTTTTCACCAACTGGAAGTGACTTTGTGACACAATTTCATACAAGGAAACTTGTAGTTTGAAATGGAATCACTTTTTATGCACAAATTCCACTATATACTTGGCATGCAAAGAATTTTGATAAAGCTTTTCCAAGTTCACTACTTGCAATACCCAGTCAGAATGAGACCTTTTATACACACACAGACACAGAGCCAGCTCCCATGCCATGGCAAGGCAGCCTCCAGGATGCAGCCTGGTTCTGTGTTATGTTGGAATTTGTAGGCAAAGCTCAAAGTGAGGGACCATGAATGATTTCAGCCCTGTAACAATGCATCCCCTAGGCACCACAGTTAAGATACAAATGGTATTAAAGTTATTTGCACTGTCCTCTCAACTCCCTGCAGATATGAAAAACAAATCTTGTTTGTCATTCCTTGTTATCTGCTTCAATATTCTGAATGTCTTACAGACACAGCATTAAAAGTCCTCATCTTCTTAACTCAGCTATAGCTCTGTGATGGTTTTATTATTTACCATACCTCTGACCTTGGAATACCTAGAAGAAATGGGACCATCTCCTTCTTCTGACCTCAAATCTTAATTAAGTGGGCTTAGTCACACATGCCAGGCTATGGACTGCACTGTACCATCAGTTATGGATGTCATGCTCTGAGAAAGAAGCTAATAAGATGAAATAAAGAAGTCTAGGCTTCTAAACAACTTCTATGAAGGATTCTTTACCTTTCAGGAAAACTAGATAGAGATTATAATAATTCAGTCCTGCAGATACAGCACAAACCCACCAATCTGCTAACTCAATCAAAAGAATCTCTGCACCTTGATCTGCAGCACAAACTTTAAGCAAAACTTCCATGATTTCTCAGTGATAGTGCTGTATGATACTGTCATGTTTAACCCATGTCCACGACAGAGTTCAGGCTGCTCCAAAACTTGTGCATTCACATAAAATAAAACTCCCAAGAACCTGATGGGTCTCCATAAGAATACTGGCTCAAGCAAGTCATCATGGATGCCTGTGGCTCTGTAACTTTCCTCTGAAATGGACAAATCCTAATCAATGAAGCACATCCGTACAGTGGCAAAAAAACACTTCCCAGTCCCTTCAGGCCATGAACTGATGACTTGAAGCATGACATTTGATTAGCCTTATTATCTCAACTCATTTATACATAAATGTTTTCAGGGGCCATGAAGCCATCCAGCCTTTATTAAAATCCAGCCACATTCTCTGAACTGATGTTCCCTTCTCTTCCTTCTTCCTTTTCGCCAGTAAAACCAAGGAGAAATGTATTTTTCTTTTATTTTCTTTTTTTTTTTTTTTCTAACTGTGGGTTATCATCTTTGCAATTTTATTATTGTCAAATAACCTTCTCCTCATACATAAGTGCAGCAGACTGCTGCCACACACGCTCACATATGCAAATAGGTCAGGTTTTCTAGTCTTTCCCCACAGAGATATTTGACATTGAGACTCAACATGATCTAGCATCTTTCTGAACTAAAGGCCAGGGGAATGGTGTGTGGGACTTCATTTCCAAAGCTATTTCTCATGGAAATTAATGAACATCTGTGCAGATGCTGAATGTGAATTCAGGCAGCAGGCAAAGCCTATCTGAAATTGAACTTAAGGTTTAGAAATACCTAATGGTAAGCATGTTTATCTTTAGATTTCTTCCTTCTCTTTGAAGAGTCAGAGTGCTCTTCAGGTCACCAACTTTTCTTGCTCTAAAAGGAGTGGGATGATGACAGGGTTATGAAAGCTATTTCAGCATAAACAAGGAGCAGAGTTGCTGATGTGTATCCTAAGTAACACAAAGATTTGGACATGAAACATTCATTAGGATTTCTTTAAAGACTCTGTAAATTGCTTTCTGTTTCATATGGAGTATTACTGTTAATAAAAGTATAGAACCGATGCAAACAGGAAAGCAAAATTCAGGTTAGATATCATAATGAATATTTTTCTACAGTTTTAATGACTTCAGTATTTTTGTCTTTTATCTAATAGAGATTACCTAGTCTGGGTCAATCTTATTTGTGATACATATATTGACTATTACATAATTTAACATCAATTAACACCTGTGAATTAAAAAAAGAAATCTCATCACAGCTGAGTAACTGAAGATGTGCTACCTTCCTAGAAAAATTAGCTAAATAAGAGAAAAGGTTGCAAACTAATCTGGTTTTGGTTGGTTTTTTTTTTTTTTTTTTTTTTACTTTGAAGATTTTCCTTTTCAATGGGCTTTTTCTAAAGCAACATTTTTGTTTATAATTGTATAATTTTTAATATATGGCAAAACTATATAATCCAGTAGTCTCACCAAGTGCTGTCTAGCACTTATATCCCTGCTCTCCCTCTGGGGATAGAAGCCACTTTAAGTTCAGGCTAAAGAACAGCCCTGCCTGGATGAAAAGGGAGTTTGCATGCACACAGACCTTTATTCATGACACTTTAATTTCCTCCATGGCCTTAATAAATACACCAGCATTAAGTATTCTCATATAAACCGCGACTCTAAAAATAACTCCCTTCAGACATTTTTTCATGTTGTTCCCAGTTACACTGCTTTTTCTACAAGGAACAATAACTAGTACAGTCTGGGTTTTATCATCGAAAACCCACACTTCCTAGGTTCTCTCTCATTCTTTGGCACCACTTTGTTTCTTTTTTCCTCTATTTCTGCTCTTCATTTTCCCTCATTATTTGTGTCCTCACACAGCAGTAGCATAACTTCATGCCTGACAGAGCTGCAGAGGAAATGGAGAATTCCCATATACCACAGACTGTTGGGCTGATACAGAAGAAATTCATCCTTCTAGCTAAGTTGAAGTTTAAGCCCATTTGCTCCTGCACCAGGTTTCTCTATACAGGGAGGTGGCTGCAGGGAAAACCTGAGTGGGATGGAGTCACTCAAAGCCCCTGTCAGGCACAGAGCTGGGGTGCTGCTGGCTGGGGTGGGCACAGGGCAGGGCAGCTGGCTCAGGAGGGCAGCCTGAGAGCTGCAGCAGGGGGACAGCTCTCACCTGCAAGTGTGCTGCTTTAGCTATGTGGCTGCTTCCCCACAGGCCATTTTCACTGTGCTGCCCTCATCTGTGCCTTTCCTCTGCAAGCTAACTTTTTTTTAATTGAGATTTTTTAAATGTTAGCTCTTTGAAACTTGAACCGCCTCATTTTTGCATCGCAGGCACACACAGACTCTCTGAGGGCTCAGTTTAGATCCCTGTGCATTAAGTATATTACTGTTAGTTCAGGCTTCCTTAACAAATCTGAGAGCCAAAAATTATTTTGAAAACCTTGGTATGCAGTCTTCTCCCTTCTGCAGGTTTACCCCTGTTATTTAGAGCTGTATATTGGCATAACCCTATCATTCAGCATATGGCAAGTGCCATCAGTGTAACTTTCAATGCCAGATATCCTAAGGCAGTTATAATACTATAGTATTGCAATTGGACTTAGTTATTTTAACCTAGCCTGGACTTCGTTTTGCTTCCTAAAAAGGCTTTAAGGCAATAATGTTCTTTAAAAATAGCTGAATTAAAAGTATCATATTAAAAAGGCATTGAAGAAGCTACTTGACATGTCAGATAAACCCACCAACAGCTATTAAATACAGAGAAATCTTCAATAAGCAAAAAATTCTCAAGCCTTGAGTTTTTCAATCATGGGAGTATATTCAGGGGTATCATCATTACATGCTTGCCTTGTGCTTTTCCTCCTTGGAATCTCCATTTTTGGAGGCAAGGTGTTAGGTTAGATGGACCCTTGGTCTGACTCATCTTAGCCATCCCTGTGCTACTTCAAGTCACCCACATAATCATACTTTTTTTTCCCCTGACATTGATGAGAGAAGTATCTCATGTTGATGAGTTAAGTCAAAGCAAAAAAAAAAAAAAAGAAATTAAAAAAATCTGTACTGTTTTAGTCATATGCATAAAGAAGAATCTGGATGTCATGCTTGCCATAGAAAATGTTCTCTCACCTTCAATAAGAAATCTGTTTTCTGTTTTCTTAAAAATGGATGTGGGTGTTACAAATGGCAGTTCTTTACCGTTTTTAAAAATGAACACTTTCCATTCATTTAAGAAGAGACTATCAGAAAATATATTATTACCAAGGGTTGGTAGGAGGCAACATCAAACAGCATGTCAGCTCTGAAAGAGAAATGAGCCATGGAAACAGGCTGAATGCAGGAACCGACCGCTGAGGTTCAGCACAGAGGCCAGGAGCATCCCAGTGAGGCCATGGCACAGAAAGGCAGCTGAGGTCTCCAGGCGGGCTGAGAAATGGCTCAGCCCCTCCTGGCTACTCCACCTGCTCCATTCCAGGTCTGAGCAGGGCTATGCAGCCTGGCACTGCAAATGGGACCCATGGCAAACCTGGGCAGCATGAATCAGCTAAGGCACATGCCAGCCTCCACTGGTTTTATGTGCTCACGTGTGATATCTGATGGACACAGGCAGATGCAGAACAAACCAGCCTGGTATGGCACAAAACCAATTTGCTGACTCCTTTGGAAAGCTTGAATTGGCACAGTGGTTTTATGTCAGAGGAGCAATTTGCATCATTGTTCAAACCTGCTTTTGAGCACATGCTAGGATATCTAAAGCCAGTTTGACTGTATGGTCAAAGCAAGAAAAAAAATTGTGGCCTTCATACCTAACCTGTTACAGCCATGCAGGAGTTACTCTGGATTTCTGAGTGTGCAAACACACCAGGACAATCTGCTTCGTTCTGCTGCCCTGGGCACTTCTGTGTCTGTCCCAACTTATGCAACCTCTGCAAGTCTTTCCAAGTAATACACATTTCCTTGTGTCAGTCTGCTAGAACTATATGAATTAAAGTAAATGACACAACTAAACTATTAAATTCCTTGGAAGTTGAATATCACACATAAAATTCAAGGAGTACAACATATTTAATTACAAAAGTGTATCAATTCCATGAGAAAAGTAATGCATAAAAGCCTCTGTTACAAGGTGAAATATTGTCCAGGGAGTTGGAAATTGCCAGAAAGAATATTATTTGTGCAGCTTTTATTTTGCCACTCTAACACCCTACTTATTTGCAATAAAAATTATTATTTTTCCATAGAACTCCTGCTTTGTTCAGTGCACTGAACAGGCAATGCTCAGTGAGATGCCTGTTCAGTATTTCTTTTTATGATCATGTGAAAGCCCATAGTTCAGTGTTTTATTTACAGCACATTGCACAGACTATGCTCAGGCACAGATTATCACACGTCCTCATTGCTTTTACCATCACAATCATCCTTGCACTATGCTGTACTTAATTCCTTTTTGATTAGTATTTTCTACAACTCCTAATAAAGTCAAATCCTTTCGCTCTTGCACACCAAGTTTTGATTTCTTTTGGGTCAAAAGGAAACATAACCAAATGGGGAAAAATTCCTTTCTTGTAGAGACAGGAAGTACACAGCTGCAATGATCTCATGAGAATGGTCAAGGCAAGCTTGAGCCTCTTAGGCTGTAGAAGAAAATGAAGAAACATCCCTCAGTTCCTACACACCATGACCAGCTTATGACAAATGCAGACCTGACTGTTATTTGGTGTGGCACTCACATCTGCACGTACCATGCGTGCACAAGGATGCTGAAGGAAGGTGTTTCCCACGTGTGCTCCACAAGAGGGATGCAGGGGAGGCTGGGAGGAGACAGAGCTGGGACAGGTGATCCCCACTGATCAAAGGGATATTCCAGACCACAGAACATCAAGATCAGTATGTAAAGTGGAGGAAAGAGGAAGGAAGAGGTGATTGGAGTGATGACGCTTTGTCTTCCCAAGTCCCCATTACATGTGTTGGGGCCCTGCTCTCTTGGGATGGCTGAACATCTGTCCACCCATGGTGAGCAGTGAATTAATTCCTTGTTTTGTTTTGCTTGCATGCATGGGTTTTGCCTTCCCTGTTTATCTCAGCCCATGGGTTCTCTTGCTTCTACCTTTCTGACTTTCTCCCCAAAATGTTTCTCTTCTGATTTTCTTCCCAAGCCCACTGGTGGGGAGTGAGTGAACAGTTGCATGGAGTCTGGTTGATAGCTGGGGTTAAATCATTATACTCTCTCACTTTTTACTTGGAAATGGCTGTCTCATATTCTTCATGACATCTTTCAGGCAGTACAAATCTTAATGAGGAAATGACTGACATTAATAAGGCAGTAATGTGTTTTCATAGCCACCACTTAGTGGGAGATGCTTAGAATAACTAAGACACAGATAATGGACAATTAACAGAAAGATGATTTGGTTTTTTGTCCATCTATTTTTCATGAAGAAATATATTCCTGAATGCAAAAACTGTATTCAAATAGGTGATAGGGGAAAAAATATCTAATACACAAGGAATATTTGAAACACTCATAAATAATGCAAAGTTTTCCTTTTTTTAATCCAGAGGACATATGGATGAAATAGGTATTGTCAGTCAGCCAACAAGTAACATCAATATCTTTTAAAAACATATTTCTAGGCTACACAGAAAACTTTATTTTAAATTCAGCCTAGCACTTTATACTCACTAATGGGCACAACTTTCACAGGAAAAGTTACTTGACGACAAAAATAACAGCTCGATTAGATGGGGACCAGTTGGCCATCTTGTCACCATTACCACCTTGTACAAAGTTAAAGGCGTGTCTGAGCACTTTGCTGAACAAGGACAGCCTTTAACTGCCTTGCTGAACCAGGACATCAATTATTTGTGGACATTAAAAAAGGTATTATCTAATTCATTATGTAGTGAGACAGTTGTTGGCACAGTAAATTAGCTGGATGATAGGTGGACTATACATGCTTGGAATTAAAGCAATCACAGCGTTACTGTCTCTGACAAGGGTTTATTCACTCAAAGAGCAAGTAAATTATGTAAATATGAGCAAACAAATAATTGTCACAGTAATATCTCAGTTCTGGGGATGTTTTGCATTCATCTGAGTTTGAAACCTGACTGCTTCAAAAATCTGTAAGGAGACATTATCCCTCACAGGAGCAGAGTAACAAGGTTACAGGAGACCTACTTCTTGCAGGTCCAAACACCCGCAAGAGCCCAGACTGAAATGCAGGGGTGAAAGGACAGGTAACCCCAGTAAGGCACTGTCTGCCTGACTCATCAAGCAGCATCTGTGGAAAAGTAAACCAGGAGAGGGCAAGTCAGTGTCCTTTCAAGAAGACAGACTTCTTCAGTTTAATTTTTCAGATAAAATTAGTATTTTTGACCTTGAAAATACTGAAATATGTCCAAAATAAAATCATGTGACTCTCTGGGATACAGTATCCATGATTATAAATAAGATGATATCTGATATTTGAATTCTTCTTTTTCAATGACTGGTAATATCTTTTATTTTCCAGGCAGTCAAATTTTTAGAGATTCTTTGGATACGATGGTCTTCTGATCTTTGAAGTCTGTAGGATACTACTGAACCCTTGACATTCTTTTTCTTTCTTGAACTCCAGTAAATTGAAATACAGATTTTTGTATTTTTGTGAGATCTCCAGACTCTCTTGGTCAAAGTTCCTCACACTTTTCTCACTTGTTAGCTCAGTATTACCATGCCTGTGCTTTGCTGTGAACCATTGAAATAACTGATCTCTGTAAACGGTTTTTGCTTTAAATGTCCTTGCTCTGGAATCTTGTGAGTGCACTCTGCCAGTGCACTATGAAGTAGCACAGATCTGCATGGTTTGAGAACAGCTGTGTCCAGTCTTCCTTACTCTTTTGACATTTAAATTTAATTTAATTATGTGGATAAAAAGCTTCCTCTGAGGAGTCTGGCACTGGGAATAGAAAACAGGCACCATACATTCAAACACAGATATTCTTTATCTCTTATCTCTAAAATGTCAGCCTCTCCTATTTCTAATCTATATTGTAGGATGAAAATGGTTAGTATAAACACATTCAAAGCATCCTCTATTTAACATACAGCCTTTTGACTCCTGTTGACACCTACTCCTTCTCACAGGCCTTTAGGGTAAGACCTCCTGAACCTGCTGTCTGTCACTGTGAAATTCTGAGTCTCAGGCTGTTCATCTGCAGTAAGCAGAGAAAGGCAGGTACTTTCAGGGATGATTTATCCCCTCCTAAGACAGCTGTCTTCAAGACATGGAATGAGTTTGTCTCTGAAGGTGTGTTCCAGTAGAGCTCTACAGAGTTATATTCACTTTTGCTGGCAGCCCCCTGCCACAGCCACCATCACGATCCTTGATGTCAGTGAGCTCAGATCAAATGCACCTCAGTGAGTGACAGCCAGCACACAGAATGATGCCTGCACTTAGCAGATGCCTCTTTCCTTACAGCAATTGGTGAACAACATGGCAGCCAGTCATAGTCTTTGATGGCCAGCTGGAAAGACATTTTCCCCAGGTAACATATGTTACATTATTGGGAAAATGACTCAGTTGCATCACTTCTTTTACAAAATGCTGAGTTTTAAAAGATGTCTCTCTGAGTGCTACTTGTGGTGATTCATTGTTGGACTGAGTTCCCCAGCTTTGTAAGACAGCAGCCCACTGTTTAAAAACATTAGTTTATTGCCTTATCATTCAAAATAAATGACGGCCCAAATAATTTTTCAAACTTTTGTGTCAGAGCTTTTGCCAAGACCTGCTCATGGCTGTCACTTGGCAGAGGACATTCCTATGCTGCTTGGCATGTGCTTGGTTAGGTGTGGAGCTACTCAGTTCCTTCTGCTTCCAGTAAGGACAAATAACATTGAGGAGTTCCCTTGAGAAATGCAGTAGTGGGTTGCCTGGGCTTAGGGTTTGATGAGTGATAGCAATTTTGTCCATAACTTGTAAGCTCAGACACCATGAGTTTTATAAACAGGATGGAAATCAGGCTTTTAAATGGGTGTCTAAGATCCCAGTAGAAGGTATCTGGCTTCTTGCACAGTGGATAATTGCAGGGATTTCAGTCACCACAGTTCAGGTATTAAAGGACTGCAATAAACTAGACAAATTGCTGTAAAATCCAATATTGTCCCATAAAATAATGAAAAGAATGCTAACATTTCTCAGCTGTTGACATGGTTATGCAGACCGGTAATTAAACAATAGGGGGAAAATTGAAATTAACATCAAGTCTGGAAATACTGCAAGGAGGCGTTGATAACGGGTGCTATTTTGATCACTCTTATTGGTTGCGCTGTTATCCAGTATAATATACAATGATTAAACGCTTTAAGAGAAAAGGTAGCAAGTGGACTAATTATGACAATGACAGTAATTTGGAAGATACTAGTTAACTTCATGAAAACAATATAAAGTTACTTGAAAGAATTCAGTAAAAAAAAAAAAGGTATAGAAATGCATGCAGAAAAATGTATTCTGAAACAAGTATTTCATGGAGTGGGAACATGTCAGGCCTTAAAAATATCCACGTTGGATAGGGCCCTTAGCAATCTGGCCTAGTGCATGGTATCCCTGCTCATGGCAGCAAGGCGGAAACGATATCTTTAGAGGATTCCTTGCAACTCAAACCATTCCATGATGATTCTATGAATATGGAATAATATGAGAAGTGCTTTTTGTATTTATATTTTGGCAAAAAAAGGGAATTTGTCACTTCACACCCAGAAATATCCCATTGTATGGTACCAATTTGCTGACTTAAGTGTATTAATGTCTCAATTAATTACAACATTTTGGGATAAGAAAAAATACAAAAAAAAATCGAGGGTATGGCAGTTTTGATAGGACAAAAATAAATCTGTGTAGCTGGGCTACATTAACTCTTGCTTCTTGAATTTTGAAGGCAATGAAATTCAGCTACTGCAAGTTTCTCAGGACCATGTCCAGCTGGGTTTTGAGTGAGTGTCTCTGCAGATGGAGACGCCACAACCTCCCCAGGCAGTCTGCGCCTGTGCTTGGTCATTCTCACAGTAAAAAAGTGTTTCCTGATGTTCAGGAAACAACCCCTGTGTTTAAATTTGTGCCCATTTCCTCTGGTCCTGTTCCTGGGCACCACTGAGCAGAGCCTGGCTCTGTCCTCTTTGCATCTTCCCTTTGGGTACTGTACATGTTGGAGAAAGCACTCCTGAGTCTTCACTGATCCAAGGCCAAACAGTCTCAGCTCTCTCAGCTTCTCCTTATACGCCCAGTGCTCCAAAACTTAATCATCTTAGTGATTCTTCACTAAACTTGTTCCAGTACACCCATGTCTTACAGTGGGTGCTGAGAGCTGGATACACCGTCACACCACCAATGTGCTCCCAGCAGTGCTGAGCAGAGGGGAGGAATCACCTTCTTTCTTAATGGCAGTGGTTGTGGAATGGGTCCCTTAAAAATGATGCAATTTAAAACTTCATAGTTTAAAGCACACAAACAAAGCAGTGAAAGAAATCCATTAGGGAGAAGTAAATAGTTAAACAGTAAGGAAAGACATGACATTAATTTATAACCCTTGTAAATTAAACAGGAAAAAAGATACCTGGATGGTGTCAGCAGTATTTGCTCTGAGAAATGATGGCAACTGCGCTAACTTAAGCCATTTGGATTTGTAATAAGCATAACCAGATCTAAAGCACTGGGAATAGACACTGGCAGTAGCAGAGGGAAAAACAATGTTAGAAAATGCAATATGTCTCTTCCATTTTTAACTTCTAGGAACATGTGTTGCTTCCTTTCTGAATGCTAGCAGATGTCAGCACCCTGCAGACTGCTTTCTCAGTGGAGGAGAAATCAGAGTGGATATACTCTAAACGCAAATTAAATAATTTACATTTAGACACTCATCCTGGAGCGGAGATTGTCATAAATAACACACAGGCGATCCCTCCTTTCAAGACACTCAGCCAAACGCCAATGCCCTGTTCCCAGGGAGCAACTTCAATCAAAGATATCGGCCGAAAGCAAACTCTGTGGCCTCTTACACAGCGATGGCCTCATCAGAAAGTTGTATTAAAATGTCAGCAGGAAGGAGATGCCAATCTCTGCCTCTCCTAGCACACAATGACATTTTGAAAGCAGTGCCACCTGGTGACACCTGCCAAACAACACTCTGCTGCTCAGCAGAGCATACACCGCCTCAGAAATACCTCAGAGGAGGGTCTGGAATTGAATGAAACTGAAAAGAAGAAGAAAAAAAGAAGTGGCTTTTTTATTTATTTCCTTCTATAGCTCCTTGTCAAGTTTCCACATGCAAAAATCTTTTCTTTTTCTGAATAGTGGCGAGAGCAGGCGATGGTTTAATCACTGTCATCAGCTCCTGCCTGCTGGCACTGTAATTTATCTCAGCAGAGCGCAGCCCTCCCCTGTGATGAGCTGCCGTGCTACCACAAGTTATGAATCCTCTCATAACAGCAAGGCTGACCCATAGCCAACAGTACCAGGCTTGGTACAGAGCAGGTTTTGAAGCACACTGAAGCTGATGCCAGAGTGATCACACAGCCTCTAAACGCTGCAAACACCCAACACTATCTGGAGCAGCATCTCCTCCCCACAAGGACAACGCAACAGTTTTGTAATGCTGGCCACCATGAGAGCCAGCCTGATGCATCAGGAACGGGCCCCAGAAAAATCTGTGCACTGGGGTTTAGATAGAGAAGGTGAGTCAGCTTTCTTCTGGCTTTTTTTTTTTTAGTTTCAGTTCCACATCAAACTATAAACTGTAAGTATAAGGGAGCCAAGAACCTGCAGGCTGAGAGGCAAGCCAAAGCAATACCTTCTCCATAAGCATCTCAAAATATGGCAGGGCTGTTACACAAAGCAAAAACCTATTGCTTTAAACTGTCATATCCTTCAGCTGCTGTAAATGTAGTCTTTTATCTGTCCTCTGGATCTATTTTTACCTGTTTATTCCCAAGCACCACAATTCAGCCAGCAAAGAGAAATCTGTTGCTCCTGACGGTCTGTGCAACTCTAATTCCCCTTAGGTCTTGCTATGCATGCCATCCTCTGTGTCCAGTGAATGATTGACATTAATTACTTCAATCACAGCACGTACACTAGCTCTGTAGAAAAGGAAAAGGATTAAAGCAGGAGCAAGTGGAGGAAATTTTCTGTGGGAGGATGCAACACCTCCAGACTCAACAGCAACTTCTGCAGGAGCAGTGTGTGCTGCTAAAACTGATGCCCATGCTGTGACCTACCGGGACACCTGTAAGCATCCAAACCATCACGGTGCTAAAGTCCAAAGAATGGATGTGTCGTGCCATCCAAGTAGGAATGAAAAGGAAAAAAGCTTGCAAATGATTCGTGTTGAAGGGTTATTTTTTTTCCCTCTTCTCACTTGTAAATCAAAAGACTTGATCACAAAATCATTAGGAGGGGTCTCTGAAACACAGAACACCCAGTACACATGCATATAATAAAAACATCAGAAAAGGAAAATCACTCAGCAAATTTCCCTCAGACTTCTGGGTGTCTTTTGAGAAACAAATGTTCATTGAATTGGATATGGGAGGTGGTTTGAAAAATTTAATCCTCTAGTTGCTGAAAATGAGGGCAAGCCAACAGAAGCCAAAGCACCACCATGAGAGGTTCAAAGCTCTTTAGCCATTTTCTTGTTTCTCTTTAAAATGAGGATTTTTCTTCCTATTTAAAGAGCTATTAAAACAAAGATAGAGCTAGTGTCAATTCATGCTCTGGATCTAAATATTTTAAAAGCCAAGCAATAACACTGAAAATATCTGGATGCATATATTCCACCATGAGTCATTATATTTTAATATTTCGTTGTCTGGCAAATCACCGAGTGCATCACTATCTACCCTGTGAGATAATTAAGTTTAAAAGTCATAACAAATGTAAAATAACACATAATGAAACAATCTAAAAGCTATGCATTCACATTTTCCTTGGAATATTTTCTGATTACCCTCTTGCAAATTGTCAGCTACCCAGTGATAGTAAAATTGTTTGAATAACTTTAAGAGAAAAATCAAACACATTAACTTTTAATAGTATTTTATGAGACTCATAATTCTTTGGGATGTAATAACCTCTTATCCTACTGCGATTAGTCACTGGGATCCATCATGCTGGTCCCCTGGTTATTCAAGACAATCTAAATTTTGAGTAATACTGGAAAAGGTAATAGAGATCCAAAATTAATATGATCCTTTGTGCTTGTAATGTTATCCCTAATGGAAGCGGGGTTTTTTATAAGAATTAAAATTTATCAAGAAGCAAATTGTGAAGATCCAGAAGACGACATAATTTGTAGGAGATAACACTGTGACGGGACTCCTGTACAAGGATTTAATTATTATCTTGAATAACCTCTGTCTTAATGACAGTTGTCTGAAACAACACTAGACACTGAAACTCCCTAATGTCAAGGCCAGTAGCAAGAAGTAGGAGGACAGTAAATCCCTCAGCTTGATGGAGTGCAGGGAAATCTCCCATTACTGTTAGCCAGCCCACAGCTCACCAAGCCCACCATCCCAGGCTGTGGGCGATACCCTATGTTTCACCAGGGAAAAAAAAAAAACCACCATAGAAAACCACCATCTTCCTCTCTCACTCTTGTCATCGGAATTGTCTGCAGCCCTGCTTGTCAATTTAATGCCTTGGCTAATTTCACCCCAAAATGATGTTTGTTTACATAAATCTATTCACCATGATAAAACAGCTCATGTTTGAGTGTTTCAAACGTTACCCTATTAATGGGAGACAGGATGGCAAGAGTAGATGTCCTGTTGGAAATTAGCACACTCTCCAATTGCCTGTGTTAGTCCTGCCTGTCGGTAAGTGGTGATTAACACCCCGCTGGCTGCAGCTGTACTTCTCAATATAGCTTCTCTGAGTAGGAGGATGCACAGAGAGTACCTCATTACTATGTCTTTAAAGCTGTAAAGCAAGGAATAATGCAAAATAAATCCTTTAAACGAAAGGTCATAGACTAGAATATGTTGGCACGAACACCTGCTCGCACTTTCTAAAGAAAAAATCACAAAGACAAGTGATTTATCTACTTTTATTTTGTTCCCTTTCATTGCAGGTATGCAGAGGCCACACAACTGGATGTTAATAATTCTCAGCCACAGCAGTATGTTTTTATATAAAGCCAGAAGAAAAGCTTAGGAGTTTAGCTAACAGGCTGCCTTGCTGGCTGAGACAGCAGAGCTGGCATTACCTATTTCTTCTCCTTGCCCCAAGCTTTTTGTTCACTGCAGACTGCAGGAGAACAGACCAGTCATCCTGTCCCTGCACACTTCCAACACTGAAACTTTCTTCCAGTTGAAGCCCACTTTGTGTGCACATTTAATCTGTTAACTGATAGGTAAAACCTGGCTGTATTATTATGCTACAAATTTAAATAACCACAGACTTATATGAGAAAAAATTACTGCCTGACAATGTAGAGAAAACTGCAGGGTCACCTCCTCAATAGATTTTGGTGTCCTTGTGGATAATGCTTCTGACCAGGAAGGATGTTGGTGGCTACCCTCAATCTTTATGTTTTGCTGTCAGTCACACACTCAGAAGCTGTGCAGTCACACAGACAAGGGTGGGCAACACTGCTGGGTGTAAAATCTAACAGTGCTTTGCTGTGGTCCCATCAATTCCCCTTCCAGGTGCAGATCAACCCTTTGCCTTTGCCAGACACACCCTGGGCTCTGCAGGGTGCTGCAGGGGCCCAGCCCCAGCACATGGAGGGGGCACTGCCAGGCTGAGAGCAGGCACCCAGTCCTTTTCCACGAGGACCCAGCGCTCCTTGGAAAATCTAGTCCCACAGATGAGCAGTGAATGTATCTAAAAATATAACCACAAATTAATTTAGGAAGTCTTCTTGCCCTATAACCTGCTGTGGGCATGCTGAAATGGATGCAGCTTCCACCACCACCCCATCTGTCACAGAGGTGAAAGTCAGTCTTGGGTAGATGTCGAGGAAGAAAAATTAAAATTAAAAAAAAAAAAAAGAAATTAAAAAAAAAGACTCTGGTGAAAGAGTCTGATTCAGAAGTACTTGAATGGGAAAGGTTTTTATGCAACCGAGCCTTTGCAAAGCAAAGCAATGTGATACCATCTTCTACTGCTTCAGGAACTGAGCACAGCATCCCTTCAGATCACAAATGCATTGTCAGGCAACAATTTTCTCTCATATAAATCTGCAGTTACTAGTTTTGTATCTGAGTAATATGGACTTTTTTTACCTGTCATTTTATGGATTGAAAGTGAGCACAAATAGACAGACATGCAGACTTAATTGTCCTCAGAAAACATCACCTCTCACTGTACAGAATTATCCTCCCAGGCACACATGTCCAGACTAGCCAAGCAGACTGAAGAGAACCCTTTCAGGAGGACAACTGGGAAAACATCCACTTTGTGTTTCAGTGACCGAAAGAAACAGTATGTTTCTTTCTGAGACTGAGCAAGAGCACTGAGAGCTCTGCAGAGCTGTGAGATGATGTCTAAAGTCCTGGCTGGGGTACTGCACTGTTTAGAAGCTGAGGACAGATTTTCTCTGGTTCCCCATTGTCTTGCTGCTCAACCAAAAAGCTCTCAATGATACCAGTCCTGACAGCCTCTGTGATCAACCAACATCTACCTCCTACTCCACACCACTTTACGGTATTCTTCTAATTTCAGAAACTATCACATTTCTATAGAATCCACAAAGCACTGCTGAACACAGAACCTGTGCCTTCTGTTTGTTTCTGAGCTGGCTTGTTCAGAAAGCAGGCACAGGGAGTCCTGCTAGGACTTGGGATTATCCTTTGTAAGATCTCAGTTTGAATGCTCCCACTGAGATGAAAGCTCTCCCTTTCCACAGCAAATGCAAAAACATCCTGCTGGACCCTGAAAGACCAGCTTCTTCCATCTCCCAAAGTTCCACTGGTACTGCATGAAGAACAGCCAGCAAAAGTCAAATTCAAGGAAGACTCTGGTATGGGCTGAAAGAAAATAGGCAGTGCTTTCAAGAATTCAAAGTTCTGTGAATTTGGAAGCTGCATGTGGGACACTACCCCTCAATTCCTTAGGTTTACTGGCAGACCCTGGAACCCCCAAGATCTGCAGCAGCCCAGGGCACTGAGTACCAGTGGAGAGTGGCAGAGAGCTCTCTGCTGCCCACCCAGCATCCTGGTGCTCCCTGAGTGTGCTGCCTGCAGGGCCTCAAGGGAAGGAGCTCTGCCTTCCCCTCCTGTGACACCTGGAAAACACACAAGATGAAAAAGGTCAAGGATATGATGGGACCAACCACTCAGGCATACAGCCTGTCCTGGCAACCCACTGGGTGTGTGGCATAATTCAGCTTTCTGAAATGACATTTAATATATGCATTTCCCTCTAATACTCATGGGATTACCTGATAAGTCACATTGCCCTACTCACCACTGCCCATCAGCATAATTAAATTGTCACCTAATGGAGGGAAGATCACAAGTTACAGGAACAAACCTGATGTAAGAGCCAAGCCTGAACACTTTTTTGTCTTTTTACTTATTTTAAAAGAGATAAGAATAGTCATGAAACACGTGCCAAACTGCAAAAATTTAGCACAGCTTTCCCCTCAACATGTCATTTACAGAAAGAAGTACAGAAAAAAAGTCTTAATTAGAAGAACTAATCACATTTCCAGAATTTTAAGAAATAGAATATTTTTTTGAATACTTGGAAGACAGTCTGGTTATGTCAAAAGGCTTCAGATTAGTCTGATAATGTAAATATGCCAAACTTGCCCACCTTTAGAGATGCAGTACAACTAAGATTAAGAAACATGCCACCAAGAAAGGTACCAGAGTCTGCAGATTTGCAATTGGAATTGGTAAGGAATTCTTGGGGAAAAAGTCCTTATGGAAGAAAAAAGGGAGATAAGTTCAGAAGAGAGAGTCCTGATTGCAGCAGCTCTTATTTAAACCCAGGAAGTCTTTGGGGGGGGGGGTGGGGGGGTGACACCCTCTGCTTCTCAGCATTGTTTTAAATCTGGAGATACCACAGGCATCTCTGGGTTGTTTCCAAACGATTGAGTTTACCTTCACTGAAGACCTCTGTCCCTGGAATGCAGAAATCTAAAGGAATATGTAAAATATCTACGATTTTGCATGTGTTTTGGCTGAAATGGTGACCAGAGAAAGCCCTGAGGCAGCAGCAAAGCCTTCCCTGTGAAAAAGCTGCACGGTGAGATGGCAGCACCAGCTCCGAGCCTCAGCCACCATCAGGGTAATCCTGCAGGGTGACTGCAGCTGGTGAGGAACCAGCAGGCAGGAGGTGCCACTCCAGCCTGGGCCACACTGGCACAGGCTCTGGGGGGATCCTGCCACACTTTTTAATATATATTAAGCATAATTGTACTGTCTTTGATCCCATGAAGAATTATTATTCTTCCTTATTGCATAGAAGGTGTGGTTTGCCATGAGCCACCAAAAGTCATTATGGAGATCACTCCTGGCCTGAGGATGAGACAAAGAACTTAAATCACACCTGAACTATGGCATAATTGTGGATTTTCTCAATAATGAGAAAAATGTTTAATTAATAATATTTTTTTTTACTTTCCAAAGATAATTTTTTTAAGGTCTATGATTAAACTTTTAGATTATAAAAGGGAAAGGAGTACAATTTTTTGAGTGCTTCCATAATTTCACCCAGACCCCAAAGTAATTAATTCAGTAAGGTACTTGGGAGTATCAATACAGACTGTCAAAACCAGTTTAACCTTTTTTAAATCTTCCTGATATTTTCACAGTTATTAACTATAACACAACAGTATGCTTCTGGGAGCTCCACACTTAATTACCTTTCACTGGTAAGAGAAGTTTTATTTAAACATTCATACTAAATGCATTCAATGCATTCTCTCATTTAAGAGTATGTCTCAAAGCTACATTAATGTAAAATATGCACAAATAAATGCATCTGTGTGATTTGTGGTAGCTTTTTGATGCATTAGAATGAAGACAACAAAAACTATAAAAAAAAAAAAAATCTGACATTTTTCTTAACAAGAGGTACTTCCAGAATACATGCATAGTTAGTATTCTCCATATGCACAGCACTCAACTAGAAGATTTTCAGAAACAGCCTCATTCTGTGTCATGGCCAGAAACAATACAAAACATATTGGTTATCGAACGGCTGGCATGAATTTTTACTGCATACAAAGAAGCATTACATTTCATCATGAGAGTTACCCAGCTGCCTTAACAAGAAAAAGTGCAAAAGATCACATTTTCTTAATTCTGCAGTATGGATTCTTCATGAAGCCATTCTGCACAATATTTATTTATTCAGGCCATATGAAACACAAAACTTCCCAAATAGAAGAAAAGCACCATTCAAAAATAATTATGGTTTACAAAGTTTAAAACATTTTTTAATCAGATTTTATATAAACATACAACATTTAGAATAGATGCTTATAAGCTGTTTGAAAAAATCTCGTGCCTGAGACTGAATGCCATTCCTGCCAGGGACTGCCTTCAGAAACACACCTTTAGGAACACACCTGCTGCCTTCTTGCTGTGACAGAGAGGGTCAGCCCAATCAATCCAGAGATCAATACAGCTGTAATCCTAATGTTTGTTTAGAAGCACGTCCTGCTATTTGAGAACAAATACAAACCTAAAACATAACTTTCAAGCAATTAATTGTATAGAAAGGGCAAGCCACTCTCTTACTACTCTCTGACTAAATTTCAGAAGCTTCACTCTGTCACAACAGCACAGTCATGAGCCCTACCAGAGATGTAAGAAAGCAAAGAGAAGCTGTGTACAAGTTCAGCACTGGCTGCTGGGCCAATGCAGCAAGCAGGTCTTTGGGGAAAAGCCTGAAGGGAGAGGGAAGCACTCAGTAGCAGCTTGGTGCCGTGTAATTTATCACTGCACAGCCACAAGCTACAACATATGGTGCTCTCAGTGAAGCACCCGAAGGCAGCTTGGTAGGGCTCTATGAAGATCAATGATGCACCAAAGAGAACCATTAAAAGACACATTCATCTTTCTCCAATCAATAAGAGCCTTAAAATGATCTCCGTGACACACTATTCTTACAAGCATTGCTGCTGGGCTTCTCCAGCTCGCTTGTCATCCTTTGGCTCAAGTCTTATTACTGCCAGCTACTCCACATGCTCCCCTTAGTGGAGGAATTTGGCTTCCCCTGAAACTTAAAAGAAAGAATGCGGAAATATAAAAGTGACATCAAGTTCAATGAAGATACTGAAATGCATTCAGTCCTGTCAACAGCCTCTCATAGAAATGGTGCATGTGGCAAATGGTTTTTTTGTGTCTTCTATCAGATCAAAAAGCCTACTCTTAAACACGCTTCATAGATTTTGGCAAGCCATTGCCAAGGGGATTCAGAATTAATCAAAAGTATCACAGATCTGAATAAAAAGCAATTAAAAAGAAAGACACTGCTGACTAAAAATGCAAAGCATAATTTTTCTTTATGCACAAGCAAAGGATTGTGCGAATTTGTGCTCTCTCCAACAACAGGAATTCTCTCCCTCCTGGGATGGGCTTTATCCTCAGCATGGAAAACCAAGGCTCAGCCCCTGATGCAAGGATGTACTGAAGCAGCACTTTGAGGTTGCCAGAGTCCCCTAAGTTTCTCGACCAGGCTGGCTGGTGTCCCAGCTCCTGCACAAAAGGGAACTGCTGTGTCCTTGCAGTTCAGCTGCCCTAGGGCACCTCCCAGAGCACCCTGCAGCCTCCTGGGCCACAACAGGACAGGTCTCTCTGTGGTCAGGGGAGCACAGGGAAGGGCAATACTTGCCTTGTTTTTTTGAAAAATAGATAGGCAGTTTCCTTTTCCACACAGAGACATGTCACTGGGTCCTGAACCCTCCCACCAGGAAATGGTCTTTCTGGGCAATTCAGTATTCACTCCCTGAAAAAACAAATGCTATGGTTTTGCTTTGGCTGAGAGAGAACAGATGCTGCTGTTTGCCAGGGGCAAGGGGGCTAACACATGAGTTAACACACCCTAGAGAAATTCCTTTTACTTTTGTTGAGCAAACTACTAAGTCAAGACATCTGAAGCATTTAATGTCAGAGTGACATTGCTCATCTGCCTTATAAAGAGCTTAAAAATGTGTAAATGTGTGAAAAATGCATATTTTATGATTGGCTTTCCACAAATATTAATATGAATATTATATGTGTTGTGTTAAAAAGTAATGCTGTATTAGTTCTCTTAAGTAGTGTGTTAAATATAATTTTAGGTTATAAAAGATGTTAAAATAGAAACTATGCTATGTAGTATACTTTTTTTTTAAAGAAAGGACTCGCAGCGAGATAGCAGCCACAGGACACCTACATCTTTCAGAGAAAGAGAATTTATTGCCCTCTTATCAGAAGAAACTAACTTCTTCCCACCTCGAAGGCACTGTTAGGATTCAGAGGAAGAAGCTGAGATGACCAGACAAAATCCTGTATTTGAATTGAATTTATGCATCATGTATGAAGTGTATGAATATGCAACAGGCTATTGCTTTTAAGGGTTAATCCTCTGTAAGCGGGTGTCCTTCTTCAGGCTCGTGCTGCCCAGAAAAAGGTACCCAGACATCCGTAACTCTTTATCTCTATTGTCTCATATTGTCCTAATTCAAATTGTCCAAATTATTATTACTCTAATTGTATTACTATTTTTATAACAATTTTATTACTATCAAACTTTTAAAATTTTAAAAACAAGTGATTAGCGTTTTTCACAGTCAGCATGGTTAAGCAGGGTTTACCTTCACAACCTTGGGGGCAGTAACTCAGGAGCCATTTAGGAAAGGCCTCCCACAGTCAACATCCAGCAGTAAGTCTGAGACACTTCCCTCACCTAGGACACACACTCGTCCCTAAATTCACCATATTTGATTTACTGCCCCTTAGAACCATGTGGAGCATGCACAGGAAGCCCTTTGCTTTCCTTCCTAGCTGGAGTTTAGTTCTGCCTCATTAAAACCATCACTGTAGCTATATGAATGAGATTTCATTAGGTTCTTGACAGATATTCATTTGGTAGAGGTCACAGTCACAACAATATATGACTGCTTCTCCTGGACCTATAACATCGTTCTGCCCAGCTATAAAGTTCAGATTTGAACCCACTGTGCTGGGAAATCCCAAACACAGGCAAATGTTTGAATTCAGAATTGCACTTGAGGAAGGTTCTAGTATGGACTGAGCTGAGACGCTTCACCCCTAGAGCATCCAGAATTAGTAGCATTGCAATTGAGGCTTTGCCTGAGATGATTCTCCCATCTGATGCAAAAACTTGCAACTGTGAAAAGGTTTATATATACTTAAGAAACAATTAGAGCTAGTGATGCAAAAATAATTCCCACACCAGAAATATTTAAGAAATTAGGAGAAAATATAACTCGATTTTGATTATAATTAGGTTTCCTGTGGTTCTTTAAATGCTTTCTCATTTACCCTTTCATCCTAGCAGGGCAATCAGTCACCTGGTTCTTTATGAACTGTGCACCATGGTGTACATGCAAAACTGGCTGGAGACAGTCTCAGGACCGGCTTCTGCAAATGTGATGCCCCAGGCAGGAAATAGGCATGGGGCACATACACATTAGAAAAAATAATAATAATAATAGTAATTAAGGAACAAAGCTTAGCTCCACTTTATTGCTTAAAACTAATGTAGTTATTATACTGAACAACAGGACTTTTAATTTCTAATTACTGTATTTATTTTCCTAAACAGATTTCAAAGTTGTTGCAAAAACCTGGATAATTGTTTCACATGAGCAATTGAATATTAAGACTAAATAAACCATATTCATCAGACAGTTATGCTAAACTATGCAATTATTTAGGAAAACCAAAAATGAATGAATAGTTTGTATTTCTAGTTTGCCTTTGGGAAAGGAATCGCTTCTGGAGTTTCTTATTAAAAGTGGGAGGATTTTTCCTGTCTTGTAAAATTCAGACTTGAGCTAGTTTAGAGAGCTGCTGGCAAACTGAATCCATATTTGTGGTGAACATGAAAACCCTAAAGAATGCTCATCCAGCACTTTAAAAAAACTGCTTTTGAGAATAAGACTCAAATAAAAGAATTACATTTCAGTGAGAATTTATTTGCCTTTGAAGGGAAAGGAAATTTGGCAGGAAGTTGAAACAGGACATAATGAAAAAAATTAACTGCTCCAAATCTTTCTGTATTTGGTTCCATCCCATTGCAACTTCTCTGCTTTGCAGGATGAATCAATAAAAGATATTTCCACTTTTAATTGGAGTAGTTTTAGCAAGTACCCCATTTACTACAAGGAGGTAAATTAAGATGGGTCTTTGTGATTAGGTACTTTGCATAGGCTCCCACTGAAGCTCACCAGCAACTCATTAGTGCTGCTCTAATTCCAAGACCACTGTCTGCATTCCCATTTAAACACTGTATTTTACCTGTATTGAAAATAAAGTTTAATATATGCTTTGGGTTTTGCTGTCATTTTTTTTTCTACTGGAAGTTGCACAGAGAAGGTAGGGGAGCATCTACCCCCACCTGTGGCCACGGCTTCCATTTTGCAGCTCAGTTCTAAGTACCTCGTCCTGTGCTGTTCTTAACTTCAAGCATCCAAATAATATTTTAACTAGAAGTGTTTCCTTGATCAGGACATTGATCTTTCATTGTGGTTTATCACTTTGAGACTGGAAACAAATGAAACCTTTTTTTAACCTGTAACTGTTAGCTGGCATGAGAATGGCTTCAAAAAACCATGCCAACTGTCCCCTAGATAATTGTATGTACTTGTGCATCCACATGTGTTCATTCCTATGTATTATCAGTATTAACCAGCTGTTCCCTTTTCTGAGTACAGGGAATACAAGCAATACTCTAAATGTTGATGTTGTCACATCTAATTGCCCAAAATAAACCTGACAATATTCCAGGGAAAATCACTGCAGGTATCACTACATATGCTCACTGAGGGAAGTCTAATGAAGAGTCAAAACAGAGGACAGAATGCCAGAAAACACCAGTGTCCCCACCTAGCTTTAAAATAACATGGACTTATCAAAAACTTGTAATTAAAATTTTTTGACTTTATAGATATTCCTCTCTCAGCTGCACATGAAGTTGTGGCTCCATGTAAGCACAAGTAAGCAGCTTGCCTGGTGCTTGCAATGATTTTTCCTGAGGAAAAAGAAATTAAGCACTGCAATATCCTCCAGAAAGGGAAAATTTTATTGGAAGGCTTACATGACAAAGCCACTCATACCCTAGAAATCCAGACATGTTTTACAACTAACAGTTTTGTAAAAAAAGAGGCAATTTCAGAGCCAGAAACCCATGAGCACAAACATTCACAGACAATTTATAATTCTGTACCATAAATAGCTGGTCCATAATTCATTGACGAAGAGTTAATGAGAATATTTGTAACTAATACCCATAAGAAAGATAAGGGATGGTATAATGTGGTTTATACTTTCCTACAACACTTTTCAAGGACAGCAGGGAGAGGCTCCTGACAGCAAAAAGCAACAAGAAATATTGCACTGACCTACCAATTTCCTACAATCCCATCAAAGTAATCCATGTGTAGAGACATTAAAGAAAGATTTGTCCCAACTGACAATTTCCAAATAACTAGATGCCTTTTAATTGCTGGCATCATTAACCTTAATAGTATAATTGTATAGCTCCAAATAATAATAACAATAGTAATATAATTTCCTCTCACTTCCAAATTGTTCAGCAAGAACGTGATGCACAGAATAAATTCTAAGAAGGAAGAGAAATGGAAAAAAAAGTTTTTAACAGATAAGAAGAGGAACTTTATCAGTTTTATCTGTCAGCTCACAAGCTTTAAGGAATATCTTCACGTAAAGTTCCTTAGACAAGTAATAAATATTAATAATTGCCAACTGCCCACAGGTATCAAGTGACCTTTTCAAACAACATGTCAGCTCTCCCCATTCTGAGGACACACTGTGGAGCACGGTATAAAACCAGAGTTGTCTTGAATGATTCATTCCAGGGCAAACACAGATTTCTGCCACAGTAACCTCTGCTGAAGACTTGCTGACATACTCCTTCATTGACAAGTTTAGCCGTGCATACAAAAAAAAGGAGGGATGCTCTCTCCCTAAACAGACCAGAAGGCTTTTCCTACCTAGGCTGGAGTTCCTGAGACACTCAGGGTTGGATACTGGTCACTGCAAGCTGTCTCTGCATTCAAGAGGGAGGGAAAGACATCTCTAAAAGGCAATTCAGATTTAATATTCTCAGTGACTCTTGGGGGGGGAATAGGTGGGTTAGTCTGTACCTAGCTGGTGGTGAGATGCACTTGGATTAAAATGATCTACCACATTTTCTAGAGAACAGCATGTGTGAGGTGAAAGGAAAATTCCCTTTGTCAGATAAATCTGACAAATAATTGTAAATAGTATTATAAATAATTGTAAATTATTTTATGGTAAATAACCTAGCTATTCTACTGGCTTTGGCACGTTCATGGAAAGGGAAGGGCCCAATAGATCATTCTACATTAGGGAACATAATGCAGCAAATGTCTGACTCAGCACATGAGGCTCTGGGTGAGGAGAGCTGGCCTTCATGGGGATGCAGCTGCTCAGTGTTTCAATACATGCACAAATGCTGAATTAAATATAAATCCCATGATATGCAGTTCTCCCTGTCAGTGATAAACACAATTATATAACCTGAATATTAATCTTTGAGAGAAAACATCACTAGAAAGCAAGGAAGGAGGAAGAACAACCTCTTGGATAATGCATGAGGCTTGCCCTCATCTGTGTTCCTATTTTGGCCATCGTTAGACTCTTCCAGTTGTCCTTTGACAGTCTTTTCATCATCTTTTGACTCTTTCCTCTCACATAAAACAGGGATAATAGTTCTCAGCTCCTTTAGGTAGTGCTTTGAGACCCATTGATAAAAAGCTAATCACTACAATGAGGTTTCTACTGTAATTATAATTGTCCTGAAAGGCATTGAAGTATACAAAGAGAATAGTCCTTACATTTTGAACTGTAAAATATGCTTGGCAAAAATAATTATTTAATGAAAGTGTCACTTCCTAAATGTTAAAAAATTCAACAAAGAGGCAAGATTACAATATTTCTGATTCTTCTACATTCATTTCTGCATTAAGTACACTGATTTTTCAGAGAGGAGCAGCTCCAACAGTAGTGAACATTTCTTTTGAATCTATATTCTGAATGAGCAGCACTGTTATACTGCTCATAGTATATATATACACTGTTATACTATACTGGTGCCTCAAAATGCATTTCCAGGGAAGAGTGCAGTGCTTGAAGCCCTCATCAATTCCTATAAAATCCTTTTACTATTGTTTCTGAGTTTGGTCTGACCCATGATGGGGTTTCTGTGTCCACCCCCTTCTCCTGCACTACAGCAGGCAATAGCTAATTTTCACAAACCTTTCTCCCCTGGAGTATAATGTGATCAGTAAAACCTACATAGGCACTGGTCTACCTCCAGATAGGCTATTTTATTTCCTGGCACAAAGCCACTCAGCTTCAAAGTCAGCCACAGACATACTTAATGCCCTAAATAGAAAAGTTATGGAGTGGTCGGAGGACAGGTGTATGCACAACCTCCAGTGCTTTTTAAATTTAGCACTTCTGTTGAATATTGCATTCTCTTCCCCACTCTATGTTCAGAGTTGATGCTTATATCATATCATACTGTGGGACAGATCTATCAAAAAATCAAAAGGATTTGATTCTTGCCATGGCATACACACAAATGTACTCTGACTTAAATTAAGACAAAACAAAGCTAAAACTTGATTAACAGATGCTTCCGTAAAGGCTCAGCTCAAGCAAAGCTATCTCCAGTGTACTATGAATATTCTTATTAAAAGGGACATTTAAACATTGTGGCTCTCTAGAGCAGCCTTGTTGAGATCTATGTGGCAGGAGTGTTATGCATGATACTCTCAACAGAACAGTTGAAAGCTTGAGATATTCCATAGACAACCAGTAGCAATCTTGTCATCAATCATCTCCAAGTTTTATCCAATCCACTCTCATAAGCTATTATTTAACATGACTTTGTCTGGAGGCTTCTAGGAGAGCTCCAGCTTCTAAACAGGCAAAGGAAAAAAGAGCTGTTGTTAATCTTTCATGCTAAGAAAACAAGATTCAGCTAAAAAAATAAAATTAGCAAATCAGTTCAGTGTAGTGAAACACAGCCAAGCCTGCTGCCTAATTTTTTTTTTCATTTTGTTAATGTCAGATTTTGTGTTTTTCTTGTATTTTTGTAAATTCCAAATTATTCTCTTTTTAGTTGCATGGCTTAGGTATATTATTAATACAGGGACACTGGGGTATAAGTGTTCCTCTGTAAAACACTGCAAATTTGGGGCAGACTGTGTTTTTACTTTGCCACTAAAAACCTCTTTTGTCTTAATCTTCTCTGTAGACAGCCTTAAGGCTGTGTATGAGAAGAAAATCATCAAAGAGAAACATGCAGATTGTCTCTTACAAAATGCTGATATCAGCAGAGCACAGGCTTTTTGTACACAGAGTTGATATTTTCATCCATTAATACCTCAACCAAGTATTATTGGTTTTTGTCACCTATAAAATTATGTCCTATTTTTAGGCTGCAGACTAGCACTCTACATATTGGGAGATGGCTGTCTATACTGTATTTGCTACATGCTGCATAGCAAAAGAGTTGACATTTCCTGGGAACAAGCCACCACACTCACAGAGCTTCATGTTACATTTGATATTCAGGGATGTTCTTCATTACTTTGTGACAGCAGTTGCCAAGTTTTGCTTCAGAATGCACTGTAAGAGTGAAAGCATACTGAGATCAAAGGTAAGCTTTATAAAAAAAGACTGCTGCAGAAAAGTTAGAAGAGGAAAGTTTCCTACTAAAATCACATAAGACTGCAGGACCAGATAACTTAAACAAGCTAATTCCCCCTGAGATGAAGATGAACTAGAAAACTGACTTCATGGGACCTCTGAGCTGAAAAAATTCTTCATTCTGCATGTGATCACACAGAAGGAACTCTGTAGGGATAGTCATGATCAAAAATATCTGCTTTGTGCAAATTAAGGTGGTACCATATGTTAAAAACATATTTCTGACACTTACAATGAACAATGAGCAATTGTGCTGTTGATGTACTTTAAGAAGCTGCTAAAGACTATGACTTTAAAAGGGAGATGATGAACATTGAGGAAAAAATATACAGACTTCCAGGAGCTCTCTCTTAACTTGATAAAAGGTCAGGAAGTTTCTCTCCAAATAGGCACAGTTTCTCTCTAAATCACAGCAACAGATGATTTGATTGGGGCAAGAGTAATCTCAAGAGCCATGTCTTTTGCCTTTGGGCCTTCTGTTTGCTCAATAAAGCTAGGAAGAGTTGTTCCACATACCTCTTCAGACAGCCTAAATAATTGTGCCCTTCTGCAAAGCTCTTATGAGGAACCAGCTGCAATTCCTGAGACCAAGGCACTCATAGCAGTTCAATTGGTGTGTTACTGACTGATATTTCTCTTGATTTTGCCATTATAACTAGAGTTTTCCAACTGCTTTTCTCCTTTGGCACATTTACCAGTTTATAGATACATGCATACACATTTAAACACTTGTGAAGAAGTACAGTTGAGATTTTGATACTTAGTGGATCAAAGCATTCTGCAAGAACAAGGTAGGTTGGCTGTAGGACTCCTTGCTTAAGCCAAGCAGATGGCCACATTATCCAGCTGGCTGGACTGTTCCTATGTGACACAGAGAGAGAGGACTGATAAAATAAATACGGAATATGATGAAGAAAGATGAGTTAAAGAGGAAAAAAAGGCTTGCTGCTTCAGGTTGTCCCCAGGAAGAAACTATTACACCCATTTGCCTGCAGTCACTCACAGTGCTAAACTGCACAGCTGTGATGTGGCTTGGTGGTCTCATTATCTGCTGGCATTGTCTGGAGCTTCAGGGAAGGTAGTGGGCCAGTAAATAGCAAACAGCCCATAGTCCCTGAAGGGTACTATGATCTTTTTGAAAGAAGTATCTGTCTATTCCTATGGAAATACTGGAATATAATTTCCCAAAAGACATATTAACTACTTATGTCCAGCTCGCTGTATTCAGCTAAAAGCTTATAATATTCAGCTCACAAGTTCCTTCTCCTCCTCTCAACAAAATGTACCTACTTCCCCTGAGGTGTTTCATAAACAACAAGCTATTTGCAACAAAACCCAATGTCCCTTCTAAGTAAGTCTCATCAAAATACCAGTCAACTCACAAAATCAGTGAAGCCCCCTCAAATGCAGTCAGCATGGAGGAATCTCAGTGGTCTTCAACAACACTAAATGTGGTTTCTTTCTTGTAAGAGGCACTAACATGCTTAGCAGGTCACTAACATGGTAAATCCTAGAACTTAACAAGAATGAATTGCACTGAAAATTATGGCTCAAGTAGCAGTCAGACTCCTTGAGAAAAATGCTAGTAAGTCTAACAGCATGCATAACAATTTCTCTGTCCAACATTCAAAGGATTCCTATAAAAGCATCTGCCAACCCCCGGAGCTCAGATCATTTGGAGAAATAATGTAAATGAACATCCTCTTTTTAAATTCAGTTTACACATTCACTCCAGTCTTCTGCTTCTATTTCCTGATAGGAAATATATCTAAGCCAAAAGGAAAGAATTCACTTTTATGGGTCAGTGTGATCTTATTTGGTTTAAAAGCTCCAGATCTATAACATGATAACAAAACACACAATGTGGTTCCTGTTTATTTAATGCACTATTTCTCCAGGAATTCTGATACTGTCATAAATATAACTTCTTGCTTTTATTCCTTTAGAGATATTTTCCTTTTTCAGTAATTCTAACAGAACTAAATTGTTAACATAAATTTTGTCTTCTTTCCATTAATATTACCGATCAAACCTATGGGATAGTAAGTGGTGTCAATGCTGTTATGAACATTACTCCTCTAATAACTCAGTGTGGATGGCACCTTTGTCTTTTGAAGGAGGCCGAAAAATAGGCTGTTCAGGGAAGAAATATCTGTTACCTCTACATATCAGACATAAACTCTCACTGTGTTTTTATGGCCACTGCCAGCTTGACAGGTAGAGCAGAGGGCCAGCCACTCCCACTGTGGGGGTCTGCAGGTTGCTCTGGCCAGCAAGCTGCAGTGGGAGGGATGGGACTTGCTTGGGATGCACAGATGAGAGAGACACTGTGCTTTTTAGAGAATTTGCACTCAATCCCTCTTTGATGTCTACTGTCTGTCATGAAGCTGGCTCAGGAAAGGACACATCTCCACCTGGTGTCCTGTCAGATGTGAATTTTCATCAGGAAATCTCTATGGTTATGGATTATCTTGTTCATTGTCCTTCTGGAGGTAACCTTCCCTCAGGAGGTTCAAGAGCTGGCCACCAGCACCAACCTACACCTGAATTCCCCAACAGCACCTTGATCCTTCTAATGGCTCAATGAGAAAGGAATAAGCCCTACATTTTCCCCTGCAGTTGAGCACATCACACAGATTGAAGCCATTGGATTGTCAATCACTGGAACAGACTACCCAGGGCAGTGGTTGAGTTATGAGATATCACTGCTGGAAGTATGTAAAAGATGTGTGGCTGTGGTGCTTAGGGACATGGTTCAGTGGTGCTGGCTCTTCCTGTTTCTTCCCTCATCATTCCCTGCAACTGGAAGGACAGAAGGGAACCTATGCTCCTGATCCCTTACCCAGTTGTCCCAACACCCTGAGGTCTCTCTTGATTGCCCTTGGGATTCCTGTTGCTATTTCATTGCTGCCAAGCTGAAAAACCAGTAATGGACAATGATCTGAAGGCTGTATCAGGATGAAAATCTTTATCTTCACATCTTCAACCCAAGCCCCAAAGGTGGCAGCAGATTTCCCTAAGAAATGGCTACAGGCTGCAGACTGGGCCTTCTGTTCCCCTCGGAAGACAGTCTCCTATGACAATGACCTGTCTTTTCTGCTTTATGGAAGCAGTTTTGATGACTTTACCTCAGTGGCACCACCAGGCTGGATGAACCACGGCCCTCACCACTGTTCAGTTCCACTGGCACAACCTTGTACCTGTGATTTTGGGGTGATATGGGGGAGTCTCAGGGGAGATGTGCCTGCTGCGCTGGACTTGTTGATCTTTAAGGGTTCACCCAGCCTAAATGGTTCTGTGATTCTAAGCCAAGCTGAGCAATTTTATGCCTATTTCATGAGTGCACTTATCACCATCTGAGTTACACCTTGGCAGAAGCACTTGGATGGATGGATGGATGGATGCTGCACTCCCACCACCCCAAAGGGGCAAAGGAAGGCTGAATGGCAGCAGCATGTGAATGAGCTTAGAACCACTAAGGAACCACATCAAAACTACTGGGAGGAAGTCTAGGTATCCTCAATAGACATTCAGTAAGTGCTGTCACAATGCCACCTTTTTTCATTTGGAGAGCAAAGGCAATAGAAGAAGTAAAAACAACCACAGTGTGTCTTTTTCAATCTGATTAGAGGTCACACTGCTTCTACATCTGCTTTTCCTAACTTTTAGACAAAGTAGTGTATAATGCCTGAAACCTGCATGAGAGTTCTTGTCTACTTGGTTGAAAATCAAAAAAAAAAAAAAACCCAAAAAAACTTACTATACAGAACTGGCAAGTTTTAATTATCTCTTTCTAGGAAGGAAAACCAATTTTTAATGACTCTCCAAAATATTAAGATAGTTTTCCGTCTTTCTATCATAGGCAAAAATCCTTAACTCATGTGTCAGTGTGCTCAAAGCTAGGCACTGAGGTTACTCCTACAGCTATCCAGTGTCTTATCTAAGAGGTTTGCTTCCCCACAGTAGATACACTCCTTACAATAGGTATGATTTCCTAAGACCTTACTTACTTCTCAGTCCTAAACAATATTTTTAGCAGAAGTTCGGACACTCATTTTCATTGATTGTGCCACAACTACAGATTCGTAGTGCTTTCTGTGAATTCCTCCATTCCAAAAAAATCAGTAGGAATTAAGATCCTGCTGTGGATGGGGCAGAGGGGGACTGGAGTATGTTCCTCCAAGAGAGTTTAATTGCCTGGAAGAGGTCACCAGGAGAAATGGCTTTTCCTCCAGCTCACAGGTTCAAATACCACCACTGAAGTGGTGAGAATGCAGAGCTTAAAATTCTCATTTAGTTCCCTACATGAAGCCTCCTTATCCTTGACTTGAGAAGAGCAAGATGAATCTCACTGATGGAGAATTCCAGGACAGTGCTTGATACATACTGACTTTATAATTAAAAATATACAACTGAAGGAAAGATGGTCATAAAATGTTGCCTAGGGCTACATCTAATACATGATGTTGTTTTAGTTTCCTCCTTACATTATATTTTTATCATCAGCCCAGGGAGTTCATTAAATCTGTGAAGCTGTTGGAGGTTATCTGACAGCAGATTGTATTACTAGAGAGAACTATCGATCCAGGGTACTCAGTCTCATTACAGCACACTTCCATAAAGCTTGCAAGAGCAGCAATCTGTTGCTTCTGCACTGACTACAGTTATTTCTCATGGATGGAATAATGAAATGTTTTCTGATGTATAATCATGACAGATTTTATCTGGAATGAGTAAAACAAGTAAAAGTCAGTCATAAAATATAGCATGGCTGGAATCAAAGGAAGTAAACTCCTCTGCTCTTCCATCAGATTGACAAATAACTAACATATTGTGCAGCTCCTTGCATATGACATTAAATCTCAATCAGTTGTTTTCCTACTGTGAAATTAAAATGGAATTATTTATCTGGAATATCAAGAAGGGCACTGCATCATGAACTCAAGTCTTGTTTTGATGCACTATCTTTCCCAATAAAGACTAAAAAATGCCAAATGAACTCCCTTATCATTGAAAATTCAATATTTGAAACCTTTAGCAGCACAGGAAATTACCACTTGAATTTTTAAAACAATTATTAAATAGGGTTTACATTATAACCTAATGCTTGTAACTGGGATTCATTAGCTTGAAATTTGTGAGGAGGAACTCAATTTAAGCAAATCTGCAATCCAAAGGACTCAGAGGAACCCCTTCAGCAGGTTTTACATAATGAAATACCAAATTATATGTACCAGTTTATGTTACTATATTGACAGCTGGCAGTACTATATTCTGCTAAAGCAATGATATGCTAATTTCAGTACTCTCAGTTTAATCAAATTTCAATATCTGGGGCTGAGGTTTTCAAAGACTAATACATGCACTTTTTTTTTTTTTTTCTCCAGGAAAGTCAGTGTTAAAAAAAAAATTTACAAAAATAAATCTTCTCTGTATCACCCAGATGAAATGTAAGAATTTACAATCACTTTATGAACAGCCTGTACATGATTATGCTTTGGAATAGCAAAACACAGCTTAGCTGCTACCCTAGTGCCAGGAGCACATTGAGGTGTTACCCAAATGTGCCCATATTGTACCAGCTCCACAAAACAGTTCATACATGTCGATCCATGCAGGACTAGCTACCTTGGGGAGGGAAGGCAGTGGCAGAGAAAGGTCAAGAAAAGCCTGGGACCACACTCCCACAGAGAATTTAAGATTTAGGGACCTCTCAGCAATGCTCTGCTGGCAGGAGAGAGAGCTGGGCGAGAAACTCACAGTTCGGGAGCCTGGCTGCTGCTCTGCCCTCTCACCAGGAGTCACCTGCTGCCTCACAAACTGCAGAGCTCTGCTCCATGCTGGGCATGTAAATGAATCTCCTGCACAGGATCTGTGTGAAACAGCTCACATTAAATGCTCTATCTTGGCACCTTGTCCCATCTTCTCCCTACTCACAACCCGGCACACTTCTAAATATTTAAATTAAAAATGCAAAGGTGGCACAGTGCAAATGGTGAATAAACAATTCTGTATGCAACAGCTCATCCACCCCATAACAAAGTTTTTATCATTATGCACTATCTCAGTATAATCACAAAATACGCTTGTGTCAGGGTGAATATACTCCAGAATCTGGATTATAAATCATACACATGAAAGAAGGAAATTAAAACAACATTAAACATTAAACTACTTTACTTCTGGCAATCCTTTACTTCCATATGCTTAATTTGACACAGCAACACTCCTCTGAAAACAGGTTTTTTTGCACGTCTACCCCTTATACTATTACATGTACATTGTGCTTTCATTGCATCCTCTAAATGTCTGTTCAGTATTGGAGTGCTGCTTAGAAATAAATGAAAAAATGTAATTTAACCTAGAAAAGGATACTCTATGGATGGACTGTATTAAAGGAGTAAAAATGCAGCAGAATGTGAGCTTGTGGCATCAATGAGCAGGAAGGAACAGGGCTTGAACTCCAGTCACATAATTTCTTATGGTTAGAACACACAAAACCTTCCCTCTCCCTTTCTTCACTGAGGGGAGCCCACAACAGAGACCTTCCAAGCAGAGTTCCTCCATCCAGTTACTCTGCTTTATGAAATGCATAGAGGTAATAATCTGAGACCTTTTCACCTCTATCAATTTTTTTTTACAGCAGATTCACTGAAGAAAAACAGGCAGACAGATCTGGTACAATCACATAACTGAGAAAGGACTTTGCTAAAGTGCTGTTGAGAGAGCAGAACACAACCAGCAATCAATAACCCAAGCACTACAATTTGACAAGCGAAACACAAGAAAATCTGAGATGAAAGCCAGCTTGTTGAAGAGACTGCACATATATGATGTGCAGCATGGTCAGTTCTATAATTAGAGAAGTATAGAAATCTCCTTTATAAAGGTGTCCTTAGATGTTACCAAATAATTCCACAAACGGCTTCCTGATGCTTTTGCACAGGGTGGTTTTGGAGTTAAGATCACTATATCAGAGCCTTATTTCTGAAAACTTGACCTCAAACTCAGTGGCTGCTTCCCACTGGACTTAAAAATTGGCTGAAGCACAACAAAAATTCTATCAGGTCTCCTACTGCAATAAAGCAAAAGCGTGTTATACAGGAGATTTCTTTTTGCCATTAAAAGTGTCTATTCCTTCCATAAACTCTGGACTGCCACATTAAGTTTTTATTTTCTTCTTTGGAATGTAGTGTCTTTGTTTCTAAGAGACCTCACAAAAGACAGGAAAGTGCCCTTCTCCAACAATTATTGAATGATACAGTGCCTCTGTTCTCTGAAAAGTGACAAGTAAGTTGGACTGAGTGAAGAAATGTCTTGGACAATACAGCAAAAATATTAAATACAGCATTGGGTTGGATGAATAAAGCAACAATTAGGAGAAATATAACTTTCCTCCAACTATCCCATGGGTGGGAACAATATCAGAACATCATATAGCATTCTGCTATTTTCCTTTCAAAATAATTAAATAGAAGTGGAGAACCTATGTAATACTTCACTGAGATCTGGGAAAAGTTGTTATGGTGAAGGACTTCAGAAGTTAAAACTGTTTAGTTTTCAAAATAAGACCAAGAAGAGATTTGATTACAGCAAAGCTCTACCTTTTCAGGGAGAAAACGCCAATATTAAAGGCCTATTTAACCTAATGAGGAATGACTTAACAAGAACCAATGACTAGAAGCTGAAGGTAGATAAATTTAAATGAGTATTAATGCCTCTACTTCTAGCAGAGAAGGTGATTAACCTTTAAAACAAACTACCAGAGGAAGTGCCAGTCACTCCATTTATTGAAATTTCAGACGAAGGCTGTATGACTTTCTGGAAAATATCCTGCGGTCAAACAGGTCAGTGGGTTCCACATGCAAAGCTTTTCCTTAAGACTGAAATTGACTTTACTTGAATGCCAGCATTACAGCTGTCACATCCACATCCACATCAACACCTTCACTTCTGTAAGACTCCAGCTCTTTCCAAAGTAAGAAAAGGAAAAGCTTCAGTATGCTCTATAAAGAGACTAAAGAAGCCAAGGCTAAATTGCTCCTTTTCCCTTCTCTTTCCATATTAAAAGTGAGGCAGGATATAGCTCCCATTTAGCATTTTCACTTGGAGGGGACGTTACTGCACTCCCAATACAAAGAGCACATGTTCTTGGTGGAACACATACTGCTCTTTGATTCCAGCCCTATTCAGCCACACACCTTACTAATGGAGAACTAAGCCCTCATTACAACAGTTGGAAAGCTACTCAGTGATGTCAGCCACACAAACTGCCCCACTGCATAAACTCTTACTGATGTCTCCAAATGAGCACTCCTCTCCATCTGGAAGAAGCTGGGGGTGGTTCAGGAATAATGGCAGTGCTCACCAGGGTGATGGTAAATGTCTCATCCATGTGCAGCCTCACTCCTCAATCTGCCACAAGACCCAGCAGGACAGAGCAGCAGTCATGTGTAAAGTCACGTGTTTTTTAAAGCGTTTCATTAAATGATGTATGGAGGGTTTCACTCTTGAATTATCACTGCATCACAGGAAATGACATTTAATAAATTCATGTGTTCTTAACAGGATGATTAACTGATTTTTTAGAAGAAGGTGGCATCTTACTTTAGGTGCATATTTTACTACACTATCATTGTAATCTCACTGAGAATAGTCCCCACATTTTGCCAGGTAATGCACAGAGATTGCAGAGTAACACAAACTGGATACATCACTACACTGCAGTCATTGTCAACTTTCCATCTGACCCATCCTGGTCCTTTTACTTTGTTTTCTCATGCTCCAGAGCCCAGAAAAGCTCTTCCACCTTTTTTCCTCTGCTCTTTAATTACAGAATCACAGAAAGGTTTGGGTTGGAAGGGACCTTGAAGATCATCCAGTTCCAACCTCCCTGCCATGGGCAGAGACACCTCCCACTAGACCAGGTTGCTCCGACCCCCATCCAGCCTGGCCTTGAACACTTCCAGGGATGGGACATCCACAAATTCTGTGGGCGAGCTGTTCCAGTGTCTCACCACCCTATTCCACCCCAAAGTCATCCTTTTTTCACTAAGGGAGGTTTGCTCTGTGAAAAGTTCATGTGAGGGAAAGAAAACTGGGAGATGACCCATTGCTGTTTATTTTTGCTATCTGCTGTTTACTTGGGTGATTTTTACAGTAAATTGGTATAAAACTGGCAATGGAGATTTCACCACCAGCCACATCTCTTCTCTCCTACAAGACACTGTACACGGCTCACAACATTGTGATGAGCCAGCCCAAGTGTATTTATTTCAAAGACATCCATTCACTGCTTGATTTTCTACTGCTGGCTGTGTTGCAGTTTAAAAAGTGCACCCTTCTCATGAACTATTTCTGACTGCAGTGATATCCCCTGTATTTCAAAGGGGGGGGGTGTGGTCATTCCACAAATCATACAGAATATTTTTATTTTACTCACTGCAAAATGTCAACTCCACAGTTTTCTATGATTCCCAAAACACCTCTAAGTTTCTCTTTGTTTTATGCTCATCTTAGTGCAGTATGCTTTCCTCTGTTTTGGCCCAGGCTTTTCAAATAAACTGTGGCAGGAGATTTTGCCAGGGTTAAAAAAACCACTTACCTGATCTGTCACAGGCAGTCTAAAAGACAGATCAGCTCAGTCTGTCTAAGTAGTGCCTCCCACCCAAATATTTAAATAGCAAGTAGTTTAATATGCTATAATAAAAACCTGCCTGATCCTGACAGCTCCAAATTTTGCAAAGCAGAATGCAGCTGATGGAAAAATAAGGATTAGGCCAAAATGTTCTGTCATTCCAGCATCAAATGACTGCACTACAGTTTTTACATGACCCCCATAACACAGAAATAGAAATGCAAACTCTAGCTTCCCTTGTGACACAGGTGACTCACTGTATCTCCAAAAAGCAAATCATAAAGTATCTTCTACCATGTTTGAGTAAGTTTTCTAGGTGTTGCATTTAGAAACACTTCACATATTCTATGAGGTATTTATGACCACAATGAAATTTCCTGCACGTATAAAAGGGAATATTGCTGGTAGGAATACCAAAATGGAATATTTACCTGTATTCCTTTACAAAGCCTTCTTCAGCTTGGCTAAAACATCAAAACACTGCTTGCCTTGTTGTCAAAACTAATTTCTTTCAAATTTTCTGAGTATAACCAAAGAGTCAGTTCCCAGTGCCCCTCTCTTAAACCACCAGGGACTCTGATCAGAGGGTAAGGGACAGCTCACCAGAAGAGCTCCTTTCTCAGACACACACCCAGAAACATATTTCTCTGGGATCCCACCACCTCCTGCAAAGCTACAGCTTGAATAGTGTATTCATTGAACATTCCCTAATAGGAGAACCCTATTCAAAAATTCCAGTGTAAAAATTTCAAATTATTTTTGTGAAGCTGCCAGTTTTAAAGAAGCTCTTGAAAGAAATGTGAGGCTGAGGACAGTCTGCTGAATTCTTGCATCCTGCTGGCTCATAGTCCTGCATGACTACCCTACCACATGCATGGTCTTTCACTATGCATTATCTTAAATTACCTAAAAACCTAAGTGTCTCACCTACAATCAAAAGATGTCCTGAATGACAATTTCTGTATCTGTAGGAACAGTTCCTACTGATCATGGGCAAGTGTCTTCTCTAGGTACAATCTGTAACTGCAAAAGAGCAAAGAGACTTCCTCAAAAATCTGCTCAGCCCAGCAGGACTGATGGGGAAGAGTGTGTATTTAGCAGAGTAGGGTAGCAGCTTAATTTCTGTCCTCTCAAACCTTTTACCAAAATGATAAAAAGAAATCTTACCTGAAGGGTTGGTTTCATCACCTCAATTCAGAAACAAGGGAACAAACCCAGGAGATGTCAAGGGGTCTAACAAGCTTGTGTTACATGTTTTTATTCATTATGCATTTTTCCTAGTTATAGTATCAGAAAATACAGTAAGGATACAAAAATATGCATTCTGTCCATCTGAGTGTAAGCCAGACCAGAAGCCAGGTTCTCAGATTTATAATCCTGCCATCACTGAAATAAACTGATGACAGAATACACAAACAAACAATCATAGTTTTCATTATACCTCCTCACCTTCAAAGTGCACCCTTTACAATGAGGGGCATAAAATAAGAGAGAATGCTCTTCTCTTTTTTAAGTACTAAAGCCCAGAAAAAAACCCATCAAGATTTAGAGGAACCACTGATAAATAAATTATAATTTGGCAGTACAACTTTTAGGATGTATGGGTTTTTTATTAAAATCAGCCTTTCAGCACCAAAATGAGAAATCACAGGAAAATAGACCTGTGTTTCTGCTGCACTGCTATGGCTCTGAAAATACAGGGCTCCCTCTTATTTACAGCACTGGCACTGTTGATTCCACCACCTGACTACTTACAGGCTTTGCTGCTGGTTTGAAATAGTGCTGAACTTTGGCCAGTGCAGGAGTTTGATTGCAGAGGCAATGTCTCCTGGTCCTCTTCATTATGCTGATAAAACAGCAGCCAGCACTTTGCATTAGGCCGAGCTTCTACTTTAATTACAGGATTTTTACTAAAGCTTGTCTTTTGGTGTCACTTCAGGAAATGTGGAGTCTGCAGTGTAATGTAAAAACAGCTAATTGATTCTGTACCACTGTGCCTGCATCACTACTGGCAATAGATTATGGCTCCTGGTATTTAAAGTGGGGAGCAGTAATGTAGTGATATCCACTTGCTATGTAAGTAAATATTCGGTGTGAAGAAAGGCCTTTTCCTGAATGGTAATGCAAACACTGAATTAATTTCTTTTATTGCTTTAGATAAAACTTTTTATTAAATATACAGAAGTTTTATATGGTGAATATTTAGAAAAATGGCTATCTATAGATGGTAACAGATTACTCAAGTTTAAAAACTGAGTCAAATGCTGAATTTAATCAATATGTGATTGTGATGGCAAAATCAGATTCATGAACATTATTAGAAGCAGACCTGCTAGGAATAAAAAACCCAATTCCTAACTAGAAAAAGGCAATACCTCACATGAATGCTGATCCTTCCAACTTTATCAGAGATCAGAAAGAAATAAAAACACAGCACTGCACTAAATTCTCTCATGGGCCACTGCATTCTTACAAAGTATTAATGAAGGTCACAGGCTATGGGACATTACAAAGAGTTCAAAAATTAAGTGATTTCTGCTTTCTTTTCAGGCATCAGCCATTTTCAGGAATTATTTTTAATTTCCTTCATCATGCCTCTATGGGGTAATCTTGCTTACTTAGGACATCTGCAGACACACCCATCAATAGCCAAAGAAGTGGTTACAAACTGGCCTTCAGGGTTACAAGGCATATCACGATTTTGGATGCCTAAGGACACCATTTTGGATGCAATGAATTGTGCCCTAAAAGTCTGGATTGCTGTCCATAGACTATAAGAAGAGCCCAGACAAATAACTAGAGCAGATATCTTCAGTTACAGAATTACAGAATATTCTGAGTCGGAAGGGACCCACAAGGATCGTGGAGTCCAGCTCTTAAATGAATTAAGCCCACAACCTTGCCATTGTTAGCACCATGCTCTGACCAGCTGAGCTGATCTCAGGGTCAGATGAATCCCACCCTCAGTGCCCAAGCCTAGAAACTTGGATGCACAACTCTCCTACAAAGAGGACCAGCATTTTCAGGTTTAAGCACAGAGGTTCTTTCCCAACCATACTGCTTCCAATATAACACAGTTAAGTGGCCTGCCACAGCAAAATGCACTTCACAACCAGCAGGCACCTCCATGTGACAGAGACAGTGTCTTTCTCCTCTGGTGAGTGGGTGTAAATGCCTTGCAGTAGACAGGAACTTGAGCTCCTTTACCCTCAGGTTGAACAGTATAATCTCTTTACTGCTTTACAAGCAGTACCACACATCAAACCCAGGGTAGCTCTGTTTGTGCTACCACGGTTCTAAACTTGCTGATGGATTTATTCAGCCACCATTCCCCACTCCATGGGGGATCACCATCACCTCAGCCAACATTTCTATATGAAAAACCAATCTATCCGAGAGCATTACTGATCTAAGTACCCTTTCTACAAATTATTGGTTCTGCTTTCAAAAGTGACCAGCCATACAGATAATGAATGTCCTGATGTCAATAGCAACACTTGGCACCATACTATAAATAACTGAGGTCTAATTCAGTCCTTTCTTTCCTAAGTGTGACCCAAGTCTACCCAGCTACCACTGTGAGTAAAGCTGCAATTGTCCAAGAAGCCTTCTGCAAAATTATTTGTTTGCAGAGAGAGACTGATAAGTTGCCATTAAAAATCTAAGCAAAGCAAAAAAAACCCAAACAAAAATTGGATATACTTTTGCAGAATTTTTGGGGAAAAGAAAAAAGTAAAAACTAATTAAAAGGTGAAAGGCAGCTCTTCACTTCTCCTCGCCCCTGCAGCTTGTCCTATGCTTCAGTGGGCTCAGTAGAGGCTGCAGCATGCAGCATGCTGGATCATCACTTGAATGGGAGCCAGCCAGCCATGGCAAGGATAGACTCATGGGCACTAAGCAGAAGAGAAAGTCAGTTTTGAGGTAATTACATGTTGAATGCCCTTCTTAACCCGCAGCTGTTGGGGGCATTCAGCACATATGGTTAAGGTTGATGAAATTTTTAAAGTCACTGAAATTTATAAGGTTACCTTGGCAGGCCACCCAGCTTGAATGTTTTTCTCACTAAAGTACGAAACAGCAGAGAGTGAGAGCACGCTGTTTACTGATTGCAGAAGGGGAATGTAGTCACGCTGTGTCAAAAACTGCTCAAGGACCAAAACTGAACCAAAACTCCTCAGTGCTCCAGGGAAAATGACTGAGGGAGAAGACAGGCAGGAATAATTATCTACTGCTTCCTATAAAGCACCTTATCATTGTCTTGGCTCTCTCCATCCCTCTCTCCCAACCTCAAAAGAGAGGAAAACATTAATAAAGAAAGATGCTACTTACCTTTCTGGCTGCTGCATGCCTGTGGATGTGGTACCTCCTGCAGTGAGCAGGGGAGCTTCTTATAGTGCTCAGACTAATTTTTAGCTCAGTGAGGAATTCTGACAATATTTTTTGAAGGAAAAATCCTTGAGAAAGATCACTGTTTTGGTTTTCTCCTGAAGAAACACATTCACAGGAAGGGGCTGGCTAACAGAGTTGAGACCACCTGCCATTCCCCTTAGATTTTGTCACGTGTTTTATGATCCCAAGTGTGTGGCTTCAAACATAACTGAAGTAAGTTGCCTTAGAAAAACGTTATTACTTAGAATAGACTGAAATCAGTTGGAGTTCTTCTTTCTAGTCAGCTCTTTGGACCATTCCCCACTGTCACAGAACTGAACCCTTGTCTCTATGAGGAGCCAGGAGCACTGAGGAGCTGTCAAGAATAAATGAGGCTTTTTGGCCTTGGATGCTGCCAGGAGAATTCCCCCCTTACTTACCAATCCCTCTTCTGCTATCCTCTGTTAATAGAGGGGCCTCAGCCACAGCCTCCAATTAAAGTAGCCATGACCCGGCTCCAAAAAGTTCACTCTCAAAAGAGAAAATATATTCTACAAATTTTCCTGCTTTTTCTTTTGAGTCAGTCTTCAAAGCTGTGTTTGTCATGTGTCTCCAAGCAGGTCTTAAAAACAGACATCTACAACAGACATGTTCATATAATGTACAGACATGTATATTATATGAAGCAGTAAGACATCAGCTAAAAAGTGCACGAAGTCAGAAGTCATTTGATTTGGAAGATCTGAAATGATCTTTCCCAACAAAAGGATGAGGTTTCTTTTAATTTTTCACTCTGTAGGAAGGCTCCAGTGTTCAGCCCTGTGCAATACAAGTTCAGTGTTATTACAGAGTATTTCCATGCAAATCACTGTGAAATTACATTGGCATTTTCAGATAACTAATCATGATAAATGTGGTGCAAGCTGCTTTATAGTTTTTTAACAAGTGAAAATGTAGATCTGGGTGACTCAGAAGAGGCATGCTTTGGACATTCAAAATTTGTGTTAAAAGCAATTGTAGCAGTAGGACAACCCTACTGAGTCCTTGCTACTAAAATTTCTTCATGACCTGATAGAAGAAGATGCAAGTAAACCTGCTCTTTGGAAATCTTATACCTTTTACCTAGAAATTAATTGCAAATTCTTGATTGAGTATAGCTGTGAAATACAAAGGTGTAAAGTGAAAAACAGCAATCTGCAATTAGGAGATCTGGACAAAGTACATAAAAATCATCACTAGAAGGCAGGATTATTGCAGGAGTTCAAGGAAAAATGGGACTATTCATATGCATGGAACTGATATTGTGGAATATTCAGTCAAGAATCAAACATATTCATTCATCTTTACATGCAGCTGATCCCAGCGAAGAGTTACAGGGCATTACATTTTAAGGACACTTAAAACAGCCACATAATGGCCAGGTGCCTGGTAAAATTGATAACTGAAGTATAGTTAAACTGATATGTATGCACACTGTAATCTTGAGTGCCTATGTATTTTGGTATAACATAGAACTTGAAAGAATTAAGTGAAGCTTTAAGCATGGCAGGTGAAAAATTACCCATGTAATTTTTCCTTTTGGAAAACCAGACTGATTTGCAGTGCTGATCAGTCTTGAAACAGAGGAAGGACAGAAGCCAGCCGTAATGGGCAAAGGCAATCAACAGTCTCAACCATCTGAAGGGAGGTAAAAAGATCTTCAGCTTTAGGAATAGAGATTAAGTTATGTTTTCTGCACATGGAAAGCTTTCAACTATGATAAATGTAGGTCATCTCTATGGGACAATGAGTTAAGTCTCCAAGTACTGACCAGAAAGTGAATAGGAATCACCTTATGTTAATATTTTCTATGTAAAGATTATTACAAGCACTCACCCTATACCATGACTATCAAGAAAGCAGGCTAATGTAAATAATTTTGAAAAGGAAGCGAATTCAGATGTATAAAGTGAATGATGGAGATTAACAACTCTGGTGATTCTGCTGTTAGTTGCTTTATTGCTGGTCTGTATCCTTAAGGAAGAAGGAAACAGCAAGTCACGGCTGGGACAGAAGTCACAGTAGTTTCAAGAGACCAGGTAAAGTCCCAGGTAAAGTCCATTCAAAGCCCTTTTTTCCACAACAGCCACAAGAGCTGTGTACTGGAGTACTTTAGATTACTATCCAAGATTAATGATGGTGTTCACCAGCCATGTGCCTTAACACCACATCCTAGTACACACTGTGAGGTCCAAATCAGACTGCACCAGACAAACAGACCAGCTGGGGCTCCTGGAAATATTTAGAGAGTAGGTTACCAGTGAGGTGTTGCTATTACTGCATATAATTAAGAGTGCCTAAAATTTAACCAACTACATAGTCAAGCTTAATTCAAGTGAATCAATAGGGTTTCCTGACCTCAAATGCTAGAAACAGTTATGAGGGACCTGCTCCAGCCTCTACAGCCAGTAGAAGTGTCATGAGTGGAAGAGCTCATTGATAGGCTTGTTGCTACAACCCCTCCAAAAGGATTTGCAATCTACATTGTTGTGTTTTGCTGCTGGAAGTATCTCTGTTGAAAAAGGAAGAAGATGCCTCATAAGTGAGTGAGTCAACAGGACTGGAAGAAGTTAGCCAATGATTTTGTCTGAGAGGGATCATGTCAGAAATATCAAAGACAGAATTGATAGAAACTGCAAAGTCAGAATTTCATTCAGACAAACTGGAGCCTAGAGACTAATGGAGCAGGCAAGTGTCATCGTTCAAACTTCTGTGACTTCTGTAGTGCCATCACTCACTGTTGAGATACTAATGCCCAAATGCTGTGCCCACAGAAAAGTCGAACTACAGTGAGAACTGATTTCTGCCAAAAACAGTTAACACCAAAGCACACACAGTTTTAGTTTAAGTTCTCCTGCTGTCTACAGGAGCTAATTGCAATCACAGACTTCTTCCTTTCCCAAAGCACTAGCAATAGGTGATGGCAACATTTGTCATAATTATCCTTTCTCAAGAAGTGCAAACCAAATAAAATCACCACAACACTGGCTGCCTTGAAAAGGCATCAGGATGATTTATTCATATAGAGAGTAAGATGCAGTATCGCCCACACTCACAATACAGTCATATTCACTCATCACACTGGGACACCACCAGCACCTTCTCCTTTGAAGAACTAGGCAGAAGGAAACCAAAGGAAAGAGGGAGGCTGAAAACCCCTCCCTGCAGTGATCTTATGTAGGGGCACTATATTTGTGTTGTGTGTGAGGAGCGTCAGCAGACCCATATGTTGTTACTATTCCTTTAGCCATCCTTTAAGTGTTCAAACTTCACTGCTAGTGTGGGAAGTGCGTGACAGATAGACAGTATCTCCAATGATGATACAAATGAATGACATTCTATTCAAACAGTTTAGACAACAGTAATAAAAATAAAAAAGCACACTAAAAAAGAAAAGGGAATGTGTGTGTCAAATAAACTACCTGGAGGCTTGAAAGATGGGGGGACAATTTAAAGTGTGCTATTAGAGTAGCAGAACTGAAATGAATGTCAGGCAAGTTTGAGGCTAATATGCTCATTATTCCTTTGATCACAGTGTTTCACAGTATTCAGCATGTGATGGAGAGCTTTCACTTATTTATGGTAAGAAAAGTAGAGTACAAATTATTAATAGCTCATCTCATTCACTAAGTGTTAAAAAGTAGCAGGAGGAGTGCAATGGCTGCTTAGAAAGCTCTCGTTTAGGAAGTTTAAAAGGAAGTTCCACATTCAGCCCAAACTGATAAAACACCTTTGAAAGATAATACAGCTTAGTGGCACCACTTTAGGGCAATCTCTTAGAAACCTTCCAGTGGTGCAAAAGGAACTAAGACAGCATTCCAGTCAGTGCTCTTCCATTTCAGTGGCTGTCAATAGCATTCCAGATTTTTAGTCCACCACGTATGAGTTCTCAAAATTGATTCCCAAGACAAACCACCCAGAGGAAAGATTTATCTGCTTTTGCTGAACCAGAGTTGGAATCCTCAAGTAGCCTGAAAACTAGCAAAACTAGTAAAGATGTGAGGCTGCCAGAAGGAAGGAGCCAACTGGGAAATAAATGCCAAACAAAACCAACCCAACCAAAAAAAACACCTCAAAACCAAATTAAAGATAATACATATCCCAGGAGTTCCCTGGGAAGCCTAAACACTGGAGTGAAAACACACATGTATTTCCTCTACCACTGCCCAGAGGGACAAATTCCACAATTGAAAGTCTCAAGAATCAGGCCAGCACCATCCACCTGTGTGCTATTCCTGGCAAAACCTGTTAGGTTAGAAATTGAATGTCAGTTCTGGTGAAAATGCCTCAGTCAATCATTCATTGCACCTCCCATACTTAAACTATTCCTGACAGATGTTTGTCCAACCAATTACTAAAGAGCTCTACAAGTTGCATTGCTTTCCTCATTATTCCTACTGTTGAAAGGTTTTCCTATTATAACCAGCAGCTGGCTGATTACAATCCCAATTCCAGTTCCAAAATCCCAATTCCTTACCCTGAACAGAAACTAAACTTGTTGAAAACCTCCACAGGTGCACTTAGATATCTGTGTTTTCCTGTATTTTTAGAAGCACACCTACTGCTAAGCTTGTGTAAACCTAAATGAGAAATAAGTAACCATAACTTATATTTTAAGACTCTCTAAATAACAACTCGGACTGCCAAACAACCTCAAGTCACACTTTAACTAACTGTATAGAAAAATCACTTCATCCACAAGCAATAAGCAGACACCACTGAGATAAAAAGCACCATCTGCTTAGCGGAACTCCATGACACTACACAAGAGTTTATGACAAAAAGTGAAATGCCAGGAGGACAGCACACTGATTTTTAAAAGTTCTGTATCTATTACTCAACAGCTCTTCTCCCAGTATGTAATTCCAGTAACACCTGCTCTCCTCAGTGTCTAACATCTCCTCCTTTTACTCTTTTTAGTTTTGTCTCTGAATCATGAGATTTATGGCAGTGTGTGGTGTCCCACTGCAAAGCAGAAGGGAGTACCCAAGATTCATAGATGCCCGTGGTGGAAAAGGAATGACAAAAGTCAAGAGAGTCCATGAAAACTTAAGTTCTGTTAATAAGTTATACACTTGGCATGGAAGTTGGTATAAGCTGGTTCCCTCTAGTATAAACACACAGATGTGGATTTTGAATATGGGGTAGAGTGAAAGAGAAGAAAGACAAAAAATGATAAGAGAAAGAGAGGAGAGAGAAAGAGAGGAAGGAAGGAAGGAAGGAAGGAAGGAAGGAAGGAAGGAAGGAAGGAAGGAAGGAAGGAAGGAAGGAAGGAAGGAAGGAAGGAAGGAAGGAAGGAAGGAAGGAAGGAAGGAAGGAAGGAAGGAAGGAAGGAAGGAAGGAAGGAAGGAAGGAAGGAAGGAAGGAAGGAAGGAAGGAAGGAAGGAAGGAAGGAAGGAAGGAAGGAAGGAAGGAAGGAAGGAAGGAAGGAAGGAAGGAAGGAAGTGTCGGAAGGAAGGAAGTGTCGGAAGGAAGTAAGGAAGGAAGGAAGGAAGGAAGGAAGGAAGTGTCGGAAGGAAGTGTCGGAAGGAAGGAAGGAATGAAGGAAGGAAGGAAGGAAGGAAGGAAGGAAGGAAGGAAGGAAGGAAGGAAGGAAGGAAGGAAGGAAGGAAGGGAGGGAGGGAGGGAGGGAGGGAGGGGCGGGCGGAAGTGGCGGAAGTGGCGGAAGTGGCGGAAGTGGCGGAAGTGGCGGAAGTGGCGGAAGTGGCGGAAGGAAGGAAGGAAGGAAGGAAGGAAGGAAGGAAGGAAGGAAGGAAGGAAGGAAGGAAGGAAGGAGGGAAGGAGGGATGGACAAAACTGATCTTGTGAAATCTGAGTGAGTTTTAGTATCAATTTCAGAAGAATTGAGGGCTTGGGTCATGAAGGCTGCAATCTTCAGCAGAACTTGGCAAAAGCAGGCAAACTGAAAATTCGTATCAGGGGCTTCAGTTTAGATTTTCAGAAAGCTGAACTGAACCAGCTTTGGTTTGACCAAACACAAGGTTGTACCAATAAAATTAGGATAATAAATTCAGCTTGTACATATGTTATTCTGTATACATCTGGCAATTTCTCTTAGAAGGATGAAAATAAAATTGTGTAAGATACTTTCATAAAAATTAGCAGTCATACTGGAAAGACATACTGGTTCACACACATCCATAACTGAAAGAGCTATAGCAGTCCAGAAATCTGTCCTTAGATAACAGTATGTAAGAAGATGCTTTTTTTTACTCCACATTAATGATGCTTCATAGTTCTTACAACTAAGCACAATGCTAGCAGGAAAGATTGAGAAAAAGTCATGCAGTGTTTTTACACCGCAATGGTTAAGGCCGCTGTTGCAAAGCCAAATCCTTTCCCTGTCTAGTTCAGAGTAAGGACACAACCTAAACCTTTTCCGTCCTCTTCCTGTTCATAGCTGCCATTCTAGGGCAGCTCACCACAACCTTCTGCTGAAATTGCCTTATAAAATAAGACCAGTTGAGAGCTTGTATATGCAGAAAGGAAATTGACCTTTAGGCAAATGGACTATTCATTTAGAGTTTGCAAGGGTCAAATTGCTACACCAAAGAATTTAATAAGCAGTGAAAGAGTCTAGCCAGTCTCCCACTGTGTGGAAGACCAGGAGTAGGAAAACCTGACTAATGAATTCATGCACTTACATGGTGAGGACATCAGGTACCATGCTATTACACATACCATGGATTGCTTCTCCTGTTTTGATCTAAACAGTTTGTTTCCCTAAGGTATTATTGGAACTGCTATTTTCACTTGAAAACAGTCATTTTTGATGAGCAAACATTTTCTTGTAAATCACTTTCCAGCATATTCTCAGTCTCATTTTAGATGGATACCTGTCACATTCTGAGCAACCTTTACACCCTCAGACATTTTCCCATCTAAATGCTAACTAGAGGTGATACTGCCTACTTAGAAAAGTCATATGAAGTCATAGCCCACATTACTGTAACAGCAATAAAAGGGCAAGAAAATGAGGAGCTGTGCTATTAAACATGATGAAAATAATAAATGTTGTAGCGTTTGCAAATGGGGTGGGGAGTATTTTGAAGTGCAAGCATTTTTCTTCCCAGTCTAGAACAGAGCTTGGTAATGAGGAGCAAGGTGCCAGAAGCAGACACATTGCCCTGAGACACACTGGAATTGGTGGATCTTTCCAGCCTGCTTACTGCAGATTAGGCAAAGAGAGTAATGAACTCTCTGCAGCGCACTCGGGCTGAAAAAATTACCACCTTCTAGAGGACAAGGCAGATTTTAAGGAGAGACTGGCACTTTACAAGGAAGATAACAGGATTTTGCTATACCAATAACTTTTATAGGAACGGTTGAAAGTGGATATCAAGGTCTTTTAAAGTCAGGCAATAAAAAAACAGAACTATGCGAGAAAATCTTCTACCATAGCTGAAAAATGTATCTGAGGCCAGGGGGGAAAAAAAAAATCAAACCTTTTAAAAACAGAATGAAAAAACGGCTATTTTCTTCTTGCGAATTTATAGATCTTTTTAACAAAAAGAGAAAGAAGAAGCCCTCTCAATTTTCCTACTCTCCTTGTTGAGGTACATCCTTATGGTTCAGATTCATACCACAGACTCCTTTCTGGTATTCAGCATCAGGTTGATCAAGTATTGTTTACATCCTGGCCTTGCTGGGCATTATTCTGAGCTAATCCACTCAGGTCCCAGCTATCTATCTGCTGGCCTCAATTTGCCCCTTCAGCCCTTTCTCAAAGCAGGAGATGGAACCTCTCTACATTAACTCAGACTAATCCCACATTAATCGTGGCAGCTCTGGTAGGCAGAGAGGAGGAGGAGGCTTTCCCTCCTCCCATCCTTAAAATGTGGACTGATACAGATTAGAAGTAATGAATCCCTGAAGGATGGCAGATGTAACTCTTCTGTGATAACCTGCTCTTAAGCTTTCCCAGTGGGGACCACACCTTGGGCAGAGGCAGTTTGCTCCCTGGCTGAAGGAAAAGAATATGCCACACACAAAATAAAGGCCAGTCTATATGCCAGATAGTCATCCATTTAAATAACACTGGGAGGAAAAAAGCCACAACGAATCAAAAACATTTAGCTGCAGTGGTGCAAGATTCTGTGCCTACAATCCCCACCTAACCTTGATAAAATCAACACAAGAGGAGAGGAGCAGTCACTTGTGCTGAAAATAACCATCAGCTAGTACTCTTTCTACTGTTTTCTACAGTTACTTTCAACTAATTTACTTAGAAACCATAATCACCCATCTTGTCATGGCAGACATTAATTAACTTCAACATTTACAGAATTATACCAGTCAGTCAAGTACCTCAGTTTTGACAAGCAGTGCAGCCAAGGTAAAGCCAACTGATACAAGCCACTGGATTTCCTTCAAAATAAAGTCAAAGGCTGTGAGATAAACTTGAGGAAGATCCACAAATGAATACAACCCCCAGCACAAGGAGCAAAGCCTGCATCACTGACACTGCCCTCAGCTGCAGCACACTTCATTGTTAAAGAAAACCAAGGCACTGCAAGCCTTAATTTCCCTCCAAGAAAAGGAACATGGGAGAGTGAGATTGACACAAGCAGCTTAGCATACTCTGGGTAATTAAGTCTCAGCATTCTCTAGGGTACTATAATTCACATGCTATAACTTTGAAACACTAGAACTTCAGCAGAGAAAAAGATAATTCGGTTTGTACAGTGCTCTATTTTAAATTTGCTGTCATGCAATGATTAGTTTATTCTAGAGTTAAATTTTTATGATTATAGTTTCTGGCTTCTCAATCTTCACTCCCTTTCAATACATATATGTTCTCTGTTTTCCTGTTAGTCAAATAAGTTTTCAAGAAAATTACATTGATATTCCATATGCTTTGGTCTCCTTCTAACATGACAAGTTTTTTTGTTTCTTCTTCAATTGATTTGATGAATGGTGGCTTTATAATCTCTCTCTCAATAACTGCTCACACTAATGGAACTCCCCCCACTCCTCCTATGCTCATCTGTACACCCTGGTCATGTAGTTTTTTCAACTCTGGCTTTGTCATTGTTGTGAACTTTCTTGTTGGGTACAAAACCAAAGCCTTTTTTGGCTTTCTGGAAGGGTAGGGCTATACAAACATTTAATATGAGGCAGTGTGTTCCAGGACTACAGAGCTTTGGATATGTCACTCTAAAATTTAAGAGCCATCTTGCCTTGTGGCATCTTTGGACCCCTTCACCTCAACCCCTTTACTTGCTTTAGCTGAAAGAAGCTTCACTTCCTATTAGCTTTGATCCACTTCATAACAAATCAGAATTAATGCAGGCTAAAGAAGCCAGAAAAAATCAGAAATGAATTTCCAGCATCCCGACATTTAGCCTTTAGGGAACTTATCTGGCTTGGTCTCCAAGCCTGCTACAAGCTGCTAAGACTTCAGTGGACAAAATGTTGTGACCGTAACTAAGAGGAAATAACTGAAAGAACTCAAAAACCCTGATGTGATTTAGGTTTAAACAAGGACATACACATTAGGAAAGGATTTGATTTGTGGTAAACATGAAAAGAAATAAAACTAAGTGTGTGTGTTGCTATTTCACGACCCACTGTGCAAACATTGCTGTAGGCATGGTGGGTTTTATTGCTCATTAGTAAATAATCAAGTTAAAAATAAGATGGTTGGGAAACTGCTGATTGATGAGGAATAAAATAACATGACATAAACATCTGTCTCCCAGTCTAATATGTGTTAGTGGAGGAAGACATTGCTAAGGCACTTGAATGCTCAATGCCCTGATGAGATAGTGATTACATTGTGAACAGTGTAATGCAACTACAGCTGCCATTCCCCTTCCCACATGGGGAACGTTACAGAAATGTGGGTCTGCATTGTTTACTTCCAGAGTGTCTTTAATCTCCTAAGACTTCCACAGGGCACAAACTTTCCTTCCACATAAAACTCTGCTCCCAAGCAACAAAGCTCTTAGACTCTTGCTTGGAGCATGAATCCCTCCTTTACTGGAAAACACTTTCCCAGCTACAGACAGTGACAGCTGACATGCCCTCCCACCTCAGGCATGTCCAAATCTACTTTGTCAAAAACACAGATAGATCTGTGCAACAAAGAGCTTTTAAGGCTTAGGCATTTAAAAAAATATCCCACACAGGTATCCCTATTTCATTAAAAAACTTTTCTGGCAGAGAAAGAGCAACACACAGACTCTTCTACTAAGGCATCTTCTTCAGGGGTTTCTTCTATTAGGTTTCACACCTACAGGACTAAAATCACTACAAATTTTACTAGGGATCACAATTCTTTCAATTTCTATTGACTCAATTTCTGTCCTCCAAAGAGGATAGAAACACGATTTCTCCTGGGTGCTACCCACACCCTGCTCCTTTGATTTGCCTTCACATTGAGAAGAAGAAAGGCTGCATTTACAATGACCATTCCTCTACATTTTTAAACCCATAAAGATCACACACAAAAAAAAAATTGACTCTTTTCCCAATTAAACAATAAAATAGCAAGAAAGTATCTAGCACTGCCAAACAGACTGTCCTCAGAGGTCAAACAGTATTTTGGGTTTTCCACACTTGGATAAATAAATATGAATAAAACTACAAAGCTGAATAAATACATGCCATAAGAGATGCAAATTATTTTCAAGATGCCAGTATTTACTTCACATCATAATAGACTTATTCAGATTTTAATAGGCTGACTTAGGCTTATATTAGACTTCTGAGCAAAAAGATACAGATTTTTGTACTTGAAAAATCTACCTGCTTTCCCTGGCCATGCCACTAAAAATTTATTTATGTAAAAATTAGATTAAAAATACTACTTATTATACAAAATATTAAAACTTGGCTTAAAAATAATCAGCTTAATTTGGATTTTATATTTTAGTTAAAGAATCAGTAAGAGAATGAAACAGAAGCAGTATTTTCAGAATACAGAGTATATTGTCATACCACACAGTACTCCAGCTGAAAAACAAGTGCACACACAGCAAAAACTCTCTGAAAAGAATATAAATTAAGATTGCTGACAGATAATAAGTGAAAACAGTATGAAACAAGGATAGACAAAGAAAAGTCCAGAATGGTGCTGATATCTTGGATTAATGTAACATCCCCATTAGCAATTTAAAAACAATAAACAGTTCACTAAGCTTTAAATTGATATATTAAACGGGGAGTAGGAAGCAGCTAGATCAGGAAGGCTGAAAAGAACGGGCAGAAAACACTGCCTAGGCAGAACACAAGAGATAAACATCTGAGACAAATATGCACGACTGCTATACCAAGAGAGAGACCACAAAACTGGGAGTGAAAGCAGAGACAGGCAGAGAACAGCAAACTCAGATTAATCTGCTGTGCCACACAGCTGTAGCACAGGTACAGCAGGGCTGCCAGTTTGCACAGACCATGAAGTCTGCAGCCAAACCCACGTCTGGTAGACCACCAGCACAAATGGGGTCCCTTCCCCATGTCTGCTGCCTTCTGTGAGCACCACCAGCACAAACACAGTGATCATCACACACACAGCGAGCCAGAGGTGCACTGACAAGAGCAGTGCATCACACTCCTGGTGTCTGCATCAGCTCTGGTGGCCACTCCTAGGGGAGCTCAAAGGGCAGCTCCCCCTCAGGAGGCCTTGAACTGCATTTCTAGTGGAGATGTCCAGCCAGGAGATGAAGCTATGCCTAACCTAAAGCAGTGCTCCCAAAGGACACGTATCAAAAATAGGACGAGCAATATGGAATGTAATCAGAGCTGATGAAAACACCTCCAATTATGTAATTTAAATTACTTAGGAATATTTGCTGGGAAGTAATGTTGCATAAAGAGAGGAACTGAAGAGATGACTCGAAAAGTTTCTTTTTCAGTTTTCATCAGTCAATAGGCAAAATATTTCTCAGGCTGACTGGGACCTCTGCTGCAGCCAAGAACATCTGGAGGAATTATGTAAATCCCTTGCAACTATGCTGTAGAAATTTAAACTAGAAGATCCCAATAAATGCAAGGGATAAAATATTCAGGCATCTAAAATCTAGAGTGTGTTTCTATCAAATAGAAGAGTTGCTAGCTGTACATTTTCTGTACAAGCTGAGACTTAAAATGGAGTCTATTTACCAATAGTTTGGGAAGCTAAACCTCTTTTCATTTGAGAGAAAAACCACAAAAGGTTTTCAAGAGCCACAGAATGGAAATTCCTCCTACTCCTACTGACATTGTAGAAGTTCTCTCAACTTTCCCGCTGGTTGTTTTCCTAAACTTTAAACTTTTTTTATATATACGAAGAAGCTTTATCTACATTTGCCAGAAGCAGTATAGCAGTATTTTGGGGAGCCAAAAGACTTAGAAGATCTTGGCCACACAAGATGGAGTCTTGCAATGGTCACATCCTTATGTTCTAATGAGTCTTTCACGATTCACTGCTTTCACATTTTATACTGCTGCATTTTGTTGTTATAGTTGAGTCCTACCTTCTGTATTGTGTAAATTACATATCTTTTCCCCCTGTTCTACACTTTGTCATGCAGACAAAAGAAATACATTTCTGTCTATTTTGAGATTATCTTCTCAAGGTCAGTTTCCCAACTGCTCCTGTTGCCAGTCAGCCCAGAATGCACTTATGCACAATATCTAACTTGGAGCATGATTATCATCCCGCTGTATCATAATTTCCATAATGAAGTCAGAGTAAAAACTCTCTTACCAGCTGCTCAAAATTAAGAGACGTGAAAGGTCTCAAATCAACTGCCCAAGTTCATAAATTGATTACCACTCTCTTTAAAAGTCTGTATTTACTAAAGCAAAACTACTGAAATCTTAGGAACCCTATTGTCAGAATCCTTCCCTTTAGAGATTGCCATTTCTCCCCAGTGAATAAGGTCAAACCACCAGAAACTGAGCAGAGTTCTTCTCTTAATGCTGGTTGTGCATATGCTCTGTATTAATAGAGTGAGTTGCCCCGAGGAATTAGCCATCTATATTCATGGACTAAATGAAACCGTAGTCATTGAGCACTTGATGACAGCACAGTTGAAGAACAGGTCAGTTCTTGTATTCAGGACTAAATCTTCGCTTTCTGTTGCAGATGAAGGATATTTTCTATGCGTTGAGTAGTATTCCACTCAGACCCTTTTCTCCTTACCAGTGTTTCAGTCTTCTTCTCTGTAACTGGAATTTTAACTAGAGTCACTAGATACAAGTATGGTTCATGGTGACACACAAGAGTACAATGAGAACTGATTTAGGAAACTGATTAATGACTTACTAGTAATTACTAAGGCAAAATGAAAATAGTAGATACTTTTGGAACCTATATTGGATGCCTTTCATATCTTAAATGGTATCTTAAAGCCAGGCTACTTTATTGTGACTGTGTTATACAAGGGGTTCAGCAGTTGGCCTCCCCCGAGCTAAAAGGTTCAATGTCCATTCATAGATCCATTTGAACCAGTGAGGTGTTCAGTACACAGTGAAGGAACAAAATAAAAATGAACACGTACAAAACTGACCTGAAAATAATAAAGAAATGAAAGAGCGCTGTGTGGTCATGTGCTAAGTACAGTCTTTTATTAATTCTCTTTTTAAGGTGTTTATTTCCATTTTTATCTTTGCACTACATCTTTCCCCCCTTTTCAATGACTCTACTGTGACACACATGAAACAGCTCCTGCTGTGAAAGGGGTTCAAGAGTTACCTTCCCTTTCTCTGAATGTTCACTTCATGAAATAGCCTCAAAACCAACGAGAGAAAAAGAACAGATATGTCATTTCCAGCATGCAGAGATACAGTCATCAGATGTCACAGTCATGTATTCAGCCTTGAAATCAAGGCACTTCTTCTGAATGTGTTCATGAATACATGCACCAATTGGTCCAAAAGATTTCCTTGGTCTGGATAAGCTCTAGGACTTGGCATTTCTCTGGCTCCTCTGGTATATCTATTTGGAGCAGGATCCCATCCTATGATCACTTTGCAAAAAATGAACCCATACCTTATTTTCATGAAGTTTTCTGCCCTCTTGTTCCCTCTACCCAATAATTCTGATGAATACACCTTCCTTCTTGAATGTGAACACCTTTGTCTCTCTTGACTGAAAGTGTAACATCTGTAGTGTCCTATAAAGTTCATTGTACACACAGACCTGGTGCAGGAAGCTGGAACATCTATCACTATCTCTCATTTCCCTGGCTGCTTGGGAGCATTTACTGACAGATGCGAGCTCCTTCTGCACCTCCAAGGCATGGTGGGCATTGCTCCCACCTTCTGGCCAGGACAACACTCTCCTCCTTATCCCTTTGACACAACCCTGCCCAGGGAAGACCTGCTCCTGTTTCATTCTCTCTTGCTCTGAAGCACTCATATTTCCAGACATGAGTTCTCTTGTTCTGCAACCAGATACCTACACTGCTCCCAACCCCCTACTTTGTGTATCCTAACAAGCTCACTGCTTATTCATCATTAACATCTTCATGCTTAACATCTCCTCAGCATTCCTCATCCACCAGTACATGGGGTAGAACTGGCAGGGAATCCACACAGACCAAGGCATTTTGTGGAAAAGTCCTTTCCAGAATGTGAGACTTTTGCACAGCTGGTATTCCAATGGGCATGGCTGTAAATACACAGAGGGTGCAAGATGGTACAAAATAATATCTGTGGCATTACTTCAAGAAATACTAAAGCCTTCTCTGTTCCCTCAGCTCACAGAAACACTGTGTTCTATTTCCACATCACAGTTTTTTCCACATCTCTGGAGACAACGTGACCCCTTTTTTTCCTTTCAAGGTCTCAGCCCAGCATCATACACATGCTAATAGAGAAACTAAACATTTGTTGAATAGCTTCACATAAGTTTAGCAAACAAGAAAATAAAGTAACTAGACTTACCCCAAGGAAATTAATATTAGAATAATTTGCAACCTAGGCACTGAAGTTTTAAACAAAACAAAGCACAAGTAAGTCCTCCAGCAATGACTGTGCCTGCCAGGTAGGTAGGGGATACACCTTTTCACTCTGGATTTACAGTTTCCCATTTGATATTTAGATAACTTTATAACATTATTCATTATTAAGGCTGGATTCAAATCAGTACCCTTCAGAAGGGAAGTTACATATCCCATTTGTTACTCAGTTCTCCAGATAAGTGCTTCTGCCTCAAACTCATGCATCAGCTTTGATGACAGAGAAGCAGTGTTCACTGAAGTGTTGCTAATGCATTCTTGAGTCTGGCTAATTACACACAATCAACTGATTCTCAAACATCAGGATGCCAAATATTGCCTTAAATCACTACCACTTGATGGGAAACTTTCTATTGCTTGAAGAGGTGGAAACAGTTGAGCTAGTAATGAAAATCAAATCCAACATTTTGAGACCAACCTCCTGAAGGCAGCTACACAGAAATTAAGGCTTTTAACCCTCCTCCTGTTCAGGGCAAATCTGGGAGAGAACCCCTAAACCCAAACAAGCCAATTCTCCATCAGTTTGTACATCCTTAGACTAAAATCAAGATTGCACCATTCATGTGTTCACAGAGAACAACATTTGTATAAGGCTCCTGGAAAGGATGAAGGAGGACCTTTCAATGGTTTGAAGCAGACAATTAACCCTGAAAAGGGTGAGAATTCAAGATACAGCCTGAATTGCAGCACTTGACCTCCTCAGTTTCAAGGCATTGCTTTGCACTGTGGATCTCCTGGGTGTGTAACTCTCCCAACACCTGTTAAACAGAAGTCAGGCACCAAGACCACAGGTATGGATCTGTGGAAACATAACACCCCCAAGAACAAAGGCTTTCCAGTTACAATGCAAATGCACATCATCATCATCCATGCATATGCAGGACTTCCAAATATTTTTCCTGATTCTCCTGAAAGCAAACAAAAATGCAGCACTGGCTACCATTCCTATATGAAGCAGAGATGCCCCCCTGGAAACAGGCATCTATATATTGACAAGCTGTCATCTCTGATGAAGTCAGGAGTAAAGGGCTCTTAAATCAACCTTGGAAGATAAAACTTCTAATGGTAGCTTTGCATTGCTGTAACTGGAAATGGATCTGCAGCTTTGTATCTTAAAGGCCAAATCCTTCCACTCCTTTGTTCCCTTTTTTATTTTCCCATCCCTTTCCTTTCCCTTTTCTCCAAATTAACATTTGGAACACTCGAAAATGCTAATTGAGTTTCACTTCATTCAGACAGGAAATAATGACCTCAAGATAATAAGACAAGTTAATAGTCCCCTGCAGGTAAATTAACACAAGACCAAATGCTTGAAGACCTTGAGGATCACAACTGTTAAACTTAAGTATGCATTCAAAGCAACTCTGAGCACCTAACAAAGCAGGTCACAGATCATCAATCAGAGCTACTGAAAAAAACCTCTTCAAAGAAAGAAGTGCAGAACACATGAAGGTAATTTCTTTTCAACATCTACCTTAACACGGCCAACTGAAAGATGCTGTTAAGTAAATATATCAAAAAACCCACAACCTGCATGCTCAATGTGTATGAAAAAGTGTGCTCAATGAAGTCATTAAGTCATCCCCAAAATCAAACAGATGTATTTCAGTAAGCCATCCGTCAGAAACAGATACGTTTCCATTGCAATAACATCGTATTTTCTTTTTGTAATCACTTTATACGGTGATTAGGGTTCAAAATATGAATTTGATTACAGCATATCCATGAAGATGAAATGCTTACAGAAATCATAATGCTGCTTTAAGTCACAAAACAAACATTTCAAAGCCCATAAACTGAAAAGTGCTGTAAAAGTGCCCAAAGCACAATAGTCACTCCTCAAATCACCTTCATGTCAGAATAGACAAAAATGTCTAACCTAAAAACATTTACAGAAAAATATCCTCTCGCTTTAAAATACAGCTGTTGACAAATAAATGGGTAATCTTGACAAACTACTCAAGTTTAAATTCATAGCCCTCTATAATAATAACAACAATGTGTTTTAAAAGTTAAAATATATTGCTGGATCATGTAGAAATTAAAAAATCAAATACCACTGGTTAAAAAACATAAATGACTATAAGAAATCCAGAATCTGTGTGTTCAATGCAGTTTCAAAGATATCACTGTATCTTATAATCCTTTAGGATGCTAAAATATCTTAGTGTTTAGAAAGGAGAAAAGCTGTTGTTTACAATCTTCTATTTTTAATGTCAAGTTTTTTCCCTTAATTACTTTTTGTTTCAACACAACTAGCAGGTGTCAAGAGCATATTTTCTTTCCTTGCACGAGTTCATCTACAGTTAAGATACCAACTCTGAATTGAAAAACCTGAAAAGCTCATTTTCCTCTCCCAACACATGAATATAAATTACGTGGGAAGAAGGAGGATCCAGCAAACTGAAAATCTGCAGGACATGCACAGATATTCATGGGTGCCCAACAGGACAGGCAGGCAGCAGAGACCTTTCTGACAGAACATTGTCCCCACTGAAGGACTGCTGCAAGCATGACCCTGACACTTTATCTGCTGGGACACACTGCTGAAGTTTTTGCATTGATAGCTGATTAAGCATCCAGAAAACCCAGTCCAACAGTGACTAGAAACAATAATGACATTCAGTAAATCTGTTGCTTCGAACTGGAAACCTGACATTGACAAACTACAGTAATAAAGATATAATAAATGCAATCACTATAAATGCGATGTAAAATTCTAGCTTTTCTAGTAAAGCATTTATTTCCATTCAAGAAAGGGCACAAATGATGAGAGAAATAGTAAGCAAAGATGAAATATATCAAACAACATTATCTGTGTAATAAAAATGAAAGAGAATAATTTGATTGGAGCTTGCTAATGATTAAACCACTTGAATTAATGTTCTGCATAAACAGTATGCTGGGTTTGCAAAGTGAGGCCTCAAAAATAATTGTGAGGATTGTTTCAATTAGAAAAAACTATATATCGGGGGGTTTTCCTGTTCTTTGCTCCTTCTTCTGGAAACAAATGCAAAATAAGATTTTAAAAAACCCACTCTTTAAAACATACTTGTTTATTTTATCACTATTGTCATTACATTAGGCAGTCATCAGAGACTTTAAACCTTCTATTTAAGCTGGTTCACCCTTTTCATTTCTGTGCTATTCCCTAAGTGGCTCAGTTTGCTTTTCCAATGATTTGGTGTTTTATCCTTTCTGAATGTTACAAAAAGCACACCCCAAGGAATTTTCTATACTGTTTTGTCTGTAGTGGTTACATGCATCACAGCAGTACTTTCCCAAACTGCCCTGATAGTATCTCGTGATTTCTGAAGAAAGCTTTTCAATCAAAAGGCTGCATCATCCAGGTTCAGGATGGCCCCTGAGGAACCTGAAAGGGCTTCCAGAGAGACTACATGCAATTACACACAGGTCACAGTTACAATGACTGTCCCAAAGCAGAGAAAAAGGTGCTTTGGAAAAGAGTTGATATTTATCCCAACATTTTGCTGCCAGTGCCCCAGTCTCACATGAAAAACAGAGCACCTGCATACATGCAAATGCATCCCACACCATTAGAGCAGCACTGGTGCTAGTCCATGCACCATTCCAATCTAAATAGCTCAGTCGCTTTCTCCATAGTGTCATTCTCATTTTCAATGAAAAAAATATTCCCCTAAGTCCTGTGCCACATCTTATGGATCTGTTGCCTTCAAACTAAAGAAGAGTTCATACTTTTATGAGAAGTACTGTGATGGACACCAGTTTTTAGAAGCAACAGGGGATAAGATTTAACCTGAACAAAAACACTTAGGTAACTGGATCACAATTAGAATAATACAGCTCAACTTAACTAGTTGTCTCTTCTACTAAACTAAATGTATATATTGATTCTCTTTCAATCAGTGTAATAAAGTTAACACTTAGAGTAGGTCTCACTCACCTCACAATGGAGGCCTCCAATTAGTCTGAGAAACGTAAATCCTTGTGTTTCCCAGACTTTGTGGCATTACCTGAAAGCTACTTAATTCTACCTCACTCTCTAAAACAGAATGCCAAAAAGATCTGTGTAACATTTACAGAACGTTATGCTACCACATAAAGCACTTTCTATAAGCACCCTTGTGCAGAGATAGAGAGTATTAGAAAAACTCAGTTCCATAACTTGTACACAATTCAACTCCAGATGTGGCATTAATATTTTCATCTGGAGGTATCACAGTTGGAGTTGCTCTGATTTGCTGACTTATACCAAAGAAAAGCAGGTGCTGCAGTGTCTTGTTTAGGCAAAGAGGAGAGAAAATGGTACAGCATTTCCATATGAAGTTCTGAGGAAATATGCATGACGGAACCCAAATTTAACACAGGTTCATATTGTCCTTGTTTAGATGCACATATGTAATAGCCAAATTTAATAATGCCAGAGATCTTCTCACAGAATTTCAATGCTCAGTGGGCTTAGTCAAGTTGAAAAACTCATAAGTCTGTGGGAAAATATTAGGCATTTTTCAACTAAAATCTTACGTGACAATGACTGAAACAAGGTCATGAAAAAGGCAGTTAATTTTAGTATTTCCTTATGTAGTTTGTCAGTTCATCTTTCACAGTTATAAATATTCATGGGAGAGCAGAAATAAAAAAAATTATGAAAGGACTTTTTGATTACTAAAAAATAAATATGCCTCCTTACTGCAAACTCTCACCTTCTACCTACTACCAGTAGCTTTGGCTACTCACTTTTTAAATTGGCTTTTAAAAATGTTTATAACCCTTCCCCTTACATTCCTGTTGTCTGGGGAAGAACTGGAAATTACCAGCTCTTTGGGTTCCTTCTTTAACAGCAAATGTTCTGTTGTTATGCACATGCATTACTAAATATGACTACTGTGACGTGAATTTATGAAGACTGACTTCTGTTTTTAGTGCCTATGTCTCTACCTACATTCTGTCCTTCTGCTCATCTGTTGCCTAGTCAAAATTGTCTGAACTTGAGCCAGTTTGTACATTGCTGTACAGTACATGCCTGACTGACACCTTATACTTTAACTAATATTCTAAGACATTATTCCTTGCAGAACTGAATAAAAATATTCTTAAAAGGAACAGCATTGGGTAAAAATTTATCATTTATCCTACTCTCATGTAGACAAAACGTCCAGGGACCAGACACACACTGCACTTTTTCCCACAGGTCTGCAAACACATTTTGCCCCATAGGTGTGATGGTCCTGACTAGAAGTCGCCAGCAGATTTTGAGAAAGTTTGCGATTCTTAGTAAACTTTAAAATTATAACCCTCACTGGAGCAAGGAATGTAAAGAAAAGCCACGTGGCCCTGGGAGATATTTGGGAAGAGAAGATATTTGGAACATTTCAGATCCCTTTTGCATCAGTGTGCATCACCACCTCACAATTCTTCTCAGGTCTGGTGAATCTACCTGAGGCATAAGAGGACAGGACTTAAACAAGGCAAATATTCTTCATTTAGCTTGTTTTCAAGTTGGCCAACTGCAGACCAGGTAGACAGCACTCATGTTTTAAAATACACATACATTTGGTATGTTTGCCTTTTTCTGTCATTATGACAGTATGAGGCTGTCACTCCTAGTGACCGTCAGCAGTTTCCTGAAGACTTCAACTTTCTGCACCCACTGGAAATACATTTTATTCATAATTTTACATCAGTTTTTACATCAACTGTCTCCAATCTTTAGAAAAGTAAGCAACAATATTCTTTTAAGAAACAGGGCTGAATCCAACTCACAATGATTATGTGCATAACTTAAGTCATGGTACAGCAGGGGAGTAGGGAGCAATCTCTCAGACCACCATACTTACACTTCTTCTTCAGAGAAAGTAAGTCCCTCTGGAAGTATAACTGGACTATCTTCTTGACTCTATCAATGCACAAGAAATTTGTGCATTTTGAGAGGGAGGCTAAGCCTGCTCAGTTTGTGCAATTACTGTGAGAGAACAGGGTACCAGCCTGGAAATGGAGCCTTCAGTCAATCAGATCTAAGAATGGATTTTGCTTTTATCAGTAATAGTGCAGTTTAATCCATATTCTGAGGAACCCTGAGCTGGGAAGATGAGTTCAGCATCCTCCTCACCCATTAAACCAGCTTTCTTGTTACCTGCTTCCCTCCTCAGTCCAACTTTCACAGCACAAAAGGTGACAGCTCTGCTGAGGACATCTCAAGACTAATTCGTTACCAGGGTCAGGCCAATTCCCTTACCAGGAGATTAGGTCATCCATCTCCAGGCTGATCAGCAACCAGAACCTGTGTTCCCCACTCCCCAGCCTGCAATAAAGAACAGCCTCCCACCAAAATCCATTTCAGATCTGCCCATATCTCGTTTTCTGGACATCTCTTGAAGATTTATACATTCCTTTTCTAAATCCATCTGATAACACATGCAGGGCCTGAACCTTTCCTAGGCCACCAGAGTTAAGCATAAAGGGACCTTAGTGAATAAGCAACAAGTTCAAGAATGCAATTAGCTATCTCCTGAAATTCAACAGACTGGGTGTCTGTCTGGGCTCAAACTCTAGGTATTGAAATCTTAAGAAAGGGTTTAGCAGTCTAATCTCATCAATGGTCATCTACAAATCACGAGAGCTGCAGCATAAACAGCTCACGATCCCGGCTTCAGCTGAATTTCTACAAAAGTGGAAATGGACTGAAATCTATGGCTTCAAACAGCCTATGTAACCCCGAACTAGCTGTATATACAAAGTGTGGGAAGCAAAATCAATAAATAACTCAAAAGGTCACCCAGTCATGAGTATGCATAAATGCCTTCTTGACAGATGTGCTTACCAACCTTCAGCACTGCCTATGGAAACTGTGGCATCACCTCATCCATTCCAGCATTTCTTTACACTCACCATGAGATAGTCCTAATATCCAACATGATTTTTTATGCATAAATACTGCTTTTTAATACAAAGATTTCCTCAATTCATTGAGCATCTCTTCCTAAGTTTCCCAAGTATCATTGACAACAAAATTATAAATATCTGCTTCATAAAGTATAATAGCTGCTGCATTAACTCAGATAAAATAATTACAGTCATTTGAACAAACCTGAATTACACCCATCCAACTAAGCAAACCAGCATGATCCAGAAAGTTACCAATTACAATAAGCTGTTATTTCCTATGCCTGAAAGTACTGTGACCATACTGACATAGTATTTGAGAGCTGCTGTTCAGCTCTCCAGACCAGTAAACACATTATAAAAAACATATTAGAATATGGAAGTCTCCTGGAAGAGACTAAAAGGACTGAGGGTGGTTGGACACCTCATCCTGTTTGCTCGTTAGTTTTAATTAAAATTGAAGGTTTGGAATGAGAACCTGCCATTTTCCCTAAACCTAACTGAATATTAAATAACTGTGCAGAAGGCAAAGCTTTCAGAACAGAAATATTCTCTAACCCAGGGGAAAGCAAGCAAAATGCAAAAATGCTGGTTTCTCTCATTAGCATGAAACCTTAACTAATCAGGGCTTCTGATCATTACATTTTCTCACTTATTTTGAATAACTAAAACATACCTTATGTTAAAATGCATAGCTCTGTATCTTGAGTCTTGAGTGTGTCTGCCTTTAATTGTCAATAAAGTCCAAAATTTTTAAAAAATGCAGTACTGAAGGAATGTCTATAAATTTAATCAACTATGACCCATTACTCACCACTTTCCAACAGCTAGGGAAAAAGGAATTGAGCTGTAAAATTTGTTCTGGGCAGGAACTTGGCATCTGCTATCAAGCCAGAGTCCAGAGAAAATTAGCATCATGAATTTCAAATACGTTGGTTTATCTCATGTAACTCAAAGCCCAGAGATTTGATTTAAATCATAATGGACTAAATCCTGCCAGACAGTCAGACCCATGCATGGGACAGGAAGGACTCTGGCAAAGAGAGAAAAGAGGGTAGAAAAGTCCCAAAAGATCTTGTCTTGGTAGGGTGAACTGTTTGACATCTATTTTCCAACGCTAAAAGTAGATGTAAATACCATTTAATTCATTCCTGTCTCTCCCATTAAGTACTATTTAATTTTGAATTGAAACATTTGAATGCTGCATTCATCAATCCCATCCTTTCTGACTGCACAGTTTCAGACACTGTGATAGGTGAGGGCCTTTTGATGACACTCTAAAAATGGTATTTTCATTCTTAATTAGGACTCACCAGCAAACAGCAACCCTGTTCTCTCATAACCAACTCCCAGCTTTAGAAGATATGCTTGAAGCTAAAAGAGTGTGAACTCCCCACTCCAACAAAAAGCATAAACAACAGTAGTAAAGAGAATCAAAACTGCAGAAGGAACACCCTGTAGTCCACAGAGCCACAGGGAAGCTCATACTCTTGGAAGAGTAGGGCTGGGAAGGTTAGATTCCTCGTATTTGATAGATCAATCTCATCATAAGTAAGTAGCAAAATGGAGAGAAATACTGGAGTTACTCATTAATAATTTAATCAAAACTACAGACAAGTTTACTTTTGTTTAAGAAGAAAATATCCCGTAAGATAACAGAGTGTGTCTCCTAACATTGTAAGATCAAAGCATTCACAGAAGTTACAGTAACAAGGAGAAGGTGAAATATCTTCTCATCAGTATTCTGCAGCACTTTGTTATCTGAAATGCTCTTTTCAAAACACTTCTATCAGTCATCAGAGATTATACTCTTTAGGGGAGAGCAGAATTAATGTGGCATTTGCCTTACCTCTCTTCAAGCTAACTCATGCTAGAGCAGTTCTGATGTCTTCTGTGTCAACTTGTACACTTGCCATTGGCTTGGTATCAGAAGAAAACACAACACTCCTCACTTCTACACAGCGAAAAACATTTTGGTTTCCACGTTTTCAAGGAGCAGTCAGAAGCATTTCATCAAACCTGTGAAAGGGCTGGGATTTCCAGAGTGGGCCAGGTTCTCCCATGACACGAGCCAGATCTAAAAGACTGCTCAGCGCTCAACAGCATGGAGGAAGATGCAAAAGTGGCTGACGTGCTTAGCCTATGGTTTTACTCATAATATTAGATACTGTTTTGGTAATTGAGATTGTAGAATACAGTCCTCACCTATTTTCAGTGGTGCCACCTTCCCCATAATGTGTGTTGCCTTTTTCCTAACCTGGAAACGTAAGGACGTAACATAAAAGGGGATCTTTATTTGAAGGCCTTCAGAGGCAGTTATGGGAAGATGTTCCACAAAATCCCACCCCTCCCAGGGGTGAGTACATTTTTATAGGTTTTAGGAAATTATCATAATAGATTAAAAGCACCAATTAGGAGGACAAGTGGTGATGCAATTCTCCCCCGGGTCAAGCCCTTCTCTGGAGCCCCTCTTCAGCACTGTGCTGTGCTTTGTCCATGAAATGTATCTCCTGCAGTTGTTCTCAGCCTTGGTTCCCAGGAAGAACCAAGATAGATTAGGGCCTTGTACCTCCTGGGCCTTGGAGCTCTGGAATTTGTTTTGTCTTCCTGCTTAAGGAAAGGCCATGGAAAAGTACTGGGAAAACGAGTTACTAATACAACAGACTACAGAGCTACAAATACATGTGCAATGAATATAGAAAACACATAAAAGAAAAAAAAGGCAAAACCCAAACCAGCATCATGTGTGTATAACTGCAATTGTTCTGGCAGAATAATTTATCACTGAAATTTCCTGGCACCTCATTTTCCCTGTAGAGCACCCTTTGAGGAACATAAGATACTCCTGATCTACAGTATCTTTCTACTGCCTGTCTTGATCTGGGGAAGAGGTCACTCAGTCTTTTGGAAGAACAATTTATAAGACAAGTCAAGGATAAAGACAGGACTTGGAGAGGGCAATTTCATCCATAGCAAAGATGTTATGTTTTACTTATAATTGGATAGCCACTCTAAGTAATTTGTAAGTCCCAAAAAGTTCTTCCCATTCATACATGTTTTAGGTGCAGTGATTTCAAAGAAAGTTCAGTATGTGGTGCATACTTTGCAAAGCAAACACCAACACATAATTATCTCCCATAATTATTTAAATACTTCTCAAACAATTTCTTTTCTAAATTACATTACTGTGCAACTGGAACCATTACAAATGATCATATTGTTTAATTAGCCAGTTTCTCCTAATTTCTTCTACATTTCAGATTTTTAATTAACATTTCATAGCTCTTAAACTGAGTGTAATTACTAACAGCTCACATGAACTCCAAACTAAAATTAAATCTTTTAATAAACTGCTATTCTGAAAACTGTAAGGAAATTTAATATTTAATAATTAAGCATTTGTTTGACTAAAGTCCTTACCTATTCCAAATTACAAATTAGTTCAAGAGTCAACATAAAGATGAAGTAAAGTGCCCAAGCACTCAGCAGTCTCTGTTTCAGAAATTAAAAGAACAACACAGAAAAAAAAAGTGTATGCTGCATCATATTAAAAAATGCATGTTCTCATTTTCAGCTTCTAAAAGAGATGGAAGGCAGAGTTTTGACTTGGTTGAAGATAAAGGCCACAGTGAAGGCCTAAAAAAGGCTAAATTAATGGTGGGAAGCTGCCATTTTGGAAGAAGGCAAGGCATTGATTTGTACAATCAGTGAAAATGCTTAGGGTACAATCCAAGGTTTGGGAGGTATAGCAGGAGACTGTTCCTAAAGATAGATATTAGAGAAACAAATAATTTAGATGTGATAGACATTAATGGGAAATTATGGAGAAAATCAAGGGAAAGTAAACTCAGCAAGGCTGAGAGGAAAGCAAAAGAATTTTGCTATTTTAAGGAAAATGCTATTTTAAGGAAAGGATTAAGTGTAAAGGGCAATCACCTTGAAAAGTGGAATTCAACCTACCCACGGAATAGGTTGAAAAGGTCTCCCAGGAGAGGAGCAGAAAGGATGGAAGTGTTCTGGAGAGCTGAAAGAATTTTATTAAATACAAAAGCAAAGAGCTATGCTATTGCAGAGGAAGGGTACAGAGCACAGTGATAAAACAATATGACTGCTTTCAGAACCCTTCAGCAACCTCAGAATAAAAAACACTATACAGACAGCTTAAATAAGGACACCTATTTATGGACAAGGACACAGGAGCAGCACCAGCATGCAGGAGTAATACTGCAAAGGTTATGACACAGGACAAGTTATAGTTTGTAAGGGACATAAGAGGCAACAAAAAAGGTTAATAGAAGGAATAGACAGAGAAACACTTTATTTCTGTAATGGGAAAAGAGAGCACACAATGAATGAAGCAGGGAAGCCTTAAGTATTCAACACCTACCTTCTTTCAGTCATTTATTCTCCCCCACTCCAAACTAATTAATCCCACTTTAACAGTTAAACAGGACTGTGAAAGAACAAGCTGGGAATTACTGAGTAGTAGTTATCTGAGTCAGGCCAGCATCTGAACTGCCCCCAACATTCCTTTAGGAAGTAGGTGAGAATCTCTCTGAACCTAACCCACCTCAAAATATTGTCAACAACATGAATTTGTTTAAAGGCAAAAAAGATTTGGACTGAAATTCCTTCTTCAACTAGTTCAGAGCAAGGATTTCTGTCAAAGTCTCCTTTTTTTGGTAACACTCCTATAGAAGAGTATTACATGAGAGCCTAAAATAGTGTCCTTAATATTTTGTTGGACTGTTCCCTCTTGCATAGTGAGCTTTACCAGCAAATGAAACAGACAGCAAGAAGAAAAATACTCTCTAATTTAGATGACTGGGTCCTAGTCCTTGTCTCTTACCCACAGTGAAAACATGCCAGTAGGACAGGCAGAGGATGAGATCTAGTGCTTAGGTGTATTTCAGATTTGGAAAATTTCTGTTTGTGCCCTTGAGATAGAGAGAAGAACTGAAAAAAGTTCCCCCACATCAAGGGTGAATGCCCTAATCACCAAATTAGTTATGGGATTAACAAATAGAAAACTTCCAATTAAGCCTTGGATTTTTTCCAGCTACAATTATTTGATGCATTCAAATGCTTCTGAGACTTTAAATCACACTGTTCAGCAAATTTGCAGTTTCTTAGTAAATATAAACACGCAGCCCTAATGAATATCGCCTGAAGGTGAACAGAGAAGGAAAGAAAACTTATAATTAGTTGAGCCAGAATACAATTTTCTTACAAAGTGTTCAGCTGGCAGTTATGGCCTCCATCCCTGCCACCCCACTTCCCCCTGGCTTCTTCTAGTGGATCCTCTCTGCTTCCAGAGGAAGCCTCTGGCTTGGAAAGCACTTTGCTTCCTGCATGGCACGGCAGAACTGCAGAGCAGCAGCAGCTACCTCACCATAATATCATTTACATTGCATAAATATGGAAAATCAGAGTGTATTATTTCATAAGCAATGCTTTTAGGCTCCATATGGTTCCTAGCACTGTTCTTACTCACCTGTCTCCCTTCTCATCCTCACATTTTAAAAAATAACACCAAGTTATTATTCAGTCTTTGTGATAGAAGGCATATGCAGAGTACTAATTAGCAACAAAGGGTGAGAACAGTGTTTTAGCTAAGTCTTGGAAATATTTCTTATTCACACCCATTGCCTCATTTTTATCAGGCTCACATCTGAGTCAGCAATTTTGCCCAAGCTGTTGTTTCAGGAGCAATGCAATAGCCAGATGGCAATGGCAGCATCCACATCATCTTCACATTCAGTGCTTACTGACAAGGAGAGGAAGGAAGCCACATTTAATCCCCAGAAAAGGTCTGGGGAAAGCAGTGCAACTGTTCATCAGATCTGGACTTCATCACCACTCCTCCTGACTGCAAACCATCAATGTACTGCAGGGGATTGCAGCCAACCATTCCAGAGCTGCCACTCTGCCTGTCCATTTCTGGTGTCTATAAAATATGTTATCAAAGCCATCTCCACATCTTTCCATAAGGAGACTAGGAATTGATAGATTTTGGTGGAGTTAGCTTTGCTTCACCTTTCTGATAGTTTTGCATAAGGAAACCACTGTTGCCAAGCTATCATTTTAAACTGCTAAATTTGTGTGTCAGGAGTACTTTATTTTCTCCTTATGCTTTAAATCAATCATATTAAACGTTCCTACTGTGTGCCAGTTATGTTTTGCTGTTTGAAAGTGGAACCTAAACTACCAAATATTTTTTCACTGTAGGACAAATCCATGTTTGTGGTAAGAGAAATAAGGTTCTGTGAGCAACAGTCTAAAATTTTAAATCCTTGTTTGTCGTCTGGGGTAAATGTACAACTGAGATTCTCTGAAAAGCATCTTCATTATCCTTCAGGCTCTAAGAAGCTTTCTCCCAAAAAGGGAATGTTGGCTTAAGAAAGCACAAGTTTAGCTATTTCCTTCCAGTTGGAGCATGATGGGGTGCACCATTCTACACGCTTACATTTTACACTCAGCAACCCCATTAAGACTCTTCCAAAAATGAAAGTATTTACTTTATTGACACAGGAATGAGCAACAGGCACACAACAGAATCAAGCCAAACCTGAGGAGCACAAGTAACAACTCACTGAGTAGCTCAGTCCCATACTGAATGCATATGCTGCATTACTTGACTTGCAGCTCAATTTCACACAGTATGTGATAGAAAGAGGAATTCAAACAGGAAGAGTGAATATCTGCTTCTAAAAGACAAAAAAAAAAAAATTAATACTCAAGTAGGATTAGATATATTTAGGAATTCCTAAAAGAATTTCAATATAATTCAATTGTATTTGTTCATAAGCAGCAGCACATTACAGGCAGCCTGTGATTAATATCACCTACAGAAAATGAAAGGCTTGCAGAGAGCTGTAATAGTGGTTAAATACAATAGAGACAGCAATTTGTTTTAATGAAAGTTACTCTCAGCCTTCAACTGCTTGAGAGGCCAAAAAACCCTCTCAGGATCTGCACTGCCCAACTTGCAAGCTTCATTTTAGGTGCCTAGAAAAGCACTCCTCAAGGAAGTGGGAAAGAGGCAGGTGTCCCTGAAGGCTTCCAGGAGGAAAACCTCTCTGCCCAACTTTCAGCCTTCTTGTCATCAGACAGGTTCACCTAACATAGTTTAAAAGATTCATCTCTAATCCCAGTAGTTAATGCTGTATTATTAAACATTTCACTTCAATTATGAAGTAAGTATTTGTCAATCTTCCTTGCTTTCATTCTGGGTGTGATTACCCTTCCAGGTCTCTGCTGCCAAAAGTTAATGGCTTGATTTCAGAGGTTGGTAGATGTATTTTTACTGTAGAATTTCTGCACAGGCAACAACCTATCACCAATAAGAGAAGAAAAATATTGGAATCAGACAAAGAAAAGTTGCAAGAAAAACATGATATGCTGGGGAAAACCAGTAAATTTAGAATGTATTATTTTTCTCTCATTGTATATATATCTGCAGAATACCTTGATCAATAAACACTTACTAAAGCTAGAGAAACAGAACAAGCAAGCATTCTTGGCTGGCCTCAGTTATTGTAACCAAAATAGACCAAGTTACAGAAAAATTTATTTTTAATTTCATCTTGACAGAGAAAGAAATGAGGTTCATCTGTGTGGTTCCTAAAGTTCTTCCAAACCAAAAAAGCTGTGTAGGAGTTATTATTAGTTACATAAATCTTGGAAGCTTGTTGCAATCCAGACTGTGATCACTAATGACTACAGAGCAGAAATCACAGTAAAAATTTAGCAACAAAGTGGTTTATCTACCTGAAGCAATAATAGCTGCCCTACACTCCTCCTGGTAACTTCAGCTTCCTTCTACTTGTCTGACCTGTTTTAGTTCCTTGTTCCCATCACCACAAGATTTCATTTGATCTGTGGGCCCAAATGAACAATTATATGGGGTGTTTTTTTGGTTGTTGTTGTGGAGTTTTTTGGTTTGGTTTTGTTTTTTGGGTGTGTTTTTTTTTGTTGTCGTTGTCTTTTTTTTTTACAGAAAAGCCCATTCACCTTCACCATATACATTGCTCCACTCTCCCTTTCCAGGCATCACCAGGCCTTCTCCTCATCCTTCTCTAGCTACCTTCTGGCACCAGCTTGTATGGGATACATAGTGCCATGGGAATGATGAAGTTTCAGCAGAATTCAAGACCTTTTCATGCCTCTCCTGACAAAGCTGTTTTCAATTGTCTCTCTCCTTTCCTTTATGTAGCCCATGCTGCTGGTCCCTGGGCCTGGATCATTCCAATATTTCCTTCCCCTGCACCTCTACAAGACACCTTTGGTAAAGGTGTCTGAATACTGAAAATGATCCCCAGTGACATTTACCACCACTGATTCATCTACTCTTCCTTTAGCTCAGCCACCCTCTGCTTCCTTTTAATACCTTTGTTTTAACTCCAAGAAATCCCACACAGCAGTCACTGAGACTTTGTCAATGTCCAGGATTTGTTCCTTAAAATCCCAAAGCATTTTGTGTCTCTGCTTCCCTCTTCACATTTAATATTGTTGATTTCTTTGAAAAATACCAAATGAAAACTTATTTTGGCCATTTTCTTTCAGTCTTACTTTCCATGGAGAGAAATGAGCCAACCTGGCTCTGCCATATCCTCCATCTCTCCTATAAAACCTGTGCTTCCCAGCTGTCTTACCAGCTGGGAGTCATCTCACCCCACTGTTGACACATCTGCACTGTAAATGTCTATAAGGCAGCCTGTTAGACACAGATGATAATTTTTTTGCCTTTGCATCAACAGGGAAATATGTCCCCATAGTGCACCATTCACCTTCCCCCAAGTCACTTTTCAAAAGAGGACAAATGGGTTGTGCCCCCAAAGTCTCTGCTTTTCTGCATCACCCATAACAGGCACCTCAACAGTTAAGTCAGACAGATGCAGCTTGTTAAAATTAAACAACAAAACAAACCCCCAAATCTGTCTTATAGCTGCCCATGCAAGTTCAACACAACTCAGGAGCTTGTCATGCCTCCTTCCATGTTTCTTCTGAGCCCCACCACAGTGCAAATCTTGGTCCTGCAACTAGTACATCAGACTTAAATCTGATTTTTTTAAAACTCTATTTTTTCATTCAGGAGATCCTTAAGTCCTGCACGTTTCCAGCTTAAAGCAAAACTGCTCTTCAAACCTCTTCCCATGGTTCTCCATTGCCTCCAGCCTCCCAAAGCCAGGCCAGTGGTACTCTGCACAAACATTGTTTATCACATCACCATTCAGGGCACTGCATGGTATCAGTAACTGTAACAACACTGTATTGCTCTATTCCTTCTTCTCCTGAAATAACTTATTCTCTCATCTTAAATTCAAATCACTAATTCTTAAAGACAGAGATAATATTTCTGTTCTGCATTTACCTATCTTGCAATGGGATACTGTATCATGACTATGCCTTTGAGGTATTATAAATACAAGTAAATAACACATACAATAACACAATTACATTGGTTTTGCTTACAGCTATGCAATTTTTCTTGGGCATTAGCAAAAGAAAAATGAGACCTAGCAAATGCTTCTGTGGAACTCCCTCAAATTAGAATATTTCCTTTATTAGAAATGCCACATAACAAATAAGAGAAGAGTAATAGGAAAACATTAGCAGATTTATGAAATTCCCAAAAAGCACAGATATAATTGTATCTAGTTTATTGCTAATTTGTAGGGCTCAGAATACTTCTGTACATTTAGTTTCCTGTGTTTTCCTGATTTGGCTTTGGTTTCTTCATTTTGCTGTAGCTCACAGACTTGAATTTGACAGCACTAGAAAAATAAGGCAAGTCTACAAAGTTGTTTTCACAGATTTATCCAGCTGTAGGAAAAATATTACAAGAATGTCCTACTTATTTCGATATTCTGAAACTGTAAACCTTCCCAAGTTTTCAAAAGTAGGGTTTCAAGAGCAATTCTTTTTATTTGTAAGAGGTTATTCAGTTATTCCCATCTATCAGTAAAAATCAGAAACTGCCCTTTTGGATGGGAGGCAAAAAACTACGCAAGGTCACCCCTGCAACCTGAAGTTTCTTTAAGATCTCTTAAGCTATTTTACAGTTCTGCTTATAAACAGTTACAATAATAGGATTTTTATCACCCCAAAATAAAATCATTATCTTAATGTTGAAGAAGCACAAAGATGTAAATGTTGCACTTTTTAATACCTAGAGCATCCACTGCCATACTTAACCCCATAGCTACTAGGTCACATATGTACAGATACTTGCAAGCAGGGCAAAGCTCATTTGCAGATGTTTATTTTGATGACTTGTTCTTTTCTTTAAACGTTGTTGATTGAAATCAGTGTCTTAATGTTGCACAGCACTGTCTTTAGTTTATTGCAAGTGATTAAGGCAACCTGTGGCAGTAATTTTTCTCAGCACTATAAAACAACGCAAAATAACACTTTCCAGTTCTTCATTCATTCCTATTACATAAATACAGCTGGAAATTCACTTAAATTCCAGTACTGCAGTTCATAGGCAGACAACAACCAGCTTCTGTCAAGAGAGTAAAGCTTTAACACACCTTGTGCCCAACACAAGAGAATCCTGTGTTGGTTATGGGATGTAAGGGTTTTGTGCTAAGGCACGCTCACTGTGAATTGGCACTTGCTCTGTGAGCTGCTGAGTTAGGCACTGGCATAACCCTTTGTGTGCAAACTGCATCAGCTTAGCAGAAATTTTTGGTTTGTCACTAGGAAAACTAGACAAAACACGCACACTCAGAAGAAAGAATTATTCTGAACGTGTTTTTTGTGATAGTCTCTGTGTCACTTTCAGCAAGGGGAGTTTTAGTTTCCTGAGATGTCTAATATTCTTCTCTTATTTTTTCTCCCAAGTAGTTACTGCACTCCTTTAAATGACTTCTGAGAAAACTCAGAAAATATAATGCAATTCATCCAACCTACATTTCACAAACTTAAAAAGGAATAAAAATGTTGTTAAAGCTGCATAAATGACAACTTAATCCCACATCAGGTAGAGGTAAACATAGCAAGAAGCCAAATTAAATGCCATCTCTTTTTCTGTCTTTCTCCTTGGATTGCCACACACCAAACATTTCATATGATCTATGAGGTTTCCAGGATAATAAAGCAAAAAGAAACATTTGTATAATTCTTTTTGTATTTACAGCAAGACAAATTGTCTTCTTTTGAAACACCAGGGCTGATTGGAGTTGTACAACAGGGTATAAAATTGTCATTGCAGCAGTCTATGTTTGCATGTAGTCAAATATCACACTGACAGTACAAGGAGTTCATCGTGCTTTGAAAGAATTGTATCTGTACATTGTTGTCTGAACTAAACCCTTGAAATCTTGCTTTGCACTTCTAATTTTTTTAATTTTACTCTGTTTGCAATGTGTACAGATTGATCCAAGATGCGAATGCAAATCTGGAAAAATACCAGAAAGTTATTTTTACCTTTGTTGTGCTGGCTCTACTGAGATGTTTTGGTGTTTACACAAAACATGTTTTCTGTTTGCAATTATTCTTCTGCTTATTCTGTGAAAAACTGAAGTGATAGCCACCAATGTTTTGGTGCCTGAAACTATCTTTCCATATTTATGCTTGTGGCCTCCATTAAAACCAGACATATTTTAGAAGACATCGGGAACTAAAGCATTTTCAACAATTTGATCATGATCTGAAAATCTTATAGACCTAATAAGACCAGATGCCTACACATGGCTTACCCACAGCTTACACAGCTCACTCTCAGTCCAGCTGAATCCGAGGGTGCCCAGCATCCGGATGGAGAAATCTCCGGTGTGCTCACAACTGCTTCCCCCTCTCCCTGCGGGCTGGGGCCCTCATCAAAGCCCAAGACCAAGCAGCATCAGCCCCTTCTGCCACCTTGTGCACTTGTGAATGGGACCAGTTCACTTCACGAGCAGCACAAGGAGAGAATACAAGGGGCAGATCCAAGATCCACAGAGCTCAGTGCCAGGAGGCCACAAACGCAGAAGGCTGAAGTGCAAGCATGGACAAACTCCTAGTGTGCACCAACTTTTGATTCATGCACTTTCTAGTCCAAAGGGGGCAACTTCCAACGTGAGTGGATTTTTCTTTCATTAATTTGTTCAATGTCTTCGTGAACTTCTAAAACCTTAGAGCATCCATTCACTGTACCCTGAGGGGAAAACGTTCTACAGCTCAAATAAAGCTGTAGAGTTGCATGCAGAGGTATATCTCTGACAGAGGTCTGCTCATTTTTGTCACCTATCTCTAGAATTACAACTATTGACAAGATTTCCTCATCCTATCCAAAGCACTCTCTAAAATAACAAAGACTGTCTATTATCATTACATTGCAAGGGTTCCATACTGCCAGAGTTTTGTACCTCCTTGATGTTTCTTGTAGGCATCTCCTCTAGGCACCAACTTTTCCTTGTTCTTGCAGTAGCTAACTCACTCTAGTTCCCCCAACCAACCAATCCACTCTTTTATGACACGCTTCTTATTGGCTACAGCTGCGGCTTGTTAAAATCAGGCCTGCTCCTGATCTTTACTAATTAACCCAGCTGCAACTCTTTAAGGGGTAAGATTACTTTCTATACTACCTTTATTTACTTATATTCTACCCCCCTACAGTCTATTTCTAAAAATCTCCTCTTCCCTGATGTGAGAGTCATGAACAGCAAATCATCATTCCTTCCCAATGCAAAGCAATGCAAATCTAATAGGAATAACTAGGAAAACTCCCCAGCTTGCTTGGTGAAGGTGATGCCTCAGGTTTTAGCTTTTATATTTTTCAGATTTGTGCTGCTTTAGTGTGTGGGTCCGGAATTCATATTAAGGGATAGTAAGCTCTCTTCACAGAGCAGGCAGACAAAACAATTCCTTCTGCAGCTGGGGACCAAGGACAGCCAATCCAGATCTCAGGCCCAAGAGTATAACAACAGTGGACTGAGTAGAGAAAACCAAAAAGGATGGGGCTTCATGGGCTGGAGCTGTAATTGGACAATTAATTCCAATATGCTAATGGACCAAAACTTATAAAAGTGTGAAACCCTGTGACTGGTCATCCATTTTTTTATGACCATTTTAGGTTCACCTGGGTTACTGTCCTGGCTAGGCTCTTGTGCTGCCCAAGGTGGATCTGTTGAGGCCTCCTAATAAATACCTACTTTAACTCTGTCTAGTCTCTGTTCTAGGTCAGCCTTCATAAGGCATGAAAGGCACAGAATGCCCTCCAACATCTGTACTTCATAAGGAATTTGAGTACAAAAAACTTTGTAAGAGGGACAGCCCTCTGGTATATCAACCACTCCTTTCATTTTATATGGTCTGTAAACTTGCTAAGGGTGTATCCTGTGCCATCAGCCAAGTCATTTATGAAGATGTTAAACAGTAGTGGTCCCATTGTCCAGCCTTGGAACACACCACTGGTCTCTAGTTGGACTTGCAGCTGATCACAACAATCTTTTGAGTTTATCAGTTCAGCCAGCTTCCAGTACATCTCAGCATTCACTCTCCTAGAAAATTAAATCCCCAACAGACAATAACATAAACATTCTCTAGTAAACTATGTTGGACAGAAGAACCCAGAACGTTTTGGTGCAAAGTGCATCACTTCGTAAGTCAAATACTTCTGTCCAGCTTTGTTCACTTTCAGCTGCAAGGTGCCTGCTGTGAGGAAAACAGTGGGATACCCAGTGCCATAGGCATTCTCCATGGTGCTCAGACTTTCACTGAAAATGAAAGCACACTAATGATGCTAGTCTTGTCTTAGCTTTTCTTCCCTGAGATAAAAGAAAAGGTTCTTAAGTGGGATGTAATCTGTCCTAATATAATACTGAGTCTTTTATCAGTAGCATATAAAAATTCTGATATGGCCATATGGATTTTCTGGAACATACTAGTGATTGTGATGTTTGTCAGACATCATGTTCTTCACAACTCCACTGGGAGCAGCAGAGGTTATAGCAGGTCCTGAAGGATTCTCTTCATGGCTCAGCTGCTTTGGGGGAAGCAAGCATGCCATCATGGTGTGTCTCTCTGTCCAAAATCCACACAATTTTCATAGAGCCTGACTGGGCCATGGCCAGTCCAATCTAAAACATGAAAAGTATTCCACAGGCCCAGAAGTCTGACACCTGCTGCTTAGAGCTCTGCTGAACTTGCAGGACCCACACAGTGGGACAGGACCCACAAACTGGCACCTCACGCTGTCCATGTGTCCCACATCCATCTTGTGGTGGAAAGACTACAGCACCAGCATTTTACAGTTAGCCAGACAAATTCAGAGGCCACATAAAAGAGGGATCTCTAAGTTTTTAATCTGTTTAGTGTGTTTATGCTTTAATTTTTTTTTGTGAAAATGGGATTTCAGTTAAGGAAAGAAATCAATAGCAGCTCTGCCTTTGAGCCATGTTTGTGAGGGCTAAGTGACCCTTGAGCCCAGTAATCTATAAAGGGCCTGTTCCCCATTCTTTTCTGTTTCTCATTTCATACCTTTGATCCTCCTAAAATCTCCTTTCCCCAGGCACTTAGGTCCATGATTAATTTGGATATTTCACACGTTGCAGTGTGTGAAAGGTTTACTTACAATCATAAATGAACTAGGCTATAAATAAAGTCATCACTGTACACTGTTCACAGAGCTTCTTTCTTTTTCCGTTTTTTTTTTTTTCATATATCTTAAGTAGCTGTATTACAAGATGGCAGCCTCAATCAAAACAGGATGAAGAGACACAGGGCTAATTTCATCTTGTCTAGTTATTTGCCACCAGACAAAATGAATATAAAACTGCCACTATGCAATTTCAAAACTTTTGCACCCACAAGTCTTGAGCAGCACACTTTCCAGCTACAATCTTATAATTAATCTTTAAAAACAAACCCATAGTTATATTTTGCCCTTAATAAACCCACATAAAATAAATAAAGTCACATAAAATGCAGATTCTTAACCAAAGTTATCTATTGCCTGGTTTCCAAATTAAACAGTTGCAAATGCTGAGATAACTACAAATATCTCTCTTCCTCATTGCTTCAATTCTAAATAAATTACTGAAGAACTGCAAGTTCACTTCTGTTTTGCCAGGGATCATTGAGACTTTCACAATATGTTTTAGAAAATCCTGGAGTAGCAAAGGATCCCAAAATATTTGCAGAGGACAAAGCAGTCTGGCATTAGACTGCTGTCTGCTGATGGAGCATAAAAGCTCCATAGGTGAGTAGCTGATTATTTGAGAAGAGGTTGGAAAAGAATGATATTCATCTGTCAAGTGAAATATACTATATATTATAATATATAATAAAAGATATTGTCTCTCCCTGAAAATCAAAGCTCAAAAATGCATAGGAAAAAGACTCAGATATGAAATGAAGGCCCACAGAAAAATGTACTAGAAGGAAGAAGCAAGGGGAAAGAGAACGTTCCGCTTAAAAAAACCCAGATGGTATACTGCCATCACATACAAAATCAATTTTCTGTATTTGATTAAAAAACAGGTTTGTGTAAAGCTCTCATCAGAAACGAGAAATTATTCATTTAACAGATGATTTCTACATACTCATAGGTGGAGGGCATTTTGTTTGTTTTCTTTTTGCCAAGAGAGATTAAAGATGACATGGGAGGAGGGTGCCAATACTGCTGCCTCTTCACAGGCTCAGTTCAGGAATCACTTTGGAAACTACAAAGAGTTGGTGGTATCCTGAGTTTCCTTAGCAGAAATCAATAGCATCTCCTAGTTAAAGTTCTCAGTTCAGGTAAAATATCCTGTATGTTCCCTCAGTCCTGGTGTACCTCCATAATGAAGCACTGCCTGTGCAGGAAGGTGAATGCAATGCTCACTGCAGAAACAACGCTGAATTTTCCCACATTCAGAAAGGGCTTATTCAATGTCTGCATTAAGCCTACTGAACCACTAATGCCAGCTTGGAGGTCCCTAATTTAGGAAGTAAAGCTTTTGCACACAGACAGAAAAGTAAAGTTATGCCCTCATTCAGGGAGGTAGATGGGAAATGAGGAAACTGCAGGGAAAAGCAAGAAAATAGAACTTTTTTTTAAGTCTGGAAAAAATGAAAGAAGCAAAAAAAATTCAAAATATCTTTTACATCAACTTTCTTTTGTTAAGAAAGATTCAGGAGAACTTCAGTAAAACAATAAGTCACACACACCTTCTGGAACCCTCTGCAGTTTTAAGTTACAATGATGAATAAAAAGGTGAGACGAGGTTAGTGTAGACCTGGTTCCATCCTGCCATACTGGACAGATATTACCATAATTATTTATGACATATTCCAAGAGCACTCTAGGAAAAATTACTTAAATATATTTAATGTACCTTTAGATACAAAAGACAAATTGACATCCCAGGTCAAAAATGCTCTTCTAATGTAAAACCCTAATGCATGTCCCTTTATGTCTTGTTCAGCACTCAGCATTATTTTTTGGAGGGAGTGGGGATGAGTTTGTTTTGGTTTGGTTTTTTCCCTCCTAAATAAAGTCATCCAATCTAAAGCTTTAATGCAAAACCTACATGGATATTTATCATTGTGCTGGAAATAAAATAGCTAGAGCCATTTAGCTCAGTTGAGCACGTAGAAAGATGGCTGGGGGTAAAACAGCAGTCTCGGCTTTCCTAGCACTAACAGACACATCAAATACTAAGAGTCAACTTCCCCATTTCATATGACATTGTGCCATTAAAATGTGCACAAAAACCTATTTGCAATCTATTAGGAAACCATAAGGTGATTTCTTTCAAAGTTTTTAAATATTATTTTTAAAGTGTTTCTCTGCAAGCACAATAATTCCTGACACTGCTCACAGTCCAACACAGAAGGCTGGTTATCACTCTGATATAACATGAGCCCGTAGTGGCTGAAGAGAAGTAAATCTTGACATGTTTCACATTTTTCACATTGTCAAGAAGTAAATCTTTATACTGAATTGTCCAATCACATCCTATCTACTGAAAAAAAAATCTCAACCCAAAGTCATATCTCCACTGATCATCATTCCTTCATTCACTTTTTGGCTTTAGATACCATAGTTACAGATGCAGGTATGGCTACAGATACAGACCAGCACACATCATAATACAGATTGAACAAAAATGTAGGCATTTTCAAAAGAAGAATGCAACCTCTTGGACTACCAGATGCAATAGTCAAGAATATGTACTCACTATAAAAATAAAAAAGTATTTTAAAGGAAAGTAACTGGATTTCTGTGTTTTAAGAAAGAGACAATTCATACTCCAACTGTCCTTTCATTGATTGTGTGCCAAATGGATTAAATCCTATAAAAGAATGAAAACACAGGAAATGCAGAGAAGTAATCTGATAATATTTTTTGATTACATAAGAAAATGATTATGATTATTTTTCATGTTGTTCCTAATAGGCATTTATTTTTCTCATTAGCAGGATAAATTAAGTTATACGTTTTGATAACTGTAAAGTAGTTAATTTGTTTTCATAAGCTTCTACAAAATTCCAACATGATCAAATACCGTTTATTTGTAACTAATGATTCAGGAAGCCTCTGTTGCAAGATCCTTTCAACAAGTCTGCTTTGGGCATGCTAATGACAAGTACTGCCCTATTATTTTAATCTCTGCACCATCATTCCCAGAAATTTGTATTGAACACCTTAATATTTTTCCAGAGATACAATCTAAGGAGTACTTAAACCACTTAAACGACACACTGAGGTCAGTATGTCATTTCTTGGTACAAATGTGCCACCTTCCTCCATTTCAGGGCTCTGAGAGCCCATCAGCCTCACCAGCACTTGCCATTTTCTGTTCCTTAAAGCACAAATAGCTTTCTACACAGGAGACTCCCAACAAAGCAAAGCAAATACACAAAACCAACCAAGCAAGCAGTCCCATCGTGTAACAGCCTATCTGCTGGGCTTGGAGGGAATTTGCACTCAGATTCCTTTTCTTCACTTTTAGGAGTGGGAAAGCAGGAACCAGGCGCAAGGAAATAAGAAGGAAAATTGCTGCTTATATCTAAACATGCAGACCTTGTGGAAACATCACAGGAAACTCTCCTGTTTTTGTCACAAAACTTACCATGTGGGGAAATTTCCTCAAATGCCCTTTTCTAGGGGCAAATTGAGAATCTCAGCCCTTATTTCTACCCCCCCACACACCCTGATCTATAATTGCTTCTAGTTTTCATTAAGATCCAAGTTGTGTGGCTACTGCAAAACAAAAATGCATATTTATTACTGACCAAACAGAGGTAATTTGTCGAGGGTAAGAGTCAGACACACCATCTCATGACAACAAGCAGGTTTGCATCGATCACAGCTGGATTATTGGGTGGGAAGGCAGATGCCTCGTGTGCAATCACTCCCACAAATCAGACCCCCTGCAGTCCCTAATTTTTTTTCCCTCAGATTAATTTTTTTTCTTAGACCTGAAAATTATTGGGATGATCCTTCTTATTATACACCAAGAAAAAGATGGTGCAGGGGTGGAACACCACAGGTTTTCAGAAGCCTCCCTTAATAGCCACACTCTTCCTCAAATACAATGGATCTGTTCCTTGTGTCCTTTCTTATTTGTTCCTTTCCAGACAAGCAGTGGCAGTATAATAAACTGCAAGTTTTGCAAAGTGGTGAGCAGAAGCAGTTATAGAGTCTTAAAAATAATAAAATGAAATTATAATAATTAAAAATGCCACAGAGTAATATGGCTTGCATTGCCAGCTAAGAAGGCCACATGGGAAATCAACTCCTGCATTTTCCCAGCAAACAGGTTCACCCCACACTTTAGCACCTCCCTAATAAGTCTATTTGTGAAAAGTAAAAACTAAAATCCAAAAAAACTACAAGGAACAGACCCAAAGATACAGCTTGAGAAGTTCTCAAAAGTGAGGTAATTAGTCATGGACAAGCTGAAAAAAATCTTTGGTGGTAGACTTTTAATCAGCACATTTAAAAAAAACCTCAAGCCTCTCTTTGGAAACACATGTTGAGACTCACTTTCTCAGAGTAAAACATACTGTAGATACGCCATCTCATAAAATGCATTTGAATCACTCTTCTATTTCATCATTTTGTTTTCAGAAGTTGCAGTACATGAATATGTTTTGATGTCCCAATATCCTGATGTTTTGGCAAGAACTTTGCATTAATGCCTGCCTGCTTAAAAGCCAGGCTGTCAGGATTATGCAGCATTTCAGCACTAAGTCTGGTGCTTCTTATTTAAATAATTTGCTGCTAAGATCCTGTGGTACATGTCCTCCTTGTGCTCTGAGACTCGTGTGGCAGATGGCTCGAGTGGCGTGACACACGCTTGGTGCAGAGAAGGAAAGGGATGAGTTGGGTGGGGCTTTGAGCAGTCTGGTCTGACAGAAGGTGTCCCTGTCTGTGGCAGGGTGTTGGGAACTAGATGACCTATAAGGTTTCTTCCAACACAAACCATTCCATGAAACCATTGCTGGAACCCTGGACACAGCCCCCCAGGGCCAAGACTCCTGGGTTGAGGAGAGCCATGTCTGAATATGAAGTTGTGTGGGTTTGGATGACTTGATGTACTTGTGGTATCTTTCCTGTGTTATTTCTCAGACCCTTTCTTGCTCTTGCACCAGGAAAAACTAGGACTCTGGTAAAACAGAAAGACAAACTGAGCTGCAAGTCCACATTTTTTCCTTTTCTTCCTTTTTTTTTTTTTTTTTAACCTTTTTCATTCTTTTGAAATCCTTCTTCCAATTTTCTTCTTTAATGGAAGATTTTCAATCTTACATCCAGAAAAAGGAATTTGAAAATGACCAAATGAATCATCCTCATATGAAAGCTGACTGTTAGCAACAAAATTTTAAGCAAATGCCTTATATTGTATTTTGGCTAAATTCGTGTGCATTCTGCACAAATCACCTAAAAGAGATTTGTTTCTCACAGTCCATTGTTCATTGATCTGGGTTTCTCTGTAACATTAAGATTTCCAAACCAATTCACAAACAAACAAACAAACCAAACAAAAGGAAATATATTTGTTCAGGCTTGTATTTTACTTTCTGTGTTAACCTTCACAAAAAAATATTGAAAATACTATCAAGAATATCTACACAAGCAATGTGTTGAAATGTGAAAGAGGTGGTGGAGTACAGAACTATCTACCTTCAGGACATGGGATATTTATTTTGCCCACCTCTGAGAGTTTATTTCTGTGTTAACACTCAATTAACAAAACCTTTGTAGCTACACTCCCCTGCAAAGTAAAACACTTTAGGGAATTGGTATCATTTTGGTCCACCAAGCATTTACATTAATTTTGCATTATGCATGCAACCCCACACTTTCCCATTTACTAGTTACAGAGCAAACTTTAACTGAAGTCAATAATACACATTAATAGCCTCCAACTGTATGTTTGCTAAGATATTCTCAAGTACTCAATGCATAGCAAGAATAGCACGATCATTTCACAAACCATTTCATCTCAATGTGAGCATGTGTGTATCTCCCTGCCGCTATAAGAGCAAGTCTACAACACCAATATCTAACATAACACTGAGAGGACATTCTTCGTTTTCTAAATCTTGTCAGCTCTCGAATGCTGGAAGGCATTGTGGGACTAACTGGATTGTATTCTTCCATGAAGAATATCACCCAGTGGAAGAAAAGGTGATGTTACTTTGGTTTTTTACTTTTTTTTTAAATTTATTTGATGGAAAGGCAAGGCTCCCCTGTTAAGCAACCTTTGCCAGAGACTAATTCACTGGAAAATTGCTTCTCTAGTCTGAGCTTTTTTTCTCTTGAATAGCATCTGATTGTCTCCACTGGCAGATTAATATACACACACAACAGACATGGCTAAAAATTACTTTGCCTTTTCTGATTTCAAATTACATATATTAATCATTGTTCTGATTACTATTTTCAATATTTGAAGTGTACTTTTCTAATACTATAACTATCCCAAATCATTATTAGAAATGTAAAATTTGTCAATGCACATTTTCTCCCAGCTTAGTTATGACTCTCTAAGGCCTTTATGCAGCCAATCACTGGGATAAGAAAGAGCTCCAAATAAAGAACCCAACACCTGAGAGAAAAAAAGTTCTTTCAATTACTCTAGGAACACACTCAATTTCTTTGGATAGCCAGAGGTGGGCAGGTATCAAATAAGAGAAAAGTCTTTCCCAAATAATAATCAAATAACTGAGAGAAGAAACTTTGTTATGGTGGTAAAGTCTGTTACTTTTTAAAAAAAACTTACAACCAAAGTATGTGTTAAAATGCACTTCAGATGGAATCACCAGCATGAATAGCTTACCTCTTCAATAACAAGGAAGCATCTAAATAAGAGCAGTTTAATAGAAGTCACATTAATAAATTCCCTTCAGTGACAGCACTTGAATTATCATTCAAAAAAATTAAAAATAAAAAAGTTCTTTTAGTGCAACTGATGTGCTGTCTCTTTCAACAAAATTTTCATTTGCCAGTCATTATCATTTTGGTGGAAGACTAAATTATTTGCTGCTTGTCAGTGAGGGGCAGAGTGTAGACAAAATGTAAGAAGTTGACAAGTTAGATGATAGAAATGAATAAAATTTATGTTCATATGAACCTAATGGCAAGTAATTATCTCTGAACTGGCAGTACAAATGTGCTTTTTCATCATGAATATCTGACGTGCATTAGAAATTTCCAGAAGACATATTATATATACAGTAAAGCAACAGAGTGGAAAACCTGTTAAATATATGGCTTCTGCACCCAGCATATAATAGAAAAGTTTAATTGAGTGGTGAACCTTCTAGAAATATTTTATACCATGTTAAAAGGCAGGTACTAAAAAATAAAAAAATACCCCATAAGTCCCTAAGTGAACATTCTAATTTTTTTTTTTCTGTTTTTTTTTGGATTTACCAGAATCCCAGATATGGCTGCATTGTATGTTTTGGTCACAACCTGCAGCATTAGCAAAGCTGGCTGTAAGAGGATGAGAGTGAGAGTATATGTGTGTGTGTGTGTGTGTGTGTGTGTGTGTGTGTGTGTGAGTGTCTGTGCAACAAAACAGAAAATATCACAAAATACAGCACCTCCTAACACCAGCATTAAACTGTAACTCAGCAGCCAGAAATTTGCATATATCAGAATTATGGTGGACTGTGCTACTGTTGTTCTTTCTCATGTGCTTATGTACATTTCCACTCCCAGCACAGAAGTCTTGATTCATCCTTTTTCTAATCTAGGATAGGAGCTGTGCCTCATTTGGATGCACAGCACTCTAGTCAGCATTTTGTGTATGACCCTGTACCTCGATTAGCAAACAATATTCGGATCCTGCTCCAAAGACAGAATGTTTAATTTCCTTGCAGACGGTGCAACATTATTCATCCCTTAAGTACTTAAGTGGTTCACTAATAATTTATCCTCACCATATCCCTGAAAGATGAACAGCTGGTATTATCCAAACTTACAGATGAGAAAACAAAGCACAGGAAGATCAAGGTCAAATATAAAGGGAGAGGCCAGCTTTGAGCATCTAGACCCAGGCCACTGCTGAATACACAGCACACCATGGCTACAGCTGCAAACATTCACAAGCAGCTGGAAGGAGCCACCAGAGGAAAGCACAGTGAACTCTTCCTTCTCTGAGCCAGTATTTTGCCATGAGAAGTTTCATTTAGTGGTTCTGTATAAAAGAAAATAGTTTTCATACCTAGGAGCATCAGGAATTCTTAGCACACCTTGTGCATTAGTGCTGAAAATTAAATGCATGTGTCTTGGAAGTTTTAAGAAGTAAATCAGGCCTACTCACTATATTTGGTTTCAAAGTACTCTTGCAGGAACTAAGTATTGTGAAGTTACGTAGGAGTACTACAAGTTCAACCTGTACAAAAATTATCTCAAAGAACATCTTATATACAAGTGGGCAGGATCTGCTAACTGATTTTTGGAGCTGATAAATCTAAAAGTGACTAAGCAAGTGTGTCTGATACTTCAAAAGTGTTATTTTAGTATAATTATACTTCATAAAAACCCTTGAGCACCGCCTTGCAACAGAACAATGCAGAACAGGACAAACAGTCCTCCACAGAACTGACAACTCAGAGTGAATATAAAAAGCTACACCGGGCAGATTGCTTGTGCTCTTCAGCTACATTGTGCTGAGTCCTTCCTTCCCAGGAGGAAGGAGGGAGATGTGATTTGAGAAAACATCTCAAAGGATGACAACTACCCTCACAGGTACCATCCCAATGTTCTCTTCCCCAGAAGAAGCCCCTGTGCTCTCTCATAAGTGATTCTCTCCAGGCTTTTCCATACGGGTATCTAAGAAGAGGGTATAGCCTGCTTGGATTTCCTCCCAGTTTAATACAGCCCCCCATGACAGGTAACACTGGTCTCTGGACACAGAATTGTCTTATTATTGAGTTGGCACCGCAGATAGTACAAACAGTGGAAGGAGCTCAGTTAAGTGAAAATCAACTTGGCTGAAGTTTTCAGTCAACAAAGAAGAAAATTAGGTTTTTTGCAGTATTTGTCTTCACTGTCTGTCCATTATCAAAATTTGTTGAATTCTGCTTGAGAATATCAAGCTCTATAGTACAGTAGTCCTGACAACTTCAGTATTGAAAGGGAATAATTTCAAAAAGCAGAACCCCCTCAGAGCCTCCTTCCTGAGGCTGGTACTCTGAATGAATTTTCCATTTCATCAGATGAGAAACAAAGTACTCTGAGCAAGTTTGCTTTCAATTCATTATTTCATGATTTACAGAAAAGGCATTTTATTGACAACAAAATTACAATATTTATGTCTCTAACCCATATAAAACTACATGTTATTATCTGACATCCATTAAAGGCCAACAGGTATCAAGAAATGTTAACTTACATTACTTGTGTGTGACAGAGGAACAGTATCAGCAAATACTACAAGACAACTACAAGCATTACTGCACACACCTATCCTTCTGCTCATAGAAAAGGTAAATATAATATGTTTCCTAACCAGAACCATCTAAGAAATCAGTCTGTACTTAACACACATTTTGACTGCAAATTCTTTGCCGGGTTTGCCGTATGTGGGTTTTTCCCCACCAGCAGGAGGAGACTGTTGATAGGTCTTGTGCAAAGCATCTAAAACTGTCCCCCACAGCATCCTTGTCTCTAAATTGGAGCCACATGGACTTCACAGATGGGGCCCTTGACAAATAAGGAACTGGCTGGATGGTTGCACTAAAAGTCGCAGTCAATGGCTCAGTGTCTATGTGGAGACCAATGAAGATTGGTGCTCCTCAGGGGTCTGTTTGAGACTTTTTAACAGTACTGTTTGGGGACAGTTTAACACCTTTTTTGGTGACCTGGACTGTGGAACTTGAGTGCAAGTGTGCCAGTGATACCAAGCTGTGTAGTGAGGCCGACATGCTGGAGGGAAGGGAGGGCCCTTGGCAGGCTTAGGAGATGTCTGTGTGAAACTCATCAAGTTCAACAAGGCCAAACAAAGTCCTTCACGTGGGCCAGGGCAATCCCAAGCACATATGCAGACTGGGTGGCAAATGGACTGGGAGAATCCCTGAGGAGAAGGACTTGGGGTGCTGGTGGATGAAAACCTGGACATGCCCTGTCAATGTGTGCTCACAGCCCAGAAAGCCAACAACAAAGAAATGTGGCCACCAGGTTGAGGGAGGGGATTCTGCCCTTTCCTCCTTTTGTGAGACTCCAACTGGAGTGCTGCACCCAGCTCAAGGCCCCCAGGATGAGGAGGACATGGACCTGTTGAAGCAAGTCCAGAGGAAGGCCAGGAAGATGATCAGAGGGCTGGAGCACCTCTCCTGTGAAGACAGGCTGAGATACTTGGGGTTGTTCAGCCTGGGAAAAAAGGCTCCAGGGAGACTTTGAGACAGTCTTCCACTTCCTAAAGGGGGCCTCTGCAAGAGAGCTGGACAGGCTTTTTTAAAAAAGCACGTAGTGAAAACACAAGGGGGATGGCTTTAAACTGAAAGAGGGCAGGTGTAAAATGAGGTGTTAGGGAAAAAAATTCTTTACTGTGAGGGTGGTGAGACACTGGAACAGGTTTCACAGACAAGTTGTGGATACCTCATCCCTGAAAGTGTTCAAGGTCAGGCTGGATGGGGTAGGAGGACTGGAACTGGATGATATTTAAGGACCCTTCCAACCCAAACCATCCTATGATTCTATGATTTACTAAAAGAAAATGGTATTAATTCAGTTTGCTGGAGGTTTACAGCCTCCATGGCTACTCCTGAACAGAGAACAATTGGCAAAGACGATGTATGAAGGTTGACCTGGAGGAAGGGAAAGGGAAAGGAAAAGGAAAAGGAAAAGGAAAAAAGGAAAAGGGAAAAAGGAAAAGGTCCCTCAAATCAACAAATCAAACCCAAGAAAAAAATCCACACAAGAACAGCAAAGACAGTATTCTTACTCCATTAATTTCTGAGAAAAAGA